>NC_141699.1:579293937-579921232 GCF_964263255.1 Lissotriton vulgaris | reverse complement strand
TCCAAGCGCACCTGCCGGAAGCTGGAGAAGAACTGGCTCCTCAACCGAACACCAGACAGCTACACCGCCCACAAGGACGCCACCCGCAGACACCACCAACTCATCAGAACCACCAAGAGGACCACCTAGACAACAATGCACATAACAGCAAAGAGCTCTTCAACATCGTGAAAGAACTCTCCAACCCCAGCTCCAACACCAACAACATTCCACCGTCACAAGACCTATACGACTCACTGGCCACCTTCTTTCACCGCAAGATCACGGACATCCACGACAGCTTCAAAACTGACACCCCCACCTCCGCTGCTGAGACCACCACCCCTGCGACCAACACCCCATCAGTCGTGTGACCGCCTGGTCCAACGTCAACGACGAAGACACCATCAAGACCATGAACTCCATCCATTCCGGATCCCCATCTGACCGATGCCCTCTCCACATCTTCAACAAAGCCAGCACAGCCATCGCACACCGTTTCCGGAAAAAAATTAACATCTCTTTGGAGACACCAACCTTTCCGAAGAGCTGGAAGCACGCCGAGATCAACGCCCTACTGAAGAAAACCAAAGCGGACGCCAAAGACCTCAAAAACTTCCGGCCCATCTCCCTGCTCCCCTTCCCGGTGAAAGTCACGGAAAAGATCGTCAACAGACATCTGACCCGATACATTGAAGACAATAACATCCTGGACCCATCCCAATCTGGCTTCCGCAGCAACCACAACACCGAGATCGCTCTCATCGCCGCCACCGACGACATCAGGATCCTCATGGACAAAGGAGAAACAGCCGCCCTCATCCTCCTGGACCTATCAGCAGCCTTCGACACCGCACCCTAACAGCACGCCTTCTTAACGCCAGAATCCAAGAGAAGGCATGGACCATATCCTTCCTGTCCAGCAGAACCCAGAGCGTCCGCCTCTCGCCCTTCCGTTCAGAGACCACCGAGATCATCTGCGGCCTTCCACAGGGATCCTCCCTTCGCCCGACGCAGTTCAATATCTACATGGCTCCACTCGCCCACGTCGCACGACAACACAACCTCAACATCATCTCCTACGCCGACAACACCCAGCTGATCATATTCCTCACCAAAGACCCCAACAACGCCAAAACCAACCGCCACAGAGGAATGAAGGCCATCGCTGAATGGATGAAGGACAGCAGGCTGAAGCTGAATTCAGACAAAACAGAGGTCTTCATCCTCGGCCCCACCCCATCGGCCTGGGACGACTCCTGGTGGCCTACATCGCTAGAAACAGCCCCAGAATCCACCGACCACGCGTGCAACCTGGGGGTCATCCTCAACTCCACCCTCTTCATGACCAAGCAAGTCAACGCTGTCTCCGTGTCCTGCTTCAACACCCTCCGAATGCTCCGCAGGATCTTCAAATGGATCCCATCCAACACAAAGAAAGCCATCACCCAGGCTCTCATCACCAGCAGACTGGACTACGAGAACGCCCTCTACGACGGAACAACAACCAAGCTACTGAGACGGCTGCAACGCATCCGGAACGCTGCGGCACAACTGATCCTCGACGCCTCCCGACGCAGCCACATCGCACCCCACCTAAGAGACCTACACTGGCTCCCTATCGACAAGAGGTTCACCTTCAAACTCCTCATCCACGCACACAAAGCCATACACAACGCCAGACCGGCATAACTCAACAACCGACTCAGCTTCTACTCCCCCACCCTCAGCCTCCGATCTACCAACCTCGCCCTCGCCACAGTGCCTCGCATCCGGAAAACCACTGCCGGCGGCAGATCCTTCTCGTACCTCGCCACCAAAACCTGGAGCACGCTCCCCGCCGACCTACGGCAGACCCAGGACCTGCTGGCTCCTCAAGACCTGGCTCTTCGATCAGTAGCAGCCCCCCCAGCGCTTTGAGACCCTCACGGGTATGTGATGGGCTCTACAAATGTAATGATTGATTGATTGATTGATTGATTGATTGACAGATCACCAGGAAACTTTCCATGCACAGCAAGACATTTTGTGAAGATTCAACCAATGGCCCAAATATATAGGCAAGTCAAGAAAAATGCTTTTTCTATAGAAGCTATGTCCTAACTATAACTGCCTACTGGCGACTGCCAGTAGGTGATGTGTATATACTCAACAAACAACAAACAACCAAAAAGGAAAAAGCATATTAACCAAATATATACATGAAATTGCCATAAGTCTACAAATCATGCACATATAAATGTGAACAAGGGCAGATATAGAAATTAAGTGCTTTTGTCCCCCAAGAGTGTTGGAAAGTTTGTTTGTTTTTTATAAATTGTTTGTCGTTGCAGGGTTTTTATATTAGCACTAAAGCACTTTATTATAGTCCATTTGTAACCTTATGTAACATATTGAAGCTTATACACTTGAAGATGGCCGCTGCATTAGTAATAGCTGCATGAGGCACCGTCTTCTATGTTGTTGACTTGTGGCATCTTATTGGTTAAAATAGCGACACTATGAGCACACAAACTGACACTCACGAAGCTGCAAAGTGAAATGCGTCGGGGTGAGGGGTTTGTAATAAATTATTCAAGAAACGGATATCGGTGTGCTTGCCGTTCTTTTGACTCAACTAAGTCAAATTGTGTTGGAATCTATCGGCGGCTCACCACCGGGAGCTGGAGGAGCGACGGCGGTGAAAATCTAGTGGTGTAAGTTAATATGACCGTTGGCCCCGAGGCGATTTTAACAGGACTGAAAATCATACGGAGAACGGATATCGGACTCCAGGCAGCAAGGATCAAAGCATTCAAGACACTTGCTCGACATAAAGGAGCGACTGCAGGGAATACGTCGGAAGACGGAAACCAGGCACCCGCGCTGAGTTGGGTGAGTGAAGCGGCGTTGTTTGCCAAGATAGACTTGTGTTCAGCCTCTATCCCGCATGATACCGATAAATATTACAAACCCCGAGAAAATCACCAAACTGAGTAAAAGTTTAAACAAGCAAGCTTCATAAAAAAAGAGATGTCAAATGCAGAAGAGCACATGGAAGAAAGGGTGTCAGCTGCAGATGCCATGTTTAAGTCTGTGAAAGATAAGCCCACAAGAACTGTGAATACAGCAACATTACCAACGCCCAGCAGTAACTTAAAAATACTTTTTCAAAGATTGGAGAAACTCCAGGAGAGAGAAGTAAGGAAATGGTGGGAGGCCACTTCCCTCCAACGCTATGCAGCCTGCAATCGAGTTCCAAGAGGACTGCGCATATTTACCGTTCCATCTTACGAGAACCCCGACCCAGAGCTACTAAAAGAGTGGCCTGAGTACACTGTGGAATCGGCAAAGGGAATGGTGAGTATGTTAATCAAATATGCTTGGAGTGATAGAACAAAATGTCTAAAAGAAATAGCGGACTTGGAAGAAGTAATTGCAAAAGAGAAAGACACCAAAACAAGTGAAGAATTAAGAAATGCCCTGATTAAAAGATTGAAGGAATATGAATTGGGAATTAGAAAGAGGAAGCAAACTAAATTTCGTGACGAGCAGGATTACTTATCTGGAAGAATTCTAACGTTTGCCCAAAAATTTTATGCCACAAGGAAACGTCTTGCGCAAGGAACTCCAAATACCAGCAACATAGACACCTCGGAATCTGATGTCGAAATGTCAGATTGAGAACAGACCGCAGGCCCCAGTGTGGCTCCCGCAGCAAAAGAAAAAGTGAATGAGACACCTTTTTTCGACGAGTATCAAATAATCAAGGACACTCGGCAGAGGCCGCAACAACGAAACCATCCCCCCCCAACAAAGTCAAAGAGGACAACAAGGAGGGGAAAGAGGGGGAAAGGCGGCCACCGCTTCGCCCAGAGTGACGCGAAGCGTATCGAGACGAAAGAAATGGTGAATCATTGGGACGACAACAACATTATTAACCTTTCAAAGAGGACACTGAACGAAGATGAAATTTAAGTCCTTAAGAAGGGGTTAAGTTTTTGCCCGTCCAGCGAATTTGATTTGGTCAACACACGAATAGACCTATTTAAGTATATTCAAAAATTAAAGTTTCAAAAGATTATCCCGACACATCCGAACAATAGGGTTGATGCTGACAACTTGGCAATCCATGATGATAATACTGGAGACCCTAATGATGAAGACTTGGACACACTTTTAAACATCATAGCTCATACTCAAGAAAATCAAGAAGCTGATATGGAGAACCAAGTGATGATAAATATTGATACCACGAAGGTTCGGGATCCGAGCAATCTTAAAAACAAATCAAAGAGGTTACCCAATGCTCCACAGGATGCCATTGATGTTTTTAATGAAGCGGTTTTAATTGATTTGGAAAAATTGGCAAAAGAAAAAATGGATAGGAGAATTTCTAACATAACTCGGAAAGAATGGGAGGCCATCAAGTCCCTAAAAAATGACAAAAGCATTGAAATAAAGACGTCCAACACAGGAGGTAATATTGTGATTTTTTCTAAAGAAACCTATGAACAAGAAGCATTAAGAAAGTTGAGAGACACTGAATGCTATATCACCATAAAAAGAACAGAGTATGTCAGAAGTACAGCAGATTATCAATCGCTGTTAGAAGGATGGAGAGAGGTTGGCATGCTCAACAATGATGAGTTTCTTTTCTTGAAATGTGAGGCGCCATTAATGATTAGTTGTAGGTAAAATTAGGCATGGGTATTTGCACTTTACATGAGAGCTGTTAGATATGATATTAGCCGTAGTGGTATATTCTTGATATTTTATCAGATAGAGAGGCTGTGAATAGAAAAAAGAGATACCTGAGGTAAATTAATGAGTTGGTGTTATCTGTACTAACAATCAATAAGAGTAAAGTTAGAATTGAATTGGAACTAGGGACATGAAATGTATAGGTGTAACCCACTAGGGACTGTTTATTAATTTGGTGTTTTTACCATAGGACCTGCTTTTACTTCACGTCTTACCCTCTTTTTTAATTCCTGACTGTTTCCCTCCAAAAGAGTGTCACAAATGATTTCAAGTTAATGGTGATAACATCCAAAATGATTCTTTGATTTTTTTATAGATATTTATGGATCAGTTGATGTGATATGATTCTATTTGCATAATTTTGCACTTGTGAAATAAGAAGAAATGAATGGTGATCGACTACAGCACTTGCACTTTTTAAAAAATCAAAATGTTTTGCACTTGTTTAATTGTTTACAGCACTAGCACTTTATAGACAGAGAAAAAAAGAACACAAATAGTTAAAAAGTTAAACAGATTTAACAACATAAATCTAGTGAACAAATATGCTATTAAGATAAACAAGGGACACAGCTATGTCTAACAAAAATTGCAAGAGTGAGTCTACAATGTCTTTGCCAGCAGCAGCTGCTGCTTGGTGATGTGAATTCAATGTTAAATGTAGCATGACTCAAGTATGTGAAGAAGGCAATAGTAACTGCCAAAACATGGTATGCAATAAGATTCACTGAATAAACTGTTTGAAGTTGAAGCCCAGCAGTGTTGGTACCTGTTTTCAATGTGTGAGCAGGAATTGGCAGTATATATATATATATATATTGACAAAAGTGACGAGACCCGACTCAAGGACTATTGTTACATAATCATGGACTACGCGTCCCATCATGCAAAGCGCCAAAATCACCTGGCGAGACCCACTAGAGGTTGATGAAATGATTATAAGGCATGAAAATAAAAGAAGGCCTTACCTGCACTGTTGTCACAGCAAAGCCTATGAGGAAGAGGCGTCCATGTCTCGAAATGCGTCAGGCTTACAAACCTAGAACCGAGTGACTACGGAGTGTTACAGTGTTAAACCGGATAGTGGGTGAACTGCTGTGTGCCTTATTGCTGCTCAATGCACAGCGAGAAAGATCAGGTGCAGACCTCAGGGAAACCTTCTTTCAATCGGGAAAGACAGGACACGGCAAGCAGTCTTAGGCTATAAGCAGAGTGAACATTTATTCACCAAAATAGTAAGACTAGTGTTAATCCATGAAGCGTTTCGCTCCACGAAGGAGCTTGGTCACATGATGCGCCCCAGAGTGCTTTACAAATTTATAATAAACATAGAGACAGGAAAGAAATTTACACGCACCTAAAGTGGTAAAAATAAATAACAGACTTATACAAACAACCGCCTGACGTTATCAATATAGTGCTAGTTGAGACAAGAAAACCTGAAAATGAATACTTGCCCAATTAATGCATGATAAACCACAATATAACAATAGTATTATGACAAGTGTCAAAAAACAACAATTTGAGAGTTAAAAATGCGATTTTGACTGACTGGAACAAGTTCATACGTTATAGAGAAATGATAACGACAAGTGTCACAAAACTATATTTATTTATAAATAATATTTTAACATATATTTACACTAAAATATATTTTAAAGAATTCAATATATATATATATATATATATGTATGTATGTATATATATATATATATATATATATATATATATATATATATATATATATATATATATATTCACTGAAAAAATCATAGGTTTTAGGGGTGTTATAGTTAGCTGGACATTTCACTCATACAAAACCATTGAAATTCCTCTGTTATAGTTAGTTGTGCTATCTATAACTCCTGCACCCGCAATCCACTGCTGATGATGTCACATATTACATCAGGTCAGTGACATCACTGATGACATCATGGATGACATCACGGAAGACATCATTCAGTGAATGTGGTTTGCTTCCATATTCAAATAAGTATTTTATATATAGCAATCTGCATTGAAGACTCAGTGGATGTATAAGTGTGTAGATGGAGAACTTAGTACCACTTTGATTGACTTTGTTAGTGCCTAATGTAAAGTGTGTCACTGAACAAATGGGATAGTGATTAAACTGTCTGAATATATGTATTTCTCTCTTGTTCTATAAACTACTGCATACGTTGGTTACTACCTATGTGAAACTCTATATTAGTTTTTAATTAGTTAAATGAGTATTTCTATGAGAGAGTGAATGTGTGTGTGGTGGGGTGGAAGGTGTGTGACTCTACAAAGATGTGTAAATTGTTGTTTTAGTAGGTATATGATGTTAAGACTGCACGTGGAAACAGTTGTTTGGGTGAGAGAATCTCTTTATGGGTGTGGTGAAGAGTAAACATATGTATTAATGATACACGTCCAAGAATGTTGAAACATAAAAGGTACTGTATGTGATAGTTGGTTATATAAATAAGTATATATAAGAATCAGTGCTTATCTTCATAACTGTATGGAAAACTGTATACTTATAATAGTGATTTTATACCTTACTAAGTATGAGTTACTTTCTATACCAATAAATAAAGTAATGTTTATTTAAGTGTGTAGCTGAGTAAATGTATGTATGATCAATTGTTTGCATAAGTGAGTAGCATGACTGCATAAGTGAGTAGGATATGTTCTGTTGTGTAATGTTGATACAGGTGTACAAGTATATTTAATATTGTTCTATTGATCTTTGTCAGCATATATGAGTGAATGTATATGTAAGTGTTTAGATGTGTGTGTAGATATATAAATTAGTGAGTGGGTTTTTAGAAACGTGTGTTGCTGTGTGAGTGGTTTCAAAAATAGTAGTTTATATTTTATAGTGAGTGATGAAAAGTTATACTAGTGTATAAAGAGGTGTATCTTATTGTCACATGGATGATGTCATTTGGGATGTCATCGGTGATGTCATCAGTGATGTCACTGACCAAGTCATAAATGATGTAATATGTGACATCATCAGCAGTGGATTGGGGGCGCGAGTTATAGTTAGTACAACTAACTATAACAGAGGAATTTCAATGGTTTTGTACGAGTGAAAAGGCCAGCTAACTATAACACCCCTAAAATCAATGTTTTTTTCAGTGAATTTCCACGTTTTTTTCATTGCTAATCCCTAACTATAATGTGTCTGAAACCTATTTTTTTTTGTGAATTTCGAAGATTTTGTAAATGATAATTCCTAACTACAACAGGCCTCAAACCTATGGTTTTTTCACTGAAATTCTAGGGTTTTTTAAATGCTAATTCCTAACTATAACATGTCTGAATCCTATATTTTTTCAGTGAAAATTCAAAGGTGTTTTAAATGCTAATTTCTAACTATAACATATTTGAAACCTATGTTTTTTTCAGTGAAGTTCAAAGGTTTTGTAAATGACAATTTTTAAATGTATTAACTGTAATATTAATTTTCTTGATACTGATTTACTACATTTATTTTTAGATATTTATTTTTTAAATTACATTATAATTACATTATACATTACATTACAAAATATACTTTCTCAGAATGAATTACTTTAGTTTAAATATTTTGCAAATAGGCAATAGACTTTTAAGTACAGTAGTTACAGTTGTTCCAATGGGCACCACAATGTCAAACACAATGCAACATTGAGCTCAATGTGAATTTCTAGTTAAATGCAATTAGTTACTTTATGGATTACTTTTCTAACCACAGGACTGGATCCTAGATTCAGTCCTTGGACATCTCCTGTAAAGAGTTGAGTATAAGCGTTTTGGTTACATTAGTGATTTTTAAGGAATATCATTGTATTTTAAAAGTTGACACAGAAATTTTTTCACATAGAATCACCAATGTTATCCTATGGGTGGAAATTCACTTAGCAGGTAAATAGTGTTATCGTTACTTTTTCTTACTCAGTGGTGGATCCTGGATCCAGCACTGGTGCATCGCCTGTAAACAGTTGAAAGAATACGTTTCAGTCATACAGGCAATTTTTAAGGACTATTTTTAGTTTGTGAAAATAGACAGAAACTTTTCTGGTGAAAACCAGACAATGGATTCCTATGGAAGGAAATACAAGTTACTGGTAAGTACTTTTAGAATTACTTTTCAGGGTCAGTGCTGGGCTAAAAGATGCAAACAAAACAGTTGATGGACCGAATGTGGATCAATGTCACACATTCACCCCAGTCCAAAGATCTGGGCCCAAATCCATCGTTTTTTTGCACTCCACACCACCCTGGGTTAGACAATGGCGATATGCAAATCAGCTCTGACCCTGTGCCCCATGGGAACTGTCCAGTCCGAACTAAAAAGATGCAGCACTGGGTTCTCTCCTGATAACAGGTGAGTAAATCAGAATTTGTTGTTCTTATTATTTTAGGTGAATATTTAAAAGTTTAAAAACTCCACACTTAGAAGAATTTCCAAGTGAAAGCAGTCAATGTTAGCCTATGGAGGGAAATTCAAGTTACTGGTAAGTATGTTTAGAATTACTTTTCAGGATCAGTACTGGGCTCAAAGATACAGCACTGAGGTCTCTCCTGAAACAGGTGAGTACATCAGAATTCGTAGTACATCCAGTAAGCGCCACAGAGCTGCGTAGCAGAGAGATGTAAAAAGGGGCACGGTTGCACCACCTCTCTGCAACGCAGCGCAGTGGTGCTTCCTGGAAGCACCTAGTGGGCTACTTGGCCCCCATCGTCCCTCAGGTTTGAAGTGGAATTTTTTCCCCAACTTAAAACGAGCCACAGGGTGTGTTTGCATACATCACATCAGGCCCCGTCCACTCCCTTCACCACTGTGTAAACTCTCCCTGTAGCCATTCTGAGTTGAGAGATTAAATCCCTTTCAATCCTAAGGGTCCCTAGGGTCAAACTAGCCCACTAGGTACCTCCAATAAGCGCTACAGAGGTGCGTTGCAGAGAATTGTAAAAAGGGGCATGGCCTCTGAACACCTGTCTGCAACACAGCTCCATGGTGCATACTGGAGATACCTGTTGGGCTATTTGGCCCTCAGGGACCCTCAATACTGAAAGAGAATTAATTCCCCAAATTAAAACGATCAACGGGGCTTGTTTCCACAGTGGTGAAGGAAGGAGGCGTAGCCTGAGGTGATATATCTGCAAACATGCCCTGTGGCGTGTTTTAAGTTAGAGACTTAATTCCTCCTCAATCCTGTGGGTCTCTAGGGGGCAACTAGCCCACCAGGTACCTCCAGTATGCGCCAGGAGGCTGCTTTGCAGAGAGGTGTTCAGAGGCCACGCCCCTTTTTACAACACTCTGCAACACAGCTCCGTGGCACTTACTGGAGGTACCTGGTGGGCTAGTTCGCCCCCAGGGACCCTCAGGATTGACAAGGAATTATTTCCCCAACTAAAACCGCACCACAGGGTGTGTTTGCACACATGTGTACTCAGGCCACGCCCCCTCCCTTCACCACTGTGCAAACACACCCCGTGGCGCGTTTTCAGTTGGGGCATTACCTTCCCTTGAATCCTGAGGATCCCTGGGGGCCAACTAGCCCACCAGGTACCGCCAGTATGCGCCAGAAAGCTGTGTTGCAGAGAGGTGTGCAGACACCACGCCCCTTTTTACACCACTCTGCAACGCAGCCCCCTGGAGTATCCTGGAGGTTCCTGGTGGGCTAGTTGGCCCCCAGGGACTCCCAGTATTCAAGAGGCATTCTTTACCCCTGTGCAAAAGCGCCAGGGGGCGTGT
Source organism: Lissotriton vulgaris (assembly GCF_964263255.1). Taxonomy (NCBI): domain Eukaryota; kingdom Metazoa; phylum Chordata; class Amphibia; order Caudata; family Salamandridae; genus Lissotriton; species Lissotriton vulgaris. The sequence continues at coordinate 579,910,776 of NC_141699.1, read as the reverse complement.
TTGCAGAGTGCTGCACGAAGGGGGCGTGGCCTCCGGCGCGAAGCCGTTCTTTTTTTTATTTCATTTTTTTAAGAAGGGGGATGTGTACCCCTTCTTTTTCAATTTTTTGGGCCCTGGGATTCCCATCCCCAGGGCCCGCCTCCTAATAATTTTTTTCTACAAAACATTCAGGAAAGGGCGCTGCGTGGCCGCACTCCCAAGGCCATATTGGGCCCCAGGGACCCCATCCCACAGGGCATGGCCTTTTTTTATTATTTCCATATAGGGGGGGGGGCTGCCTTGACCCCCTCCTTAGGCCATATATTGCCCCGGGGACCCCATCCCCCGAGGCCGGCATTTTAAAATGTATTTATTTATTTATTTACATTTTGGGGAGGGGGGCGCGTGACCCCCCTCCCGGGCCACTAATAGCCCTGGGGCTGGCCCACTCCATTGGGGACCGTGGGGGAGCAGCTAACATGCTGCTCCCCATGTGGAAAAGCAATCTGGTTTGCTATTTGGAAGAGAGAGCAGCTTTCCTGCTCTCTCTTCCAAATAGCAAAGAAGTTAGCAATGACAGGGTGGGAGCCGCGAGGCTCCCCCCTGTCATTGCAAACGGCAGTGTCCTGGGGGTGGGCACCCCGGGAAACTGCAGGAGCGAGCCCTGGGGGGTGGCGGTCCGCGGGGCCATCAAGGGCTCCAGGAGGAGACCGCGTGGCCCCCCTCCCACCATTTGCAAAGCCCTGGATCTTCCTTCTCCTTTTGTACACACAGTGGTGTGCCCTCAGATGGACTGCTCATAATGAGACTGCGCTGTGCCTTCTGGGAGTTGTAGTGTGGAAGGAAAATACATTGTCCTTTCAGAGTGCAAAACATTCACTGTAGATGTTAAAAAGCTCATACCATTTGAATAGGGCTGATGCTTGGAGCCCTGCGTCGATGTCCGAATGCTGCCCGCAAGACAGAAACCAAGCCTGAGCATCAATATTTGGAGGCGTCCGAGTCACCGGGACAGCACCACCCAGTGAACCTGGGGTCCACAAGACCAAGTATTCAACAAACCCCTTGATGTGGGACATCGGCGAGGGATTTAAAGAGCGCCCGCTAACTGAGGCTCACCCGTGAGCTTTTTAACATCTACAGTGAATGTTTTGCATTCCACTTTGTGGTCCTTGTGGGACCCCCTGAGATGGGCTAGGGGGTCAGGGGGTCTCAACCGTGCCCGCTTTTCGCATTTTCCACTTTTGTTTTGTGCTCTCTTGTGCCTCACTAGTCCTGAGAAACAAGATGGCTGCTCAGGTGGTCACAGAAGGATAATAACATATATAAACGTTATCCGCTAATAGAATTAGCATTTACAAAACCTTTGAAATTTATTGAAAAAAAATATAGGTTTCACGCCTGATATAGTTAGGAATTAGCATTTAAAAAACCTTGCAAATTCACTGAAAAAAGACATAGGTTTCAAGCCTTATATAGTTAGGAATTAGCATTTAAAAAACCTTGCAAATTCACTTAAAAAACCATAGGTTTCAGGCCTTATATAGTTAGGAATTATCATTTAAAAAACCTTGCAAATTCACTTAAAAAACCGTAGGTTTCAGGCCTTATATAGTTAGGAATTAGCATTTTAAAAACCTTGCAAATTCACTTAAAAAACCATAAGTTTCAGGCCTTATATAGTTAGGAATTAGCATTTAAAAAAACATTGAAATTGCTCCTATATAGTTAGTTGTACTAACTATATTTCGCGCACCCGCAATCCACAGCTGATGATGTCACATTTTACATCATTCATGACATGGTCAGTGACATCACTGATGACATCACTGATAACATCTCAAATGACATCACTGATGACATCACTGATGACATCTCATTTGACATCACTGATCACATCACTGAGGATATCATTCATGTGATAATACGAATCACCTCCTCACACTCTAATATAACCTTTGATACACCCACTGTTAAATACAGACTACCATTCTTGAAACCATTGACCCACCAATCCCAGTTACTACATACGCACTCACTGATTCCTAGGTCTACACACACATTCACTCATTCACCCATAGAATCACTCATACATACAGTCACTCATCAATACAACACTATCATATGCACTCATACACCTATACAGACACTCACACACTGCCACTCATCCATGGAGTTACTCACACACCTAGTCAGTCATGCAAAGAATCAATCACACTTCCATTTCATCAACTATACAGTTATACACACAACACCTTACTTATTCAAACATATACTAACACATACTTACTCAATTAAACAATCACTGATACAAGTACACAGTGATCCATACAGCCACTCGCACATTCACTGGCTCTCATGTATAGTCCTTTATATATGCCAACTCTCACATGCACTGTGTTTTACATATGTACTTACTTGGACATGTAGCACTGAGATATCCATTCACTCACCAACACACCCATGCACACAGTCAACAGCCCATATAGCTGTTTCAACATGCACTCTTGAACTCATACACCTAGTGAATCAACTGCTCACACATCTATGCACAGAGTCACACACCTCCCAGCCACCCAAACACACACATTCAAATACTTGGGCAACCAATCAATAACCCATATAGCCACTCATATAGCTACTGATCAACACATGCAGCAGCTTACACAACAACAGACATACTGATGCACACATTCAGACAGTTTAGTCACTAACCCATGCATTTAGTAAGACACATGTAATCACTCAAACAGTCAGTCCCGCACCTACTAAATCCTTCATCCAGACACTTATACATCCACTCATTCTTCAATATGTAAAACATATTTAAACTTTACAGAAACACACAGTCACTGGATGATGTCATCAGTGATATCATCAGTGATGTCAAATGAGATGTCATCAGTGATGTCATCAGTGATGTCATTTGAGATGTCATCAGTGATGTCATCAGTGATGTCACTGACCATGTCATGAATGATGTAATATGTGACATCATCAGCAGTGGATTGCGGGTGCGCGAAATATAGTTAGTACAACTAACTATATAGGAGCAATTTCAATTGTTTTTTAAATGCTAACTCCTAACTATATAAGGCCTGAAACCTATGGTTTTTTAAGTGAATATTACCTACTGGCGGTCGCCAGTAGGTAGTTATAGTTAGGATTTTTTTCAATGCAAAATCTCAAAATTCTATTTGGAATAACTTTGGCGCCGGTTGACGAATCTGCCTGAAAATGTCCTCAAATTTGCCTCGCGGAGCTCTGGTCCTTCCTTGAAAGTTTGGGGGGATTTGTGAAGCGGGGGCTGAGATAAAAGGGGGGCCCCAAAACGTGTTTTCCCCATGTTAATTTCCTTAGGGCGGTCGAACTCACTTTTAGCCCGAACGGCTGAATGGATTTCCACCAAACTTGGCAAAATTGTAGGGACTGGTAGCCTGATGTGCCTTTGCTATGTCTCAAGATATGTGCTCCAGTGGTTTTTGAGTAATTTAGGTTAAAAAAATATATATATCTATAGGCGCGGCCCGGTACGCGCACCGGGGCGCGTACCTGGCGCGCTAGGCGACCTGCGTGCGGAAAGCTGATTGGCTCTCGGGTGTCGGTAAACATTCCAAACAGTCCGGAGCGGCCGCCATCTTGTTTCTCGGTAGGATCGAGACACAAGAGGTGGCTAAAACAAAGGGGGAATTGACCATAATGGGGCAGAGTAGACCCCCCCCATGTGGGGGCCGTAAAAGGGCCCCGCGGGGCAAAAAAAATTGTTTTTTTTATTTTTGCGGGGGGAGCGCCCGGTACGCGCACCGGGGAGCGTACCGGTGCGCGTACCATGGGGAAATAGATTGACAGTTTTAAAAAAAAGTAGCTGTTTTAAAAAAAAAATCTTTTTGTTGTTTTTTTTATATATACATACACATATACATATATAAATGCATATGCATATATATGCATATATGTGTATATGTGTGCGTGTAGAGAGAGGTAGAGAGGTAGAGGTGTAGAGGTAGAGAGGTAGAGGTAGAGAGGTAGTGGTAGAGAGGTAGAGACTAGTAGAGAGAGAAGTAGAGAGAGGTAGAGAGGTAGAGAGTAGAGAGTGAGTAATAGAGAGTAGAGAGTGAGTAGTAGGGAGTAGTAGAGATCAGTAGAGAGAGTAGCAGAGAGTGAGTAGTAGAGAGTAGTAGAGTGAATAGTAGAGTGAGTAGTAGAGAGTAGTAGAGAGTGAGTAGTAGAGAGTAGTAGAGAGTAAGTAGTAGAGTGAGTAGTAGAGAGCAGTAGAGAGTGAGTAGTAGAGAGTAGTAAAGAGTGAGTAGTAGAGAGTAGTAGAGAGTGAGTACCAGAGAGAATAGTAGAGAGTAGTAGAGAGAGAGTAGTAGAGAGTGAGTAGCAGAGTGAGTAGTAGAGAGTGAGTAGTAGAGTGAGTAGTAGAGACTAGTAGAGAGAGAGTAGTAGAGAGTGAGTAGCAGAGTGAGTAGTAGAGAGTGAGTAGTAGAGAGTAAGTAGTAGAGAGTAGTAGAGAGTGAGAAGTAGAGAGTGAGTAGTAGAGAGTAGTAGTGAGTAGTAAAGAGTGAGTAGTAGAGAGAGAGTAGTAGAGAGTGAGTAGTAGAGAGTAGTAGATAGTGAGTAGTAGGGAGTAGTGAGTAGCGAGTAGTAGGGAGTGAGTAGTAGAGAGAGAGTAGTAGAGAGTAGTAGAGTAGTAGAGAATGAGTAGTAGAGAGTGAGTATTTGAGAGTAGTGGAGTAGGAGAGAGTAAGTAGTAGAGAGTAGTGGAGAATATTCCAAAGTTTGGCACAGCACCACTTGCACAATGAGTCCAATCAAATGATATCACTTAGAGTCCTTATTGAAGCGCTGAATCTTGGTGAATATTCAAATGCTTTTATTTTCCTTAAGTTTATGTACCACAGCCAGCCAAAACGTTTCGTTCTGTACAACAGAACTTCTTCAGGGCGTTCTTATTTCCTTCAAGTTATGTCGGTATCCTGTTGTCATATAACTAGATATTTCTTCCAAATGTTACACGAGACGTAAGTACATTCTTATTCAAAGTGACCAGGTATCAATTTTACCCACACAATTCGGGCAGACTTGAGTAATTTATAGCATCCTCAAAGTTAGTCTTTCAAAAATTCCAAAGTATAGGACATGATAATCCAAATCCAAATGTTTCTCAAGAAAAGTAATTTTCAATCGATCGAAATATCGGTGTTTGGGCATATATGACCCAGGGATCCCCAGTATGCAAGGGGAATTAGTCCCCCCTCTGCAAACGCGCCAGTGATCTGCATTGTAGAGAGGTGTAAAAAGGGTGTGGCCTCATTACACCTCTCTGCAATGCAGCCCCCTGGCACATACTGGAGGCTCCTTGTGGGCTAGTTGGCCCCCAGGGACCCCCAGTATGCAAGGGGAATTAGTTCCCCCTCTGCAAACGCGGCAGGGGGCTGCGTTGCAGAGAGGTGTAAAAAGGGGCGTATCCTCATTACACCTCTGCAATGCAGCCCCCTGGCACATACTGGAGGTTCCAGGTGGGCTAGTTGGCCCCCAAGGGCCCCCAGTATGCAAGGGGAATTAGTTCCCCCTCTTCAAACATGCATGGGGGCTGTGTTGCAGAGAGGTGTAAAAAGGGTTGTGGCTTCATTACACCTCTCTGCAATGCAGTCTCCTGGCGCATACTGGAGATTCCTGGTGGGCTTTCAGGTCTTATATAGTTAGGAATTAGCATTACAAAAAACTTTGAAATTCACTGAAAAAAAACATAGGTTTCACACCAATTATAGTTAGGAATTAGCATTTAAAAAACCTATGAAATTCAGTGAAAAAACCATAGGTTTCACACTAGTTATAGTTAGGAATTAGCATTTAAAAAACCTATTAAATTCACTGAAAAAACCATAGGTTTCACACCAGTTATAGTTAGCTGGAAATTTTACTGACATAAAACCATTGAAATTCCCACGTTATAGTTAGTTGGACTCACTATAACATGCGCGCCTGCAATGCACTGCTGATGATGTCACATATTACATCACTCATGACATGGTCAGTGACATCACTCATGACATCGTGGGAATTTCAATGGTTTTATGTCAGTAAAATTTCCAGCTAACTATAACTGGTGTGAAACCTATGGTTTTTTCAGTGAATATATATATATATATATATATATATATATATATATATATATATGTATATTTATATATGTATATATATATATATTTATATATGTATGTATATAAATATATATATATATATATTCACTGAAAAAACCATAGGTTATAGACCATATATAGTTAGGAATTTGCATTTACAAAACCTTGAAAATTCACTGAAAAAACCATAGGTTATAGACCATATATAGTTAGAGATTAGCATTTACAAAACCTTATTTTACTCGCATGAAACCATTGAAATTCCATATATAGTTAGTTGCACTAACTATATATCGCGGACCCGCAATCCACTGCTAATGATGTCACATATTACATCATTCATGACATGGTCGGTGACATCACTGATGACATCACTGATGACATCTCAAATGACATCACTGATGACATCACTGATGACATCTCAAATGACAACACTGATGACATCACTGACATCTCATTTGACATTATTGATCACATCACTGATGATATCATTTATGTGATAATACAATGAACATCTTCAGACTGTAATATATGCAAATTCCTAACTATATATGGTCTATAACCTATGGTTTTTTCAGTGAATTTCATTGGTTTTTTAAAAGCTAATATCTATAGCTGTAAAATATATTCTTTATTACGTGACGTATCACGTAGCCCGTGATACGCCTCATGATGCATCGCATAACCGTGACAAATCGTCTCTGCAGCGCAAACAAAACCGCAATCGCAATTTTTTTTTTCTTTTGCCCCGCGGGGAACTTTAATAGCCCCCTCATCAATCCTAGGGGTTCAGGAGGAGTCTACCTTACCCCTTTCCTTCATTTACACCTTTTTTTTTTTCCACCTCTTGTCTCTCGATCCCACAGAGAGACAAGATGGCGGCCGCTCCAGACTGTTTACAATGTTAACAGCCAATCAGCTTCACCTCAGACTCCGGTTACACTGCCGGTTAGCTTCCCGGTTAGCTGCCCGGTTAGCTGCCCGGTTCGCGTACCAAGATGCGTCTCTACGGCGAAAAAATCGGATTTTTTTTTTTTTGGGCCCCGCGTGGCTCTATAATATCCCCCTCATCAATCCTAGGGGGTCAGAAGGGGTCTACCTTGCCCCCTTTCCTTCATTTCCCCCTTTGTTTTGGCCTCCTCTTGTCTCTCGATCCTACCGAGAGACAAGATGGCGGCCACTCCAGACTGTTTACAATGTTGACAGCCAATCAGCTACTCCTCAGACTCCCGATACACTGCCGGTTAGCTTCCCGGTTAGCTGCCCGGTTAGCTGCCCGCTTCGCGTACCAAGACGCGTCTCTACGGCAAAAAAATCGGAATTTTTATTTTTTTATTTTGGGCCCGCGTCGCTCTATAATATCCCCCTCATCAATCCTAGGGGGTCAGAAGATGTCTACCTTGCCCCCTTTCCTTCATTTCCCCCTTTGTTTTGGCCTCCTCTTGTCTCTCGATCCTACCGAGAGACAAGATGGCGGCCGCTCCGGACTGTTTACAATGTTGACAGCCAATCAGCTACTCCTCAGACTCCCGATACACTGCCGGTTAGCTTCCCGGTTAGCTGCCCGGTTAGCTGCCTGGTTCGCGTACCAGGACGCGTCTCTACGGCAAAAAAATCGGAATTTTTTTTTTTTTGGGGCCCCGCGTCGCTCTATAATATCCCCCTCATCAATCCCAGGGGGTCAGAAGGGGTCTACCTTGCCCCCTTTCCTTCATTCCCCCTTTGTTTTGGCCTCCTCTTGTCTCTCGATCCTACCGAGAGACAAGATGGCGGCCGCTCCGGACTGTTTAGAATGTTGACAGACACCGGAGAGCCAATCAGCTTCGCATCGCAAAGTTCCGTTACGCGAAAAGTACGCGAACCGGAGCGCTGCCCGGAGCGCTGTTACAGATATATATCTTTTTTTAAACGTTAATTTCTCAAAATCCACTGAAGCACATATATTGAGACCTAGCAAAGGCACATCGGGCGAACAGTCCCTACAATTTTGCCAAGTTTCGTGCAAATCCATTCAGCCGTTCGAGCTAAAAGTGAGGCCAACCGCCCTATGGAAAACTCAATGTTAAAAACACGTTTTGGGACCCCCCTTTTTTCTCGGCCCCCCCTTGACGACCCCCCCCCCAAATTTTCAGGGCCTGCTCAGAAACAAAATGTGCCATTTTCCTGAAAATTTCAGCCAATTCCGTCCACAAACGCCAAAGTTATTAGACATAGAATTTTCAAAAGTTCCATAGAGAAAAAATCCTAACTATATATACCTACTGGCTATCGCCAGTAGGTAATATATATATATATATATATATATCACCTCCTTGTGGCTCCCTCCTTTCCCAGATGGCGCTACAGTCGTGGTCGCGTCACTCCTGCAGTTGAGCCCAACTGCTTTGTATTTCGACAAGATTTCCCCCTCTCAAGGCAGAAAAGGTTGGAGTCGCATTCAAATCAAAATCCAGCACAGCGCTGCGGTTAAATTTCTTTCGTGATTTTATTGATCCATGGGGTCAAAAAACAAAAAACCAACGCGTTTCGACAGCGTCCGCTGTCTTGCTCACGGTTAGTTGTGTGTCAAACTCACATTGTTTTTGAAACATTTGCAAATGCTGTAGGCACCGCCCACTTAGGGAATTCACAACAAGCATTATGGGATTGGTAGTCTTATTCAAACTTAACACAATTAATGCATTTCAAGGTTAAATGAAATACCGGTCCATTTCAATTATTCGCAATTATCAATTTCTGACATCATGGATGAGGTGTATGTTATTTACAGTGCCTTTACAATTTAGCCAAAATAACCAAAATGAAACAACCAAAAGTCCCGCCCTCTAGTGGGCATACCTCCTATTGTGGGCATTGTGGGATTTGTAGTTTTTAGCGTGTTTGCTCCATTAGAGACTGAAACCTTATATTTGACATTTCCATAATGCATTTCCAGGTTAAATGAAATACCAGTCCATTTCAATTATTCGCAATTATCAATTTCTTACATCATTGATAAGGTGTATGTTATTTACAGTGCCTTTACAATTTAACCAAAATAACCAAAACGAAACAACCAAAAGTCCCGCCCTCTAGTGGGCATACCCCCTATTGTGGGCATTGTGGGATTTGTAGTTTTTTGCGTGTTTGCTCCATTAGAAACTGTTACCTTATATTTGACATTTCCATCATGTTATGATTATACAAGGTGCTACTATTATCACTTTCTTATTTTCATTATGGTTGTTATGTGTTGGTAAAAAATACTGCCCTCCAGTGGGCTGATTCCTGATTGGCTTGGATTGTGTTATGTGAGTTACTGTACCAAAAGGAGTGAAGGGAGGTGAAGTGCAGGGATAAATTATAAGACAAATGGTTAAAATTATTTGGATAAGGGTGAGAAGGAGGAGCATGTTATGACATAGAAGTTGCTACTTTTCAGTCCGTTACAAGTGAATATAAAGTTCCTCCGACTGGTTGAGGCCCAGGGGGGTCATTGTTCTGAAAGAAAGGATATGTCTGGATTCTTTGCGTCTCAAAAGTTTTTCCATATGGCCGCCCCTATCCGACAAAGCCATTGTTTCCAGACCCCAGAAGCGCAATTGCTTCCAGTCGCCATTGTGTTGCGCCTCCATGTGCTTGGCAACAGCGTTGCTTCTGTCCTTGTGGATTGTTGCCCGCACATGTTCCAGAATTCTTTTTTTTAATTCACAAATGGTACTGCCAATGTATCTCATCTTGCAAGGGCACTCGATCATATAAATTGTGTACTTACTATTGCAGATTATGCATTCTTGAATTTTCCAAACTTTTTTGTTTGGCATTGTGAGTTCCGTGGTAGGTTTTGCGATCTCGCATACCTTACAATTGTAGCACTTGATGAAGCCCCGCGTTTGTAACCAATTTGTTTTTTTCTTTGAGGCTTGGAAATGACTATGGACCAACTGGTCCTGTAGATTTTTGGCCCTCCTATATGTGATTACTGGGTGGTTGCCCATTTTGTGACCAATTGTTTGGTCAAGTTGGAGTATTTTCCAGTTCTTTCTCAATATGTGGTTTATTTGCTTAGCTTCCAAGCTGTAATCCAAGATTAGCCTGATAGGCTCTTCCACAGTATTTACCAGTTTTTGTTTCTTTTTTAAGCATTCCGTTCTTTGTGTTTGATTGGCTCTTTCCCAACATCTTTGTACTATTTTTTTGTTGTATTTTCTTTTTTGAAAGCGGTTTATGCATTTTGAGCTTTGATCCTGCCATTCTATATTCTCACTACAGATTCTTCTGAGTCTGAGGAATTCTCCGTATGGGATGCTTGAGATTAGTGATTGCTGGTGGAAGCTGGTTGCTTCCAGTGTGGCATTGGTTGCTGTGTTTTTGCGATGGAGTGTAGTTTGTATCCGGTTGCTGTTAATGTACACTTCTGTGTCCAGGAAGACAGCTCGGTTGTGGTTTATAGTATGGGTGAATTTTATGCAAGAAGTGCTGTTATTGAGGATGGTAAAGTATTCCGTGAACTTCTCTTCCCCTCCATCCCATACGATGAACAGGTCGTCAATAAACCTTTTCCAAGTAATTATGTGCTTGGTGAATCTCTCATGTTTTTCATGCCAGGCTGTCTTCTCCTCCCACCAACCCATGGCAGTGCAGGCATAATTGGGACTAAAAGAGAAGCCCATTGCGGCTCCGTTCTTTTGTCGGTACAATTTGTCCCCAAACAGGAAGATATTGTTGGTTAACACACTTCTTATCATTGTTAAGAGCATTTCATTGTGCTTCTGGTAGTGGATGTTCCGTTCTTTGAGAAAGTGGTCACATGCCTGTAGCCCTAAGTTGTTATCAATGTTGGTATACAGGGCAATCACATCCATGGTAATCATAATGTAGTGAGGTTGCCAAGTCAATTGTTCCAAAACTCCCAAAAAGTCCGTCGTGTCCTGGATGTAAGAGCGCAGCATTTTAACTTGCGGACTCAAGTAAAAGTCAATAAAGTTCGACCAGGGTTCCAACAAGGACCCATTAGCTGACACAATAGGCCTCCCTGGCGGTTTAGTGGCATCTTTATGTATCTTCGGCAGAAAATACAGAGTTGATGTTCTTGGGAAATCCACTGTCAGATATTTTCTTTCATCGGCATCCAGCAGGCCCTCATTCTCCCATTGAATTAGGTGTTTGTCCAAGTCCCTTTTTATTTGGTCTTGTGGGTTCACATGGAGACTTTCATAGTATGTGGAATTGTTCAATTGTCCCATAGCTTCTTCCACATACAAACTTTTATTCCAAAGGACTATATTTCCCCCTTTGTCCGCTGCTTTTATTTCGAACGATTGATCATTTTTTATGAAAGTCTCCATGTGAACCCACAAGACCAAATAAAAAGGGACTTGGACAAACACCTAATTCAATGGGAGAATGAGGGCCTGCTGGATGCCGATGAAAGAAAATATCTGACAGTGGATTTCCCAAGAACATCAACTCTGTATTTTCTGCCGAAGATACATAAAGATGCCACTAAACCGCCAGGGAGGCCTATTGTGTCAGCTAATGGGTCCTTGTTGGAACCCTGGTCGAACTTTATTGACTTTTACTTGAGTCCGCAAGTTAAAATGCTGCGCTCTTACATCCAGGACACGACGGACTTTTTGGGAGTTTTGGAACAATTGACTTGGCAACCTCACTACATTATGATTACCATGGATGTGATTGCCCTGTATACCAACATTGATAACAACTTAGGGCTACAGGCATGTGACCACTTTCTCAAAGAACGGAACATCCACTACCAGAAGCACAATGAAATGCTCTTAACAATGATAAGAAGTGTGTTAACCAACAATATCTTCCTGTTTGGGGACAAATTGTACCGACAAAAGAACGGAGCCGCAATGGGCTTCTCTTTTAGTCCCAATTATGCCTGCACTGCCATGGGTTGGTGGGAGGAGAAGACAGCCTGGCATGAAAAACATGAGAGATTCACCAAGCACATAATTACTTGGAAAAGGTTTATTGACGACCTGTTCATCGTATGGGATGGAGGGGAAGAGAAGTTCACGGAATACTTTACCATCCTCAATAACAGCACTTCTTGCATAAAATTCACCCATACTATAAACCACAACCGAGCTGTCTTCCTGGACACAGAAGTGTACATTAACAACAACCGGATACAAACTACACTCCATCGCAAAAACACAGCAACCAATGCCACACTGGAAGCAACCAGCTTCCACCAGCAATCACTAATCTCAAGCATCCCATACGGAGAATTCCTCAGACTCAGAAGAATCTGTAGTGAGAATATAGAATGGCAGGATCAAAGCTCAAAATGCATAAACCGCTTTCAAAAAAGAAAATACAACAAAAAAATAGTACAAAGATGTTGGGAAAGAGCCAATCAAACACAAAGAACGGAATGCTTAAAAAAGAAACAAAAACTGGTAAATACTGTGGAAGAGCCTATCAGGCTAATCTTGGATTACAGCTTGGAAGCTAAGCAAATAAACCACATATTGAGAAAGAACTGGAAAATACTCCAACTTGACCAAACAATTGGTCACAAAATGGGCAACCACCCAGTAATCACATATAGGAGGGCCAAAAATCTACAGGACCAGTTGGTCCATAGTCATTTCCAAGCCTCAAAGAAAAAAACAAATTGGTTACAAACGCGGGGCTTCATCAAGTGCTACAATTGTAAGGTATGCGAGATCGCAAAACCTACCACGGAACTCACAATGCCAAACAAAAAAGTTTGGAAAATTCAAGAATGCATAACTGCAATAGTAAGTACACAATTTATATGATCGAGTGCCTTGCAAGATGAGATACATTGGCAGTACCATTTGTGAATTAAAAAAAAGAATTCTGGAACATGTGCGGGCAACAATCCACAAGGACAGAAGCAACGCTGTTGCCAAGCACATGGAGGCGCAACACAATGGCGACTGGAAGCAATTGCGCTTCTGGGGTCTGGAAACAATGGCTTTGTCGGATAGGGGCGGCCATATGGAAAAACTTTTGAGACGCAAAGAATCCAGACTTATCCTTTCTTTCAGAACAATGACCCCCCTGGCCTCAAACCAGTCGGAGGAACTTTATATTCACTGTAACGGACTGAAAAGTAGCAACTTCTATGTCATAACATGCTCCTCCTTCTCACCTTATCCAAATAATTTTAACCATTTGTCTTATAATTTATCCCTGCACTTCACCTCCCTTCACTCCTTTTGGTACAGTAACTCACATAACACAATCCAAGCCAATCAGGAATCAGCCCACTGGAGGGCAGTATTTTTTACCAACACTAACAACCATAATGAAAATAAGAAAGTGATAATAGTAGCACCTTGTATAATCATAACATGATGGAAATGTCAAATATAAGGTAACAGTTTCTAATGGAGCAAACACGCAAAAAACTACAAATCCCACAATGCCCACAATAGGGGGTATGCCCACTAGAGGGCGGGACTTTTGGTTGTTTCGTTTTGGTTATTTTGGTTAAATTGTAAAGGCACTGTAAATAACATACACCTTATCAATGATGTAAGAAAATTGATAATTGCGAATAATTGAAATGGACTGGTATTTCATTTAACCTGGAAATGCATTATGGAAATGTCAAATATAAGGTTTCAGTCTCTAATGGAGCAAAACACGCTAAAAACTACAAATCCCACAATGCCCACAATAGGAGGTATGCCCACTAGAGGGCTGGACTTTTGGTTGTTTCATTTTGGTTATTTTGGCTAAATTGTAAAGGCACTGTAAATAACATACACCTCATCCATGATGTCAGAAAATGATAATTGCGAATAATTGAAATGGACCGGTATTTCATTTAACCTTGAAATGCATTAATTGTGTTAAGTTGAATAAATAAGACTACCAATCCCATAATGCTTGTTGTGAATTCCCTAAGTGGGCGGTGCCTACAGCATTTGCAAATGTTTCAAAAACAATGTGAGTTTGACACACAACTAACCGTGAGCAAGACAGCGGACGCTGTCGAAACGCGTTGGTTTTTTGTTTTTTGACCCCATGGATCAATAAAATCACGAAAGAAATTTAACCGCAGCGCTGTGCTGGATTTTGATTTGAATGCGACTCCAACCTTTTCTGCCTTGAGAGGGGGAAATCTTGTCGAAATATATATATATATATATATATATATATATATATATATATATATATATATATATATATATATATATCACCTTAGTTTTCTTCTCCTACGAGTCCGTAGATAAAGACAGGGCATAGCAACAGTTTGATTTTCTCCACGATTTATTTACAAAGTGCATCAAATGGACGGTCTACGCGTTTCGGCTTCCTGCCTTCAACTGGACCATCTTTTTTTTTTTTAATTTTTTTTTTATTTTCCTGCATAGTTAAGTATATGGCTAGTACATACACAAAATCAATTATATATATTTGCAGTTCACGTGAAGTACGATAATAATCCCTTTACCACAAATAAAGTATTTACAATCAGATCAGATAATTTTCTATATACAGTCAACTGATAATTTTCATTCATTTCAGTAAAGTACTCCCATTAAACTGTATTTAAAGAAAAAGAGGGGTTGTCAAATCCAAATAAGTAGATATTTAGTTTCTACAGTATTTTAACCAAGTCCAGAAGGGGAGGGGGTGGGGGGGAGGAAAGGGGGGGACGAGGAGGAGGAGAGGAAGGGGGGAGGCAGGATGGGGGGGTGGGGTGGGGGGAGGGTGGGGGTTTGTAAGCAACAGTGTTAGGTGTCGAGAAGGGGGAATAAATGTATAACATATCAATTTATGATCAGTATTTCACCTACTATTTACAACTATATACATTTCTAATTCATTTCCAACCCTTAACATACTTTGTTATTTGCTTACGATGTATGCAAACAAAATCTCTGTAAAGTACTTTATCCAATTATGTTCTCTGTCCCCTCTGGGAGGGAGATATTTGATCTATGACAAAATACCTTGACGTCTTTGTTGCTATATAATTGTTTGCTCAAGTAGGGACCATTGTTTATTGGTTTTTTTCAGGAGGGGCCACTGCACAATAGTTGATTGGAGAACATGCCTCCAGGGTAAGGGGAGCCGCTGTGAGGAGGAATCAATTTGCAGTTGGGAGTACAAATGTATTGGTAAAGTCTCGAGTCTCCCCATATGTCCCCAACAGATCCCTCAGGTCATCATCTGACTTCCACATGAGCACACCAA
Organism: Lissotriton vulgaris; assembly: GCF_964263255.1. Taxonomy (NCBI): domain Eukaryota; kingdom Metazoa; phylum Chordata; class Amphibia; order Caudata; family Salamandridae; genus Lissotriton; species Lissotriton vulgaris. The sequence continues at coordinate 579,895,462 of NC_141699.1, read as the reverse complement.
GGATAAATAGATCTAGATAGGGAGGGAGACCTTTTTCGCCCTTGGTCCCAAAACTCTGGTACTCAATGACAACGGAATCGAGAATTTTAAAGGATGAACTCGGTTTCAGGAAAAAACCCAAAACGTGATTGTCCCTCCCTGCCCCCTTCCTCCCTCTCTGCAGTGCTGGGAAGCCCTCAGGCAGCCATGCACTTTATAAAACACCTAAACATGAACATAAGTGGCAGGCAGGGGATATGGTGAATTCCCTTCTCAGAAGTAGGTCTCCAAGTGCATCCACCCCATGTAGGGAAACCAGGCAGTTACCTAGTGTGCTAAGTTAACTATATCTCCAGTTTTGGGGAAGTAAAGTATTTTGACAAATACTAAAATAAGAACAACATGGTGAGCACCAAACCTTTGGGTTGGCCTGGGGGTACAGTTAGCTTCAGGTAGCCCAGGGACCCCTTAGACACCGATTCAGCTATTACAGCGTCAAATAGAAGCAGTTTATTATCCTCCACAAGTGGTTCCTATTCCTGCGCTCTGGGTTGAATAATCACTTCTCCATTCTTCAGGCCTGCACTGAATCTCTTTCATCCCGCTGCTCAGATTCATACTCTTTCCAAACAGTAGGCGACTTGTATCAGATTATTCTCTCATTTATTAATGTTAACTGCCTTCTCACTGCTTGCTTTCTCTCACCTAAAAAATCTTCTGCAAGCCTTAAACATACAATTTGCCATGTATAATTAATGAATCATTAGTCAGAGAGGTGGCTTGGGCAGTGCATTCATTCTGTGAATAAATTGAAACTCTAATCTGATATTTATGGAGTGAGACCTTGGATCTGTATACGGGTGTATATGTTTGTGATTGTGTGAGCATGTGCATGTGTGTGGGCGGGTTATTTGTCTACAAGAATGAATAAAGCTATTAGATGTGCCTGTGGCTACTCTAAGAATTCTAATCTGTGACATGAAGTGTATCGTGTGATATGCATGAGAGTACTATGCATATGCATCTTCTACAGCACACCCATAAAGTACCTTTCACACCTTACTTACAGGGGCTTATTCACAAGTCAACTTACCCATGAATAAATCTACATGTGTAAATTTAGTCTTACTCATTGGCCCAGATTCTGAGTTTATTGGAGTATCTGGCGATAGTTATCACACCTGATAAAAAAGGATACCCCAGGGTGTGGTAATTATCGGGTGGGATAAATAGTGAAAATTCTGAGTTTTAGTGAATAACATGCAGATTTTGGAGCATAATGCACTAAAATCCTCATGTTGCAGTAAATCCCATACACTTTCCCCCTGTTAAATATCGGGATGATTGACCTGCTGAAATTTAATGAAGAGCGAGGTAATTAATGCACCTTGTTATCACTTAGTGTGTTAAATTCCTCCTAATTTAGAATTCCGCAGTGGGCCGAAAACACCAAACCACTTGTAATCAGGGCCATAGTATGAAATGTACTACTTTTCACTATTCATCATTTCCATGTGTAAAATTACTACACAGTATAGGCTTACATGTCTCCTGCCCCTAAAACTAGGGGGTGGAACTAAACTTACAGTGTAAGTTACTATTTGTAACTTTTCACATGTAGTTAGAGATCACACTACCGGGGAAGATATCTCCCTATGGTAAAGTATAGGGAAAAGTGAAAAAATTAATTACATTTAAAAATAATAGTAGAAATATTTTTATGGTAAATATTAACATGAATTACTTTCATACATTTATTCTAAATGTGAAACACAAAAAAATGCTACTGCACTATTAACGTAATGTTGGCTTGCATATGTAATTCAATTAAATATATTAATTTAAATATTTATATTGATTTACTATGCAGTAAAAAGTGCTAAAAGTTATGTATAGAATGATTTTGACTATAAAAGAAATTACATAGATTTTTAAATGTGAAAATAATATTAAAATATTAAAAATAAAATAACAATATTTATTTATAAATAATATTTGAACATATATTTATACTAAAATATATTTTAAAGAATTCAATATATATACACACATATATATATATTGCAACACATTCAACTGTAAAGTCAAAGAATTTGGCAAGCACACTGGAATCCGATTTAAGTAATTTTAATGCAAACCCTCCTTCACCCCTGACAGACGCGTTTCGCTATTCCAGCTTCGTAAAAAAAAAATAATAATATATATATATATATATATATATATATATATATATGTATATATATATATATATATATATATATTTCCAATAAAGCCTCCGAGCAAAGGAGCATCACACCCTACAGGGTGGCCTCAGAACACCGGGCATGGAGCAGCCCGATCAATTTTCCATCTGAAGAAGCAACACATGAGGCCCAATACGGGATAAGAAGCATTTATTTGCAGGCTCAGCAACGCGATATTTCTCCAATTCACTTACGCGTTTCGGCGTCAGCCTTGGTCACAGGGGGAGAGAGTCATTTGCATAGTGCTGTTTATATATAATTTTATTTTTAACATTATTTCCTAAGGAGGGCTATCTGTAAGTCCCTGACACCATTGTTTTTAATGAGAGAATGTTGCAGTACTTGTGTTGGACAAGTTTGGTCCTTTTTGGCTGTAGTAAATGTAAAAGATCAGGTTGTACATAGCAACAGGTTTTCTCTTTTTTTGAGGGGGTGCGTGTCCTTCCATAAAGCACTCAATAGCTGTTCTCGAACCAATCCTTACCCCCTTAAACAATCCCATTTAGTATTAAGCAGGCCCCATTGTCCAACCGATTTTTTTGTGCCTCCTACATTCTTGACTAAAATGTAGGCATACCTGTGCATCGATCTCTGCAAACAAATGATAGAAAAGGTGGAGACATGCGCACACAAGCTTGTGATTAGCATTTTTTAGTACTACTAAACATAGTACAAATGCAGTTTGTGGACAGTCTATAAGTTATTGAGTGTATATGTGTTTGTGTGCGTTTGCTTTGTGGCTCACAGAATGACTTACTTCAGCTAAATTAATGTATATATTCTTGGAATCCCAGAACAAGACCTTTGGAATGTTTGCATGTACTTGAGTACATGCAAAATTACATTGAATGTTTGAACATTTTTGTTTCTGTACATGTGAATGAGAGTGTGCATGTGTGTGTGTGTGTGTGTAGCCTAGGACTCCAGAAAGAGATCACTGAGATGCGCACATATGTGTGGATGTGTGTGTTGTTTTTCAGAACTCCTTGAAATCAATCTTTTGGTTTTGCAAGCCTCATCTAATTATAAATCAGGTTTCGTGGGATTGACTGATGGAGCTCCACTCTGCTTGACTATAACGTGGCAGGTTTTCCCTATCCAATATTTCCTACCAGCAATCTGGCAGAAAAAATTACATGAGACTTTTGGCTTCTCAAGCAGCCAAGCCTGATTCCTTGTTCTTTTTCTGACAGGGAGAGTCATACAATGCGAACATCTGTCAGAAATAAGTTTGCCATTTTTACCCTACTATAGCTACCCCCTATCTCACTCTCCACACTGCCCTGATGTCAATTCATACATTCAGTATGTTATGAAATCCATGGAATTTGGAATTCTGTTTAGTTTTAGGCCAGAAAAATCAGTTTCTGGCAATAATTTTCCATTCCAGGGGGATTAACTCATGATCGGACAGTGTGTGGCAGATAAACTGCACTGTAATAATAAATGTGCATGCAAATTTACCATTGACCCATTGTTCGAAATCAGAACCTTTATTTGAGTGTGGCAGTGGCACTGTTTGTCAGAACTGGTGCAGGAAATTTAGGGCCCCATGCATCAACCTAAAAAACGGTTGCAAACGGGCAGATTCGCAGAATATGCCCCTTTGCAAATGGTATTTTTGCATTTGGGATGCATCACTCCAAATGCAAAAATTGCAATTTAAGGAAACGCAAGATTTGCGATTACTTAAATTGAGATTGCATTTAGGGAATCACAAATTGAGAATCCTTAAATGCAATGCATTAAACCATTTTTTTTGCGATTTCGCAAGTATAATTCTCAAATTACAGTCAATCTAAAGTTGATGGTAATTTGCGATTTCTTTGAAAAATGCACTAAAGTGCATTTTTCAAAGTCACATGTTACACACACACACATGCCCTTGGGGCATGTGTGTGCACAACATGTGGATAAATTGTAAATTCAGGGGTGCAACAGGGTATCCTTTTGGAACCCTTGCACCCTTGAAATTGCATGCGAATTAGCGTGTACCTATTAGTTACGTGCAAATTGCACATGTAACTCTCATTCATTCCTATGGGCCTCTGGACCCATAGGAATGAATGGGAATCAATTCCCTGATTGCGAGGTGCAATTTGCGAGTCGCAATTAAGGAATTTGTAGGAATCGCAAATGTTTTTGCGAGTCCTACATGCATACGCAATAGCGACTCTTTAATTGCGATTCCTTAGTAATTGCAATTAAAGAATCGCTATTGTCTACTCTATGTTGATGCATTTGCACCAGAGAATTTAGCTACCAGACAGAGCTGTCTCATGAGTACTGAAAAAAAATTGTTCACAGCATTGCTACTGATCCCTGCATGTATTAGAATGAAATGATCATTTCCAGCAAATTCTCTGTAGACCTATTTTTACAAGAATCCTTCAGATCTCTCTGACTACCAGAGCAGGGGTTGTAATATAAAGACCTCTTGAGAAGGGCTGCTGGCTGTTGATTTGCCACATCTCGTTAACAGTTACTCAAGCCCATACGTGATCAAAGTCTGTGCTTTTCTGGTTTAAACCTAAGGTCTAATTTTTCTCTCTCTGTTGTATTTACGATTTTATTTGTGTTTTGCTTTATAACCACCTACACTGCCATGAGGATGCTTCAGCCTGCCAAGGTGCAATTAGTAATAGCTGAAGAGAACAAGACACACTAAAATATCTAGGAGCAGAGGAAAAGCAGAACTGGAAAGTCACCAGAACCCTTCAGGGCTTCAGATAATCAGAGTAGAAGAAGAAAACAACACTTTACTCAGGTACTACCAGAAAATACATTTATTTTGATGCACCAAGGAAGTGTGGTAACTGATGGAGAGCATCAGCAACCAGACTCCACTCAAGACTGAAAATACAATTGATATATATATATATATATTATATTATATATATATATATATATATATATATATATATATATATATATATATATATATATATATATATATATATATATATATATATATATATATATATATATATATATATATATATATATATATATATATATTCACAGAAAAAACCATAGGTTATAGACCATATATAGTTAGGAATTTGCATTTACAAAACCGTGAAAATTCACTGAAAAAACCATAGGTTATAGACCATATATAGTTAGGGATTAGCATTTAAAAAACCTTATTTTATTTGCACAAAACCATTGAAATTCCATATATAGTTAGTTGCACTAACTATATATCGCGGACCCGCAATCCACTGCTAATGATGTCACATATTACATCATTCATGACATGGTCAGTGACATCACTGATGACATCACTGATGACATCTCAAATGACATCACTGATGACATCACTGATGACAACACCCAGTGACTGTATGTTTCTGTAAAGTTAAAATATGTCTTACATATTGAAGAATGAGTGGATGTATAAGTGTCTGGATGAAGGATTTAGTAGGTGCATGACTGACTGTATGAGAGAATGATTAAATGTGTCTCACTGAGTGTATGGGTTAGTGATTAAAGTGTCTTAATTTGGCAATCATTATTTATGTTGTTCTGTAAACTGCTGCATGTTAAATCAGTAGCTATATCAGTAACTATATGGGTTATTGAATGGTTGCCCAAGTATTTGTATGGGAGACTGAGTATGTGTGTGGGTGGCTGGGAGGTGTATAACTCTGTGCATAGATGTGTGAGCAGTTGATTCCCTAGGTGTATGGGTTCAAAAGTGCATGTAGAAACAGCTGTATGGACAGTTGACTGTGTGCATGAGTATATTGGTGAGTGAATGGATATCTCAGTGCTACATGTCAAAGTAAGTACATATGTAAAACACACTCCATGTGAGAGTTGACATATATAAATAACTGAACATAAGAGCCAGTGAATGTGTGAGTGGCTGTATGAATCATTGTGAACTTGTATCAAGGATTGTATAAGAGAGTAAATATGTGTTACTATATGTTTGAATAAGTAAGGTGTGTATAACTGTATAGTTGAGGAAATGGAGATGTGATTGATTCTTTGCATGACTGACTAGGTGTGTGAGTAACTCCATGGATGTGTGACAGTCTGTGAGTGCCTGTTTACACTGAGTGTATCTAAGGTTATATTAGAGTCTGAAGATGTATTATCACATAAATGATATCATCAGTGATGTAATCAGTAATGTCAAATGAGATGTCAGTGATGTCATCAGTGATGTCATTTGAGATGTCATCAGTGATGTCATCAGTGATGTCATTTGAGATGTCATCAGTGATGTCATCAGTGATGTCACTGACCATGTCATGAATGATGTAATATGTGACATCATTAGCAGTGGATTGCGGGTCCGCGATATATAGTTAGTGCAACTAACTATATATGGAATTTCAATGGTTTTGTGCAAATAAAATAAGGTTTTTTAAATGCTAATCCCTAACTATATATGGTCTATAACCTATGGTTTTTTCAGTGAATTTTCAAGGTTTTGTAAATGCAAATTCCTAACTATATATGGTCTATAACCTATGGTTTTTTCTGTGAATTTCATTGGTTTTTTAAAAGCTAATATCTATAGCTGTAAAATATATTCTTTATTAAGTGACGTATCACGTAGCCCGTGAGACGCCTCATGATGCATCACATAACCGTGACGTATCGTCTCTGCAGCGCAAACCAAACCCAAAACGTAAGCGCGCCAGAACATGCTTAAAGATATATATATATTTTTTTAACCTTAATTAGACAAAATCCACACGTGCACATATCACAAACGTTCAAAAAACACAATATGTCGGACTCCTGTTACGCTGCCGGTTAGCTGCCCGGTTAACGTACCAGGAAGCACCTTTACCGCGAAAAATCGCAATTTTTTTTTTCTTTTGCCCCGCAGGGAACTTTAATAGCCCCCTCATCAATCCTAGGGGTTCAGGAGGGGTCTGCCTTACCCCTTTCATTCATTTACACCTTTTTTTTTCCACCTCTTGTCTCTCGATCCTACCGAGAGACAAGATGGCGGCCGCTCTGGACTGTTTACAATGTTGACAGCCAATCAGCTACTCCTCAGGATTTTTTTTTTTTTGGGCCCCGCGTGGTTTTATAATATCCCCCTCATCAATCCTATGGGGTCAGAAGGGGTCTACCTTGCCCTCTTTCCTTCATTTCCCCCTTTGTTTTGGTCTCCTCTTGTCTCTTGATCCTACCGAGAGACAAGATGGCGGCCGCTCCGGACTGTTTACAATGTTGACAGCCAATCAGCTACTCCTCAGACTCCCGTTACACTGCCGGTTAGCTTCCCGGTTAGCTGCCCGGTTAGCTGCCCGGTTCGCTTACCAAGACGCGTCTCTACGGCGAAAAAATCGGATTTTTTTTTTTGGGGCCCCGCGTGGCTCTATAATATCCCCCTCATCAATCCTAGGGGGTCAGAAGGGGTCTACCTTGCCCCCTTTCCTTCATTTTCCCCTTTGTTTTGGCCTCCTCTTGTCTCTCGATCCTACCGAGAGGCAAGATGGCGGCCGCTCCGGACTGTTTAGAATGTTGACAGACACCGGAGGGCCAATCAGCTTCGCATCGCAAAGTTCCGATACGCGAAAAGTTCGCTAACCGGATCGCTGCCCGGAGCGCTGTTACAGATATATATCTTGATTTAAACGTTAATTTCTCAAAATCCACTGAAGCACATATATTGAGACCTAGCAAAGGCACATCGGGCTAACAGTCCCTACAATTTTGCCAAGTTTCGTGGAAATCCATTCAGCCGTTCGGGCTAAAAGTGAGTCCAACCGCCCTATGGAAATTAACATGGGAAAAACGCGTTTTGGGACCCCCCTTTTTTCTCGGCCCCCCCTTGACGAACCCCCCCCAAATTTCCAGGAGCTGCTCAGAAACAAAATGTGCCATTTTCCTGAAAATTTCAGCCGATTCCGTCCACAAACGCCAAAGTTATTAGACATAGAATTTTCAGAAATCCCATAGGGAAAAAATCCTAACTATATATACCTACTGGCGACCGCCAGTAGGTAATATATATATATATATATATATATATATATATATATATATATATATATATATATATATATATATATATATATATATATATATATATATATATATATATATATATATGTATATATATATATATATACAAATCCCCCCATATGAGGAGACCTGTTCAAACAGAATGTTTTCCAACTTCACAGGTGTGTGCTTTGAATTAAGCAAGGCTTCCTACAATTAGAAACTGTTCCACAATACACAATAGGATGTAAAATGTTTAGCAGCTTAGCCTTGTACAGTGGTATATGGTAAGCAATGCGCAGGGAGAGCCAGTGTCTCAATTTAGAAACTGCTATTTTGCATTCATTCGTCCAGGGTCGTCAGTGACGAAGAGTGACATGTACAGATATTCTTGGTGCTGAAGAGAGGCGCACTGGTCAAGAAGTAATTTGCACACACATTTTATCTTTTTCTCATCCTATTGTGTTTGAGGTGGTGCAGAAGAGAGTTCCAGGGAATGCAATTTTAGAAATCTTAAACATTGAGTCAACTACTTTTACATTTTCTTGCAAATAGTGGTGAAAGACATTTAAAAACAATGTAAAAAGATGAGTGAGAGTAGACTGACTCCTCGTCAACTCACAACACCCATACCAGTAAACACAGGACAACTCAACATCAGTTTTATATATGTATATACTTCTGTACACACTGTTGGCAACTCGCTGACACTACAGTAACTATAATGCGTACCTTCTCAATGCACTGTTATACCAGTTCATTTGAAATCACTTATTATTTATTTATTTATTTCATTCCTAAGAAGACTCATGACACGTGTAATGGAATCATTTATAAAACACTGTGTTTGGTAGAGTGGCAAGTTACAGGTAATGTAGTGTGGCTAGTGAGCTGCCAACAGTGTGTACAGAGGGGTGCGAATTATAGTAATTTGAAAGTGCTACGTAAATTATACATTTAAGGTATAATTATAACTTCAGAATTTCTAATGTTTTGTAGTTTGTTTGGTTTGTATTGAAAGAATAAAGTATTCCTAACTATAACTACGCTTTAACCATTGTTTTTGTCATTGAATTTCAATGTTTTTTATTTTGTACTTAAAAGGTATTTTAAAACATAGAGTATCGTGTCTTTGAGTGGAGGACCATAGATGACAGTAGAGGAGAGTGTATTAGAGTGTAGTGTCATATAGTGGAGTGTCACAGGTTGGAGTAGAGTGGAGTAGCACAGAGTGCAATACCGTAGACTGGAGTGGTGTAGAGTGCAGTGTCATTGAGTGGAATAGCATAGAGTGGAGTGTCGTAGAGTGGAGTGGCATAGAGCTGAGTGGCATAGAGCTGAGTGGCGTAGAGTGGAGTGAAGTAGAGTGGAGTGCGGTAGAGTGGGGCAGTGTAGAGTGGAATAGTCCAGAGTGGAATGGCATGCAGTAGAGTGGTGCAGAGCAGAATAACATAGAGTGGAGTGGAGTACAGTTGAATGACATACAGTGGAATAGCGTAGAGTTGACTGGCGTAGAGTGGAGTGGCATAGAGTGGAATTCCACAGAGTGGACTGGCGTAAATTGGAGTGGTGTACAGTAGAGTGGAGTGGCATAGAGTGTTGTGGATAGAGTGTTGTGGTGTACAGTGGAGTGGTGACTTTCGAAAGTCTTTGTGCTGTTTCAACAGTAAGGACCATATGGTCCCTACTGCATTTAGTTTCTATGAAACTCTATCCTTTTTGGTACAGGGGATCCTCTGTAAAGATGACTCGTACATTTCGTATTTGTAGTCCACCAGGGATTGCTCCTGCTCTCAAATGTTCAACTAAGAGGTGTCCATGAAGATCTGTTCTGATCTGTTTCTTTTTCAATCTTATAAGCCTTTCAGATTCATTGTTAATTTTTGCTGTAGAGCTAAGCGCCACTGAGGCAAATAGAGGGGGTCACTTATTAGTTTTTGAATATGTTCATTCCTACAGCTCTCCATTTCTGGACACCTAATGTATGTTGATTCAACAGCAAAGAGGGGTTTTTCCACAGATGGCACAAATTAATACTTTAGAGCAGTGGGTGGCAAATGCCCTGAAGAACACAGGCTTGTGTTACTTAGTAGCATTTTTTCTGTTTTATTCCAAGCACAACTCCCAGAATTCCTGGGATGAGGACATGGCGAGCCTGACGTCTCAATAATTGCTTGCAGTCACACACGCAGTAATGTTCTCCTTGTATGTGGGAGTTACAACTTGAACCATAAGGAGAGCGTGGACATAGGCTCTTCCAAATAGCAAAGGTAACTCGCAGGCAATTGAAATGAGGGAGTACAACGAACTTGATTAATCATTCACAATATTTTCAGCCTGGGAAGCGAGTCAACTACAATTCCCAGAATTCCTGGAGATCGTAACGTCTTCCCAAAGACTTGTTAAGTAGCTTCCGCACGCACCTACCGGTAATCAATCACTCGGAGCAGTAACTGCGAAACTCTCCCCTGGAATTGTTTCAAACAATTTTTGAAGGTAAGCTGTGCTATATCAGATGCGCGATTAGCACAAGATAGAGAGATGCCAGTATAACCTAGAGCTCGCGATCCTAACAGTACCGCGGACACGTTCTCATTGTAACTAAGTTTGTTGGTGTCGCTCCCCAGATTAATGCCGAGCGCTTCCTTCCAGCTTGAGCCTCAAGAATTATTTACAAAAAGAAGATGGATTACAACACAGGTACAGTGGCCTGCATGCTCCTCATTGTTGTGTATTGGAGTGTAGTTACGAGAACGCAAACAAACTTATGATTAAAGTTAAATTTCTGTTCTAAGACGTCATTCCCACCGATAACCAGCCCTGCGCCACCCCCTGCATGTTTCACGTAAATACCTAAGTTCCACTCACAAATATTTGATATTGTATGTCTTCTGATTCTACAAACAGGACTGTGACAGATTGATGATTGTTGTTACAGGTGTGACATTATTGAAAGAACAAAGGACTGATTTCTGAGCTTTGGTGAAGGTAAGGGTTTATGCGCAAAGGAGGCTTCTAGAGACAGTGGTCCATAAGGGCAATCACTAAGAGAAGGATTTTTTAATGTTTTTCAGCTATTCTAGTCTGATGAGAATCCCAATATTTGGAGGGGTTCGAAACGCATTGACCAGAGTAGGCCAATCAAAGACAAATTTGACACATGTCTTTAATCTAGTGAAATTCATGCAGTTGATGGCCTGTTTTGATTTTGTATTAAGTCTTTCTTTAGTAAACATGTTGTGAAGGATTCTGGGTTTGTGTATGATAGGATGTGTGGTGAGTAGCAAGGGGGTGTAATGATGGTATGATCGAGTTGGCAAATCTGATAGAGTGAATGGGGTGTGGCGAATGTACACAAGTGAAATTTGCAAGGAGGCAAAACAGTTGTATGTACATATGTAAGGGAGAAAGGGAGGTTGGACATATATGTTCCAAAAATGTAAATTCTAAGATGTTTGCATTGTTTTGTGTTTTTATGAATTGCTAATGTGAACTTGAAAAAAACTTTGGATTAAATCCAACAGAAAAAGTGGTTGGTGTGACATTGTTTCTTTCAATGCACTGCAAATAGGTCTTGAAGATTGGAGCAGCACTGGCGTTTTCTTTGTTACTTGATTATAGTAGGCTTGGCCTTGCTGTTCAAGAGCCAAACCATGTACTGGTCTCTCGTTTAATGCTTCACAGCCAATGGACAATCAAACTTAGGAAGCTACTACTTGGAACACGTCACCCAATCAGATGTCCCTGATACTCTGCAGAGGGGGAGGAAATGGCTAGAAACACTTCTACTTTCAATGGTTTACAACCAATCAACATTAAGCTTGGGAAGGTCCTGCTTGGAACACGTTACCCAATCAGATTTCCCTGATGCTCCGTGGAAGGGCAGTGAATGGCTGCCAACACTTCTACTTTCAATGATTTACAGCTACTGAACATTAAGCTTGCGAAGGCCCTGCTTCGAACACATCACCCAATCACATGTCCCTGCTATGGGGAGGAAATGCCTGGCAACACTTCTACTTTCGATGGTTCGCAGCCAATGAACATTAAGCTCTGGAAGGTCCTGCTTGGAACATATGAACCAATCAGATGTCCTTGCTACTCCGCAGAGGGGAAGGGAATGGCTGGCAACACTTTACTTTTAATGGTTCACAGCCAATGAACATTGAGCTTGTTGTTCTAACACCTCAGCCATTTAAACATTCATTTTCTTCCGGTCACAGGTACAGAACACGCCCTCCCACATAATATTAAATCTTGTCTAAGAAAGTGAGACTGTTCATGATAAAAGTGAACACAGCATTATAAGTAAACATTACTGCGCATTATATTGAAGGAAAGCTGCAATACGGCGCATTGTTATTTTCCAGGTATGATTTACACAGCATACTGAACATTGCCACAATACCGCAGATTCATACTACATGTGTGTGCACCATTACACAACCTACTGAACATTGCCGGAATACCGCACATTCATACTACCTGCGTGTGCACCCTACACGCTGCTTGCCACAATATGGCGTAGCGAGCCCCCCCTATAATTTTTTTTAAATGCCCCCGCAACTTTGCCTACCCAGATGCGTCAATAAAATAAAACACGAGAACCTGTAACCCCAGTGCAAATTACACCGATTAAAAAATAAAATGCTTTTTTTGGCACTAGGAGTCCTTCTACGCTTTTCCTATGGAAACTAGGTTCTAACTATAACTACCTACTGGCAAGCACCAGTAGGTATTATATATATATATATATATATATATATATATATATATATATATATATATATATATATATATATATATATATATATATATATATATATATATTACCTACTGGCGGTCGCCAGTAGGTAGTTATAGTTAGGACCTAGTTTCCATAGGAAATCCTCAACATTCTATTTGGAATAACTTTGGCCCTGGTTGAAGAATCTTAGCGAATTTCTCAAAGAAGATGTCTCGGTCCGCTGCGCTCCTTCCCTAAAAGTTTGGGGGGGATTGGTCAAGTGGGGGCTGAGATAAAAGGGGGGTCCCAAAACGTGTTTTCTCCATGTTATTTTCCATAGGACCTTTAGACTCGGCTACAGGTCGAACGGGTGAATGGATTTATAAGAAATTTGGCAAAACTGTACAGTCCGGCTCGCAGATTACGCTTTTTTTGGAATGGTGTAAATCCGTTCAGTAGTTGCTGAGGAAATTAAAGTTAAAGTCAATTATATATCTATACGCGCGCACATGTGCGCGCACCCAAACGGCTGCGCGCGCGAGCGGAATTTTGTTGCGTGACGTCTGTTAACGTTCGATTCGAAGGAAATCAGGAAGTGTTGACCGCCATTTTGTCATTGCGAGTAAATATATTGTTGATTTCAAAGCGTTGGAATATGGAAAGGGGAGAAGGTAGAGATTGTTTTGCTGCGTAGGTTTTCTCAGGGTGTGCAGTAAGGCCCTTAAAGGCGAAAATATATATATATATTTTTTTTTAAAGTTGCGTGGTGCGCGCACTCGGTCGCGCACACCTTTTTACAAGAGTGTGAAAATGGAGATAAATCAGAAGTTTGAGTGCTTAGATATAAGGTGGCTCTGAAAAGAGCCATTGTGTTAATTGAGTGTTTTCTGCATTTATAAGTAAGTACCGATGCAGAGCCTGATGTTGCAGAGGAAGATTCTGTTTCCCTCATTCGTGAAATGAACACCGTCTCTCCTATAGACGTCTTGCATGTGGTATCGCAAGTTGTTGTGCTAAATAGAACCCATGCTATAATCTCTGAGGAACGCAGAAACAGATTTATTTACATGTCTCCTTGCTTTCTCAAATTGTGCACAATGGTGATTGGACCAATTCCATTTCTGTCTTTGGCATATATTGGATTAAATTGCAAAAAGAAAAGTCAAGTGTGCGACTCGTTTTTCCCGGGTGTGGGGAATGTTTGGAGGACATATGATGGCTTGGTTCTGCCGTGGAATCACGCACCACCCAAAGAACACCATAACGCTGCACTAAGGAACCGGCTTTTGCAGACATGGAAACACATAGCAGCGACGGTGTCACCAAGGACTGTCTTTGGTAAGGGCTTTGAATCCGTTCTTGAAAATGGGGCGGAATCAAATTGACTTATTGCGCAAATAACACTTAAGAACTATGGTAAAATAAATCAGCGCCAGCATGGTTGATGACACCGCCCATTGGAGGGTTTTTTCAAAAAGACACGCTATGGAAGCACTACATGCCCCACAATGCAACAGCATATAAAGTCCATCTGGGGACGGAAAAAAGTTGATTGAGGCAGTTTGGCAGTGGTTGCTGGCGGCGTGTCGTGGTGTCGGCTCCTCTGAGGAAGTTCAAGTTAATGAACGAAATGCATTAGGAAAAGGCCACATGCTGACCGTCAAAGAAATTAAATTGCAAAAAGAAAAGTCAAGTGTGCGACTCGTTTTTCCCGGGTGTGGGGAATGTTTGGAGGACATATGACGGCTTGGTTCTGCCGTGGAATCACGCACCACCCAAAGAACACCATAACGCTGCACTAAGGAACCGGCTTTTGCAGACATGGAAACACATAACAGCGACAGTGTCACCAAGGACTGTCTTTGGTAAGGGCTTTGAATCCGTTCTTGAAAATGGGGCGGAATCAAATTGACTTATTGCGCAAATAACACTTAAGAACTATGGTAAAATAAATCAGCGCCAGCATGGTTGATGACACCGCCCATTGGAGGGTTTTTTCAAAAAGACACACTATGGAAGCACTACATGCCCCACAATGCAACAGCATATAAAGTCCATCTGGGGACGGAAAAAAGTTGATTGAGGCAGTTTGGCAGTGGTTGCTGGCGGCGTGTCGTGGTGTCGGCTCCTCTGAGGAAGTTCAAGTTAATGAACGAAATGCATTAGGAAAAGGCCACATGCTGACCGTCAAAGAAATTAAATTGCAAAAAGAAAAGTCAAGTGTGCGACTCGTTTTTCCCGGGTGTGGGGAATGTTTGGAGGACATATGACGGCTTGGTTCTGCCGTGGAATCACGCACCACCCAAAGAACACCATAACGCTGCACTAAAGAACCGGCTTTTGCAGACATGGAAACACATAGCAGCGACGGTGTCACCAAGGACTGTCTTTGGTAAGGGCTTTGAATCCGTTCTTGAAAATGGGGCGGAATCAAATTGACTTATTGCGCAAATAACACTTAAGAACTATGGTAAAATAAATCAGCGCCAGCATGGTTGATGACACCGCCCATTGGAGGGTTTTTTCAAAAAGACACGCTATGGAAGCACTACATGCCCCACAATGCAACAGCATATAAAGTCCATCTGGGGACGGAAAAAAGTTGATTGAGGCAGTTTGGCAGTGGTTGCTGGCGGCGTGTCGTGGTGTCGGCTCCTCTGAGGAAGTTCAAGTTAATGAACGAAATGCATTAGGAAAAGGCCACATGCTGACCGTCAAAGAAATTAAATTGCAAAAAGAAAAGTCAAGTGTGCGACTCGTTTTTCCCGGGTGTGGGGAATGTTTGGAGGATATATATATATATATATATATATATATATATATATATATATATATATATATATATATATATATATATATATATATATTACCTACTGGCGGTCGCCAGTAGGTAGTTATAGTTAGGACCTAGTTTCCATAGGAAATCCTCAACATTCTATTTGGAATAACTTTGGCCCTGGTTGAAGAATCTTAGCGAATTTCTCAAAGAAGGTGGCTCGGTCCGCTGCGCTCCTTCCCTAAAAGTGTGGGGGGGATTGGTCAAGTGGGGGCTGAGATAAAAGGGGGTCCCAAAACGTGTTTTCTCCATGTTATTTTCCATAGGACCTTTAGACTCGGCTACAGGTCGAACGGGTGAATGGATTTATAAGAAATTTGGCAAAACTGTACAGTCGGGCTCGCAGATTACGCTTTTTTTGGAATGGTGTAAATCCGTTCAGTAGTTGCTGAGGAAATTAAAGTTAAAGTCAATTATATATCTATACGCGCGCACATGTGCGCGCACCCAAACGGCTGCGCGCGCGAGCGGAATTTTGTTGCGTGACGTCTGTTAACGTTCGATTCGAAGGAAATCAGGAAGTGTTGACCGCCATTTTGTCATTGCGAGTAAATATATTGTTGATTTCAAAGCGTTGGAATATGGAAAGGGGAGAAGGTAGAGATTGTTTTGCTGCGTAGGTTTTCTCAGGGTGTGCAGTAAGGCCCTTAAAGGCGAAAATATATATATATATTTTTTTTTAAAGTTGCATGGTGCGCGCACTCGGTCGCGCACACCTTTTTACAAGAGTGTGAAAATGGAGATGAATCAGAAGTTTGAGTGCTTAGATATAAGGTGGCTCTTAAAAGAGCCATTGTGTTAATTGAGTGTTTTCTGCATTTATAAGTAAGTACCGATGCAGAGCCTGATGTTGCAGAGGAAGATTCTGTTTCCCTCATTCGTGAAATGAACACCGTCTCTCCTATAGACGTCTTGCATGTGGTATCGCAAGTTGTTGTGGTAAATAGAACCCATGCTATAATCTCTGAGGAACGCAGAAACAGATTTATTTACATGTCTCCTTGCTTTCTCAAATTGTGCACAATGGTGATTGGACCAATTCCATTTCTGTCTTTGGCATATATTGGATTAAATTGCAAAAAGAAAAGTCAAGTGTGCGACTCGTTTTTCCCGGGTGTGGGGAATGTTTGGAGGACATATGACGGCTTGGTTCTGCCGTGGAATCACGCACCACCCAAAGAACACCATAACGCTGCACTAAGGAACCGGCTTTTGCAGACATGGAAACACATAGCAGCGACGGTGTCACCAAGGACTGTCTTTGGTAAGGGCTTTGAATCCGTTCTTGAAAATGGGGCGGAATCAAATTGACTTATTGCGCAAATAACACTTAAGAACTATGGTAAAATAAATCAGCGCCAGCATGGTTGATGACACCGCCCATTGGAGGGTTTTTTCAAAAAGACACGCTATGGAAGCACTACATGCCCCACAATGCAACAGCATATAAAGTCCATCTGGGGACGGAAAAAAGTTGATTGAGGCAGTTTGGCAGTGGTTGCTGGCGGCGTGTCGTGGTGTCGGCTCCTCTGAGGAAGTTCAAGTTAATGAACGAAATGCATTAGGAAAAGGCCACATGCTGACCGTCAAAGAAATTAAATTGCAAAAAGAAAAGTCAAGTGTGCGACTCGTTTTTCCCGGGTGTGGGGAATGTTTGGAGGACATATGACGGCTTGGTTCTGCCGTGGAATCACGCACCACCCAAAGAACACCATAACGCTGCACTAAGGAACCGGCTTTTGCAGACATGGAAACACATAGCAGCGACGGTGTCACCAAGGACTGTCTTTGGTAAGGGCTTTGAATCCGTTCTTGAAAATGGGGCGGAATCAAATTGACTTATTGCGCAAATAACACTTAAGAACTATGGTAAAATAAATCAGCGCCAGCATGGTTGATGACACCGCCCATTGGAGGGTTTTTTCAAAAAGACACGCTATGGAAGCACTACATGCCCCACAATGCAACAGCATATAAAGTCCATCTGGGGACGGAAAAAAGTTGATTGAGGCAGTTTGGCAGTGGTTGCTGGCGGCGTGTCGTGGTGTCGGCTCCTCTGAGGAAGTTCAAGTTAATGAACGAAATGCATTAGGAAAAGGCCACATGCTGACCGTCAAAGAAATTAAATTGCAAAAAGAAAAGTCAAGTGTGCGACTCATTTTTCCCGGGTGTGGGGAATGTTTGGAGGACATATGACGGCTTGGTTCTGCTGTGGAATCACGCACCACCCAAAGAACACCATAACGCTGCACTAAGGAACCGGCTTTTGCAGACATGGAAACACATAGCAGCGACGGTGTCACCAAGGACTGTCTTTGGTAAGGGCTTTGAATCCGTTCTTGAAAATGGGGCGGAATCAAATTGACTTATTGCGCAAATAACACTTAAGAACTATGGTAAAATAAATCAGCGCCAGCATGGTTGATGACACCGCCCATTGGAGGGTTTTTTCAAAAAGACACGCTATGGAAGCACTACATGCCCCACAATGCAACAGCATATAAAGTCCATCTGGGGACGGAAAAAAGTTGATTGAGGCAGTTTGGCAGTGGTTGCTGGCGGCGTGTCGTGGTGTCGGCTCCTCTGAGGAAGTTCAAGTTAATGAACGAAATGCATTAGGAAAAGGCCACATGCTGACCGTCAAAGAAATTAAATTGCAAAAAGAAAAGTCAAGTGTGCGACTCGTTTTTCCCGGGTGTGGGGAATGTTTGGAGGACATATGACGGCTTGGTTCTGCCGTGGAATCACGCACCACCCAAAGAACACCATAACGCTGCACTAAGGAACCGGCTTTTGCAGACATGGAAACACATAGCAGCGACGGTGTCACCAAGGACTGTCTTTGGTAAGGGCTTTGAATCCGTTCTTGAAAATGGGGCGGAATCAAATTGACTTATTGCGCAAATAACACTTAAGAACTATGGTAAAATAAATCAGCGCCAGCATGGTTGATGACACCGCCCATTGGAGGGTTTTTTCAAAAAGACACGCTATGGAAGCACTACATGCCCCACAATGCAACAGCATATAAAGTCCATCTGGGGACGGAAAAAAGTTGATTGAGGCAGTTTGGCAGTGGTTGCTGGCGGCGTGTCGTGGTGTCGGCTCCTCTGAGGAAGTTCAAGTTAATGAACGAAATGCATTAGGAAAAGGCCACATGCTGACCGTCAAAGAAATTAAATTGCAAAAAGAAAAGTCAAGTGTGCGACTTGTTTTTCCCGGGTGTGGGGAATGTTTGGAGGATATATATATATATATATATATATATATATATATATATATATATATATATATATATATATATATATATATATATATATATATATATATATATATATATATATATTACCTACTGGCGGTCGCCAGTAGGTAGTTATAGTTAGGACCTAGTTTCCATAGGAAATCCTCAACATTCTATTTGGAATAACTTTGGCCCTGGTTGAAGAATCTTAGCGAATTTCTCAAAGAAGATGGCTCGGTCCGCTGCGCTACTTCCCTAAAAGTTTGGGGGGGATTGGTCAAGTGGGGGCTGAGATAAAAGGGGGGTCCCAAAACGTGTTTTCTCCATGTTATTTTCCATAGGACCTTTAGACTCGGCTACAGGTCGAACGGGTGAATGGATTTATAAGAAATTTGGCAAAACTGTACAGTCGGGCTCGCAGATTACGCTTTTTTTGGAATGGTGTAAATCCGTTCAGTAGTTGCTGAGGAAATTAAAGTTAAAGTCAATTATATATCTATACGCGCGCACATGTGCGCGCACCCAAACGGCTGCGCGCGCGAGCGGAATTTTGTTGCGTGACGTCTGTTAACGTTCGATTCGAAGGAAATCAGGAAGTGTTGACCGCCATTTTGTCATTACGAGTAAATATATTGTTGATTTCAAAGCGTTGGAATATGGAAAGGGGAGAAGGTAGAGATTGTTTTGCTGCGTAGGTTTTCTCAGGGTGTGCAGTAAGGCCCTTAAAGGCGAAAATATATATATATATTTTTTTTTAAAGTTGCGTGGTGCGCGCACTCGGTCGCGCACACCTTTTTACAAGAGTGTGAAAATGGAGATGAATCAGAAGTTTGAGTGCTTAGATATAAGGTGGCTCTTAAAAGAGCCATTGTGTTAATTGAGTGTTTTCTGCATTTATAAGTAAGTACCGATGCAGAGCCTGATGTTGCAGAGGAAGATTCTGTTTCCCTCATTCGTGAAATGAACACCGTCTCTCCTATAGACGTCTTGCATGTGGTATCGCAAGTTGTTGTGGTAAATAGAACCCATGCTATAATCTCTGAGGAACGCAGAAACAGATTTATTTACATGTCTCCTTGCTTTCTCAAATTGTGCACAATGGTGATTGGACCAATTCCATTTCTGTCTTTGGCATATATTGGATTAAATTGCAAAAAGAAAAGTCAAGTGTGCGACTCGTTTTTCCCGGGTGTGGGGAATGTTTGGAGGACATATGACGGCTTGGTTCTGCCGTGGAATCACGCACCACCCAAAGAACACCATAACGCTGCACTAAGGAACCGGCTTTTGCAGACATGGAAACACATAGCAGCGACGGTGTCACCAAGGACTGTCTTTGGTAAGGGCTTTGAATCCGTTCTTGAAAATGGGGCGGAATCAAATTGACTTATTGCGCAAATAACACTTAAGAACTATGGTAAAATAAATCAGCGCCAGCATGGTTGATGACACCGCCCATTGGAGGGTTTTTTCAAAAAGACACGCTATGGAAGCACTACATGCCCCACAATGCAACAGCATATAAAGTCCATCTGGGGACGGAAAAAAGTTGATTGAGGCAGTTTGGCAGTGGTTGCTGGCGGCGTGTCGTGGTGTCGGCTCCTCTGAGGAAGTTCAAGTTAATGAACGAAATGCATTAGGAAAAGGCCACATGCTGACCGTCAAAGAAATTAAATTGCAAAAAGAAAAGTCAAGTGTGCGACTCGTTTTTCCCGGGTGTGGGGAATGTTTGGAGGACATATGACGGCTTGGTTCTGCCGTGGAATCACGCACCACCCAAAGAACACCATAACGCTGCACTAAGGAACCGGCTTTTGCAGACATGGAAACACATAGCAGCGACGGTGTCACCAAGGACTGTCTTTGGTAAGGGCTTTGAATCCGTTCTTGAAAATGGGGCGGAATCAAATTGACTTATTGCGCAAATAACACTTAAGAACTATGGTAAAATAAATCAGCGCCAGCATGGTTGATGACACCGACCATTGGAGGGTTTTTTCAAAAAGACACGCTATGGAAGCACTACATGCCCCACAATGCAACAGCATATAAAGTCCATCTGGGGACGGAAAAAAGTTGATTGAGGCAGTTTGGCAGTGGTTGCTGGCGGCGTGTCGTGGTGTCGGCTCCTCTGAGGAAGTTCAAGTTAATGAACGAAATGCATTAGGAAAAGGCCACATGCTGACCGTCAAAGAAATTAAATTGCAAAAAGAAAAGTCAAGTGTGCGACTCGTTTTTCCCGGGTGTGGGGAATGTTTGGAGGACATATGACGGCTTGGTTCTGCCGTGGAATCACGCACCACCCAAAGAACACCATAACGCTGCACTAAGGAACCGGCTTTTGCAGACATGGAAACACATAGCAGCGACGGTGTCACCAAGGACTGTCTTTGGTAAGGGCTTTGAATCCGTTCTTGAAAATGGGGCGGAATCAAGTTGACTTATTGCGCAAATAACACTTAAGAACTATGGTAAAATAAATCAGCGCCAGCATGGTTGATGACACCGCCCATTGGAGGGTTTTTTCAAAAAGACACGCTATGGAAGCACTACATGCCCCACAATGCAACAGCATATAAAGTCCATCTGGGGACGGAAAAAAGTTGATTGAGGCAGTTTGGCAGTGGTTGCTGGCGGCGTGTCGTGGTGTCGGCTCCTCTGAGGAAGTTCAAGTTAATGAACGAAATGCATTAGGAAAAGGCCACATGCTGACCGTCAAAGAAATTAAATTGCAAAAAGAAAAGTCAAGTGTGCGACTCATTTTTCCCGGGTGTGGGGAATGTTTGGAGGACATATGACGGCTTGGTTCTGCTGTGGAATCACGCACCACCCAAAGAACACCATAACGCTGCACTAAGGAACCGGCTTTTGCAGACATGGAAACACATAGCAGCGACGGTGTCACCAAGGACTGTCTTTGGTAAGGGCTTTGAATCCGTTCTTGAAAATGGGGCGGAATCAAATTGACTTATTGCGCAAATAACACTTAAGAACTATGGTAAAATAAATCAGCGCCAGCATGGTTGATGACACCGCCCATTGGAGGGTTTTTTCAAAAAGACACGCTATGGAAGCACTACATGCCCCACAATGCAACAGCATATAAAGTCCATCTGGGGACGGAAAAAAGTTGATTGAGGCAGTTTGGCAGTGGTTGCTGGCGGCGTGTCGTGGTGTCGGCTCCTCTGAGGAAGTTCAAGTTAATGAACGAAATGCATTAGGAAAAGGCCACATGCTGACCGTCAAAGAAATTAAATTGCAAAAAGAAAAGTCAAGTGTGCGACTCGTTTTTCCCGGGTGTGGGGAATGTTTGGAGGACATATGACGGCTTGGTTCTGCCGTGGAATCACGCACCACCCAAAGAACACCATAACGCTGCACTAAGGAACCGGCTTTTGCAGACATGGAAACACATAGCAGCGACGGTGTCACCAAGGACTGTCTTTGGTAAGGGCTTTGAATCCGTTCTTGAAAATGGGGCGGAATCAAATTGACTTATTGCGCAAATAACACTTAAGAACTATGGTAAAATAAATCAGCGCCAGCATGGTTGATGACACCGCCCATTGGAGGGTTTTTTCAAAAAGACACGCTATGGAAGCACTACATGCCCCACAATGCAACAGCATATAAAGTCCATCTGGGGACGGAAAAAAGTTGATTGAGGCAGTTTGGCAGTGGTTGCTGGCGGCGTGTCGTGGTGTCGGCTCCTCTGAGGAAGTTCAAGTTAATGAACGAAATGCATTAGGAAAAGGCCACATGCTGACCGTCAAAGAAATTAAATTGCAAAAAGAAAAGTCAAGTGTGCGACTTGTTTTTCCCGGGTGTGGGGAATGTTTGGAGGTATATATATATATATATATATATATATATATATATATATATATATATATATATATATATATATATATATATATATATATATATATATTACCTACTGGCGGTCGCCAGTAGGTAGTTATAGTTAGGACCTAGTTTCCATAGGAAATCCTCAACATTCTATTTGGAATAACTTTGGCCCTGGTTGAAGAATCTTAGCGAATTTCTCAAAGAAGATGGCTCGGTCCGCTGCGCTCCTTCCCTAAAAGTTTGGGGGGGATTGGTCAAGTGGGGGCTGAGATAAAAGGGGGGTCCCAAAACGTGTTTTCTCCATGTTATTTTCCATAGGACCTTTAGACTCGGCTACAGGTCGAACGGGTGAATGGATTTATAAGAAATTTGGCAAAACTGTACAGTCGGGCTCGCAGATTACGCTTTTTTTGGAATGGTGTAAATCCGTTCAGTAATTGCTGAGGAAATTAAAGTTAAAGTCAATTATATATCTATACGCGCGCACATGTGCGCGCACCCAAACGGCTGCGCGCGCGAGCGGAATTTTGTTGCGTGACGTCTGTTAACGTTCGATTCGAAGGAAATCAGGAAGTGTTGACCGCCATTTTGTCATTGCGAGTAAATATATTGTTGATTTCAAAGCGTTGGAATATGGAAAGGGGAGAAGGTAGAGATTGTTTTGCTGCGTAGGTTTTCTCAGGGTGTGCAGTAAGGCCCTTAAAGGCGAAAATATATATATATATTTTTTTTTAAAGTTGCGTGGTGCGCGCACTCGGTCGCGCACACCTTTTTACAAGAGTGTGAAAATGGAGATGAATCAGAAGTTTGAGTGCTTAGATATAAGGTGGCTCTTAAAAGAGCCATTGTGTTAATTGAGTGTTTTCTGCATTTATAAGTAAGTACCGATGCAGAGCCTGATGTTGCAGAGGAAGATTCTGTTTCCCTCATTCGTGAAATGAACACCGTCTCTCCTATAGACGTCTTGCATGTGGTATCGCAAGTTGTTGTGGTAAATAGAACCCATGCTATAATCTCTGAGGAACGCAGAAACAGATTTATTTACATGTCTCCTTGCTTTCTCAAATTGTGCACAATGGTGATTGGACCAATTCCATTTCTGTCTTTGGCATATATTGGATTAAATTGCAAAAAGAAAAGTCAAGTGTGCGACTCGTTTTTCCCGGGTGTGGGGAATGTTTGGAGGACATATGACGGCTTGGTTCTGCCGTGGAATCACGCACCACCCAAAGAACACCATAACGCTGCACTAAGGAACCGGCTTTTGCAGACATGGAAACACATAGCAGCGACGGTGTCACCAAGGACTGTCTTTGGTAAGGGCTTTGAATCCGTTCTTGAAAATGGGGCGGAATCAAATTGACTTATTGCGCAAATAACACTTAAGAACTATGGTAAAATAAATCAGCGCCAGCATGGTTGATGACACCGCCCATTGGAGGGTTTTTTCAAAAAGACACGCTATGGAAGCACTACATGCCCCACAATGCAACAGCATATAAAGTCCATCTGGGGACGGAAAAAAGTTGATTGAGGCAGTTTGGCAGTGGTTGCTGGCGGCGTGTCGTGGTGTCGGCTCCTCTGAGGAAGTTCAAGTTAATGAACGAAATGCATTAGGAAAAGGCCACATGCTGACCGTCAAAGAAATTAAATTGCAAAAAGAAAAGTCAAGTGTGCGACTCGTTTTTCCCGGGTGTGGGGAATGTTTGGAGGACATATGACGGCTTGGTTCTGCCGTGGAATCACGCACCACCCAAAGAACACCATAACGCTGCACTAAGGAACCGGCTTTTGCAGACATGGAAACACATAGCAGCGACGGTGTCACCAAGGACTGTCTTTGGTAAGGGCTTTGAATCCGTTCTTGAAAATGGGGCGGAATCAAATTGACTTATTGCGCAAATAACACTTAAGAACTATGGTAAAATAAATCAGCGCCAGCATGGTTGATGACACCGCCCATTGGAGGGTTTTTTCAAAAAGACACGCTATGGAAGCACTACATGCCCCACAATGCAACAGCATATAAAGTCCATCTGGGGACGGAAAAAAGTTGATTGAGGCAGTTTGGCAGTGGTTGCTGGCGGCGTGTCGTGGTGTCGGCTCCTCTGAGGAAGTTCAAGTTAATGAACGAAATGCATTAGGAAAAGGCCACATGCTGACCGTCAAAGAAATTAAATTGCAAAAAGAAAAGTCAAGTGTGCGACTCATTTTTCCCGGGTGTGGGGAATGTTTGGAGGACATATGACGGCTTGGTTCTGCTGTGGAATCACGCACCACCCAAAGAACACCATAACGCTGCACTAAGGAACCGGCTTTTGCAGACATGGAAACACATAGCAGCGACGGTGTCACCAAGGACTGTCTTTGGTAAGGGCTTTGAATCCGTTCTTGAAAATGGGGCGGAATCAAATTGACTTATTGCGCAAATAACACTTAAGAACTATGGTAAAATAAATCAGCGCCAGCATGGTTGATGACACCGCCCATTGGAGGGTTTTTTCAAAAAGACACGCTATGGAAGCACTACATGCCCCACAATGCAACCGCATATAAAGTCCATCTGGGGACGGAAAAAAGTTGATTGAGGCAGTTTGGCAGTGGTTGCTGGCGGCGTGTCGTGGTGTCGGCTCCTCTGAGGAAGTTCAAGTTAATGAACGAAATGCATTAGGAAAAGGCCACATGCTGACCGTCAAAGAAATTAAATTGCAAAAAGAAAAGTCAAGTGTGCGACTCGTTTTTCCCGGGTGTGGGGAATGTTTGGAGGACATATGACGGCTTGGTTCTGCCGTGGAATCACGCACCACCCAAAGAACACCATAACGCTGCACTAAGGAACCGGCTTTTGCAGACATGGAAACACATAGCAGCGACGGTGTCACCAAGGACTGTCTTTCGTAAGGGCTTTGAATCCGTTCTTGAAAATGGGGCGGAATCAAATTGACTTATTGCGCAAATAACACTTAAGAACTATGGTAAAATAAATCAGCGCCAGCATGGTTGATGACACCGCCCATTGGAGGGTTTTTTCAAAAAGACACGCTATGGAAGCACTACATGCCCCACAATGCAACAGCATATAAAGTCCATCTGGGGACGGAAAAAAGTTGATTGAGGCAGTTTGGCAGTGGTTGCTGGCGGCGTGTCGTGGTGTCGGCTCCTCTGAGGAAGTTCAAGTTAATGAACGAAATGCATTAGGAAAAGGCCACATGCTGACCGTCAAAGAAATTAAATTGCAAAAAGAAAAGTCAAGTGTGCGACTCGTTTTTCCCGGGTGTGGGGAATGTTTGGAGGACATATGACGGCTTGGTTCTGCCGTGGAATCACGCACCACCCAAAGAACACCATAACGCTGCACTAAGGAACCGGCTTTTGCAGACATGGAAACACATAGCAGCGACGGTGTCACCAAGGACTGTCTTTGGTAAGGGCTTTGAATCCGTTCTTGAAAATGGGGCGGAATCAAATTGACTTATTGCGCAAATAACACTTAAGAACTATGGTAAAATAAATCAGCGCCAGCATGGTTGATGACACCGCCCATTGGAGGGTTTTTTCAAAAAGACACGCTATGGAAGCACTACATGCCCCACAATGCAACAGCATATAAAGTCCATCTGGGGACGGAAAAAAGTTGATTGAGGCAGTTTGGCAGTGGTTGCTGGCGGCGTGTCGTGGTGTCGGCTCCTCTGAGGAAGTTCAAGTTAATGAACGAAATGCATTAGGAAAAGGCCACATGCTGACCGTCAAAGAAATTAAATTGCAAAAAGAAAAGTCAAGTGTGCGACTCGTTTTTCCCGGGTGTGGGGAATGTTTGGAGGACATATGACGGCTTGGTTCTGCCGTGGAATCACGCACCACCCAAAGAACACCATAACGCTGCACTAAGGAACCGGCTTTTGCAGACATGGAAACACATAGCAGCGACGGTGTCACCAAGGACTGTCTTTGGTAAGGGCTTTGAATCCGTTCTTGAAAATGGGGCGGAATCAAATTGACTTATTGCGCAAATAACACTTAAGAACTATGGTAAAATAAATCAGCGCCAGCATGGTTGATGACACCGCCCATTGGAGGGTTTTTTCAAAAAGACACGCTATGGAAGCACTACATGCCCCACAATGCAACAGCATATAAAGTCCATCTGGGGACGGAAAAAAGTTGATTGAGGCAGTTTGGCAGTGGTTGCTGGCGGCGTGTCGTGGTGTCGGCTCCTCTGAGGAAGTTCAAGTTAATGAACGAAATGCATTAGGAAAAGGCCACATGCTGACCGTCAAAGAAATTAAATTGCAAAAAGAAAAGTCAAGTGTGCGACTCATTTTTCCCGGGTGTGGGGAATGTTTGGAGGACATATGACGGCTTGGTTCTGCTGTGGAATCACGCACCACCCAAAGAACACCATAACGCTGCACTAAGGAACCGGCTTTTGCAGACATGGAAACACATAGCAGCGACGGTGTCACCAAGGACTGTCTTTGGTAAGGGCTTTGAATCCGTTCTTGAAAATGGGGCGGAATCAAATTGACTTATTGCGCAAATAACACTTAAGAACTATGGTAAAATAAATCAGCGCCAGCATGGTTGATGACACCGCCCATTGGAGGGTTTTTTCAAAAAGACACGCTATGGAAGCACTACATGCCCCACAATGCAACAGCATATAAAGTCCATCTGGGGACGGAAAAAAGTTGATTGAGGCAGTTTGGCAGTGGTTGCTGGCGGCGTGTCGTGGTGTCGGCTCCTCTGAGGAAGTTCAAGTTAATGAACGAAATGCATTAGGAAAAGGCCACATGCTGACCGTCAAAGAAATTAAATTGCAAAAAGAAAAGTCAAGTGTGCGACTCGTTTTTCCCGGGTGTGGGGAATGTTTGGAGGACATATGACGGCTTGGTTCTGCCGTGGAATCACGCACCACCCAAAGAACACCATAACGCTGCACTAAGGAACCGGCTTTTGCAGACATGGAAACACATAGCAGCGACGGTGTCACCAAGGACTGTCTTTGGTAAGGGCTTTGAATCCGTTCTTGAAAATGGGGCGGAATCAAATTGACTTATTGCGCAAATAACACTTAAGAACTATGGTAAAATAAATCAGCGCCAGCATGGTTGATGACACCGCCCATTGGAGGGTTTTTTCAAAAAGACACGCTATGGAAGCACTACATGCCCCACAATGCAACAGCATATAAAGTCCATCTGGGGACGGAAAAAAGTTGATTGAGGCAGTTTGGCAGTGGTTGCTGGCGGCGTGTCGTGGTGTCGGCTCCTCTGAGGAAGTTCAAGTTAATGATCGAAATGCATTAGGAAAAGGCCACATGCTGACCGTCAAAGAAATTAAATTGCAAAAAGAAAAGTCAAGTGTGCGACTTGTTTTTCCCGGGTGTGGGGAATGTTTGGAGGATATATATATATATATATATATATATATATATATATATATATATATATATATATATATATATATATATATATATATATTACCTACTGGCGGTCGCCAGTAGGTAGTTATAGTTAGGACCTAGTTTCCATAGGAAATCCTCAACATTCTATTTGGAATAACTTTGGCCCTGGTTGAAGAATCTTAGCGAATTTCTCAAAGAAGATGGCTCGGTCCGCTGCGCTCCTTCCCTAAAAGTTTGGGGGGGATTGGTCAAGTGGGGGCTGAGATAAAAGGGGGGTCCCAAAACGTGTTTTCTCCATGTTATTTTCCATAGGACCTTTAGACTCGGCTACAGGTCGAACGGGTGAATGGATTTATAAGAAATTTGGCAAAACTGTACAGTCGGGCTCGCAGATTACGCTTTTTTTGGAATGGTGTAAATCCGTTCAGTAGTTGCTGAGGAAATAAAGTTAAAGTCAATTATATATCTATACGCGCGCACATGTGCGCGCACCCAAACGGCTGCGCGCGCGAGCGGAATTTTGTTGCGTGACGTCTGTTAACGTTCGATTCGAAGGAAATCAGGAAGTGTTGACCGCCATTTTGTCATTGCGAGTAAATATATTGTTGATTTCAAAGCGTTGGAATATGGAAAGGGGAGAAGGTAGAGATTGTTTTGCTGCGTAGGTTTTCTCAGGGTGTGCAGTAAGGCCCTTAAAGGCGAAAATATATATATATATATTTTTTTAAAGTTGCGTGGTGCGCGCACTCGGTCGCGCACACCTTTTTACAAGAGTGTGAAAATGGAGATGAATCAGAAGTTTGAGTGCTTAGATATAAGGTGGCTCTTAAAAGAGCCATTGTGTTAATTGAGTGTTTTCTGCATTTATAAGTAAGTACCGATGCAGAGCCTGATGTTGCAGAGGAAGATTCTGTTTCCCTCATTCGTGAAATGAACACCGTCTCTCCTATAGACGTCTTGCATGTGGTATCGCAAGTTGTTGTGGTAAATAGAACCCATGCTATAATCTCTGAGGAACGCAGAAACAGATTTATTTACATGTCTCCTTGCTTTCTCAAATTGTGCACAATGGTGATTGGACCAATTCCATTTCTGTCTTTGGCATATATTGGATTAAATTGCAAAAAGAAAAGTCAAGTGTGCGACTCGTTTTTCCCGGGTGTGGGGAATGTTTGGAGGACATATGACGGCTTGGTTCTGCCGTGGAATCACGCACCACCCAAAGAACACCATAACGCTGCACTAAGGAACCGGCTTTTGCAGACATGGAAACACATAGCAGCGACGGTGTCACCAAGGACTGTCTTTGGTAAGGGCTTTGAATCCGTTCTTGAAAATGGGGCGGAATCAAATTGACTTATTGCGCAAATAACACTTAAGAACTATGGTAAAATAAATCAGCGCCAGCATGGTTGATGACACCGCCCATTGGAGGGTTTTTTCAAAAAGACACGCTATGGAAGCACTACATGCCCCACAATGCAACAGCATATAAAGTCCATCTGGGGACGGAAAAAAGTTGATTGAGGCAGTTTGGCAGTGGTTGCTGGCGGCGTGTCGTGGTGTCGGCTCCTCTGAGGAAGTTCAAGTTAATGAACGAAATGCATTAGGAAAAGGCCACATGCTGACCGTCAAAGAAATTAAATTGCAAAAAGAAAAGTCAAGTGTGCGACTCGTTTTTCCCGGGTGTGGGGAATGTTTGGAGGACATATGACGGCTTGGTTCTGCCGTGGAATCACGCACCACCCAAAGAACACCATAACGCTGCACTAAGGAACCGGCTTTTGCAGACATGGAAACACATAGCAGCGACGGTGTCACCAAGGACTGTCTTTGGTAAGGGCTTTGAATCCGTTCTTGAAAATGGGGCGGAATCAAATTGACTTATTGCGCAAATAACACTTAAGAACTATGGTAAAATAAATCAGCGCCAGCATGGTTGATGACACCGCCCATTGGAGGGTTTTTTCAAAAAGACACGCTATGGAAGCACTACATGCCCCACAATGCAACAGCATATAAAGTCCATCTGGGGACGGAAAAAAGTTGATTGAGGCAGTTTGGCAGTGGTTGCTGGCGGCGTGTCGTGGTGTCGGCTCCTCTGAGGAAGTTCAAGTTAATGAACGAAATGCATTAGGAAAAGGCCACATGCTGACCGTCAAAGAAATTAAATTGCAAAAAGAAAAGTCAAGTGTGCGACTCATTTTTCCCGGGTGTGGGGAATGTTTGGAGGACATATGACGGCTTGGTTCTGCTGTGGAATCACGCACCACCCAAAGAACACCATAACGCTGCACTAAGGAACCGGCTTTTGCAGACATGGAAACACATAGCAGCGACGGTGTCACCAAGGACTGTCTTTGGTAAGGGCTTTGAATCCGTTCTTGAAAATGGGGCGGAATCAAATTGACTTATTGCGCAAATAACACTTAAGAACTATGGTAAAATAAATCAGCGCCAGCATGGTTGATGACACCGCCCATTGGAGGGTTTTTTCAAAAAGACACGCTATGGAAGCACTACATGCCCCACAATGCAACCGCATATAAAGTCCATCTGGGGACGGAAAAAAGTTGATTGAGGCAGTTTGGCAGTGGTTGCTGGCGGCGTGTCGTGGTGTCGGCTCCTCTGAGGAAGTTCAAGTTAATGAACGAAATGCATTAGGAAAAGGCCACATGCTGACCGTCAAAGAAATTAAATTGCAAAAAGAAAAGTCAAGTGTGCGACTCGTTTTTCCCGGGTGTGGGGAATGTTTGGAGGACATATGACGGCTTGGTTCTGCCGTGGAATCACGCACCACCCAAAGAACACCATAACGCTGCACTAAGGAACCGGCTTTTGCAGACATGGAAACACATAGCAGCGACGGTGTCACCAAGGACTGTCTTTCGTAAGGGCTTTGAATCCGTTCTTGAAAATGGGGCGGAATCAAATTGACTTATTGCGCAAATAACACTTAAGAACTATGGTAAAATAAATCAGCGCCAGCATGGTTGATGACACCGCCCATTGGAGGGTTTTTTCAAAAAGACACGCTATGGAAGCACTACATGCCCCACAATGCAACAGCATATAAAGTCCATCTGGGGACGGAAAAAAGTTGATTGAGGCAGTTTGGCAGTGGTTGCTGGCGGCGTGTCGTGGTGTCGGCTCCTCTGAGGAAGTTCAAGTTAATGAACGAAATGCATTAGGAAAAGGCCACATGCTGACCGTCAAAGAAATTAAATTGCAAAAAGAAAAGTCAAGTGTGCGACTTGTTTTTCCCGGGTGTGGGGAATGTTTGGAGGATATATATATATATATATATATATATATATATATATATATATATATATATATATATATATATATATATATATATATATATATATATATATATATATATATATATATATATATATATATATATATATATATATATATTACCTACTGGCGGTCGCCAGTAGGTAGTTATAGTTAGGACCTAGTTTCCATAGGAAATCCTCAACATTCTATTTGGAATAACTTTGGCCCTGGTTGAAGAATCTTAGCGAATTTCTCAAAGAAGATGGCTCGGTCCGCTGCGCTCCTTCCCTAAAAGTTTGGGGGGGATTGGTCAAGTGGGGGCTGAGATAAAAGGGGGGTCCCAAAACGTGTTTTCTCCATGTTATTTTCCATAGGACCTTTAGACTCGGCTACAGGTCGAACGGGTGAATGGATTTATAAGAAATTTGGCAAAACTGTACAGTCGGGCTCGCAGATTACGCTTTTTTTGGAATGGTGTAAATCCGTTCAGTAGTTGCTGAGGAAATTAAAGTTAAAGTCAATTATATATCTATACGCGCGCACATGTGCGCGCACCCAAACGGCTGCGCGCGCGAGCGGAATTTTGTTGCGTGACGTCTGTTAACGTTCGATTCTAAGGAAATCAGGAAGTGTTGACCGCCATTTTGTCATTGCGAGTAAATATATTGTTGATTTCAAAGCGTTGGAATATGGAAAGGGGAGAAGGTAGAGATTGTTTTGCTGCGTAGGTTTTCTCAGGGTGTGCAGTAAGGCCCTTAAAGGCGAAAATATATATATATCGGTCGCGCACACCTTTTTACAAGAGTGTGAAAATGGAGATAAATCAGAAGTTTGAGTGCTTAGATATAAGGTGGCTCTGAAAAAGCCATTGTGTTAATTGAGTGTTTTCTGCATTTATAAGTAAGTACCGATGCAGAGCCTGATGTTGCAGAGGAAGATTCTGTTTCCCTCATTCGTGAAATGAACACCGTCTCTCCTATAGACGTCTTGCATGTGGTATCGCAAGTTGTTGTGGTAAATAGAACCCATGCTATAATCTCTGAGGAACGCAGAAACAGATTTATTTACATGTCTCTTTGCTTTCTCAAATTGTGCACAATGGTGATTGGACCAATTCCATTTCTGTCTTTGGCATATATTGGAATATACCAAGGCAGATCGAGAAAAAAGTGTCATCAATTGTCGAAAGGTGTCTTTTAGAAGCATTTCCAGACCTACCCCAGTGATTGTGCCTAGATCGTTCCCACCACAGTGCACAATTATAAGGTCTGGTTCTGGGAGATGCATAAACGTTTTCACCAATGGAATCAATTGGTGACATTTCAATCCTCTTTTGG
Source organism: Lissotriton vulgaris (assembly GCF_964263255.1). Taxonomy (NCBI): domain Eukaryota; kingdom Metazoa; phylum Chordata; class Amphibia; order Caudata; family Salamandridae; genus Lissotriton; species Lissotriton vulgaris. The sequence goes on along the minus strand of NC_141699.1, from coordinate 579,862,586 downwards.
AAATCCATGTTATGTGTACATTTGGTAAGCTGAGGTTGCAAATTCGTCTGCTTACTGCATATTTTTCACTCCAGTGAATATAACTGTGTCCTATTAGCCAGACCTTCATTTTCAAGGGATTTGTAGTCGTCCTCCGATCGGTTCTGGAAGTGGAATGGTAGTTAGAAGTTGAAATTCTAAATAAAGAAAAAGGAAGAGGCTGGGTGTGGTTTAAAAAATAAAAATGATTGGTTGATTGTAAGAAGTGGAGATTGAACAGTACGTTGCATGTTAATGTTTATGTTAAACGAAAAGTACTATTGGGTGTGAAAAAAAAAGACATGTAACAGAGCTGTGGATTGGCAGGTGTTTCTGGAGGGAAAACAGTGTTGTTACTTTGCTGTAGAACGTTGAGATATGAACTTTTGACCTGTGCCTTCAGCCAGGTGCAAAATGAGGTGTTACCATGGAAACAGCCAGAGATGGCAGTGGGTGATGGGTGACTTTTATGTGACATTGAAAATATTGTGAGGGAGAACCAACTGAAATGTAATTGCTTACGTTACGCGCTCCGATTTGCTTCCGGGAAGCGGCACTTCGCGCCTCGCTCACCGGAGCACTTCCGGGTGCGCTAACGCGGCGCGTCATATGACGGATTACGCAAGAACGCGATACGTCGTTGGGGCTCCACCGGAACTGATCGAATTGGTAGTCTACAGTGTTTCTGGATGTTTCAGACTGAAGCTGGCGGCAGCATGAGAGCACGCCGTGGCTACGTCGTGGCCATTCCGCAAGCAATCATGGCAGTCGCTCCCCACCGGAAGTCTGCAGGAGTCGGGGGCCTCGGTGACTCTTGTAGAATCTTCAAGGCTGACGGGACGCTTTTGGGAATGGGGCTCATGCCCTAGCAGTCAAGCGTCCGAGTTCCAGGGTTGCCCAGAGCCATCCTTGCAGGCCAGGCCCAAGTCTGTGGAGCCGACCGCCATTTCCTGAGCTCCGTGGCAGCCGCCTGTCGCTGTATCGGAAGAGTGGGTGCAATTCAGCCGGATGGCGGGTGAGACGGTGTAAATGTGATGGTTGGACCAGGGCACCGCAGGACGTGTCTTCAGGTCAAACGGATTGTGGGACAAGGTCCAGAATGGAAGAGGCATCAAAAGGCAAGAAGTTCCACCTGACCCCGGGAGCCGGCCGCCTATGTCAGGGGCGATCTTAGGCCATACCAGGGGAACAAGACTTGGGGAGGGGGCAGGAGCCAAGCGCCCCCTCCGAGTCCGCGTTTCTTGGACCCTGAAGTATGGCACTCAACATTCAGAACTTATGACATTTGTGCAAGGCAGGGACATCGAAGCCTCTCAGGGACCAAGTATATCGAGAGTCCTTCCTACAGAAGGTGGTGGGGGTGGCGGCATTAGCAAGGCATCCCCCCACACAACTTGTCGGACATGACCTCTGGATGTACTGGGTGTTCAATTTCAGAATTGAAACTACTAAGAAGCAATTAGAAGTGTTGTTTTCATGTTGCAGTAGGTTCCATGTAAATAGTTATTTAATAAAACGTTTTATCCTGTTACTTTGCTGGTGTGTTGTATATATTTATAATATTTGCATAGTGTTTGTCGTTATTTTGGGCGGGGTGGGTGGCGGAGCCGAGCTGTCTTGCAGCCATCATGTCGTCGAGCTCGGTTCCTCTCTCTAGTTTCATGTTTTTTCTAACGATTTATATGTTATAGTTTGCTAGCACGATACAGCGGATAGTCCGCATTTTATATATATGTCCTTTTTATTAGGGGGGTCCTACGGTGGAGTCGGACGATCTACCTCTAATAAACGGTCCGGGTTGAACCAACTACCAACAAACGGGGCAGAGATAGGCATGACGGGTTACAAAGGGGACAGAAGTGTGCACTACCTATCCTTCACTATCTGCAAAAACTAAATAGAGTATTGCGACTTTATGCTTATTTGTGAACAGAGAATGACCCAAAGAGAACCAATTTCGAACAATCATAGGCTATTGGCAGTGGGCAGAGAGGCCATGACACAGAAAATGGCTGTTACTTACGTGCATGATGGGGCCTAAAAGGGACTAAATGGCGTGGCCACTGTTTCGCGACTTTCACTTTACTTTTAACAATGGCTGTGGTGAACATAAATGAACGCCGCTTATGTATACCTAATTTTAGTCATTTTCCACAAAAAAGCTTTTGATATTTGCTATTAAAAAACCAAAGAAAATCACTGAAAAAACCATAGGTTATAGACCATATATAGTTAAATATCTGAAGTCCATCTCTGCACTCCATGGAGATACAGGTCGTCGATCAGAAGATGTGCTGGCCACCTCTAATGGTAATAGCGTGGCCAGGGCTCTTGTCGTTGCCTCTGCAAATTGCAGAGGGTGCACTTGTTTGACATGCCGCACCATGGTATGTATGGAAAAGAAATATTTTTTTGCTGGATTTCTTCTTGAGAGAACCAAGTCACATATCGTGCAGGTTACTTTTGGTGCATTCACTTTCTTTTGATCTTCAGGATAAGTGAAAAATTGCCAGATGAAAGATTTTTTTTTCTTATTAAAGGTAGTCGATCATTTTGGTCAGATTCGGAAGATGAATGAGATACGGTAGCCATTTCACCAAAGTCTTCCGAAAGATGTAGGACGTTGTTGTCTCTTGAGAGTAGAAAAGATAGTGAGGGAAGTGGGTGGAGTGCTGCGTGTAAATTCCAGAATTGAAACTATTAAGAACCAATTGAAAGTGTTGTTTTCATGTTGCAGTAGGCTGCCATGTAAATAGTTATTTAATAAAACGTTTTACCCTGTTACTTTGCTGGTGTGTTGTGTATCTTTATAATATTTGTCGTTATTTTGGGTGGGGTGGGCGGCGGAGCCGAGCTGTCTTGCAGCCATCATGGCGTCGAGCTCGGTTTCTCTCACTAGTTTCATATTTCTCATGAGGGGTTGTTCCTAATTTTTCTATTTTAGCGAGGTCAAAAAAAGATCTCATCAGTGGCCTACTGATTTTGCTCGATTCCTTTTGTTTTTTCTAACGATTTATATGTTATAGTTTGCTAGCACGATACAGCGGCTAGTCCGCATTTTATATATGTCTTTTTTATTAGGGGTGTCTTCCGGTGGAGTCGGACGATATACCTCTAATAAACGGTCCGGGTTGAACCAACTACCATCCTGATTTTGTATATCTTCTGAGCTGGATTTAAGCACACAATTGTTAAAGTATGAAACGTTTTATATTTCTAAAAAAAATACCAAGGTGTGTACATCCGGTAACGCATGAAAGTTTAAAAAGACATTCGGCTCCATTTACTGAAAAGTTTCATAAGAATAAAAAAGAAGTCTAGGTACAGTCTCTTTGAAATACTATAAGTTCTTTGAGGGGTGTATGAAGAAATTCAATAAGTTCAAATCGCAAGGTTTTCACGAAATATATAGGCCTGTGCGCGCACTCGGTCGCGCACGAAAGCCTGGAAATGCGATATCCATTTTATTGACAACTGTTGCCGAGAGTGCGCACACCGGGTCGCGCACGAAAGTTTAGTAAGGCTATTTTTATTTACAGACAAATTTTAATGTGTTTAAAAAAAGGCAAGGTACAGACTTTCGAATTCTGTATTGTTTTACAAGGAGTCTCTATGCAACTTGAACAGTGAAGAAAACGGCTTGTTTTCGAAAAAAATATTGCCAGAACTTTATTGCCAAAAGTATAGGTTGCATACACGACATTTTTCTGAATTAGCATTTTAAAAACCAATGAAATTCACAGAAAAAACCATAGGTTTTACACACGTTATAGTTAGGAAGTAGCATTTAAAAAACCTATGAAATTCACTGAAAAAACCATAGGTTTGACACATGTTATAGTTAGCTGGAAATTTTACTGACATAACACCAATGAAATTCCACGTTATAGTTAGTTGGACTCACTATAACTTGCGCGTGCAATGCACTGCTGATGACGTCACATATTACATCACTCATGACATGGTCAGTAACATCACTGATGACACCATCCTTGTGACATAGTGACAGACCTCCTTTCACTGTAATGTAACCCTTGAAACACATATTCAAAAATAGAAACTGAAATTTAAAAAAAAATGCAGATACCCATATCAGTTACAACAAGTAATTCAGTAATTCCACCATCTATATACACATCCACTCATACATATACTCACTCATCATATGAAATGATACACCTATACATCCTGTTACACACCGACAATCATCGAAAAGTTACTCACAGACATACTCACACGTGCAAATAAACTATTGAACATCCATTTATTTGAATATAGAGTTATACACACACTTCCACCTTACTTCTATTGAAAATTACACATATTTATTCTCTTAAACAATCACTTATAGAAACACATACTTATTTAAACAGGAACTCTTTCAATCTCTTACTCTCACATATACTCACTTATATACATCAATATTCACATATACTAGATTAAAACATATGTCGTTACTGATAAAGACACTAGTGAGACAGTCATCACTCACTAACAAACACATATACACACTCATCCACCCATACAGTCCTGCACATATGCTGTCTTCAAAACACATACAAACAGAGAGTCAGTCACTCATGCATCTATGTGCTAAGTAATACCCCACCAAACCATATAGACACTCATACTGATACTAAGAGAAACATCTAATAACCCATATACATACGCATGTAGCTACTTACCAACACATGTAGCCACTTATACACAAAGTGAAACACTAATATATATATTTAAATATTTAAACATTACTCACTAATATTTATTTTTCAGAAAGACACATATTCACTGGATGGTGTCATCAGTGATGTCATGAGTGATGTCACTGACCATGTCATGAGTGATGTAATATGTGACGTCATCAGCAGTGCATTGCACGCGCAAGTTATAGTGAGTCCAACTAACTATAACGTGGAATTTCATTGGTTTTATGTCAGTAAAATTTCCAGCTAACTATAACATGTGTCAAACCTATGGTTTTTTCAGTGAATTTCATAGGTTTTTTAAATGCTACTTCCTAACTATAACGTGTGTAAAACCTATGTTTTTTTCTGTGAATATATATATATATATACATATATATATATATATTTATATATATATATATATATATATATATATATATATATATATATATATATATATATATATATATATATATATATATATATATATATATATATATATATATATATATATATATATATATATATATATATATATATATATATATATATATATATATATATATATATATATATATATATATATATATATATATATATATATATATATATATGTTCACAACACATACTGATCGGCTCTGGACGCCGGTCCAACAACGCAGGTACAGACCACAACAACGCTTCAGGATCCTTTCAAAGGTGGTTTATTGCTCCCTTGTCACCAGCATGACGCGTTTCGGCTACAACACGGTAGCCTTGATCGCATGACCAGAGGAACCAATACTAGTGCTTAAATACAGTGCATGTACAGATTGACGCAGCGTCAGCAGCAATAGACATAAAAGACATACTTTAAATCACTCTCCGACAATACATTTCTTCTAATAAACAAGGTGAAAAATAAATTAATCTCATCTTATTAAAATACATGTATCATCAATATACAATTCATATAAATGTCATACCATGGATGATATAATGGAGGTAATATTTACGACTTATTTAAACGATATTTAAAACAGTCTAATGATAAAGTGCTGACTCGAAAATTTATCAATGGATCAATCTGAGAAAGAAAGTGCAAGTGCAAAACCTTAATATAGTGCAAATCGTGCAAAGTGCAAAACAGTCCAAATCCTTAACAGAGATTTAGATTCATGTATCTGAGAAAAGCAATTGGGACGGCACGTTAGAACCCCTAATAAGGAGGGTTAAATGACGTTAAAACCAATTGTTAATGTCATTAAAATACTAACACAGGGTAAAATCGAAGTGGCCAATCGTAATAAAGACATTATGGCATAGTGCCCTAATTAAACAGTCATATATACTAGGACCAATGACCATCCGACAGCAGCACAACTAAGTCTATAACGCAAGTCGGCTGAAAATAAGGTTAGAAAATTGACGAGACCATACAAGGAGAACTAATGAAAGAACAGGGGCACGGCATACTCCAAACAAAGATAAAACATTAATCCGCCTAGATAATGGAGTAAGACAAGGTGAACATCAGGATAACCTTATAGTGACGTAACTAAAAACAGCAGAAAAATATCACTTTGATTATAAAAACAGGAGATTCACAGCACACTAATATAAAGCAAAATCATAGAAAACAGTGCAAATCCTCCCCTGTATTCATCCCATTCAAAATCCTGGTGTCTAAAAGTAAAATGTATTTACTTTCCAATTGTCTTAGGGTTTTCTCCCTATTGCCTCCCCTGATGTTCTTGGGTACAGCGTCAATGATGAAGTACTTAAGGTCATTCAAGTTCCTATTGTGGACCAATTCAAAGTGGCGTGCCACAGGATAATTTGCATCAGAATTTACTATGGCTCTGAGATGCTGCAGGTTATGGTTAAAAGCCTGCAATTTGGTGCTTCCAATGTACTTGAGTCCACAAGTACACTGGAGCACGTAAACCGCAAAATCAGTACAGCAGGTGAAATGGTTCCTGATCTTAATGGGTTTAGAGTCAAATGCAGAGTGGAATTCACTGGTATTAATACCAAACTTGCATGCTCTGCAAGAAATGCATTTGAAAAAACCACATTTGTCTGACAACCAGTTGGATTTAGAAATTACCTCAGGACTAGATCTAACCAGAGCAACCCTCATAGAGGGTGCTCTTTTAAAAATAATAGAGGGTTCATCTGGTATCAGAGTAGCTAGACTGATGTCGGTTTTAAGTAGCTGCCAGTGTTTTTTCAGTATCCCTCTCACCTTCCTCTCCTCACCATTAAAGGTGGTTATCAGACTGATGTTATTACTGGAATCTCCTTCCTCAATGTTACAGGGTGTCTGGGTGGAATTGACAGTAAGTGAGGCAAGATAGTCCTCTCTGTTGAACTCATTTGCCCTATTCTTAGCTTCTTGTAACAGAGAGGGCTGATAGCCACGGCTACAAAATCTCATGAATGCATCATTTTGACACCTCTCCAAATCTGCCTCTGAACTGCAGATCCTACGCATCCTCAAAAATTCCCTGTAAGGGATGCTTCTGATAAGATGGTTGGGATGCGAACTGCTAGCATGCAGTATTGCATTGCCCGCTGTTGCTTTTCTATGAAGTCGGGTCTGCAATGTACCCTCAGAGATGTAGATTTCTACATCGAGGAATTGGATCTGTTGGGTGCTGATTTGTGAGGTGAATTGTGAGTTAAGCTGGTTCTCATTGATTTTTTTCACAAACTCTGTAGCCAATTCCAACAAACCATTCCATATCATGCAGATTTCATCTTTGAAGCGCCAAAAGTGCACAATACAATTAGGGAAACAACTGGCGAGTTTGCCCATGAGGACATGCTCCTCCCACCACCCTACATGTAAACATGCATAGGTAGGGGAGAAGCATGCCCCCATAGCCACTCCTCTCAACTGCTGATAAATATCTTTGTTAAACAAACATCATCCTTGTGACAAAGTGGAAGACCTCCTCTCAGCGTAAAATAACCTTCGACACACACATTCAAAAATAGAAACTAACATTTTCTAAAAAATGGAGATACCAATACGAATTACAACAACCTTTTAGGTAATTCCAATATCTACATACACAGCCACTCATTCACCAACAGTTCTATATACTCACTCATACATGTACTTACTCATCATATGTACTCAAACACCTATACATCCTGTTACTTACTAATACTCATCCATATAGTTTCTCACACACATATTCACACATGCAAAAAAAATATCAAAAATCCATTTGCTTGATTATACTGCTATATACACACCACTACACGTACATGTTTACTCTCCTAAACAATCAATTATAAAAAACACATACTTATTTATATAGGTACTCCTCCAAACTGTCACTCTCACATATACTTAATTATAAACATCAATACTCACATATACTAGTTTAAAACATATGTAGTTACTCATGAATACACTATTGAGACAGTCATTCACTCACTAACCCACCCATACACACAATGATCCACCCATGCAGTTTTGCACACATGCTGTCTTCAAAATACATACAAATAGTGAATCACTCATTCATGCATCTGTGCGCTAAGTAATATCCCCCACCGAACCATACAGACACTCAAACTGATACTCAAAAAAAACCCATATGCATACTCATGTAGCTACTCACCAACCCATGCAACCACTTATACACAAAGTGAGACACTGATACATATATTTAAATATTTAAACATTACTCGCTAATACAAGTATTCACTAAGATACACTTAATTAGTCAGTTAACCAATCATTTTTACAAAAAAAACATCCATTTAGACACTTATTTACCTATTTATTCTTCCATCGATCTTTAGATATACACATATAAAAAATATTTATTTTTCAGAAAGACACACATTCATTTGATGATGTAATCAGTGATGTCATCGGTGATGTCATTTCACATGTCATCAGAGATATCATGAGTGATGTCACTGACCATGTCATGAGTGATGTAATATGTGACATCATCAGCAGTGCATTGCGGTCGCGCGAGTTATAGTTAGCTGAACTAACTATAACGGGGGAACTTCAAAGTTTTTTATGAGGGAAATGTCCAGCTAACTATAACATGTGTGAAACCTATGTTTTTTTCAGTGAATATATATGTATATACATATACATATACAAACATATTACCTACTGGCGGTCGCCAGTAGAAAGTTATAGTTAGGACCTAGTTTCCATAGGAAATCCACAACATTCTATTTCGAATAACTTTGGCACTAGTGGATGAATCTTCGTGAATTTCTCCAAGAAAATGGCCAGCTCGGTTCCGCTCCTTCCCTGAAAGTTTGGGGGTGACTCCTCAAGTGGGGCTGAGAAAAAAGGGGGTTCCAAAACGTGTTTTCCCCATGCAATTTTCCATTGGGACCTTTAGCCAGGGCTACAGCCCGAACGGCTAAACCGAATTAGACCAAATGTGGCAGAGAGGTAGAGTTCGGTTCGCAGATTGTGCTTTTTGTTAAATGGTGTAAATCCATTCAGTAGTTTCTGAGAAAATTAAAAGTAAAATCATAACGATATCTAGAGAAAGAGTTCTACACGTGTACGGTGATCCGTTCAATTACGAGCGCGAGCGGCATGCTGATTGGCTGTCAACTGTCTAGCAACACTCCAAACCAGGAAGTGTTGGCAGCCATCTTGTGCCTCGGTAGAACCGAGTCACAAGAAAACAGGGAAACAAAGTTGAAAACAAAGAAAAGGGGGCAGGGTAGAAACACTCTGACCCCCAGGCCTGCTCAGGGGGCCCAAAAAAATTTAGTTTTTTTAAAAAACTTTTTTTTTAAGGCACCACTCTGCAAACTCGCCCCTTGGCGCGTTTGCAGAGGGGGAACTAATTCCCCTTGAATACTGGGGTCCCAGTAGCCCACCAACAACCTCCAGTATGCGCCAGGGGGCTGCCTTGCAGAGACGTGTAAAGAGGCCACGCCCCTTTTTACACTTCTCTGCAACGCAGCCCCATGGCACATACTGGAGGTTCCTGGTGGGCTAGTTGGCCCCCAGGGACCCCCGATATGCATGGGGAATTAGTTCCCCCTCTGTGAACGCGCCAGGGGGCTGCGTTGCAGAGAGGTGTAAAAAGGGGCGTGGCCTCATTACACCTCTCTGAAATGCAGCTCCCTGGCGCATACTGGAGGTTTCTGGTGGGCTAGTTGGCCCCCAGGGACCCCCAATATGCAAGGGGAATTAGTTCCCCCTCTCTAAAAGCACCAGGAGGCTACGTTGCAGAGAGGTGTAAAACGGGGAGGGGCCTCATTACACCGCTGTGCAACGCAGCCCCCTGGCGCATACTTGAGGTTTCTGGTGGTCTAGTTGGCCCCCAGGGACCCCCAGTATTCAAGGGGAATTAGTTCCCCCTCTGCAAACGTGCCAGGGGATGGAGTTTGCAGAGTGGTGAAATCTGTCACCTGACGCCCTGCCCCCTCCCTGCACCACTCTGCAAACACACCCCTTGGCGCGTTTGCAGAGAGGGGAGTAATTTCCCTTGAATACTGGGGGTCACTGGGGGCCAACTAGCTCACCAGGTACCTCCAGTAAGCACCACAAAGCTGCTTTGCAGAGTGTTGTAAAAATGGGCGTGGCCTCATTACACCTCTCTGCAATGCAGCTCCCTGGCGCATACTGGAGTTTCCTGGTGGGCTAGTTGGCCCCCAGGGACCGCCAATATGCAAGGAGAATTAGTTCCCTTTCTGTAAACACGGCAGGGGGTTGTGTTGCAGAGAGGTGTAAAAAGGGGTGTGGCCTCATTACACCTCTCTGCAATGCAGCTCCCTGGCGCATACTGGAGGTTCCTGGTGGGCTAGTTGGCCCCAAGGGACCCCCAATATGCAAGGGGAATTAGTTCCCCCTCTCTAAAAGCACCAGGAGGCTACGTTGCAGAGAGGTGTAAAACGGGGAGGGGCCTCATTACACCGCTGTGCAACGCAGCCCCCTGGCGCATACTTGAGGTTTCTGGTGGTCTAGTTGGCCCCCAGGGACCCCCAGTATTCAAGGGGAATTAGTTCCCCCTCTGCAAACGTGCCAGGGGATGGAGTTTGCAGAGTGGTGAAATCTGTCACCTGACGCCCTGCCCCCTCCCTGCACCACTCTGCAAACACACCCCTTGGCGCGTTTGCAGAGAGGGGAGTAATTTCCCTTGAATACTGGGGGTCACTGGGGGCCAACTAGCTCACCAGGTACCTCCAGTAAGCACCACAAAGCTGCTTTGCAGAGTGTTGTAAAAATGGGCGTGGCCTCATTACACCTCTCTGCAATGCAGCTCCCTGGCGCATACTGGAGTTTCCTGGTGGGCTAGTTGGCCCCCAGGGACCGCCAATATGCAAGGAGAATTAGTTCCCTTTCTGTAAACACGGCAGGGGGTTGTGTTGCAGAGAGGTGTAAAAAGGGGTGTGGCCTCATTACACCTCTCTGCAATGCAGCTCCCTGGCGCATACTGGAGGTTCCTGGTGGGCTAGTTGGCCCCAAGGGACCCCCAATATGCAAGGGGAATTAGTTCCCCCTCTGTAAATGCGCCAGGGGCTGCGTTGCAGAGAGGTGTAAAAAGGGGCGGGCCTCATTACACCTATGTGCAACGCAGCCCCCTGGCGCATACTAGAGGTTCCTGGTGGACTAGTTTGCCCCCAGAGACCCCCAGTATGTAAGGGGAATTAGTTCCCCCTCTGCAAATGCGCCAGGGGGCTGCCTTGCCGATCTCCAAAAAAAACATTAAGGGTCCTCTCTGCAAACGCGCCCTCTGGCACGTTTGCAGAGGGGGAAATAATTCCCCTTGAATACTGGGGGTCCCTGGGAGCCAAGTAGCCCACCAGGAACCTCCAGTATGTGCTAGGGGGCTGCATTGCAGAGAGATGAAAAAAGGGGCATGGCCTCTTTACATGTCTCTGCAAGGCAGCCCCCTAGCGTATACTGGAGGTTCCTGGTATTGGTATCGCCATTTTTAGAAAATTTTAGGTTCTATTTTTTGAATGTGTGTATCAAAGGTTAGATTAGGGTCAGAGGAGGTCTGCCACTCTTTCACAAGGATGATGTCATCAGTGATGTCATTTGAGATATCATCAGTGATGTCATGAGTGATGTCACTGACCATGTCATCAGTAATGTAATATGTGATGTCATCAGCAGTGCATTGTGGGCGCACGAGTTATAGTTAGCTGAACTAACTATAACGGGGGAATTTCAATGGTTTTGTATGAGAGAAATGCCCAGCTAACTATAACATGCTTGAAACCTATGGTTTTTTCAGTGAATTTCTAAGGTTTTTTGAATGCTAATTCCTAACAATAATGTGGCTGAAACCTATGGTTTTTCAGTGAATATATATATACATATATATATATTTCCACAGGCAATCTTCCTCGACTCGAAGCAGATTAAGGCGGCACAGCGGGGTTTTGGTAAACACCATTTATTAAAATTTTCGGGCATGACGCGTTTCGGACGTAATCCTTTTTCAAATGCCCTCTTTGTATTTTAAAGTGCCTCTGTTGCTTCAATTCCCCAGTAAGTCTTTATATACTGCCCAATTCGCTGAAGTAGTGTTTGGATCCCGGTAAAACGTTGCATGGAGTCACGACGCTTCCTCTTTGGGACTTCGTCTCCCAGCATGCAGTGTTGCCATCACGCTGTTTGTGTACTCCACTTCTCGGCAGGATTCTTTGTTTCCAATTAGGATTCCGATGGCAGCATTACCAGGTAGGGGTTTCGCGCAAATGTTCTGGGCTCCCTGGTGTTAGTAACCCTCACTCCCAGCCTCGCATTTACTTTCCCGGTGCAGTCGGGGATGTTGAAGTAACAGCACCCCTCCATCAAAGTAGGGACCACCATTTGGCAGCGTTTCTCCACCGCTTCCATAGTGCGAGGCGGTCGGGAAGTCTTCCAAAGCTTGATGACTCCCCTAACGCTTGAGGGAGGGCCATCCTCGCGTGCCGGTGAGGGCACGCTAATATTTCCACAGGCAATCTTCCTCGTCTCGAAGCAGATTAAGGTGGCACAGCGGGGTTTTGGTAAACACCATTTATTAAAATTTTCGGGCATGACGCGTTTCGGACGTAATTCTTTTTCAAATGCCCTCTTTGTATTTAAAGTGCCTTTGTTGCTTCAATTCCCCAGTAAGTCTTTATATACTGTCCAATTCGCTGAAGTAGTGTTTGGATCCCGGTAAAACGTTGCATGGAGTCACGACGCTTCCTCTTTTCGACTTCGTCTCCCAGCATGCAGTGTTGCCATCACGCTGTTTGTGAACTCCACTTCTCGGCAGGATTCTTTGTTTCCAATTAGGATTCCGATGGCAGCGTTACCAGGTATGGGGTTTTGCGCAAATGTTCTGGGCTCCCTGGTGTTAGTAACCCTCACTCCCAGCCTCGCATTTACTTTCACGGTGCAGTCGGGGATGTTGATGAAGTAACAGCACCCCTCCATCAAAGTAGGGACCACCATTTGGCAGCGTTTCTCCACCGCTTCCATAGTGCGAGGCGGTCGGGAAGTCTTCCAAAGCTTGATGACTCCCCTAACGCTTGAGGGAGGGCCATCCTCGCGTGCCGGTGAGGGCACGCTAATATTTCCACAGGCAATCTTCCTCGTCTCGAAGCAGATTAAGGTGGCACAGCGGGGTTTTGGTAAACACCATTTATTAAAATTTTCGGGCATGACGCATTTCGGATGTAATCCTTTTTCAAATGCCCTCTTTGTATTTAAAGTGCCTCTGTTGCTTCAATTCCCCAGTAAGTCTTTATATACTGTCCAATTCGCTCTAGTAGTGTTTGGATCCCGGTAAAACGTTGCATGGAGTCACGACGCTTCCTCTTTGGGACTTCGTCTCCCAGCATGCAGTGTTGCCATCACGCTGTTTGTGTACTCCACTTCTCTGCAGGATTCTTTGTTTCCAATTAGGATTCCAATGGCAGCGTTACCAGGTAGTGGTTTTGTGCAAATGTTCTGGGCTCCCTGGTGTTAGTAACCCTCACTCCCAGCCTCGCATTTACTTTCACGGTGCAGTCGGGGATGTTGATGAAGTAACAGCACCCCTCCATCAAAGTAGGGACCACCATTTGGCAGCGTTTCTCCACCGCTTCCGTAGTGCGAGGCGGTCGGGAAGTCTTCCAAACCTTGACGACTCCCCTAACGCTTGAGGGAGGGCCATCCTCGCGTGCCGGTAAGGGCACGCTAATATTTCCACAGGCAATCTTCCTCGTCTCGAAGCAGATTAAGGCGGCACAGCGGGGTTTTGGTAAACGCAATTTATGAAAATTTTTGGGCATGACGCGTTTCGGACGTAATCCTTTTTCAAATGCCCTCTTTGTATTTAAAGTGCCTCTGTTGCTTCAATTCCCCAGTAAGTCTTTATATACTGTCCAATTCGCTGAAGTAGTGTTTGGATCCTGGTAAAACGTTGCATGGAGTCACAACGCTTTCTCTTTGGGACTTCGTCTCCCAGCATGCAGTTTTGCCATCACGCTGTTTGTGTACTCCACTTCTCGGCAGGATTCTTTGTTTCCAATTAGGATTCCGATGGCAGCGTTACCAGGTAGGGGTTTTGCGCAAATGTTCTGGGCTCCCTGGTGTTAGTAACCCTCACTCCCAGCCTTGCATTTACTTTCATATATACCCACAGACACACTTTTTTACACATTATTTACACTTTTATATATTTATAACTAGGGGTAAGGTCTGCACAAGAAGACAATGCATAGAAAAATAAGTTGAGACAACAAAGAACTGTCAAGCCTTGACAAGGCTGCGCGCCTACCTCAAGTTTAACATACAGTGTCCGTAGAACTACATCTCCCAGAAGGCCGTCCTTCTGGGAGGGATTGTAAACCATTTAATCCACGTACAAAGCATGGAGCGTTGTATATGATTCTCATTGGTTCAGGAAGTTCTGGTTGCAGAGCAGCCGCTCTGCATGGTTCCTGTTCGTACCAAAGGATTAGGCGCATTCCATCCGAGGAGCTGAATATTCACTTCCTATTTTCCTGTGGCAGAGATCGTGAGGAAGGATTGGGGTTGTTTCTGCCAAAACGCTCGGATGAGCGTGAACGTTCCGAATCTCGTTTCTGCCGGCTGCGGCGGTAGAGACCTCCGCTGATCTCTTGGCTCCTGTGGTGTTTAACTCCATGGAGTGCTCGCATCCCAAGACTTGATTCCCAACCGCGGCTGTGGCGGGAATACGCCTCGCCTCTGATGCATGTTCATCCGAGGGTTTACTAACTCCTCAAGTAAACTGTGGAGAATTTACCGGCTGCTGTTTTTTTTCCCTTTCCTTTGAAATGAAGAGAGAAGGATTGTGTTTGATTTAAGTGGTGCCTCGTGCCAGGATCATCTAATTGAGGTACCGCTTTTCTTTTGTTGTTTTTAACATTTGGGAATCTTTGACTCGTGACAATAGTGTGATCATTCTGAGTACTTTAATTCTGTATCCAGTCAGGATGTCCTGAAGGGGAGTGGTATTCTTGGATTTCGCAGTACTCTGGCAGAATAACCTTTTCCCTCACCAAGGGTCATGTTACTTACCTATTTACTGGAGTTGGCCTTTACTCTTCTTCTGGATACAAGGGTGTATGATAGAGGGTATGTATGTGGATAAATTGTTTCTGTTTACATTAATGGTAAAGGTTGACAGAGTACCAACTGGGATGTGTTTGGTTTCTAGGTGCTTATACATTGTTCTCTGCGGTGAGAGAGGTATCTTACTAAACAGAGAGGATTCATTGCAGCCAGGGAAGACCCTTAACAGGTACTGGAGTGGCATTAGAGAGAATATATGAGTGTAGTTAGACTTGTGCATTCTACTAATTATATGTTTATTTTGCTACAGGTCTCCCTTTTCCCATGCTGCACCTACCCTATCCCTATCCCTCGCTTGATTGCCTCAATACTCTGGGTATATTTCAGTCAGAGTTTGGGGATGTCAGGAGGTGGACGCCTTTGAGCATCACCCAGATCCTGAGGAGTCCATGTTTTCATGGCAAGAACTGTATAGTAAAAATATAAAAGTATATTGTAACCAGGTGACCGGGACAAGGACTGATAGTCAGGACTGCAGTAATGAAAGTAACTGGTGGTCTGTTAACACTGAAGAAATGGTTGCTCCTTCTCCACAGGACGAGCCTTTCACGTGGGGAACATCGTCACCAGAAATACAACACGGCTCCTTTAACTGGCATACAGAGCGGGACGCCGGGACTGCCCCTTGTGACGTAGCCTTCCTTTCATTGGATAAAGGACCGGAACCTTGGAGGTCGGCGTGTGACATCACCACCGGAGGCGAGGACCGGGAAGAGGAGAGCGTGGAGGAAGGACGCCGCCGGGACGTGGAACCCCCAACGCGAGGACGAGAAGCAGACGAGTTGGAGCAAGGTGAAGCCCTGTCCGAAGAAGACGTGCCAGGAGGCCAACGAGACCGCGCAGCGCCGTGCCACGCTCCCGAGGGAGGAGTGTGGCTCCGACAGGTACGGGACCGTATCTCGAACTGGGTGGGACGACGGGGAACTTCACCCGCCTTAAAAGAACTGCCCCCTCCCTAGTATCCCTGCACTACCCTTTCCTGTAAATATACCGACCCTCACTTCCATCACTGGAGTTCTCCGTAAGAGATTGCAGCACTTATAGGTGATCCCTCACCCCTTGGTTCCTGGGAACAAAAGAGTAATAGGACGTGGCAGTAATTGGTCCTTTTCTTTTATTTTGTTTCCGGCATATCCCCTGCGAGAGGTCCTTTGGGAAGAATCGCCTGCCTGACAATCCGAACGACGAAAAGAACACCCCAACCCAGTCGACATCACGGATCCTGCAGGGTTTGCCAAGGAGAGACTAACTTTTAGGAAAAAGAAACTTTATGTTAAAATAAAACCCTCTTTACCAAGGCAACGTGTCCAGTCCATTCCTGACCCCCCTTTACAAGTGGTGTCAGAAGTGGGATTGCCTGACCCCCACCAGCAATCACTGATGGATCAAGTAATCCAACACCTTATCGACGGACAAGACAAGCTGGAATGGGCTATAAAAAATCAGATAACGGTAGCGGATGCTGATCGTGAACTGTTTAAGAATGCTCTAAGTGCCCAGATAGAGGGTCTACAGAAAGTGGCCCAAACCCCTGTCCTCGGTGCAGACCGTAGAGCCGGAAGTCCCCATCCTTCCGGTGTAGCATTACAAAAATACGTGCCTGGGGAAGATCCGGACGCCTTTCTCTCGAATTTTGAGAGAGCAGCCCTAGCGTGTGGTTGGCCTCCAGAGAAGTGGCCCTTTTTCTTAGCCCCGTTGTTAACTGGGGAGGCTCAAGCCGCTTACCAAGTGGCTAATCATGCCGGTAATACCCCATATGCCTCCATTAAGGAAGTCATCCTGGATCATCTAGGACTAGACCCCGAGGCTTACCGCGTACGGTTTAGAAAGGAAAGAGGAGTAGCTGGGGAAAACCCCAAAACTCTGTATTTAAGATTGAAGATGGCGGCGGAAAAATGGCTTAAACCTGGACAAAGAAGCAAAGAAGATGTTATGGACAGTATAGTACTAGAACAATTCATGGAGGCCTTGCCGTACGGAACGCAAAGGTGGCTACGCCAACACTCTGGTTTAACCGTAGCCCAGGCCATTGAAATGGCCACCAACTATTCACGAGCACAACCCAGAACTTTTCCTTGGGACTCTGAAAAACCCAGCAAACCTCCGGTCACGATGAGAAATGACAAAAAGAAACCAGAGCTACCCCCTCCTGTCAGGCAAAAACCATGGAGGGTGGATAACGTACCTTTGAAGGGGCCCCAGTGCTTTGACTGCGGGGAGTGGGGACACATCGCCCGGATGTGTCCAAAAAGAAAACCAGCCGAAGAACCAATGGAGGTTGGCTATATTCCCCGAGCCGTAATGTACTCTGCAGAAATGGGTCCATCGTTCTATGTACGTATCCGGATTAATGATAAGACTATACGGGGGTTGTTAGACTCAGGGTGTCGACAGTCTGTAGTACAGGAGAAACTGGTTAGACCTACACAGATCATTCCTAACGAACAAGTACACATAAGGTGCAGCCATGGCGACGTGCGACCGTATCCGGTAGCACAATTGGTCATTGAACCTCAGGATAGAGCCCCGGTACAAATCAAAGTTGGGGTCATATCAACTTTGCCGGAAGATATCATTTTGGGCATTGATAACCCCGACTTTATGTCACTTTTCAAGGATAAACTGTCCTCTCAGAGCAAAACAGCCAGTGCTTACCTAGTAAAAGAGCCATGGGTATTGGATAGGAATTTCAGGTTTGCACAAGCCAACGACGCGACACTTATGAATGCGTGGGAGGCTGCTCATGTGGCACAAACTCTCACCCCTGCAACATTCCCTAGATTCGTGATACAGAATGACTTACTGTATCGAGAAGGAAAGGCAGGGGATGACCTTCAGTTAGTGGTACCATGTGCTTTCAGGGAACAGATCCTGTATTATGCCCATGCACATCTCACAGCCGGTCATTCCGGGGCCGAGAAAACCACCCAGAATATTGTACGCCATTTCTTTTGGCCCGGCCTTTATAAAGAGGCGGAATTATACTGCAAGAAATGTGCCATCTGTCAAAAGAAAAACTTGACGCGGCCCCAAGCTGTCCCTATGCAACCGATGCCTCTCATAGGTAAACCGTTTGAAAGGGTGGGGATGGACCTTATAGGTCCCTTACCCCGGTCTTCCAGCGGAAACACTTATGCATTGGTTATAGTGGATTATCACACTAGGTTCCCTGAGGCTTTTGCATTGAAGACTCCCACTACCAGGAACATAGCAGATAGAATGGTTGAACTATTCGCGAGAGTAGGATTCCCTAAAGAGATCCTTACGGATCAAGGTACCCCTTTTGTTTCAAAGTTGATGAAGGAAGTGTGCAAACTGTTAGATGTACATCAAATTAAAACATCGGCATATCATCCTCAGACGGATGGCCTCGTTGAGAGGTATAACCGATCATTGAAAACAACCTTGAAGAAGATGCTAACTGTAGAATGCAAGGAATGGGACAAACTTCTTCCCCTAGCACTATATGTGTTAAGGGCTCAAGTACAGAGCAGTTTGGGATGTTCCTCTTTTGAGTTGTTGTACGGAAGGCAACCCAGGTCCCTCCTAGAAATAACCAAGGAAGCATGGGAACAGGAAGGCATAGAGGAACAAAGATCCCTTCTGGAATATACTCAACAACTCCAATCCAAGTTGGGAAAGCTCAGGGATTTAGCATATTCCCATGCAGAAACACAACAACGTAAACAGAAATTCTATTACGATAAGGGAAAAAAATGGCGTACTCTAGAAAAGGGCGATTTGGTGTTGGTGTTGCTTCCTTCTTCTACACAGAAGTTTAAAAGCGAGTGGCTAGGTCCCTACCCCGTGATAGACACCATAGGCCAAACTACATATAGAGTCCAGTTATCGCCCTCCAGAAGCCAAACCTTCCACATAAACCTTCTAAAAAAATGGATAGGACCCCCTCCAAAGGCTGCCCATTTTGGTTTACCGGTCTGTAAGTCCCTAAGTACCTTAGACCAGTTACCAGTCAACCCTGAGTTAACAGAACAAGAAAAGGAAAGCTTGTTAAGGACTCTCAGTCCCTTTTCTTCCATATTCTCAGACACCCCTGGGCTGACTCATTTGACAGAACACCAAATACAGACAGAGGAAGGGAAGATAATCAAACAACGGCCATATAGGATTCCGGCAGCTAGGAGAGGGGATGTCAAAAGGGAGGTGGAAGAAATGCTCAAGTTGGGAGTCATCAGGCCCTCTCACAGTAACTGGTCATCTCCCATAGTGATGATCCCAAAACCAGATGGCTCCACTCGTTTTTGTATGGATTTCAGGGCTTTGAATGCCATATCGGCTTTCGACGCCTATCCCATACCACGAGTGGACGAGTTAGTTGAACGGATTGGAGAGGCAAGATATATAACAACGCTAGACCTTACAAAGGGCTATTGGCAGGTGCCCCTGAGAGAGGAGGACAGAAAAAAAACAGCATTTGCCACAGAGGAAGGACTCTACGAGTTTAATGTATTGCCCTTTGGCTTACATGGGGCACCAGCCACCTTTCAAAGGCTAATGAACCGAGTCCTATCAGACCTGAAACAGTTTTGCTCCGTCTACCTAGACGACATAGTGATATTCAGTAAGACCTGGGAAGAACATTTGAGACATGTACAGAAAGTGCTACAGGCCCTGAACAAAGCAGGTTTACATGTTAACGCTAAAAAATCAAGAGCCGCGTTTCCCAGGGTCAAGTATTTAGGATTTCTGCTAGGAGAGGGAGTCATCGCCCCCCAAGAAGAGAAGGTTAAGGCTATCATGCAGACCCCTTTCCCTTCCACCAAAAGAGACTTAAGGGGATTCCTAGGCCTAATTAGATACTACAGACGCTTTATAGAGAATTTTGCGGCCACCGCCAGTCCCTTGACAGATCTCCTCAGCCAGGCAGCCAAACCCTCTCAGTTGAGTCAACCCTCCCGGGAGGCTAGGGAAGCATTTGAGGCACTGAAAAGAGCTATCACTACGAACCCAGTGTTGATACCTCCGGACTACAACAAAACATTTTCGTTAGCCACTGATGCCTCTGAGGTAGGAATTGGGGCTGTGTTGTCGCAGGAAGGCGGGGATGGTATCGAACACCCTGTACTGTTCCTAAGTCGTAAGTTGCACCCCAGGGAAAGGAAATACCCTACGATTGAACGGGAATGCTTAGCTATCAGGTGGGCTGTGGATAAACTAAGGTATTACCTGGAGGGACGTCCATTTGTACTCTACACAGACCATGCGCCATTGCAATGGATGCAAAGGAACATGTCCCTTAATCCCAGGGTTCTCAGGTGGTCCTTGTTCCTACAGCCCTTTTCCTTTGTCATAAAACACCGCAAGGGAAGGGACAACGCTAATGCGGACTTCTTGTCTAGATCGCCCCTTCTCCCCGATCGGGAGAATCCAGGGGGGGAGGTGTGTAACCAGGTGACCGGGACAAGGACTGATAGTCAGGACTGCAGTAATGAAAGTAACTGGTGGTCTGTTAACACTGAAGAAATGGTTGCTCCTTCTCCACAGGACGAGCCTTTCACGTGGGGAACATCGTCACCAGAA
This sequence comes from Lissotriton vulgaris, assembly GCF_964263255.1. Taxonomy (NCBI): domain Eukaryota; kingdom Metazoa; phylum Chordata; class Amphibia; order Caudata; family Salamandridae; genus Lissotriton; species Lissotriton vulgaris. The sequence continues at coordinate 579,841,793 of NC_141699.1, read as the reverse complement.
ATACAACACGGCTCCTTTAACTGGCATACAGAGCGGGACGCCGGGACTGCCCCTTGTGACGTAGCCTTCCTTTCATTGGATAAAGGACCGGAACCTTGGAGGTCGGCGTGTGACATCACCACCGGAGGCGAGGACCGGGAAGAGGAGAGCGTGGAGGAAGGACGCCGCCGGGACGTGGAACCCCCAACGCGAGGACGAGAAGCAGACGAGTTGGAGCAAGGTGAAGCCCTGTCCGAAGAAGACGTGCCAGGAGGCCAACGAGACCGCGCAGCGCCGTGCCACGCTCCCGAGGGAGGAGTGTGGCTCCGACAGGTACGGGACCGTATCTCGAACTGGGTGGGACGACGGGGAACTTCACCCGCCTTAAAAGAACTGCCCCCTCCCTAGTATCCCTGCACTACCCTTTCCTGTAAATATACCGACCCTCACTTCCATCACTGGAGTTCTCCGTAAGAGATTGCAGCACTTATAGGTGATCCCTCACCCCTTGGTTCCTGGGAACAAAAGAGTAATAGGACGTGGCAGTAATTGGTCCTTTTCTTTTATTTTGTTTCCGGCATATCCCCTGCGAGAGGTCCTTTGGGAAGAATCGCCTGCCTGACAATCCGAACGACGAAAAGAACACCCCAACCCAGTCGACATCACGGATCCTGCAGGGTTTGCCAAGGAGAGACTAACTTTTAGGAAAAAGTTAGTCTCTCCTTGGCAAACCCTGCAGGATCCGTGATGTCGACTGGGTTGGGGTGTTCTTTTCGTCGTTCGGATTGTCAGGCAGGCGATTCTTCCCAAAGGACCTCTCGCAGGGGATATGCCGGAAACAAAATAAAAGAAAAGGACCAATTACTGCCACGTCCTATTACTCTTTTGTTCCCAGGAACCAAGGGGTGAGGGATCACCTATAAGTGCTGCAATCTCTTACGGAGAACTCCAGTGATGGAAGTGAGGGTCGGTATATTTACAGGAAAGGGTAGTGCAGGGATACTAGGGAGGGGGCAGTTCTTTTAAGGCGGGTGAAGTTCCCCGTCGTCCCACCCAGTTCGAGATACGGTCCCGTACCTGTCGGAGCCACACTCCTCCCTCGGGAGCGTGGCACGGCGCTGCGCGGTCTCGTTGGCCTCCTGGCACGTCTTCTTCGGACAGGGCTTCACCTTGCTCCAACTCGTCTGCTTCTCGTCCTCGCGTTGGGGGTTCCACGTCCCGGCGGCGTCCTTCCTCCACGCTCTCCTCTTCCCGGTCCTCGCCTCCGGTGGTGATGTCACACGCCGACCTCCAAGGTTCCGGTCCTTTATCCAATGAAAGGAAGGCTACGTCACAAGGGGCAGTCCCGGCGTCCCGCTCTGTATGCCAGTTAAAGGAGCCGTGTTGTATTTCTGGTGACGATGTTCCCCACGTGAAAGGCTCGTCCTGTGGAGAAGGAGCAACCATTTCTTCAGTGTTAACAGACCACCAGTTACTTTCATTACTGCAGTCCTGACTATCAGTCCTTGTCCCGGTCACCTGGTTACATATATATAATGGAATGTTTCCATGCTATTCATATTTGATTTTCTGTGTATATTATTTGACTAAGGTATAAACAATGGCAGATACGGTCTGAATGAATAATCCATATTATTATTAACTATATTTTTGAAATATATTTTTATTGTCATTTACAATTCTTAATACATAATGAAAAATCACTTTAGAACCTCTATTTTCTCCCCAAAAAATTAAAACCTTCCCACCTCCCCACCTTTGATACACCATTGGATTTCCAAAGAAACAGACAATAACCAACAACCCCACTTTTGATTGCAATACCATGCAGTCAAATTCATACAATGCAATTACTGTTAAAAACAAAAAAAGGAAAAAGCAATAAAGAAAAATGTATATCGAGTATAACAGTATCAACAGCAAACAATATGTCTTAATGTGCCTTATACCAAACGAAGAATCAGCTGCAACTGTCTTCCATCCAGTTCAGAAGCGGACCCCATCGCCTTCATCCTTTCCTTAGAGAAATTGCTTTCTCTAAATCACATACAGTCAATACCCTGACTGGCCACTACTGGAACACAGGTGGGTTACTATCAAGCCAGGCTGAAGCAATACATAGCCGTCAGACCGTCATAGCAATAAAAAACAGTTCTTTGCCTCTTGCTGGTCTCTCGTGTTCCAACACTCCCAGGAGAATCACTGCAGGGGATAGCTGTACTTCGATCTTCAATTTGTTTCATAAAAATTCAGTTATCTGGAGCTTAGTATTCGATAGGGATGCGCAAGTAGCAAAGATATGCACACTGTCAGCGCCCCTCAGTTGGCATCTGGGGCAGCGGATTGATTTCCTATCCCCCCATTTATTGATCTTACTGGGGGTATAGTATAAATTGAAGCATGTTTTATAGTATTGAACATGCAGTTTGGATGATATAAATGACGTCTGAGCTAGAGTAAATGATTACCGGAAGCAGGCATCTGATATGGCCAGCTGTTCTTGCCATCTCTGCGCGTGTTTTTCTGTGTCATCCCTCATGTTTTTGTTGAGGGAAGAGCAAACAAACCGTAATGCCGGGTTAATGCTTGGCTATCAACATGTCCACCAGCTTACACTGCTGAAATTCAATTGCTCCTTCAGTCTTACGGAGAAGAAAGTCCCTTACTTCTAGGAATTTAAATGAATCTTTATGACTAAAGCATTAGCCTTCTCTAATTTCTTGAAATGACTTATCCCCCTGGTAGAGAACAATAGGCCAACCTTATTTAAACCAGTATTAGTCCATCTCAACATATGTTGATCTGAAAAACTGTGTGGAAGAATCGGATTATCTTTCAGAGGAGTATAAAAGTTAAGCTGACCTATACCCATCATCTTGAGGACTACGGACCAGATCGTAAATGCATTCTGCAGGGTCTTAAAACATACCCGCTTGAAGAAACTCGCTTCAATTTGTCTCCACAGATTCCCCCACGCTCTTTCCCCGATTAATAATTCATTAGGAGAAGGAAAATAAACTACATCTGCTGACTACGAAGTTTTTTTCTGTAATAGAATGCCAAGATTCTGAAGCACATTAACCCAGTAGTACAACTTTAAATTAGGGACTGTCCACCCTCTCCGATCTTTGGGGAGCGTCAAGAATTTTATTGTGCGCCGGGGTTTGGAATAGGCCCACACAAATTGAGAGGTTACCTCATTTAGTGCCAGATGTAGGTAAATCTGAAATACCGATTTCTTAAAAGCGAATTTTACCGATTCACTATTAAGAAATCGGTATTTTCTATGTAGGTAAAGATTCTGTAAAAAATACTGAATCTTTAATATTCCTTATTACCGAATCGGTAATTGAGATTCGGTAATAAGGAATACCTACCCATTCATTTCTATGGGCTTGGAGGCCCACAGGAATGAATTTGAAGACATTCAGTATTAGCGATTCAGTATTACCGAATCGCTAATAGCGGGAGCACTTTCAAGGGTGCCAGGGTGTCAAAAGGACACCCTATTACACCCCTGAAATGTGCATGTGTGCACATGTGGCACACATACATGCCCTAAGGGCATGAAGTGCCACATGGCACTTAACAAAAAACAAAATTAACACCAACTTGAAGTTGGTGGTAATTACAGATTTCTTAAGGCTCAAAAGCACTCTTTAATGTGCTCCCTACATTGCATTTAAGGAATCGGTATTCCTGATTCCTTAAATGCAAGAGCAATAGGGAATCAGTATTTACCGATTCCTTATTTACCGATTCCTTACCTACATTAGGAATGGTTAAAATACGGTCGGTAACGCTGAAATTTACCAAATTTCTGCGTTACCGACCCATTTTTAGCCACCTACATCTGGCCCTTAATTTTTTAAACACTATATTGCTAATTCCTAGTGGGATAGCACTAAAAAAATAAAGAATCTTTGGGGAAAAAATCATTTTAATAATGTTACATCACACTGCCAGGGATAAATGCATATTGTTTAGCCTCAACAGGTCTTTTTTAGCTTTTTCAATCAGAGGTTCAAAATTATCCCTAATAATATCATCCACCTCAGGGGTGATAACTATTCCCAAATAGGTCATATTTGTAGCCACCGGTGGGTCCTGCCAGTAGCTGTTTTAAAAAAAAATATTGTTTTTTTTTTTAATCTATCTATATATATATATATATTTATGTGTATATATATATATATATATATATATATATGTATATATATATATATGTATATTGATATCTACACATATCTATTGATAATATATATATATATATATATATATATATATATATATATATATATATATATATATCCTACTGGCGGTCGCCAGTAGGTAGTTATAGTTAGGATTTTTTTCAATGCAAAATCTCAAAATTCTATTTGGAATAACTTTGGCGCCGGTTGACGAATCTGCCTGAAAATTTCCTCAAATTGGCCTCGCGGAGCTCCGGTCCTTCCTTGAAAGTTTGGGGGGGATTCGTGAAGCGGGGGCCGAGATAAAAGGGGGGTCCCAAAACATGTTTTCCCCATGTTAATTTCCATAGGGCGGTCAAACTCACTTTTAGCCCGAACGGCTGAATGGATTTCCACCAAACTTGGCAAAATTGTAGGGACTGGTAGCCCGATGTGCCTTTGCTATGTCTCAAGATATGTGCTCCAGTGGTTTTTGAGTAATTTAGGTTCAAAAAAATATATATATCTATAGCAGCGCCCCGGTACGCGCACCAGGGCGCGTACCGGGCGTGCTACGCGGCCTGCGTGCGGAAAGCTGATTGGCTCTCGGGTGTCTGTAAACATTCCAAACAGTCCGGAGCGGCCGCCATCTTGTGTCTCAGTAGGATCGAGACACAAGAGGTGGCTAAAACAAAGGGGGAATTGACCATAATGGGGCAGAGTAGACCCCCCCTTGACCCCCTAGGTTTGATGTGAGGGCCATAAAAGGGCCCCGCGGGGCAAAAAAAAAATGTTTTTTTTTATTTTCGCGGGGTGAGCACCCGGTACGCGCACCGGGGGGCGTACCGGGGGGCGTACCATGGGGAAAAAGAATGACAGTTTTAAAGAAAAAGTAGCTGTTTAAAAAAAATTTATTATTTTTTTTTTTTTTAATATATATATATATATACATACACACACATATATATAAATGCATATGCATATATATGCATATATGTGTATATGTGTGAGTGTAGAGAGAGGTAGAGAGGTAGAGGTGAAGAGGTAGAGAGGTAGAGGTAGAGAGGTAGCGGAAGAGAGGTAGAGACTAGTAGAGAGAGAAGTAGAGAGAGGTAGAGAGGTAGAGAGTAGAGAGTGAGTAATAGAGAGTAGAGAGTGAGTAGTAGAGAGTAGCCCTGGGCGTAGTGGGGCTTCGCGGAGCTACGTGAAGTGGGCGAGAAACTACGCCCACCTCCGCACTCCGCGTAGCCCCACTACGCACCGCAGGCCTCCCTCCCGCCCTCCCTAAATACTTTAAATTAAATGTGTAAAAGAATTAAAAGGCACTTGCCTTGCCTGCCGCTGCTCGCCGCGTCTCCGGGGCACCCTCTCTTCATCGCCGCCGTCTTGGGTACTAATGCGCATGCGCGGGCGGCCGCGCATGCGCATTTCTCGTGAGAAATGCGCATGCGCGGCCGCCCGCGCATGCGCATTAGTACCCAAGAAGGCGGCGATGAAGAGAGCGAGCCCCGGGGACGCGGCGGGCAGCGGCGGGCAAGGTAAGTGCCTTTTAATCCGTTCACACATTTAAATTAAAGTATTTAGGGAGGGCGGGAGGGAGGCGGGTGGCGGCCAGCTACGCACCGTCTGCGGAGCGTGTGTAGTGCCGAATTCTACGCCTGCTACGCAAAATGCGTAGAAGCCGGCACTACGCACACTCAGTGCACGGAGCGTAGCTGCCCGCCCACCCTTAGTAGAGAGCAGTAGAGAGAGTAGCGGAGAGTGAGTAGTAGAGTGAATAGTAGAGTGAGTAGTAGAGAGTGAGTAGTAGAGAGTGAGTAGTAGAGAGTGAGTAGTAGAGAGTGAGTAGTAGAGAGTAAGTAGTAGAGTGAGTAGTAGAGAGCAGTAGAGAGTGAGTAGTAGAGAGTAGTAAAGAGTGAGTAGTAGAGAGTAGTAGAGAGTGAGTAGTAGAGAGTGAGTAGTAGAGTGAGTAGTAGAGACTAGTAGAGAGAGAGTAGTAGAGTGAGTAGTAGAGACTAGTAGAGAGAGAGTAGTAGAGAGTGAGTAGTAGAGAGTGAGTAGTAGAGTGAGTAGTAGAGAGTGAGTAGTAGAGAGAGAGTAGTAGAGAGGGAGTAGTATAGAGTAGTAGAGAGTAGTAAAGAGTGAGTAGTAGAGAGTAGTAGAGAGTGAGTAGTAGAGAGTGAGTAGTAGAGTGAGTAGTAGAGACTAGTAGAGAGAGAGTAGGAGAGTGAGTAGTAGAGACTAGTAGAGAGAGAGTAGTAGAGAGTGAGTAGTAGAGAGTAGTAGAGAGTGAGTAGTAGAGTGAGTAGTAGAGAGTGAGTAGTAGAGAGAGAGTAGTAGAGAGGGAGTAGTATAGAGTAGTAGAGTGAGAAGTAAAGAGTGAGTAGTAGAGTGTAGTAGTGAGTAGTAAAGAGTGAGTAGTAGAGAGAGAGTAATAGAGAGTAGTAGATAGTAAGTAGTAGGGAGTAGTGAGTAGCGAGTAGTAGGGAGTGAGTAGTAGAGAGAGAGTAGTAGACAGTATTAGAGTAGTAGAGAATGTGAAGTAGAGAGTGAGTATTTGAGAGTAGTGGAGTAGGAGAGAGTAGTGGAGAATATTCCAAAGTTTGGCACAGCACCACTTGCACAATGAGTCCAATCAAATCATATCACTTAGAGTCCCTATTGAAGCTCTGAATGTTGGTGTATATTCAAATGCTTTTATTTTCCTTGAGTTTATGTACCACAGCAAGCCGAAACGTTTCGTTCTGTACAACAGAACTTCTTCAGGGCGTTCTTATTTCCTTCAAGTTATGTCGGTATCCTGTTGTCACATAACTAGATATTTCTTCCAAATGTTAGACGAGACGTAAGTACATTCTTATTCAAAGTGACTAGGTATCAATTTTACCCACACAATTCGGGCAGACTTGATTAATTTATATCATCCTCAGAGTCAGTCTTTCAAAAATTCCAAAGTATAGGACATGATAATCCAAATCCAAATGTTTCTCAAGAAAAGTAATTTTCAATCGTTCGGAATATCAGTGTTTGGGCAGATATGACCCAGGGACCCCCAGTATGCAAGGGGAATTAGTCCCCCCTCTGCAAACGCGCCAGTGGCCTGCATTGCAGAGAGGTGTAAAAAGGGTGTGGCCTCATTACACCTCTCAGCAATGCAGCCCCCTGGCGCATACTGGAGGCTCCTGGTGGGCTAGTTGGCCCCCAGGGACCCCCAGTATGCAAGGGGAATTAGTTCCACCTCTGCAAACGCGGCAGGGGGCTGCGTTGCAGAGACGTGTAACAAGGGGCATAGCCTCATAACACCTCTGCAATGCAGCCCCCTGGCGCATACTGGAGGTTCCAGGTGGCCTAGTTGGCCCCCAGGGGCCCCCAGTATGCAAGGGGAATTAGTTCCCCCTCTTCAAACATGCACGGGGGCTGCGTTGCAGAGAGGTGTAAAAAGGGTCGTGGCTTCATTACATCTCTCTGCAATGCAGTCCCCTGGCGCATACTGGAGATTCCTGGTGGGCTTTCAGGTCTTATAAAGTTAGGAATTAGCATAAAAAAACCTTTGAAATTCACTGAAAAAACCATAGGTTTCACACCAGTTATAGTAAGGAATTAGCATTTAAAAAACCTATGAAATTCACTGAAAAAAACATAGGTTTCACACCAGTTATAGTTAGGAATTAGCATTTAAAAAGCCTATTAAATTCACAGAAAAAACCATAGGTTTCACACCAGTTATAGTTAGCTGGAAATTTGACTGACATAAAACCATTGAAATTCCACGTTATAGTTAGTTGGACTCACTATAACTTGCGCGTGTAATGCACTGCGGATGACGTCACATATTACATCACTCATGACATGGTCAGTGACATCACTCATGACTAAGCATGGGCGGAAAATCCGTTCCGCTCTCGGATTTTGCGGATTTTCGGTAAATTTGCAATCCGCGAACGCTCGCGAATTTACCGAAAATCCGCAAATTCGCACGCAGCGGATTTTTTTTTCTTGGTGATACAATTTTGCGGCGTGCGGTTTAAGTTCGCAATTGCGAACATGTAGGTGCGACGGGCATCAACAATCTCGCACTCGCGAAATTACAAAAATTGCAATTCTGCACAAGAAATCTACTAGCAAGCAGCATAGACCTTCTGAAAATGATGATTTTCATCAGAATAACTCCTCAGGTTGACATTTGCCTGCACTTTTTTAGATTTGAGGCCTTTTGATTTTCTTTGGATAACTTTTGGATTAGAAATCAACTTTCTCATATAAGCTTGTTTGGGGCATTACAGTTGCTGTAATGCTGTTCTGCAGAAAAACGAGTTTTGCAAAAGTGAAAGCATTCAGCAGGTTCAAAAGTTCAAACTCATCATTAGTAACCATTCCCTGTAGTGCTTCCTGACAAGGGCCCCTCCAGAGTTCAGTTGCTAGTTGCAACAATTGTATGACCCTGCTCTGACCCTCACAGCAGGCTCATAGAATAGTTACAAGTAGGCCACAACGGTCCTGGAAAAAAAAATTGCACTGCAACAGAAAGCAAATTACAGATAAGGAAGCAGGTGCCAGACTGGAATTTAAAACAGTGACACATTAATAAATCAACCCCAAATTAATTCATGTCAGTTGAAGCAGGCAGGTGTGCTTGCTTTTTCCCCCCATAATCTACAGTGATGATGAACCAGAGGGTGGCATTGATGTACCAGAGGGTGGCATGGGTGAAACAGAGGGTGGCAGGGGTGAAACAGAGGGTGCTGGGAACCTATAATGATGAACCAGACGTAGAAACAACATAATCGCGACCGTTGCGAGCCGACATGTAAGTTCGCAATTGCGAACTGGTACAAAACGCTTGCGAACTGGCAGAAATCCTTGCGAACACAAAAAAAATAAAAATTCGCGAGAATTCGCGGATTTTGCGGATTGCGAGTTCGCAAATTCGCAAAATTCACGAACGCCAGATTCGCAAAATTCGCCCATGCTTACTCATGACATCACTGATGACACCATCCTTGTGACAGAGTGACAGACCTCCTTTCACTGTAACCCTTGAAACACATATTCAAAAATAGAAACTAAACTTTTCAAAAAAAAGGAGATACCCATACCAGTTACAACAACCAATTCAGTAATTCCACCATTTATATACACATCCACTAATTCACCAACAGTTCTATATAGTCACTCATACATATACTCACTCATCATATGTAGTGATACACCTATACATCCTGTAACACATCGACAGTCTTCCAAAAGTTGCTCACACACATACTCACACATGCAAATAAACTATTGATCATCCATTTATTTGCATATACAGCTATACACACACTACCACCTTACCTCTAAGGAAATTTACACATACTTACTCTCTTAAACAATCACTTATAGAAACACATATTTATTTAAACAGGAACTCTTACAATCTCTCACTCTCATATATTCTCACTTATATACATCAATACTCACATATACTAGATTAAAACATATGTAGTTACTGATAAAGACACTAGTGAGACAGTCATTCACTCACTAACACACACATATACACACTCATCCATCCATACAGTCCTGCACATATGCCGTCTTCCAAACACATACAAACAGTGAGTCAGTCATTGATGCATCTATGTGCTAAGTATTACCCCCACCAAACCATACAGACACTCATAGTGATACTTAAAAAAATCTAATAACCCATATACACACACATTTTAGCTACTCACCAACCCATTCAGCCAATTATACACAAAGTGAAACACTGATACAAACATTTAAATATTTTAACAATATTCGCTAATATATGTCTTCACTAAAATACACTTAATAAGCCAGTTAACCAATCCATTTTTTAAAAAAAAAACATCCACTAAGACACTTATTTAAACATTTATTCTTCCATCGACCTTTACATATACATATATAAAACATATTTATTTTTCAGAAAGGCACGCATTCACTGGATGGTGTCATCAGTGATGTCATGAGTGATGTCACTGACCATGTCATGAGTGATGTAATATGTGACGTCATCAGCAGTGCATTACACACGCAAGTTATAGTGAGTCCAACTAACTATAACGTGGAATTTTAATGGTTTTATGTCAGTAAAATTTCCAGCTAACTATAACTGGTGTGAAACCTATGTTTTTTTTAGTGAATATATATATATATATATATATATATATATATATATATATATATATATATATATATATATATATATATATATATATATATATATATATATATATATATTCACAGAAAAAACCATAGGTTATAGTGGATATATAGTTAGGAATTTGCATTTACAAAACCTTGAAAATTCAATGAAAAAACCATTGGTTTTAGGCCATATATAGTTAGGGATTTGCATTTACAAAACCTTTTTTTACTCGCATAAAACCATTGAAATTCCATATATAGTTATAAGCGCTAACTATATATCGCGCACCCGCAATCCACTGCTGATGATGTCACATATTACATCATTCATGACATGGTTAGTGACATCACTGATGACATCACTGATGACATCTCAAATGACATCACTGATGACATCACTGATGACAACATCCAGTGACTGTATGTTTCTGTAAAGTAAAAATATGTCTTACATATTGAAGAATGAGTGGATGTATAAGTGTCTGGATGAAGGATTTAGTAGGTGCATGTCTGACTGTATGAGTGAGTGATTAAATGTGTCTCACTGAGTGCATGGGTTAGTGACTAAACTGTCTTAATTTGTGCATCATTATGTCTGTTGTTCTGTAAACTGCTGCATGTGTTGATCAGTAGCTATATGAGTAACTATATGGGTTATTGATTGGTTGCCCAAGTATTTGTATGGGAGACTGAGTGTGTGTGTGGGTGGCTGGGAGGTGTATGACTCTGTGCATAGATGTGTGAGCAGTTGATTCACTAGATGTATGGGTTCAAAAGTGCATGTGGAAACAGCTGTATGGGCGGTTGACTGTGTGCATGAGTGTATTGGTGAATGAATGGATATCTCAGTGCTACATGTCAAAGTAAGTACATATGTAAAACACAGTACATGTGAGAGTTGACATATATAAATAACTGTGCATAAGAGCCAGTGAATGTGTGAGTGGCTGTATGGATCATTGTGAACTTGTATCAGGGATTGTATAAGAGAGTAAAGTAAATATGTGTTAGTATATGTTTGAATAAGTAAGGTGTGTATAACTGTATAGTTGAGAAAATGGAGGTGTGATTGATTTTTGGCATAACTGACTAGGTGTGTGAGTAACTCCATGGATGAGTGACAGTCTGTGACTGTCTGTTTACACTGATTGTATCTAAGGTTATATTAGAGTCTGAAGAGGTTCATGGTATTATCACATGAATGATATCATCAGTGATGTTATCAGTCATGTCAAATGAGATGTTTTCAGTGATAACATCAGTGATGTCATTTGAGATGTCATCAGTGATGTCATCAGTGATGTCACTAACCATGTCATGAATGATGTAATATGTGACATCATCAGCAGTGGATTGCGGGTGCGCGATATATAGTTAGCGCTTATAACTATATATGGAATTTCAATGGTTTTATGCGAGTAAAAAAAGGTTTTGTAAATGCAAATCCCTAACTATATATGGCCTAAAACCAATGGTTTTTTCATTGAATTTTCACGGTTTTGTAAATGCAAATTCCTAACTATATATCCACTATAACCTATGGTTTTTTCTGTGAATTTCATTGGTTTTTTAATAGCAAATATGAAAAGCTTTAAAATGTCAAGTACGTGATAGATAAAAACATTTTCGTATTTATGCACGCTGATGCTCTTTGAACGCTGCCCCCCCCCCTCCCCTCTTTTCTCTTAGTAGTACTCTCTCTTTGCAGATAGTGAACGGTAGTTAACGCAGGCCTTTGCCCCCGTTGTAATCCGTCGTGCCTGCTTGTCTCTCCATTTGATTGATTGTTATCCAAGCATTTACTGTTTTAGAATTGGTTCTCTTTGGATCATTCTCTATTTACAAACAAGCACAAAGTCGCAATACTCTGTTTAGTCTTTGCAGATAGTGAAAAATCGTGTAAAAAAATAAAAGTAATCGAGCAAAATCAGTAGGCCACTAATTGGATCTCTTTTTGACCACGCTAAAATAGAAATATTAGGAACAACCCTTCATGAGAAATACGAAAATAGTGAGATGAACTGAGCTCCACACCATGAGGGCTGCAAGACAGCTCGACTCCGTCACCCACCCCGCCCAAAATAACGACAAACCCTATGCAAATATTAAAAATATAGACAACACACCAGCAAAGAAACAGGGTAAAGCATTTTATTAAATAACTATTTACATAACTATTTTATACTTTTTATTGCCCGATCCGGCTAACTCAATCGATCGAGCATGAAACTCATGCACTCTGATAGCAAGCGTTGCTACTGATGCTATGCAGACCAAAACTGGTTTTCAGTTTGTACATTTTTCTAGATTTTTCAATCCAAGGTTGGTTGACTTTGTAGAACGATGGCTTCAGATTTTCAACATACGGTGTGGTGGCGCGGACTGGGAGGGGGCGCTTCGCTCCTGCCCCCTCCCCAAGTAAGTTTTTCATACGTGAAAGTACGTTACTGGTTTTGGTCCCTGAGTTGCTTCAATGTCACTGCCATTCTCAAATGGCATAAGTTCTGGATGTTGGGTGCCATAGTTAAGAGTTCTGAGCAGTGCTTGTAACACTGTCTGAAGCTTATTTCCACCTACTGCAGCTTCACTATTCTCAAAGTAAGTGAGTGTCGTTTGTGGACCTGACTGCATTAGAAAACAATGTGATATGTTACCTTCCTAAACAGCTTGACGGAGGCCCCTGAGGGGCGGTGTGATGGCCATGGACTCGGAGAAGACGCTTGGCTCCGACACCCTCCCCAAGTCTTATAGCACTGGTGTAGCCTGAGATCGCCCCCGACATAAGCGGCCGGCTCCCGGGGTCCGGCGGAACTTTTTGCCTTTTGATGACTCTTCAATTCTGGACCTTGTCCCACAATCCGTTTGACCTGAAGACACGCTGTAGTGGGGCGCCCCTTTACCGTTTCAGTTGCCATTCCGCCCGCTTTTGCTACACTGTGCCTCTTCCGCCATTCTGCTGTTTACCGCCCACTCTTGCGACTACAGCGTCTCGCTCATCATGTAGTTGAGTTGCTCCCGCTCTTGCGGTGCAGCGATAGGCGGCTGCCACAGGACTCTCAAAATGGCGGCCGGCTCTTCGGTTTTGGACCTGGTCCACTAAAATGGCCCTGGGACACCTTTGAACTCGGACGCTTCCCTGATAGGGCTTGGGTCCCATTCTCGAAAGCGTCCCCTCAGCCGTGAAGATTCTACAAAAGTCTTGGGGGCCTCCGACTCCAGCAGGCTTCTGGTGGGGAGCGGCTGCCATGATTGCTCGTGGAATGGCCACGACGGAGCTACGAGATGGTAGTGCTCTCATGCTGACGCCAGCTTTAGTCTGAAACATCCAGAAACACTTTAGACTACCAATTCGATCAGTTCCGGTAGCGCCCAAACATGACCCGGAAGAGAAGAACTTGCCCTCCCCTCTTTGACTGATGGTTCTTCTTGCCTGTCCCCTCTGTTGTCATTTAACAGAACTTTTTGGACTGCTGAAAGGGGTTGTGTTCCGAACGCTGGTTGGTGGAGACATTTTGACTATATTCTTGACCTACGTTGTCGCGTAATGCGTTATATGACACGCCGCGTTAGCGCACCCGGAAGTGATCCGAGGCGCGGCGCGCAGCGCGTAACTTAAGCATAACAGGTCATGTGACTTGTTAATAAAACTTTTCATTGGTTCATTTTGCTTTTGTTATTTTAATGATGAAAAGCTTGGTCATATGACCTAAAAATTACGCTTTTTATTGTTTTCGAACATTATTTTTTTTAAAACATATATGTTATAATATTCCAGGCTAATGTACTTTCCCGGAAAATTTACAACTGTCCTGCAAGTAAAATATATTCCTTTTTCGAGAAAAAGGGCGTTTCTTCGTTCCATGACGGAGCCGTTGAGTAAAAGAGACTCGGCCTGCTGTCTTAGTCGCCGATACGCCTGATTATCAGATTCTTATCGATCACTTTATGTTGCAGAAATGAAAAACACAACTGCCCTTGACCATTTATCTTTACTGCGTTCCTACATATTATACCTTTTATCCGTCATGTAATTGGACTGCTTTATTTCACTTGCCTTTTACTGATTCGAAAACAGTGACTAAAAGTAAAAACTTTACCAATGTAAATACTACTACCGTGTTTTGTTTTAAAAACCTTTATTGTGAAAATATCAGTATACAAATACGGGCCTATAACCACGTGGGCCGGCCACGGAGCAAACTGAAATCGTATATGATGAGGAGACATTTACACTGTAGAGGAACGTAACGAGCGGGCCATTAGGTTGCAAGAACAAAGGTGTCTAACAGTTGCGGAATCGGTGGACGTACATTTTGTAATTAAAATACGACAGGGCCACTTACAATAACATTTTCTAGATATACATTTGCGGGCAAGGAGTTACGAGTCCCATTTATACCGGCGCCATTTTATGCGAGGCCGGGCAGGTCCAAGATATAGTCAAAATGTCTGCTAAACCTGCTCTAAAAATTCTCCACTGGTTGCCAGTGAGGCAGAGGATAGCCTTCAAAGCATTGTGCCTGGCGCACCGCACTTTCTGGAACACAAGCCCAGCGATCAACAGGAATCTTGTCACCCCCTATCATCCCAACAGGAACCTACGATCAAAGGAGGCCTTCCTTGCCGTCATTCCCAGAGTCAAGCGAGCCAGAGCAGGGGGAAGAATGTTCTCGCTGAACACCGCTAGGCTCTGGAACGACCTTCCCCTCTCACTCCGGTCCAACTCAAACCTTCTTTCATTCCGCAAAAACTTAAAAACATGGTTGTTTGACAAACCCACTGTACCATAGCACCTTCTCCGTCACTTCTGGTCAGCTCAGTGCTTGGACGCCCGCGGGCAGCAATCGCGCTCTATAAATACCGTTACAATTACAATTACAATTACCAACCATCGGCCAGACCAGAACCCCTTTCGGCCCTTTATGCTACAAGATGGTGTCTTCCATTCAGAAAATATTGTTGGCAGCATTTTGAAAGGAAACAGAAACAGCCGTTCTCCTAGTGAGTTTCACATTGTTACATTTAGGAAGAATGTTGAAGAGTAGTATGTGGAAAATCTGAAGCCATTTTTCTACAAACTGTCAATCAGACTTGGATAGAAAAAAAAATCCTGAAGAATGTACAAACTGAAAACCAATTTTTGTCTGTATAGCATCAACAGCAACGCTTGAGTCAGCTTTGTGTCAAGCCGCCATTTTCATTCAATCAATAGCGTCCCCCTGCACACATTCAGGGACCTGGTCGTGTCTTCAGATGAAACGGATTGTAGGAAAAGAAGCAGAAAGGAAAAGGAAAAAAGTTCCGCCGGACCTCGGGAGCCGGCCGCCTATGTCATGTGCGACCTTTGGCCACACCAGGGCAATAGTGAAGCTGCAGCAGGTGCACATAAGCTTCAGACAGTCTTACAAACACTGCTCAGAAATCTCAACTGAGGCACTCAACATCCAGGACTTGCCATTCGGATCTTGGCGCCTTGTGCTGGTTCCGACCTATTCAAACATCGGTCCACTACTGACATCACCTCATAAGCCAACGGGGCACCCCACGCCGACTTTCGGCGCAGCATTGTAGGATGGCCACACCAGTGCGGCAACTTGCTGGACACCACCTCGGTGCCATCCGGATCTCGGCGCGTTCGAGTCACTGTGCCGGAAGAGTGACCGGAACTCAGCTGAACACGCCGTCTTTCGGCGCAGCATTGTAGGATGGCCACACCAGTGCGGCAATTTGCTGGACACCACCTCGGTGCCATCCGGATCTCAGCGCGTTGTGCTGCCTTCGGCCTATTCGCACATCGGTCCGCTACTGACGCCGCCTCACGTGCCAACGGATTTTCTACGCTTTTTGTAGCCCTATGCCGCATAACAGGTCATGTGACTTGTTTATAAAACTTTTCATTGGATCATTTTACTTTTGGTTTCCTAAAGATGGAAGGCTTGGTCATATGACCTAAAAATAACACTTTTCATTGGTTTAGAACATTTTTTTTTCCCAAACGATGAAAGCCCCACCTTGTTTCTGGATCATTCAGACTGAAGCTGGCGTCAGCATGAGAGCACCACCATCTCGTGGCTCCGTCGTGGTCATTCCGCGAGCAATCATGGCAGCCGCTCCCCACCGGAAGCCTGCGGGAGTCGGGGGCCCCCAAGACTTTTGTAGAATCTTCACGGCTGAGGGGACGCTTTTCGAGAATGGAGCCCAAGCCCTAGCAGGCAAGCGTCCGAGTTCCAAGGTGTCCCAGGGCCATTTCAGTGGACCAGGCCCAAAACCGAAGAGCCGTCCGCCATTTTAAGAGTCATGTGGCAGGCGCCTATCGCTGCACTGCAAGAGTGGGAGCAACTCAACAACATGGTGAGCGAGACGCTGTAGCCGCAAGAGCGGGCGCAACTCAGCTGGATGGCCGCCACCTGGGGAGGCCCGTTCACGCCGCCTCCCCCACGCAACCCCCCCCCCCCCCCCCGGGCCGCCGCACGCAAATTTTCGGAGCAGCATTGTAGGATACCAAAACCAGTGCGGCAGTTTACTGGACATCACCTGGGTGCCATCAACATCTCAGCGCGTTCTGCTGCCTTGGGACTATTCGCACAACAGACCGCTACTGACGAGGCCTCCCCCCGCACCACCCGGGACGCCCCACGCCAATTTTCGGAGCAGCATTGTAGGATACCAAAACCAGTGCGGCACCCAGGCGACATCACCTGGGTGCCGTCCAGAACTCTGCACGTTGTGCTGCCTTGGGACTATTCGCACAAAAGACAGCTTCTGACCATTGTTGCTTTTTTGGGTGAAAAATGTTTAAATGTTTTTACAGTTTTTGTTCCGTTCATTATAGTTAAATGTTAATAAAGTTTTAAAATCTAACTTTGTTGGAGTGCTATATATGTTTAAAAAATCGGGTGAATGGGGCCTTGAATCGGATTATTGTCATGTGTGGGCTTTGCAAGTGTACTGCTACAAGATCGGACATTTCAAACTCAAATGCACGTTCTTTTTCTTACCTTTCCGAAGCATGGAGCGCAATAGCAGGCAGAGAAAGGGTGATGCACATGTTGAACACTGCCTGGCCTGGCAAGTTGCTGGCAGTGCCCCCCCCGCCCGCTCCTGAAAGAGGGCACACACACACCGCCGCCCCGAGTACTTCATAAATCTTTAAAAGACCATGCGCTTGTTCATGAGGCTTAAATGGTTTATCACCCCTTCTAGAACCCCTGCATCGACCCTCTGACGTTTCCTGGAAGAATTAGCACGTAACACAATACCAAGCCCTGTCAGCTGAAACCCCCAAGAAATCATGGGGCATATTATCAAGGGGGGTTATTTCCGCTTTTTTGGCTTTAAAAGCCAAAAAAAAAAGAGATAAAATTATCTCCCTATTACCAAGCTGTCGCTAACACCAGTTAGTGACAGCTAAAAGGAGATAGCGACCATCTTGGGCCCCGCTTTGCATGTCAGTGATATTTATCACTAATGACATGCAAAGTGGGCGTGCCAAGATTTTAGCGACTGGAAACAGTCCCTAACCATCGCTATCTCCTATTACCAACTTTTGGAGATATTCGCGCTAAGCGCGAATATCTCCAAAACCTAACACCTGCCCTGAGCAGTTTTAGCCATGTTATCCAATGGGAAGTGGATAACATGGCTAAGAGCATTTGCTGGATAATGCATGAATATCGCTGACTTTTCAACGATATTCATGCATTGCGGCCGTTTTTTATCGCATTTGCGATAAACCTTGCTAATAGCGAGGTTTATGTGCGATAAAATTCGCCGATGTGCGGCGATAATTTTTGTCTCTAAACAAGCTAGAAACAAAAATTATCGCTAGTTGTTGGTAATATGCCCCCGGGTTTTTGCTTGCAGGAATCGGGAGGCGGGAGACTAGCACTGAAATCAGTAGTCTCACGCCTGAATCGGGAAGGTTGGCATGTCTGGATACTCTACAGCTGGGGTCATAAACTACATCCGCAGGGCTAGGTGATAGCCTAGGTCCGGCCTGGACAATCGGACACAGAGGAAGAGGAGTGTCAGAGGGTGCGGTAGTGAATAGGGTGAAAGGGAGGTGTCGGGCGGGCACAGGGTGTGATTCTCAGAGAAGAGCAGCGCAGATGGGGGGAAGTATATGGCCCATGCCTGAGAGAAAGAGCGGGGGTGACCAGTGCGTGGGGGAGATGCTTGCAAGGGTGGGGAGCCATGCTGAGGATCGGCGGCGTGCAGAGAGTGGCCCTGGTCAAGGCATCTAAAATGGCTGCCGTGCACGACAAAATTGTGGCATTGGACAAAAACGCAAGATGGCGCAGACAATGTTTATCAATAAGGATTCATTTATAACAAAATATTTACTCGCAGTGACAAAATGGTGGTCAACACTTCCTGATTTCCATCGAATCGAACGTTAACAAACGTCACGCAGCAAAAAAAAAAAAAAAAGCTCACGCACAGAGCAGTTTTTAGCCATGTTATCCAATGGAAGGTGGATAACATGGCTAAGAGCATTTGCTGGATAATGCATGAATATCGCTGACTTTTCAGCGATATTCATGCATTGTGGCCGATGTGCGGCGATAATTTTTGTCTCTAAACAATTAAAACGAAGCACAAAATGGCGAATTCCCGTTTCGCCACCAGTTTGCGGCCCAGTTCGCGGCCCGTGAAGCGCTTCTACCGTGAAAAATCATTTTTTTTTTATTTTCCCCACGGGACCCTTTAATAACCCCAACAACATTCCTAGGGGGTCAAGAGGGGTATACCTTGCCCCCTTTCATTAAAGTCTCCCTTCGTTTTTCACCTCTTCTTCTCTCTCGATCCTACCGAGAGATAAGAAGGCGGCCGCTCCGGACTGTTTAGAATGTTGACAGACACCGGAGAGCCAATCAGCTTTCTGTTATCCAATGGAAGGTGGATAACATGGCTAAGAGCATTTGCTGGATAATGCATGAATATCGCTGACTTTTCAGCGATATTCATGCATTGTGGCCAATGTGCGGCGATAATTTTTGTCTCTAAACAATTAAAACGAAGCACAAAATGGCGAATTCCCGTTTCGCTACCAGTTTGCGGCCCAGTTCGCGGCCCGTGAAGCGCTTCTACCGTGAAAAATCATTTTTTTTTTATTTTCCCCACGGGACCCTTTAATAACCCCAACAACAATCCTAGGGGGTCAAGAGGGGTATACCTTGCCCCCTTTCATTAAATTCCCCCTTCGTTTTTCACCTCTTCTTCTCTCTCGATCCTACCGAGAGATAAGATGGCGGCCGCTCCAGACTGTTTAGAATGTTGACAGACACCGGAGAGCCAATCAGCTTTCTGCGCGCAAAGTTCCGTTTCGCGAAAAGTAAGCGGACCGGATCGCTGCCCGGAGCGCTGTTACAGATATATATCTTGTTTTGAACGTTAATTTCTCAAAAACTACTGGAGCACATATATTGAGACCTAGCAAAGGCACATCGGGCTAACAGTCCCTACAATTTTGCCAAGTTTCGTGAAAATCCATTCAGCCGTTCGGGCTAAAAGTGAGTCCAACCGCCCTATGGAAATTAACATGGGAAAAACGCGTTTTGGGACCCCCCTTTTTTCTCGGCCCCCCCTTGACGACCCCCCCCCCAAATTTCCAGGAGCTGCTCAGAAACAAAATGTGCCATTTTCCTGAAAATTTCAGCCGATTCCGTCCACAAACGCCAAAGTTATTAGACATAGAATTTTCAAAAATGCCATAGGGAAAAAATCCTAACTATATATACCTACTGGCGACCACCAGTAGGTAATATATATATATATATATATATATATATATATATATATATATATATATATATATATATATATATATATATATATATATATATATATATATATATATATATATATATAAAAGGTACACAGATAGCGTTCTCCCGCCGCTTGTACAGCGGGCGTTCGACAGGGTCGCCAAACCCTTGATATGTCCAAATCCTGGTTACACAGTCCTAGCAGGAAAAACCAGAGTCGAAGCCCAATTTATGTTCGAGTGCTCAAAGATTTATTTTGGCATGAAAAAAAATAAAAAATAAATCTTTGAGCACTCGAACATAAATTGGGCTTCGACTCTGGTTTTTCCTGCTAGGACTGTGTAACCAGGATTTGGACATATATATATATATATATATATATATATATATAATGCCTTGGAACAATAAATATCTTTTAATGGCACTGGACATAACATCACTTTACACTAGCATCATAAATTAAGATGGACTAAGGGCCGTTGAATATTATTTTAGAAGCAGACCACTATGACTACACAAACACAGTGAAATGTCATTAGGTATGATTAGATGGTGCTTGTAAAATGATTATTTTCCTTTCAACAATAATATTTTCCCAAAACTAAGAGGAGTTGCCATGGTTACCTGCTTTTCGCCTGGCTATGCGTGTCTTTACATGGGCTGGTGGGAGGAGCAGGTACTCCTGGGAGAGCATGGTGTTGATTGGGATGGGCATACCACCTGTTGGCTATGTTAAAAAGATGATGTATTTGTCATATGGAATGGATCTCCAGAGAGTGGAGAACATTTTTTGGGAAAGAAGAAAAGATCAATATCAACTCAGTAAACCTGGAGTTCACAGCACATATAAATAAACAGGAAATTGATTTCTTGGATGTACAGGTCTAGATAGCAAATAATAAAATCGAGACTAAACATTGTAGGAAATCAACAGCTGGCATTTTAATCCTACATGCCAGCAGCTTTCATCTCAGACACCTTAAGGATTGTACCCCCAATGGCGAAAGGCTGAGGCTGCGAAGAAACTGCAGCCAGGAACATGACTCAATGATGTGCCAACGGGAGGCCAAACATAGAATTTTGGCCCGTAGGTGCACAGCCAAAACCCTTGACCACGCTATCTCAAGGGCTAACCATGATAGCAGGGTATCAACTTTATTTAGGTAAGGGCCTGACTAACAAAAATACAAAAAGAAATCTCAATATTCACGATAATGAAAATATATTTGAAGCTGATGTTAGGTTAATCCTATTATTCAATAAGGAGGGACAACAAATTAGATCCATTCTCAGAAAGTGATGGCCCATTATTTTGACCGATCCTATCATAGGACCTAAACTTCTGAAGAACCTCAATGCTTTGGTTAGCTGTAGCCCCAAAGTCATCCAGACTATGAATTGGCTTTCAGTCAGGAGATGCTTTTACAAGTGTAGCTCATGCAGAGCCTGCCGCTATTGGATAAATGCTGTCCAATACAAGACTGCCTTTTGCGATAGACCTGTCAAAATCACCCATTTCTATACATGCAAAACTGACTTTGCAGTGTATGTTTCACCTGCAGATAGCGGTATGTGGGCAGTACCAAATTGCAGGTGCATGTTAGAATACTCCAACACCTCGGAGCAATGATACATTCTGACTTCTCCTATCCTGTGGCTCGACATTTCAAGCAGTATCATAAGAATAATCTCAACTAGCTGACATATTTTGTTATTGATGCTGTACCCAAGCTTAGGCGGGATGACGATAGAGAAGCTTGGCTCAGACAGTTGGAAACATGGTACATTCTAAATCTTGACACCAAGTCACCTGACGGTTTGAATGACAGTGACGATCTTCAATATTTTCTATAGCATCTGAGCTATATATATATATGATGCTTGTAGAAGGGTTGATTTATTCTTTATTCAGATAATGCTGGCAGCTAACAAACACTTTTGATTTTCTTTGTATATTATTTTACTTAGATATAAGCAATGGCGGATACTGTCTGAATGAATGATTCCTATTACATAAATTTAGCAAACTGTCGACTTTGGGTGCAGTTCTGTGTACCAGAACGATACCTGCAGAACAAATAAGGAGAGTTGTACTGATATCCGCTAGTCCACTAATGCTGATTTACTTACTTCCAATATATGAGTTGTTATCAATGATATTGGTCCCATTAATATATGCATGTTTTAGGGTGGAGGGATTCCAAAATTACCTATTAATTGAATTTTAGATCGTTTTGCATTTTATACTTATTATAAATTAAATCCAATAAGGGAACAATGGTGGGGGCACCACTCAGCATGCACCATGGAGGAGTCCACAAAATTAGTGCTAATTCCGTTATTATCCTTGGTTGGTTAGGTGCTCTTCTTCCTCAGGTCCACCGTTAAGACCAATAAAGAACCACAAATGTAAATATTAAAGAAAGGAGCGCCAAATTAACAAAGTAAAAAAGTCAACTGTCCGGGTTGAAGTCCTTATAATTTTTTTTTTGTTCAAATTTGTAATAAAAAGTTCATTTTCCAACTGAAAAGTTCATTTTCCAACTGAAGAGTTCATTTTCCAACAGAAAAGAGATTCAATCCAATATCAATAATACAATCTGAGGATGTGATTCAATAATATTTCTTATTGAAGCAAAAACAGCCAACGCGTTTCGTCCCTAAGGGGACATCATCAGGGCTGTAAAAGTAACATATTGGATTGAATCACTTTTATGTTGGAAAATGAACTTTTCTGTTGGAAAATAAACTTTTTGTTACAAAATTGAACAAAAAAAAAAAAAAAGATAAGGACTTCAACTCGGACTGTTGATCTTTTTACTTTGTTAATTTGGCCCTTTCTTTAATATTTACACTTGTCATAAATTAATATACACAATAAATAATAATTATTTTTTGCAATGTTGACAATATGTATATTTTTATCTGTATTTATGTATGGATTAGTTACAATTTGACCTGCTTGAATGATTAAATCATTAGTTGCCCTTTGTCAATACACATTCACTCTGTAAATGTATAGTCTTTTGTCATTGGCCATTTTTACCCGGTAACCACGTGTGCACAATTTAAAGAGGTGTTTGAATTTCGATGCATATGTGAGCTTGGCTGAAACGTGTTATGGAGGACAAGTTGCATTAAAAAACTGTTTAGCACAAAGGAACAGCGTCTGTACCCGATTGTGATTTAACCAAGCGGGCTGTCTGCAATATATAAATATAAAATCACTCACCTTTGGAGACAAACAACCAAAGAAGACGGTCACTCCAAGGCAGTGTAATATCGCAATCCTTTATTATCGGCAGGGAGATTCCAGTTCCAACAATTTTCCACTTTAGACGAGCCTTTCTCAAGGCAACAAGCCTCACAAACATTAGAAATAAATAGCAAAATTCCTTTTAAATAATGAGGAAATCTCCACTGCATATCGAACCGATGTGTCTTTGATATTAACATGATTATATATAACATGATAATTCTTAATTTCAAATTAATTCATACAAATCATGATATTTCACAGTGTTAAAAAAATACAATCAAAATTAAAATACATTATAAATAATAATATATCAAATGTCATAATCCAAATTCAGACCCAATGGGCAATTGATCATATTTCTTGGCATCATGAGGCCGGCCATATCAATAAAATCACAATAAAGTAAATGTCAAATACAAATAAAGTGAATCTGAATACAGAGAATCAAGGATAAATATCCAAAGAATCTTTCTACCCACTCTCCAGTCACTGATTTTGATTTGAATCACCATTCCACTGGAGTCAAGATATCCTGGCTGATGAGGGGTGATACCCCGAAACTGGTCATAGAATGCTTGTTTCTGGTCCAGAGAGTACCTGGCCTGGCAGTTCAGGCTCGACTGTTCCAATGGGGAGCAGGGTCAAGACTGATTTGCATATGGTTGGGTCCAAACTGGAACGGCACGGTTAGCAAAACAATGATAGATTTAAGTCCAGATCTCTGTCCAGGTGTTGTGCTTGACATTGTTCAACATTCCATCCTTAAATTGGTCCCTTTACATTTGTCGCCCTAAATGTATAGGCGTAGATCCGGTGCTGACAATGCTACTGGAGTCAAGTTATCCTGGCTGATGAGGGGTGATAACCCAAAACCGTTCCTAGGATGATTGTTTCCAGTCCAAAGAATACATGACCTGGTAGCTTGAGCCGGACTGTTCCGGGAAGCAGGGTCAAGACTGGTTTGCATATGACTGGGTCCAAACTGGAATGGCATGGTGAGCAAAAAAGCTATGGATTTTGGCTCAGATGTCTGTCCTGGGGGTGAGTGTTTGACATTCTTCAGCATTCTGTCCATCAATTTCTCTTTTTCACATATAGGTTTTTGTTCACTTAAAAAAATGGCCATAGGTTACAGAGACATTATAGTTAGGTTTAGAATTTACACACACAAAACCATAGAAATTTAGTAGGTTATAGTTAGAGTCATATCATGTAACAATCACTTATGCCCTAAGGTATCTCTAACTCGCGCCCTCGTCATGCAGTTTTCTTTTTATTAATAATTTTACAGTAAATGTTGCAGTGATATTATCACTGATGTCATAGAAGATGTAATGAGTGATGTCATAAGTGGGGTAATTAGTAATGCATGGTGAGGGCGAGAGTTATAGTTACCTTGGGGCACGAGTTATAGTTACTTCTTATAACTCTATGCAAATAAAAGCAAGTTCTGTGGGGCCCTTTTTGACATTGTGTGGTATTAGAATATACTGATCTTGGAATTTTAGCACTCATTCAAACACAAAGGAAAATAGGTAAAAAAAAATATGCAGGTATTTTTAAGATACTGAACTATACACCTTTTGCTGATCTAATGAAAAATGACATGTACCACTAAGCACAGATGTACAGGGACATTATTATATTAACTCTGTTCGTTCTACTTTCTAGAGGGAAGTGGGACGTGTAAAACTTACAAAATTTCAATCAGCAGAAATGAAGCATACATTTACTCAGTCCTCTTGATAAAGTGTGGGCCTTGGTTATATGTCGCATCACATTTATATTTTAAAACTTGAATGCCGTTGTGGGTTTACCTTCTTTTGACACACATCTCGACCTCTGGAAGCTACTCTTTCAATTAAAAAACAGCCCAGTACTTAGGATCTTTTAAACAGTTTTGCAATTATAATGATACATAAATACAATGTAAAACTAATTAAAAAGGACATTATTAAATAAAAGCAGAAAATGTTGTACATATGAAAATTCGAAACAGCCCTGCAGATCAAGACACTCAAATCCATTGTATGAAGATACCAGATCTTAAAATGAGATGTAAAATATCAGGAATTCTTCTAAAGTCTGAATGTCCTCTTTCAATTGCTGCTTTTAGAAAGCTGTGTTGTAACCATGAACCTTTGTGTCCATGGTGAAACAAAGCGTTTTAATGAAGAACAATAAATTATTCTTTCCAGCCTGTTTTGATTACATTTGAGTACTTTGTGTTTTCATTGCCTGCTGCAAACAAAACCTTCCTTCAGTCAGTCAAATTAGGGTTGGTTACACAATCTGAGCAAAACTGCTGCTTCTTAAAATGCCTAATTAGAGCAAAAACTGCTTAGAATTGGCCACTGAGCAGTCATCTTTTGGAGTGTATTGCACGATTTTCCACTTCATTCTGTGAGCTACAAACATTTTTTCAAAAAAATCGTGAAGCATAAAAATTGTTATGGGCAAGAGTATCAAATTGCATTTTTGCAATAAAGTTTTACAAGCGGAATCACATTTTGATAGTGACCCTTTTCATAGCTCACTCATCTTTAAAGTTCTCTTACTTTCTGCTGGTTTCCCCAGTCTGTAAATCCTGATGTATCTGTTAATCTGATGTGCTAATTTGAGCATCAAACCGTAGTATATTATAGTGGTTGAGAGGAAATCACAGGATTATATTTCAGCTTTACAGCAAACACTTGTTTGTGGTCATGCAATGTCCTCCTGTGACAATTTTTATCCTTCTAAAAGTATTTACCTTTTTTTATATGAGCTTAAAGTGTTATTGATGTTACAGTACAAAGCTTCCATAACAAGTCTTTCTTGACCTTGGAAGTGTCTGTTACATGACCATTTCGCTCTGAAGGAATCAGGAAACATTACTTTTTGAGGACACACCAAATGTCATTCTAGATGTCAGAATCTCTTGTTGCACCTCAATTATATTGTGCAGAGTTGCGTGTGTTGCATGGTCCAAGTTTTGTTCCTCTTTTTTTTAACATATTTATCAGATTTCTGTACATAAAAGGGGTCAGCGTACCAACATGTACCATCCATCAATTGGAATGAACATCATATATATATATATATATAAAGGGGACGTGCACTATCAAGCACAGTATTGCATATGTATCAGGATATTCTGACCAAACAACCCCATACCTCCCACCTCCCCACAGCAACCTTCTAAATCCCACCCCCACCCTTGTTCAGGTCACTACTGTAGTAACACATCCTATGTAAATTCGGTCACACATGGCTTCCCTGTACAAAAGGGGGTGGTGATGGACAGAGCATCTGACCCAATCAAACACTCACACCCAGTCAACAGATCTGGGTGTGAGTGTTTGATTGATTCAGATGCTCCATCCATCACAACCCCCTTTTGTACCGCTTTTGGCCGCCATAAGTGTGGCAGGGTATGCTCAGACGTGAGTCCCTTGCTCACTTTGCCACTGGATTCAAGCCGGGCTGAAGACGGCTGGAATGCCAGAAACCGGTCCTCGGAAGCTTGTTTACGGTCCAGGAAAGACATGGCTTGGCAGTTCGGGCTCTACTGTTCCCATGAGGCACAGGGTCAGACTGATTTGCATATAGCCATGTCTGAACTGGGGTGGCAGAGTGGGCTAAAGAACGGTGATGGATTAAACCCAAATCTTTTGACTGGGTGTGAGTGTCTGATTGATTCAGATGCTCCGTCCATCACCACCCCCTTTTGTACCGCTTTTGGCCGCCATAAGTGTGGCAGGGTATGCTCAGACGTGAGTCCCTTGCTCACTTTGCCACTGGATTCAAGCAAGCCGGACTGAAGACGGCTGGAATGCCAGAAACCGGTCCTCGGAAGTTTGTTTCCGGTCCAGGGAAGACATTGCTTGGCAGTTCGGGCTGGACTGTTCCCATGAGGCACAGGGTCAGACTGATTTGCATATAGCCATGTCTGAACTGGGGTGGCAGAGTGGGCTAAAGAACGGTGATGGATTAAACCCAGATCTTTTGACTGGGTGTGAGTGTTTGATTGATTCAGATGCTCCGTCCATCATCACCCCCTTTTGTACCACACATGGCTTCCCTGTCATACCTGGAGCCCCAGCTACACCTCCGCCCCGTCTGGCTCTTAAGGGGTCATACAGAATCTATACTATCAAGTGCTCCACTTCTTTTTTAAACAGCACATGTACCGCATATTATTCTGTGTAGGGAAGGTTTCGCAGAGACAAAAGCTTCAAGATTAGTGTCCCACTCTAGTGAAATCGGATTCTCTCAGCCCTCTATTTTCTTCCCTCCTAATTATCATACTTTCGGCCCTACCCCAGCGCACCACCTCCTCATGCCATGACAGTGTCGTTGGTCTCTTCGCCGACTTCCATTTCATTGTGATGGAACGATTTGCCAATATTAGTGCCAAATTGGGGAATCTAGGGTGTGTGCCTTGTGTTTTACGCTTCTTACCCATACCTAGTAGACATCGTTCCACTGTGTGTCCCCCCCCTTCGGGAGAGGAGTCATTGAGTATTTTATGTACAGTCGCCCAGAATGTGGCTGGACGCGGGCATGACCAAGTCATATGTAGCAGGTCAGCTGAGTGTACGTGGCATCTGGGGCACAAATCAGCTACATCAGGGAACATTTTGTTTAGTTTGGAAGGTGTCAGGTATGCTCTGTGCACCCCCATAAGCTGTATCATTTTGAACTTTGGATACCTAGACCCTTTCTTGGGATGTTCAAGTACTCTGTCCTACTCCTTATCCGATAATTCACATCCTATGTCCCAAGTTTAGTTCCTCTTTAGAAGTTCCTTCGTCAGATTTTTTTTTCTGTTTCCTGTACTACAGCTGTCATTTATTATTTGCAGCTCAGTTTCCCTGATTTATTGTTATAGGCAGGCTCTTTATATCTATAGATGCTTGATTGCATTTCTAATCATGTTTCTCAGAACAGGACTGTCTATATTTCGACCCTTGGAAGACTGATGGTCAACCTGACAAACCAAGAAGGACCTGTCACCTTCTAACCTGGACTGGAAACCAAAATCAGCTCTGGCAACAATGTAAAAAAAATGTTTAACAAGCTCAACAACAGCAGGAGTCAGCAAACAGAATGGGAAGATCAGGGCAGCTTCGGCCCATAGGGAATATGCCAGAGTGCCAGGGCAGCCAGTTTAGCCCTAGCTATCTCAGAATGATTTTTTATTGTAACGTCTCTGGGGTGTGGGGCCAGATTCTTAAAATGCCATGTGAAGCAAGAGAGAAAAAACAGCAACATTGTCTCCAGCACCATACACGCAAATCAGTAATGTATTATGGTCAAGATAGACTGCATGTGCAAGTCTTCACTAAGTTTCTATGAGCCTTATTTTGCCTATATGACGGGTTCAATTGAATAACGAATTTCGTAGCGCGCCATGCATCGCAAAATGCGATGCAGGGTGCGCTCCGAAATTTGTTTTATTTATTAAATTGTTTACTTACCTTCAATTATACCTACTCCAGTTTTTAGCACCCCGCCCCACCAAAACTCCCTCCACGGGCAGTGGCTGGTGCAGAAATACAGCAACCCTCAAAATGCAGGCCAAAAGAAAAATTAATTTGTCTGGGAAGAGAGTTAACACGAGGAGGAAGATTCCACCTCATTTACACACAGTGTTGCAAGTGTTTCTCCATGTAAAGTTCAAGACCGAACTTTTATTGGCAAGTGAGCGCAGTATGGTGACATGAGGTGGGCCTAGCCAGTTTTTTTATTCCTGAACTCTCCCACGAATTTTCTTATAAAAAAGACTTTAGAAGCTAGGCTATGTGCATCTGACTTTTTCAATTTCAGAACGTAACCAGCCTCAGTAAATGCAAAGCAATACAGTAATAATATTGTTAATAATAATAAGTATTATTGTTTGGGAACAGTGATTTAGTTCAGTATAAAAAATAATCAATTTAAGGGTTCAGAAATGGAAACACATTTAAGCAATATGTCTATGTTACATCCCCCTAAGGTTATACAACAGTGTCTGAATTTACACAAGATTTAAGGACACGTCAATACCACTCTGACGAATTTCTTCAAGGAAAACCATCTCCTCGATGCTTCCCAGACGGGCTTTCGCCCAAAACACGGGACAGAGACTGCTCTACTGGCCGTAACTGAGGAGGCGAGACGGATCTTGGATCAGGGGGTGTCAGTGGCAGTGATCCTCCTCGATCTGAGTGCCGCGTTTGACACGGCTCATCATAAAATTCTGTTGAACCGTCTCGCCGACCTAGGAGTGTCCGGAGAAGCCCTGGTCTGGTTCGAGTCTTCCCAGGTCTTTGACGGCACATTCGTGTCATCAAGTAGGCCTTTGGGGTGCGGAGTCCCGCAGGGTTCATCCTTGAGCCCTACGCTCTTCAACGCATACATGAGGCCGCTGGCTGGGATTGTTCGTCAATATCATCTCCTATGCGGACGACACCCAGCTGGTGGTCTCCCTTGCACAGAAGAGCGGCCTCCAATCACCGCCCAATCTAGAGGCTTGCCTGGAGGATGTAAAGAGCTGGATGATGAGCTCAAGTCTGAAGCTCAACGACGACAAAACTGAGCTCATGCTCCTGGGCCCGGCGGCTCCTTCTACTATGGAGCTGATATGGCCCACAAGCATGGGTGCGGTCCCACCCCCGAGAAATAACATTAAAAGTCTGGGGGTATGGCTCGATAAGTCTCTGAGCCTCAATACACAGGCCACCAAGGTGCCGGCCACTTGTTTTGGCCTCCTTAGGGTGATTAAAAAAATTCTTCCCCTTCTTCCATTTGAGGCCAGACAAATAATCATACAGGGCCTTGTCCAATCCCGTCTTAACTTTAATAATGCCCTCTATCTTGGAGCACCAGATTACACCCTACAAAAACTTGAGCGCACTCAAAATTGTGCTGCCCGTGCGCTATTGGGAGTCCCACGGAGGACCTCAATAAAAACTGGCCTAAGAACTCTACACTGGTTGCCTGTTAGGGACAGAGTGAAGTTTAAAGCTCTATGCATTGCCCACCAGACCTTTTGGAAAAAGGGCCCAGAAATCAACTGCTCCCTGATTTCTCCTTATCTGCCCAACAAGGCACTTCGTTCCTCAACCGCATCACTAGCCAAAATCCCAAGAATCTTTAGAGCCAGAGCAGGAGGACGTTTGTTCTCGTACAATGTGTCTAAATTGTGGAACACCCTTCCTCTGCAGATGTGAGATAACTCCAACTTAACTAGTTTCCGGAAACAGCTCAAAACCTTTTTGTTTCAGTAACTAGTAACCTCCTGAGGGCATCTTCTGTTTTAGTTTCAGCGCCTGGACGCCTCAGGGCAACTGTAGCGCTCTATAAATCCCATTTTCATTTCATTTCATCCCCCTAAGGTTATACAACAGTGTCTGAATTTACACAAGATTTAAGGACCTGCGTGGGCACACTCCCAAATCCTACTATTAAGTGCCACACAATGAGCCCACGGTCCAATAACGACTGAAACAAGCATGTGGATAGAGCCAACTATGCTGGGACAACCCTTTTAAGGATGGTTTCCCTCACACACCAAAGTTGTCATGCTTCATCATAGGGGTACCTCCTTGCGTCACAAGCCTAGTAGTGATGCAGGCTACAACCACCTCGCTGCGAGGGAGGAGCTCTGAGATGGTTTTTGAGAGAGGGGGTTGTCCAAAAATCCTATAGGAGCGGGGTGTGTGGTGAGGATAGTGCATTGCTAGGGTAAATAGTGGTTAAAACTGGCTACAAGATTAGCCAGACAAAGTTTATTATGCTACCTTGTGTCAGAAATAAAAACAAATAGCGGGTAACTTAACTGCCAACATTAGAGACAGCTGCATTAGGAAGCGATCAACAATTTTTGGCCTTCAAACCTATAAAAGTGTTGCAGCCTTCTTCAGGATCATATGCTAGTTACTGCGATTAGTGAGTGTGAATAAAAAAAAAAGTGTGAGATAATAAACAATAAACGGCGGTGTGTAATACTGAACCAGTTATCCTGTAGTTCAGCAGACTCACCAGTGGAACCTGTGGTGAAACAAAGAAACAACACAACGCGGCATTTACACTGTGGTAAAAAATATATATTGGCATGGTCGAGCCACAGCACAAGACAAACAAATACGTAAATTACATTCTATAGTCAGTCATACCAGTGTGAATGTTCACCTAGTGGCTACTTGTTTGTGCGAAACTCACCTACAACAGTCAGGGAATTTACCGCATCTGTCCTGGGCTATGAGCCATAGGTACATACGCCAAATCAACCTAATGAATAAAGTTGACTGCATTAAAGTAAAAAAGAAAATGTTTCAATGAGTGAGAACAAGCTGAACAGAATGTGAGCAATCGTTAGCAAAGAGGTCATCTATAAAGTGGTTCTACCAGAGAGCTACAGCAACTCACGCCTTTCTGTGCGCAATAGTCATATCGTAATATAAACAATGTCACTGAGTGCAGTCTGCGTAGGTGCAACAACTAAACTGATGGGTACAAGGGAGCGGTGTGCCACGAAGATCTAACCATTCAAGAAGGTGAAGTGTTTCCCAGAATGGTAGTGTCATATGCGCGGAGCTGTCGTGTATGGGGACGGATTCGTCACTAGCGCATTCAAATTTATGCCTTGGTGTGAGCGCTGCCGGTATTCCATGTGTATCCCGAACCCAGGGGCATATTACCAAGCAATAGCGATAATTATCGCTATTGCTTGGTTAGAGACAAAAATTTACCGCTGAGCTGCGGCGATTTTTACCGCAAATAAACCTTGGTATTACCAAGGTTTATCGCAAATGCGATAAAAATCGCCGCAATGCATGAATATCGCTGTAAAGTCATCGATATTCATGCATTACCGAGCTAATGCTCTTAGCCATGTTATCCACCTCCCATTGGATAACATGGCTAAGAACTGCTCAGGGCAGGTGTTAGCTTTTGGAGATATTCGCGCTTAGCGCGAATATCTCCAAAAGTTGGTAATAGGAGATAGCGATGTTAGCAACTATTTTCAGTCGCTAACATCTTGGCACGCCCACTTTGCATCTCATTAGTGATAAATATCACTGACATGCAAAGTGGGGCCCAAGATGGTCGCTATCGCCTACTAGCTGTCGCTAACTGGTGTTAGCGACAGCTAGGTAATAGGGAGATAATTTTATCTCCGCTTTCTTGGCTTTTAAAGCCAAAAAAGCGGAGATAAACCCCCTTGATAATATGCCCCCCACTTCTGTAAAAAGTTGCGGTGCGCAATGGAAAAATTATGCATTGGGAAGAGCGCTGCCTGTATAACGTGTGTATTCATGACCTGCTTCTGAGGGAGTTCGGTGGGGCAGAGAGGTGGGGCGGGAGAGGGGCAGGGTGGGGGTTACTAAAAACCGGAATATGGATGATTGGAGGTTAGTAAACAATTTAATAAATAAAGCGAACTTTGTAGCGTGCCCTGCATCGCATTTTGCAATGCAGGGCACGCTACGAAATTCATTTTATTAATTAAATTGTTTACTTGCTTCCAATTATCCATATTCCGGTGTTTAGTACCCACCACCCTGCCCCTCCCCCTTCCCGCCTCTCTGCCCCACCGAGCTCCCTCCACGGGCTGCGGCTGCTTCTGAGAGAAAAATAGAAATAATATACTTTGAGGTTAGCGCTTCCATTATAGCACATGTATTCAAAACCCCTTCCTAAGAGAGAAACAGGGTTAGGCTATATCAGATTCATCCCACCAATATTAGAGACAGGACTTGTAGAGACGCAAATGGCTGAGAAAGCCCTGCCGTAGTATACTTACCACTCAGCTTGAGCGATGAGGCAGGATACGTATGTTAGTCAGACAGGAGGGAACCTGCTGGCGGAATACGCTCTTAAGTTGTGAAAATGCATAGAGAACCAGAAACCAATTTACTGCAGGTATGCTGGGAGTTGTAGTCCATATGCGGAGATCGCCCTATAGCAGTGATACTCAAAGTACGGCCCTGGGGTTGTTTGCGGCCCTCTTGACGTTTACATGTGGCCCCCCCCTGCTGAACAGCAGCTCAAGCTGCTGTTTAGTGGCTGAGCAATAATATTCAGAAAATAATGTTAACTAAATGGGCAAGCATTTATTATCCTGAAAAGAAATGCTTGCCCGCTTATTTAACATGTTTTGACACCTCTTTACACAATCCCTGACCCACCCAGGCTCCCTCCCGCCACCCTGTTACATCAGTGCGGCCCTCTGTCACACCACAGACTGTACTTTGCCGCCCCATGGCAAATGTTTGTGAGTAACCATGCCCTATAGGATGGGAACTTGAATGGAAAACATAATGTACCCGCTGCTGTGCAGTTGATGCAGGGGTTGTCTAGTAGTGGAGGGTGAGAATGGCTTGAAAATGCAGAAGGTGCATCAACTTTAGCAAAAAAAACTC
The DNA here is from genome assembly GCF_964263255.1 of Lissotriton vulgaris. Classification (NCBI taxonomy): domain Eukaryota; kingdom Metazoa; phylum Chordata; class Amphibia; order Caudata; family Salamandridae; genus Lissotriton; species Lissotriton vulgaris. The sequence goes on along the minus strand of NC_141699.1, from coordinate 579,808,069 downwards.
TGGGAGTAAAGCCCAGGTAATCATGAGTTGTTGGTCAGAGTAATGATGCAGGTAGCTCCGCTATCACCGAGGCTTTGTGTCAGGGATAACGTAACAGAGAGACTATGTCAACCATGTGGATAAATGACATAGTGCTCCAAAAGGGAGGAGGCGTGTATCGATATCATAAGGAGATAAGGTCGACAAGTGCAGTAGGGGCTGTGTGGATAGATGTCCTGTAGCACTTAGACAGCATAATAGAGTGTGTGAAACCCTGAAGGCCGGATAAATTAGGTCAGTGACAGCCATGGAATATCATGATTCAGCCCAGATTGCGATGTGCCTAGTTTAAACACCTATCTTTGTTCGATGCGCAGCAGCTTTTTTGTGAGATTAAGTGGCGTTGCACTTAGGTTGGGTTTGTCAAGCACTCTCCAGGTGAGTGGGTCTGCCTAGTGATGCATTTCTAAAAAATGTTTTGTTAGTCTAGTTGTTTGCTCGGCGCATCTAATCATGCTCTTATCTTCTAGGATGCGTGTGCGCACTTTGCGCATAGTCATGCCCATGTATCTCAGGCCACATGGACATGTGATGAGATAAATCACCCTCTCGCTATTGCAAATAGTACGGTGTCTAAGCTCCCAGGGTCTTCCTGTACCAATGTCAATGGTCTTGGTAACTGTTGTTTGTGCGCAGACTGGGCATGTCTCACATGGTCCTTGCGACACATCAGCCACTAGCTTTTGTTCCAATCTTCTAGCTATCGACTTATGCCAAAAGGGTTTTCAGGCAACTCACAGCAAGGGGCACCTTTTGGACCACATTTATAGCAATTTGGACAGTCTAATAGTTGAGACTCCTATCCCACTACCTTGGACAGATCATTTTTTAATTCCTTTTACCTGGTTCACCAATCCCCCCTCTATCGCTCAAAGCTTTAAAAAAGACTTAGGAAGGAAATGGTCTTCGCTTCCGCACTCTGAATGGGAGCAGGCGCTCACCAATCATCTTCCCCCCAAGGGCAAATGATCCTAACACTGCTACACAGAATTTTGACAACTGGATCTCTAGCTCCTTGGACCAAGTTCTCCCCAGGAACCCCTTAATTTCAATAACACGTCTCAAAGTGGCCCCATGGTATACGCCTGCCCTTAGAACAATGAAGCAGGCCTGTCGTAAACTGGAGAGAGCCTGGAGGCAGCACCACCTTCAACACAGGAAGGTTGAGTATAGAGCTGCCATAAAGCGCTATAAAAAGGAAATGAAATCCGCACAATCTCATTTTTCTGTTTCAAAAATTAAGCTGGCTGGTAATGCCCCGAAGGACATTTTTAAAATAGTTAAATCCTTAATTTCCCCCCCCCCCCCCCCATGAGCGGCCATCATTAGATGGCGCCCAATCTCGCTGTAACGACTTGGCCACTTTCTTCTCCCAAAAAATCCAGATCATTTACTCTTCTTTTTTCAGGGGTAGTGTTGTCTCTACTCCTATAGCATCCGATCATTTTGTTCCCTGTGCGCTCGACAAGTTTCCTCTCCTTGATCTTTTCAAATTAGATAGGTTGATCCGTAACACCACCTCCGGTTCACCTAATGATCAAGCACCCCCTCGGATTCTCATGAAAGCCATTGATGTTATTTGTCCAGTGGTCCTGGATGTCCTCAACGCCTCCATCACTTCTAAATCTGTGCCATCTTCATGGAAGTGTGCGATGGTGAAAGCTTTACTGAAAAAGCCTACATTGGACCAGAACAACTTGGCCAATTATCGTCCCATCTCATTGCTGCCCTGGATGAGTAAACTGCTGGAGAGGAATGTAAATACCATCTTAGTGGACTATCTAGAATCCAATGGTCTGCTTCGGGCATCTCAGACAGGGTTCCGTCCTCAGCACGGAACCGAGACTGCTCTTCTGGCTGTGACAGAAGAAGCCAGAGCGGTGCTTGACCATGGAGGAAAGGCCGCCATTATACTATTGGATCTCAGTGCCGCGTTCGACACGGTCAACCATGCCACATTATTACAACGATTGAGTGGCCTGGGCGTGTCGGGCGCGGCCCTGGAATGGCTAGCCTCCTTCCTTGATGATCGTTTTTTTCAGGTCTTCGAGGGTGAATCAGTTTCCCCCAAGCATCCACTTAGTTGTGGGGTACCGCAGGGCTCCTCCCTGAGCCCCACTCTTTTTAATGCTTACATGGAACCTCTGGAAGGGATAGTCCAACCCTTTGGTGTGCGTATTGTCACCTACGCCGACGATACCCAACTCTCTTGACCACTCGGAGGGATCGTCTTCCACCTTAGGTCCCTGTCTAGAGGCGGTGGCCAGGTGGATGCAATCCTCCTATCTCAAGCTGAACGGAGAGAAAACCGACATCATGTTGTTGGGCAACTCTTCTCCGTCCTCTTTGACCTCCATCTGGCCCCCATGTCTTGGCACGCCTCCTCCCCCCAAACCCCAAATAAAGAGCTTGGGAGTTTGGTTGGATAAAGCGCTTGACTTTTCAGTCCAGGCCACCAAAACCGCCTCCACATGCATTGGGCTGATGAAGATGCTTCGTAAGGTGCTACCTCTGCTCCCATTCCAGGCTAGGAGGATCCTGGTTCAGGCCCTGATCCTCTCTCGCCTGGATTACGGGAATGCTCTTTATCTAGGAGCACCGGCAGGAGTGACCCATAGGCTTCAAGTTACACAAAACTGTGCTGCTAGGCTAATATTTAATATTCCTCGCTGGCAGTCAGCCAAGAAAGCCCTGAGGAAACTTCATTGGCTCCCAGTAGTGACCAGAGTGCAGTTTAAGGCTGTGTGTGTGGTGTTTAAGTCTTTTCACCGCTCCGGCCCGGCAATTCTACACCGCATAGCTGCGCCTTATGTTCCGGCCAGAGCTTTGTGTTCCGGTTCCTTACATCTAGCTACCACCACCAAAGTTTCCAAGGCCCGGTGGGGTGGTCGCTCTTTTTCCCATACAGCAACTAAACTATGGAACTCCCTCCCCCTCTCCCTTCGAGAGAGCAACGATCGTATGTCTTTTCGAAAGGCTTTAAAAACTCACCTGTTCACAAAAGCGTGTTAATCTACCCTTAGCCTGCCACCAGCAATCAATTAAACCGCTGCGAGGCCTTCGGGTAGTTACGCGCTATATAAGTGTAATTTTTCATTTTTTCATTTTATGGTAAATGTCCTTGGACAGGTGGAAGATCCCACAAGATGTTCAGCCTTTGAATAGCTTCTGGTGGTGGTCTGGTGTGTACCAGACTGTCTCTTAAATTGTGTCCTCGTTTGAATGCAAACAAGAGTTTTTCCAGGGTTAGGTGGCCCTTGTTGAGGATGTTCAAATTCGATTGCAGATTTTTTTACTTCATTTGAAAGGGAGCTAAATGTGTTTATACACACCAGTCTTTTTGTGGTTGTCTATTTGGAGGGTTATCCAACATGGCATCCCTGTTGTTATTCAGCCCTTGTTTTGCTTATTTCTTGACAAGTGCTGCCGGGTAAGGCCTGTCCAGAAGGTTGTTCCATAATGTCAAAGCGTGTTCCTTGTATTTGTCCACATTGGAACAATTTTGCCTCAGCCTGAGGAATTGGCCGAAGGGTAGGTTGTGACGCAGTGACTTGGAGTGGTGACTGTCATATTGAAGTAGGGCATTACGGGCCATAGGTTTTTGGTACAGTTCGTTTCGCGATGACCGTCAGATGGAATAAGGTGAAGATCCAGAAAGGCAATTTCCTCCTTGCTGACTCACATGTAAACCAGAGAGGTCTGTTTTGTGTGTTGTGCCACTTGTGGAAGGTGTTGATGGATGTGCAGTCACCTCTCCAGACCACCAGGATGTCATCGATATACCTTTTCCAGAAAAGAAGGTGGGCCAAATAAGGGTTATTTTCAGACAGGAGGACAACCTCCTCGAAGAAGTGCATATAGAGGTTCACCGGGTTGGTGGTGAAGGTGCTCCCCATCAAAGTACCTGATACTTGCAGGTAGAGCTGGTCTTTGAATTGGAAAACAGTTTCTTTCATCGCCATAGTGGCACATCTCATGATGAATGGTATCGGTGTGATGGTATCTGGTGGATGGCGACTCAGAAGATATTCAACAGTGTAACCACTGCATCGCATGCCCTTGCACAAGGAAGGAAATGGGACTTCTGATCTTGTTTGTATTATAAACTCTGGTGGTACTGGATCTGCTGCACTAAACTAAGCGATTTCCCTTAAGTTACCAACCTTTCACTCCTCCACCATGCAAATGTAGAGTACTGGATTCATCAGGGTAAAATATGTCAAAAAACTCAACATCTCTTTCAGCAAGAATTTCCTCTGTGCACGACTGATTTGAAACTCATCATAACCATTTCAACCACTAAAATATTATGACAACCTCTAGTAACTTTGGAATAAAGGAAGTCCAGAACTGTGCCCGTACTCCCATATGTTTAAGACTCTCCAGGAGAATCGGATGGGCCACAGTACAGAAAGCTGTGGACACGTCGAGCAGCACCAGTATAGCTGCGCTGCCCTGATCTATGGTTTCGCATGCGCTCTCTGCAACTTCCAAGAGTGCGGTCTCTGTACTGTATACTGCTCTAAAGCCAGATTGAGAGTCATGCAAACAATTCTTAGATTCCCAAAATTCAGAGAGTTGATTCTGAACTACCTGCTCAAGAATTTTTGCTGGTGCCGGCAGCAGAGAGATGGGTCGGAAGTTTTTATGTTCTGCAGGATTGGCATTCAGCTTCTTGAGGATAGGCAATAAGAATGCTTGTTTCCTTGTCTCTGGATATATACCTGACTTCAGAGAAGAGTTCCATATGAAGTTCAGGGGGAGGCATTAAAACAATGGGCCAACAATCCGAAGAACTGAGCCAGTCAGGAATCGCCGGGAGAGCTCAATTTACAGCTCTGTAGTTTCTTAAGGGACACATCCAGAGGAAGAGGGTGAAACTCCGACCAAATATCAATGCAATACGGAGTAGGATGAAGCTCATGCAGAGACATGTTAGACAGAAAATTGGAGTAGATGGATTGAATTTTATCCTGAAAGAATTCTAAGAGGCCATTACAAAGGATACCGGATGTAATCACAGAGCTATCAATAGCAGACAGTTTGGTGAAGCATTGAGCAATTTTGAATAATGCTTTGGCTGAATTGTCGGCCAACTTGATCTTGTGTGAAAAGTAGTCTCGCATAGCATTACGCTTGAGTCTATGGAACTTTTTTAGGACTTTTTTATAGGAACACTTGGTCGCGGGGATCATATGCGTGTCTCCACAATAGTAAATCAGAAATTCATCAAAGTAAAGCATTATGAACAAGTTAAAAAGTGTTTTGAATTGTGATTGCAGATCTCTTACTGAGCAACCTGAAACTTTTTAATGCAAATAGGATAGGGGTCTGGTCATATCCTACGATTCATATGGATCCTAGATAAGGAGAGAATAGTGATACTATGCAGCTCAGTATCTAAGTGGAACACTGACTCCAAGCTGTTTATACAAGGAGGGGTTTGACATGTTATATTTCAAGAATCAGATTCTCCCAGATCAAGTGTGTTTCCTACGGAGCTGCGAGGAGGTAGGTTCCAGGAGAGGCAGTGATCTTGACAGTTGTTTGACCATAGACACTCCTTTCCACCCCATTCAGAGGCTCCTGGGTTATTTTCCCTTTTAAGAAAAAATGTGTTTAATTACATACCTATTGGGGTACCGTATATAGTGCATGCCTACTTCTTGACATGTACTTCACATAGTATTATTTACCTGTATATACACTTCTTGTGCTTATCTTTGGAACATATATTCGAGTGTAGAAGGGATCCTTTTGGTCCTGACGAAGAAGGTAGGGGAGAGCTTCCAAACATGTTGACGATATAGGAGAAACTGTTTATTGTAGCACTGTATCTCCACCTCATTCCCCACTTTTGTTAACACCAGCCCAACGGAATATTAAAAAAATTCTTTCCAAAGGGCCATTTGTTTTTTAAATTATACTCACTCCTTTTCTCTCACCTATCCCTTCCACTCACATTCCGACACTACACATAGTTTTGTTTAACCCCTTTGCTGCGGGGTGTTTTCGCCCCGCTGTGCGTGGAGTGAGGGGGCTGCGCGTGGCGCCGCTGAGCTTGTTACGAGCTCGGCTCGTCATGAGGCACAGTGCAGCTGCACTCATGAAGAGTGGAGCTCGTTACAACCACACCCGTTTTGAAACGTTCAGCACAGCGGGGGAAATTATCCCCACGTGCGAACGTTTTAACGGTCATGAGTGCAGCTCAACCGTGCTTCATGATGAGCTGAGCTCGTCATGAGCATGGAAGAGGTTAAAAAAATCAGTGCCCCTGCGTAGTCGTAGGTTGTAGCATGCACCGCCCCGCAGCGGGCAGGAAGACTCCTATGATGAAGCATGACACCAAGGGCCCTTTTAGTGTGTGAGGGGTATTTTAACAAGGTTGCGTGCTTCCCACCACTGTAGGAAACACACTTGAACTGGATGAACATGATTATACATCCAGTCTGGGGTGGATCCTTTTTTGTTTCTCATATACTGACTTAAGGAAGACGTATCCACCTCACTTAGCTCTTGAAGCATTACCTTTCACTCCCTATATTGATTATTTACATATTTCAAGAATCACCTGGGCTGTTGTCTCCATCTTTGTTAAAGGGGGTAACTAGTCCTTTTTATATGATGATACATGATCTGAAATTAGCATTCCTGGCAGTTTTATGATCATAAGTAAAGCCTAATATTCATCTAGAGCAGGGAACTGCACCATCTGGCGTCCTGCTTGGTGAAAAGAGAAACGGATGCCTAGCCAGATTTTAAATGTAGTATCTGTCCTCATCTGAAGATTTGTCTCATAACCAGTTTCTGACAGTGACTACCATTTTAGGGTCTGGAGGGAACAAAAAGGCGACTAAAGTGAGCATGAATTGTCTGTCCTGCCCCCTTAAGGAAGAGAAACTAGTGTAACCCCTGTAAGTGTATGGATTCTAATACTTGTAAGGGATTAATTGTCTCAGATGAGTAATGTTGTAGCAGTGGTGATATGTTAGAATTATTTAATTTGAGCTTTATTGTAACGTTGAGTTTTTTGCCTTTTTGGAGTTGCGTATCTCAGGCATGTTTATGTATTTTTATAATCGTATGACAGATGACTGTGAGTGCTGTTGTGTAGAGGAGTTTAAAATCAGCAACTTCTGATGCACCTCTGATATTATTGATGGAATGTTGATGTTTACATTTTGAGAATATCTTCAGATGAGAGGAGGAGTCTAAAGAGTTAAGAGTGATAAATGGGCAGAGGCCAGGAATCAGAGATATTTAGAGGTAACCCTCATAGAAGCCTTTGTACAGGTAGCCCCCAAAATAACTTCCACTTAGGAGTTAGTCATCAGGTCTATTCAGATGTAGGCCCTCGGTTCTGGAAAAAAGAGGCAAATGTTATTGTATCAATTTGCCCTCCTCAGCTGGAGCGCTGCAAATTTGAGTGATACCCTGCAATTAATAATATTGTAGGTGGACTATCAAGATTCAGACCTTAAGCAGTATTGTTGTACCAGCAGTGGCAGCCTACATATATACAAAGTTGTGGTGTGGGTGGAGCATGTTGAGGGAGAGCAGGGGGTTATTAATATAGAACTTAAACTTACCTGATGCTGCTTCTGTCACCTCGTGCCTTGGTGCTCATCTACTTCCTGGTCCCAGCAGCACCTGGGACAGCATTAGCGACTCCCTGTGCAATCCCCGTGCTGTTCTCATGTAGCATGAGAGCATCCTAGGTATTGGCCTGAGCGAGTTTTTTTGCAATACAGCTGGGTTGGAGAAACCTAACTGATCATGTCTGTTTGGCCAGCCTAAGACAGCAGGCCAAACAGACATCCACAGTTAACAGTTCACATCACTCGGCCCCATCTGGCATGGCCCGGCCTGGCCCCTCCCCCACACACTGATTCAGTCAGCAGCTGAAAAATAAAACGATAATAAAATATAGTTTTATCGTTCAACTTCTGGCTTTGAGCCAGTGGGGTGACGCTCCTCTCCCATTGGGGAGGAGCCGTTGCTGTCTACCAGAGTCATCTCCTTACTTGCATGGCGTGATCACAGTGGACTACCAGTTGTGACTAAGAGAATGGAGCTGGTTGTATGTAAAGGAAATCAGAGGAGGGAGGCAAGGAGTCCCCGATTTGTACAGTCACCTACAGATTCACCGCAGTCATAGCGAAATAAATGTCATTCATAATGAAGCAGTTGAAACCATCAAAATATGGTAAATTAAAATTATTAGATGAAGTGGCAAAGTGCTGTGCATACTCAAATCAAGTCACCATAATCTTAGTTGTCAAAGATAACATAGTTTCTGATACCTTTACATGGTTTCACATTGAAGGGAAACTTTAGTGCCCAGTGGAGTCTGCGGTTAATAGTGTTCCATTGAATGATTTACATTTCTGATAAACAAAAGAATATTTAGGTTCAAACAAAAGGAGTGTATCATTTTTCACTTACCAGCACTGTACTTTGTATATTCAGCCAAGATATATTTACTAGTCAAGAACAAAATGAACAAACAATTGTAAAAAATAAAAATAAAAATAAAAGTAACAAGTATTGGGTTCCAAGCTACTCAAATAGAGGCTTTGGACTTGAGAATGTAAAGGTTTAAGATTGTCACTATTGTTTCATTGGACACGTATGCCAGCATAGAGTTTCAAGAGAACTCAGACTGGCTTGACCTCAGCTAATTGCTGAGAGAATGAGATTTAGCCTCTCGTTCTACCATTACTATTGTTATAGTGCAAAGAGAAAGTGGTAGGCTTTGACTCTCGCTGACATTATGTACCAGCACAACTTTAACGTGGAGAACTAGTCTTGTACCTAGATCACATGAAGTTAAGTGAGAACAGCTAGGGTAAAAAACTAGCTGCTCTGGAAAGAGTAGGAGAAACTTCAAGTCCACGTCACATCACCTTCTACCAAACCAAGCCTGAAGGACATAGTAATGCTGAGACATGAGATCTTGCAGGAGGAGTCACAGGGGCAGTGGTCTATCAGAAAATGATGGTGTCCCTGTACTGATAGGCGAGCCCCAAGAGACTCTGCTATCACAGATATTTGTAGGCCTTAGGCCAAATGGGGGTGGGCCTACAGTTTGGGAGGCCGTCCTGTGCCACAGGAGCAACAGGTGTCAATGTGGTAATAAAAATGCCAGATTGCAAATTGTGGCTGTCAAAGGACATAATCGCATTAAATGGCTCATTCTCTGTCTATGGAGTAATAACCGAGGTTTTCTGATTTTCGATCAAATTAACAGTGAATTCCTTAATAGCGTGTGGCAGGAGAATACTTCAAAAATGGTGCCCACAAGTTAATTAATCAGTGAGACAAGCCACAGACAAGTTTTTCAAGAAGTCAGGTTGGTTGCACAGATGTTGGATGGAGCAGTCATTTTTCAAAATAACCCTTTGTTAAGGGAACAATTTGACAGCTCTTTGCTGCATAAACCAGTAAGAGGGATAGCAGGATTGTTCTGAATTCTTTTTGGGGATGAGTTAAGTGTGTGAAACACTTGGACAAAGACATCAAAGCACCGACGTTTTCTAATTTCCTGTAAAGACTACATCTATAACACTTATAAAACATAATTTTATGTACAATTATAATTATGTTTGATAAGACACAACAAGTGCACAGTTCTTTTGTAAACAAACGGGTTACGCTTACGTTTGCAAGGCTATAAATCATGGCATATGAAGAAAGAATGTATGAACTTGGAGACAAACGTTGTTTAATTTGAAATTCTGTTTTGAACGATTGAAAGCCATAAATCATGCCATTTTGACAGAAACTGAATAACCTTAAAACCTTCTGAGGTTTATTTAAAGATTCAGGAAAGAATTATTGTTGAACAGATTTTGTGTTATGAACCTTTCTTTTCTCTCAATAATCTTTGGCATAGAGGTGGCATAGAGGTGGGTGTAAATAAACCTCTTGAGTTTTTGAGCATATTATATTCTATCCACACATTACAAAGGTGTGCTTGTTTTGAAGCTTGTCACATTTGATGAATTCAATAAAGAAGAGATAGCAGAGAAAATCAATGTTAATCCACAGGTATAGCAATTTTTCAAGTGAGAATTTCAAAAGTTACATTCACATGTTTTGCAAAATATTATTCTTTTGTTTTAGATTCCCACTGAAGAAAGATTAAAAATTCAGCAGTCGCAGTAAGAAATACATCTGGGCCAGCTGTCTTTTTTCTCTTCCCAAACACCCTTCCCCCTAAACTCCACCGTGCCAACAGTGAATTCCTTGCTTTCATGTGGTCTGCTGTGCTCTTCTGTGTGTGTTTCTGACAGTAGAACTTCGTCGAGGTTGAAAAAGATCTTATGCAATACGTTCTGTGATGTTCCAAAATAAATTGATAGATTTTGCATGTAAGTTAATTGAGGAACCCTTTCAAGGTAGCTCTGAGTATGACTATTAGAGGTAAGAGTGTTTACAGACGGGGCATGGCTTGAACGCATGGCGGAGTAGACGTGAATTAGTGCAGCTCCTGCCCCCATTACCGGAATCCTTCTTAAATCCTGGCAAAATAGCTTGGATCCCGAGCGAATGGAGATCGGAGCCCCCCCTGGTCCTGTGCCTCGGGGCTGTTTGAACGGCGGAGCGCTGGTGGTCCTTTAAAGTGAGTTTCTCTCCCGTGCGATGGCGGCGGCCACGCTGTGAACAGGATGGCGGCGCTGCTGGGACCGGCCTGACTGCCTGCTGCTGACCGCCTGGGCAGACTCCTACCGGGCGGATCGGTGTGGAGGGGCGGATGGTGGTCTGGCGATGCTGCGGCAGGGTGGAGTTCCTATGAGACCGGTGCAACTGGTGGTGAGGCCCTGACGGCTGCCTGCAATGTGGGTCCAGATGTGACTCCCAGGGGCGGCTTCTACGCGACCCCGGGGCTTTGAAGGCCTGTGCTGGGCCTGGATAGGGGAGATCCTCCTGGCGGAGAGGCCTCGAGTGAGAGGGGATCGGACCCCCCCCTGGTCCCATGTCGCGGGACAGCTGATAGAGCGGCTTGCAAGCGATCCCCTGGGCTGCTCTTCTTCCCTGCTGGTGCCTGCGGCGAGAGGGGAAAAAGATGGCGGCAAAGGACTGACTGGCCTACCTGCCTGTAGCTGGCTGCCTGACCAGAGAATCCCTGAGATCAGTGCAACTTGTGGTGGGACCTTGGTGTTGCCTGTTGCCCGGGACCTGGTGCACTGCCCGGGGGCGGCCTCTACAAGACCCCGAGGACTTGGAGGCCTGGGGTGAGCTCTGATTGCTGGGCCCCAGCCGGTACGATTGCTCCCAAGCGCGTCAGACTCCTTGACCCAGGCCACATCCTTCCTTGTCCCACCTGAGGGGGACCCACCTCTGAGGACGTGGGGGCCTCGCACCTGGAAGACGATGCTATCGGACCGGGCGCTCTGCTGCAGGACGTGAGACGGGGGAAGGGCCAATTCTGGCCGACTTGGCGGTTGGATCGGCCGACATGCCAGCTGCTCGACGAATAGTGAACCCCTGCAGGTGGAGGAGCTGACGAGGGGCTGCGCCCTGAACTACTGAGCCTACCAATACTACTGGACGGAACCAGTGAGACTGCTGAGGAGTCCCCCTGCTGGGCGCCGACCCTGGTGGAGGCCCTGATTTGCCTGGGGGCCTGAGGTGGAGACCCTTATGCGCTGACTCCCCAAGCGCTATTGGACTGCCTGAGCGGTGCAAGTAGTGAGCGGCCTGTGTACGGGCCCCCCAGGCTTGGCCGGGCCTGCTGTGGAGCCTGGTGTCAGGAGTACCGGTATTGCACAGGTATAGAAGGCCTCGTGGGCGACTTTCGGCGGGCCCCTACTGGAAATGGGGAAAGACCGGCCCCTTCGTGGAGCACAAACGAACACAATTATGCAGTACACTGTGCCGGGGCCGCCGTCCGTGGAGCACAGCAGACCGCCTCCTGAGCAGGGGCCACCGCAGGGATAGCGGCCCAAGACAAGGCTGATATCCTGGAGGCCATTAGGGATTCAAGAGTGGCACTGGAATCGAAGATGGACGGCATGGCGATGGACATAAACCACCGGCACCTGAACCTGGGGAGTGTGGCAGACCGTGTCACTACCACTGAGGGGGACCTGGCCTCCCTGAAGACGGAGGTCCAACACCTATGGGCGGCAGTGTCCGCACTTCAAGAGCATACCTCTCATCTGGAGGACAGAGTAGAAGATGCGGAGGGGCGCTCCAGGGGGAACAACCTCCGCTTCCTGAGCTTTCCGGAGAAGGTGGAGGGGCCGGCGGCAGACCTGTTTTTAGAAAACTGGATCAGCACTGCCCTACCGGGCCTTCGGCTCTCCCGGATCTTCATGGTGGAATGGGCCCACCGATCACTGGGCCCCCCCCCCCGAAACCGGGGGCACTGATCGCGAGCCTGTTTAACTTGAGGGACCTGGACAGCATCCTGCAGTTCATCCGTAAGAACGGCCCCCCGAGTTCGAAAACCACGAGATTCATATCTACCCGGATTACACCAAGAAAGTCCAGGATTTACAAAACGGTTTTCTGACAGTTAAACAGAGGCTGCGAGACCTTAATATTAAATACAGCCTGATGTTCCCCGCCCGACTCCGAGTGCAACACGCAGACAGGGTCCACTTTTTTAACACTCCGCAGGAAGCAGCTGACTGGATGGACTCACTGGGCCTGGCGGGGTCCGATAGGCAGCCGGAATCGCAGGAGCAGAGACGACGGAGCGGCCGACAGCGGAACCGGACTTGCCACACTGGGGACCGACGTGCGGGGGCACCGGAGGAGCCAAGCGGAGGTCGCATCTTGGTAGGGCCGGATGGCACCCTGAGGGAAGACTTGGGGGACATCGCAACTCAGAATCCGTTTTCCCCATTATGTCTGGTCCAGGAAACTCAGCCGGAAACAGAACCGGAAACACTGTGGACCCGAAAGTAGGCAGTTCTTGAGACGCTTGACTTTGTAGATGGGGAATGCCAATTGTGTAATGGAGGGCCTACTGCCTGAGGGTGGGGGGGGGGGACTGTTTATAATGTTTTGCATTTTTCTTCGGTTGTTGCTTTATCAGGGGAATGTTCTAAACCGGGACACCAGGGGTCATGGGAGAGCTGGGGAGGGGCGGGCAGGATCCCAATCCTGGGCGCTACGATTTATCCTTATTCAGCATCTGCAGTGGGGGTGGGCCAAACTTTTATCACAATGGCAGGGGATCCACAAACCTATACACTTATAACGTGGAACTTCAGGGGGCTCAATAATAGGGTCAAACGGATCAAGATTGCACTGTACCTGAGACGATACAAGATTAGTGTTTGGGGAGATTGTCTAAAGTATGTCCATCGACGGTGGTTGGGTCAGTTTTTTGTGACCTCGTACTCGGGGTTTGCTAGAGGGGCACTTCTATGGGTGGCACCTGGGGTTCCCTTTAAGCTGTTGTGCTGTTCCCCTGACTCTGGTGGGAGATATGTGGTGGTGGAGGGGACGCTGGACGGGAGACACGTGTGTTTCATTAACATATATGCCCCAAACACTGATGATGGAGAATTCCTGCCTGGGATCTTGGAGTCATTAGATTTGATGCCAGACGTAAAACTTATTATAGCTGGAGACTGTAACTGTGCCTTAAACGGGAACTGGGACACCCCCAAAAGCGGAGGCCTAGCCAAAAAATGTGATGCCATACGTCAAATGCTGAGTAATTACCGTCTGTTGGATATTTGGCGGCACCGTAATCCTGGTAGCCGGGTGTACTCCAGCTTCACTCCGGCAGCCAATACCTATAGCAGACTGGACTACTGTTTCGTGCAAGAAACGGTGGCGGGGCGGGTTCTAGAAACGCAATACTTGGCCAGATATTTGTCAGACCATTCCCCCCTGCTAGTGACCAACTCTTTGGGTCACCTGCATTCCAAAATTCCGTTATGGCGACTCAACACTGAGGCACTGACGGACCCGGTATACAAAGAGGCGGTTGTGACTGGGGTGGAAGGTTACTTCGAACAGAACTGGAACACTGCGAGCTCCAGGCCAGTGGAATGGGACGCAATGAAGGTGGTGCTGAGGGGGATATGTATGTCTACTGAGGCGGGGGTACGGAGGGTGCTGGAGAGAGACCTGGGACAACAGGAAGATAGGCTACGTTCCTTAGAGGTGAACCTCCCCACGGACACAGAAGGTTAGGCCCGGTGGACAGAACAGCGACAGAGGGTGAGGGAACTATGGAACTCACTGGGCAAGTATAATAGGACCCAGAGCAGACGCCAGTGGTACACGGAGGGGGACAAGGCCGGGCGCCTATTGGCGCGATTGATAAACACTGAGACACAACACCTCCCGATCCTGGGTCTGCAAACGGAGGGAGGTCGGCTAGTTTACACCCAGCAGGAAATAACTAACGCCTTTGCCAGGCACCTGCAATATATATATTCGGAGCCTGGGCCCGCCGTTGACCCTCAGGACTTAGAGGCATACCTCGCCGAGATGGAATTGCCTTGCCTTGACCCGGATAGTCAGAACTCACTAGGGGCGCCTTTTAGCAGAGAGGAGATAGGAGTGGCAGTTGCCCATTTGCGAGGGGCCAAATCCCCTGGAATGGATGGCATGGCGTCGGAACTATATAAAGAGTTTGGAGGGGTACTACTCCCCAGACTCCAGGACATCGTTACTGAGGCAGGGGAGTTGGGCATTTTACCTGCCTCCATGCGCGAAGCACTAATAGTAATGATCCCTGAGCCGGGGTAAGACCCCTTACTCCCTGCCTCCTATCGAGCAATCTCGATGCTCAATGTCAACCTTAAGATTATTAGCCAAGTTCTGGCCAACAAGTTACTCCCCCACCTTCGGCAGCTGGTCCATGATGACCAGTCCGGATTTATCCCAGGAAGGAACACGCTGTGGAACATCCACAGCCTGGCCCATGTCATGCAGTCGCTGGAGGGCAGAGCTGCACAGAATACTCTGGTATTCCTCGATATCGAACAGGCGTTTGATTCGCTTCACTGGGCATACCTGTGGCGGGTGCTCCTGAAACGGGCTGGGAGAGGGGTTTGTCAATTGGGTTAGACTGCTCTACACCCAGCCGGTGGCGAGGGTACGCACGGGCCGCTACGTCTCTGATATAATACCGATTGCCAGGGGGACATGACAGGGGTGTCCACTCTCCCCCTTGCTGTTCACCCTGGCAATGGAGCCATTGGCGTGCCAGCTTTGTAGGGTTCTCCTAGGACATGGAATCCAAATAGCAGCCCGGGAACACATACTGTCACTGTATGCTCTGGTGTAGCTACGGGAGCCGGCCCGTTCGCTCCCGCTGCTGATGACGGCCCTTGGGCAGTTTGCCGGAGTCTCAGGGTTACGGGTTAATAATGCAAAGTCGCAACTCTACCGGATAGGCTCCGAGGCTGAGAGGGGTGAGTCTCAGCTCCCGGATGTGGGGATCCCCTGGGAATTGGGGGTGTTGCATTACCTAGGGATTTGGATCAGCAGGGACTGGGAAGTTTTTTACCAGCACAATATGGGGGGGATAATTCGGGGCCTCCGCCGCAGCATTGAGTTCTGCAACACGCTCCGGCTTTTGCTGATGGGAAAGATCGCCCTCATCAAAATGGTGGTGTTACCCCGATGCCTTTACACAATGCAGGTCTCGTTCTTTGAGCTCCCACACCAGGTCTTTCGGCACCTAGATGCTATGTTGATTCAATTATTGTGGAATGGCAAAAGGTGTCGGGCAAGCCTCGAGATAATAAAACGCACTTGAGGCAGGGGTGGATTAGTAATCCCCGACCTTGAGCTTTATTATTTTGCGACCCAATTACAGCACGCAGTGGCATGGCTTGACACGGATCTGTCGTGGGAGCGCTCACTCCTGGCCGATACGTGCAGAGATCGACCATTGGGGGCACTTCTGTGGCTTGGGAAAGGACAAGAGGGCTGATGCCCCCCACTGGGGCGACTGCTGGCCATATGGGACAGAGTGACTAAGCTGCTTCTTCGGGTACAGCCATTTGCCCCAGAGGCAGATTTTTGGTTGATGCCATCATCCGGGCGCATTGACCGGGTCATGTCTACTGACAAATGGAAAGAGGGAGGTTGTCTTATGCTAGTGGACCTGCACCCCGACCAACGGTTTATTTCATACCAAGATGCAGTGAACACCTTCGGGCAAGGTCCGGGGCAATTTTTACAATATGCCAAAATAGCAGCGACGGCGCGACACCTATGGCCCACTTTCCCCGACACCCCTGGCCACACACAAACCTTAGTCACCCTGATAGCAATGGCGGGAGGGCGGAGACTGGTTACTCAACTGTACAGGGCACTTAGGGAGGATAGACAATGCACACCACTTGCAGTAGAAAATAGGTGGCAGGCGCTGAGCCCCCAAGAGATCACGCCACGAGACTGGGAGAAGATCCATAAAGGGGTCCGTAAAGTAGCGGTCATTAATCGATTCAAACTGATTCAGTGTAATGTGGTACACATGACCTACCTTTCTCCTAGGCGCCTCCATGTAATTGATAGCACAAGAAACCCACTGTGCCCGAGGTGCCAGTACGACCTGGCAGATTTCCCACATATGGTTTGGGCATGTCCCATTATACAGACATAATGGACAACTGTCCATGAAGACCTGCATAGAATAACGCGATGGGAGGTGGCCCTGGAATTGCGTACATGTCTCCTGGGACTGCTCCCCCGGGACCCAAAACGCAAAACTAGCCGAAATTCCTGATATTGGGACTTGTTATAGCTCGAAGGTGGATAGCAATCCACTGGCTGTCTCAGACTGGGCCCCTGGTGATGAACTGGAAAGCGGATCTGAGGGAGTGGGCACTGGTAGAGGAGGGACACAAGCGCAACACAAGGAGGGATGCCAAACTCCCAAAGGTATTACTGGCCTGGGGGTTGATGATCCAGGAGATAGCGGGGAGGGCCTCGGATTCTGAACAAACTGTGTCCTCTTCCGATAGCCCCGAGAGGACCGCATCCCCTAGAAAGGAGGAGGAACGGGAGGTCATCCCTATTTTAGATGATGTGTGGAGATCCTTTGTCTGAATAGGCCCGGTAGGGGGGGAGGGTACTGGGAGGGTGGGGTGGGTTTCTGGTTACATTGTTCATGCGATTGGGACAGCCATTGACTGCACCACTTGCTGCTTTCCTGTGAGCCACTGCTGGGGCTTGGCTCGGACTACCGGTTGCCGGGGAGATTGATGGCGGCTTGGTATGCACTTTTTATGGTGACAGTAATTCTTTCTTTGAATTTGATTCTTACGCTGCCGGCCTGTGAGAGGTTGTAGGCATCATGCCGTGTTCAAGAATGCATGTCTTTAATAAAGATTTTTTTAAATAAAAATAAAAGAGTGTTTACAGACTGAAGGGATCTTTCAACACCCACTCCCTGTGTCACATTGGATGGCAGTATGCTGACTTAAAGGACACTTTGTTGCCCATTCTTTAAGATCATAATAGTCTTCTTTAATTACATACAGAAACAATCCTCTCGCAGAGGATCCCAAAGCAATATCATCAGAACTACAAAGGTTAATGGGGCAAGCACAGAGAAGGAAACAAACAATGAGCCTTCACAAACTGTGCACATGATGCACAGAAGGCTGTTGAATACTCCACATCCTATCTCATTCAGTGGCTCAAGAAATGTGATAATTTCACCCCCATCATGACGGAACCCCATTTGCTTTCAATACTAGCCAACACCATCTTCAAAACCAGCTGCATCATTTACAAAGCGATAAAGACCAGAACCCCTCTTACATACAGATATGACACATCAGTCGGCAGACTGAAAAGTGTTAAAACAGAAAAACAAGGCATCAGGCCCTTTCCATTTATTCAACCAGGACCTTGGGCAACATCCCTTTATCCATCAGGACTGCCTGGATGCTGTTCCATTTTAGTAAAGCGTTGAAGAACCACTTCTTTAAAGACCACCACATCGACAACCCTGTTACTTCTCCTAACACTCATTGACGTGCTTGTATTTGATTGTATTTGACCTAGTACAGCACTCTGGTGCCTTTTGGCTAGGTTTGCGCAATAGAAATTCTGTACACATACAAACATACACAAATAGATACATATATACACAATTGAAGGATTACTTGGAGGTTCTTGTAATGGAAGAGGGCCCTATTTAGCTGATGAGTGGTGATAAGGCATTGATTAAGATCTGGAAAGAAGGTCTGGATGTCTAACTGGATGAGGTGGAGAACACCCTAGTGCTCAGTCTGCATGGCCACCGTACCCCGAGGCCACTTTTGCAAGTCAATGACAGAGGAAGGAAACCTCAATTTCACTGATGTAAATATTCATTCACATACATTAAACTTTTCACTCATTCAATAAGTATAAGCTACAAGTGTGGGCGATTCAGCCTGGGGAATAGCATACACTGTCTAAAAGCATCACATGAGTTCTTGTTTGTGGTTGGCTGGCACACAAGTGAATCATCTGGGTGGTCCATTCTCTCCACATTTTTTACTTAAACCCTTTTCCAAGTGACATGTGAAACCTAGGCTAGTGAAATACATCCCATATCTCTTTGTTCAAGGGAAGACTAGCACCAGAGGAGGATTTATACGACCTGCTTCACAGTGGGAGACAAGGCTAAGGACCTACAGAGTGCCTCACACACACTCAAATCAGCATACAGGTACTGCATGTACAAAAAACACGCTCACCTTGTGGTAAGGCTACCAGTGACTGGTATCCGGAAAAGTGGCATGACAGAAAATTATGCCTCTCTATGAAAAATATAATGAACAGCCCCTGAGTTTTCCGAATCCCACCTGCATACTTACTTATATACTTAGACCTTATGATGAATCTCTCACCGTTCCACTAGAGTGTTCCAACATCATAAGACCTGCAATTGGCTAAAGATAGATTTCTGGAGGGCTGTGTCTATACTCTCTGGGGTGATCAAATGCTGCTACCTAGTGCTGCATCCAGGCCACTTATTTTTTGTGTATATTTTATTAGCATTTTCAACGGTAAACACAGTACATTTTGCAGAATATGTACATTACATAATATAAGACACATTTTTGGAATGAGCATTTATACAAAAAGTGCATGTCGGATCCCAAGTTACATTCCACTGGCATCCCCCAACGTTGTGTATTCCTGGCAGTAGTGCCATTAAATAACAGCTAATAAAACTTTGGCAGAAATTAAACAACACCCACTAACCTTCTCCCCTCCCTACCCTTCCTTCTGATCCATACCAATCAGTCTTTTTGTGACTACCAGTAGTCCAATAGGAGATACCGTTATTCAGGTGTCGGAATGCGTCTGTCCGGTTTTCCCCCGGAGTCACTCGCATGAATACCATCCCTGCTTTGAGAGTATTGTGTGGGGTGACTCAGTGCTTCCTATAACTCTGAAATCATGGATGCCCAGGATAATCCATCACCCTCTGCCTTTTCGTCGTTCCTTACAAATCGCATCCGGACCAACCTTGCCTTTGCCCACTCACTACATCTGTTACCCAGTCTGATTGCTTCGGGGGATTTGTTTGCATCCAGGCAATTACCACCAGTCGTTTGGCTAACACCAGTCTAAGGTTTACAAATTGCCTGCTTAATTTTTTTGTTTTAGGAGCTGGCAATAGGCCCAGTAGCACAGTCCTGATATCCCGTGTGACAGTGCAACCCGTGGCCCTTCCTAGTCCTCCTAGTATTTCCTCCCAATGTGGGGCAAGTCCAAATCATATGGATGAATTCCACCCTCTGCGTGCGACATCTAGGGCAACAGTCTTCTTGATCGGGATATATGACATGTAAAGTACGTGGGGCTAGATATACCTGGTGTAGTGGAGTAACTTAAAACAAGCATTTGTGCTAACTTTATAGACCCCCATGTATTTTCCGTCATTCTGCCTCCATCGGGGTCTCCTCCAGTGCATCATCCCACTTCTGTTGAAAATGCAGCGGCTATTTTGGAAGGTCATCTCTTAAGGCTCTATATAAGAACTATATCAATCGCCCCCCCTGAGCCATTTCTAGCATAGTTTTAAAGATACGAGTAACTGGTGGCTCATCCAGAAAAGTCTGCCAAAGCTTTCACGCGACCCTCGATAGCTTGGCATATTATAAAATTTGGCCCAAACATAGGTCGAATTCAGTCTGTGCCTCCTCTCGGGTTATGAAGCTATTATTTTCATACAGGTCCCCCCTTCAGGAGACATCCCCCTCCCTCCAGCAACTAAGTTGCATAGAATCTGCTATTGCTACAAGTGGACGAATCGCCCATAGAGGCATGTCTGGGGCATAAGAGGCACGTCGGATTATCCTACGCAAAGCCTGCTCCCGTACAGTTGCTTGCTAAACAAACAAAATAGCCAGACAGATATGTTTTTTAAGTTTTTTGATCCCTCTCAGTCAATAAATTCTGGAGGGTCATCTATTTTATTTTAGTATTTTTTGTATTTTTAGAAAAACATTTTAGACATTTACTTGGATATGTCATCAAACAGACAGTCAGCGAACAGTGAAAAACATACCAACAAATAAAGTGTGCGTAAATATATAAGTGCTATACAGTGTTAAAAATCAATACTGTCCTTTCATACAAATAACACCAAAACAATGAATCAAATATCTGACAATTAATTCACATTGGGAACCAGTCCTTTACATTAAGTACAAAGAGACGGGCGGACGCACAGTTCAAAGAGCACTGCCTGCCTGTCTAACTAAACCGGGGATAGAAAAAAAAATTAGAGGGTTACAGAGACTAGGGATAGCACTGTATAAATTTGAACAGCCCTAGTTGCACACTTTATTCGTTTTCCCAGGCTTAGGGTCAATGCGTTTCGAACCTCAGCGTAAGTAAGGGTTCTCCTCAGGACGTGGACTGGATGAAGCCAAAACTGGGAATGACAGGTAATTGTCACTCGAAATTCGTTGCAGTGGAATGGAGTGCCTCACACAGACCGGAATTCTGTGTAGGGATGCGTCATTTCGACAAGTACGGCGGAATCTATCGGAAGATCCGTAATTTTGGAAATCGATTCCTGCAGAGGCCAACTTAGTTATAAGCGACCGGCGTCATGTCTTTTGGGTTCTCTTGTGCACGGTCGTGTACTTCTTTATTCCGCGGAAATAATCCACAAGGCCTCGCTGTTTGCACGGGCGGATATGGCCGAGATACCCGCCACCCCCTCTCAACACAATCCCCAAGGATGGGAAACCGGAAACAGTTCGAACTTTTGGAAGACGGGAGGGAGTGACCCTCCCGGCCGTATTTATTAAAATATGAAACAAAATTAAAACATTAAAATAACAGTTTCATATTATGTACAATTTCATTTCCACATTGCGATGTTTGGCTAACCTTAACATATTCACTAATACAAAGGTACAAAGGTTCTCCTAGCCGAACTAACATCCTACAAAACATCTAACTTGAACTTTTGAAATTGTACATCCTAACGTTTAAGGGCCAACGGCAAGGTCGTAACCGGTGTCAAGATCCCTAACCAGAAATATCCCCCTCACTTGTGAGGGGCGACCGCACAGAGGTGTACCTCGAGTGCAACTACCAATTTCCCTTGACTTGACGAGGGCCCCAATAAACTCGACGCCACTTAAAGGTCGTCCGAGGACTCGTGTGAGGAATCTAGAAGGTAGCGTAGACCCCCCCCCAAACCCCACACAATTTACCACATCTGCCGTCGCAGATGTCCTGGCCCCGGGAAATTCTCCGGGAGGGGGCTGTAGCCCCCCCTACCCAGGAAGGGGCCTTGACCGCCTTTCCTTTCCTTTCGGCGTCCCATCCTTAGAAGGGACCGCCTTCCCCGTTGAGGGGCCAATGGCCACCTCCTTCGAGCGCTCCCATCCGTAATGGGTGACGCCCACTCATAGGGATCTACCAATTAGTGCTCACCGATCATGACCTTACCGCCCGACCAAAATAAATACGACAGTTCTAAACTAAATGAATCTAAACTAAAATGACTAAATTATTCAAAGACAGTTAAGCAACAATTTTATTAAAACATGCTACTGATCAACACTAGAGCCAGCTTACTTTATTTGCAAAACATACCACAAATTGACCATTTCTTTATTGCATATTCAAGGTTATCACGATAATAATCCGACCTGTAAATAAAAGAGTTACCACAACAAACTTTATTCAAAACCACTTGCTGTCTTCAGGGGCTGGTGGGTGGGTCAAAATTGGCTCTTCGTTCCGTCTCGAGCTCACGTGCAGCGAGGTGATGCAGCTTCAGAGCACAGGAACAAGAGGATGCTTCCCTGGCTTGTTGCTCCTTTTATCCGTCTTCAGGGCGGGCGTAAACCCGCCCCGGCCTGCCCCGAGGGCGTGGCCCGGCCGCGTCAGTGTCTAGGACAGCCCACTCCAGGGCGGGAAAAAGGCGCGCCCCGGCTACGCCGCTTCGGGCATACCAGCCGAGGCTCGCCTCCCGCCCAAGATGGCTTCCCGGGGGGATCGTGGTACTCCGCCATACGTTCGGGGGGACCGAATGGTCGCCCCTTTCCATATGGCCGAGATACCCGCCACCCCCTCTCAACACAATCCCCAAGGATGGGAAACCGGAAACAGTTCGAACTTTTGGAAGACGGGAGGGAGTGACCCTCCCGGCCGTATTTATTAAAATATGAAACAAAATTAAAACATTAAAATAACAGTTTCATATTATGTACAATTTCATTTCCACATTGCGATGTTTGGCTAACCTTAACATATTCACTAATACAAAGGTTCTCCTAGCCGAACTAACATCCTACAAAACATCTAACTTGAACTTTTGAAATTGTACATCCTAACGTTTAAGGGCCAACGGCAAGGTCGTAACCGGTGTCAAGATCCCTAACCAGAAATATCCCCCTCACTTGTGAGGGGCGACCGCACAGAGGTGTACCTCGAGTGCAACTACCAATTTCCCTTGACTTGACAGGGGCCCCAATAAACTCGACGCCACTTAAAGGTCGTCCGAGGACTCGTGTGAGGAATCTAGAAGGTAGCGTAGACCCCCCCCCCAAACCCCACACAATTTACCACATCTGCCGTCGCAGATGTCCTGGCCCCGGGAAATTCTCCGGGAGGGGGCTGTAGCCCCCCCTACCCAGGAAGGGGCCTTGACCGCCTTTCCTTTCCTTTTGGCGTCCCATCCTTAGAAGGGACCGCCTTCCCCGTTGAGGGGCCAATGGCCACCTCCTTCGAGCGCTCCCATCCGTAATGGGTGACGCCCACTCATAGGGATCTACCAATTAGTGCTCACCGATCATGACCTTACCGCCACAGGCCGGATAGTTGACCGGCTATCCGGACCCCCCACAACACTCCTACCTAAAGGTCATGTCTTAAAGTCTTTAGCCAAGCTATACAGTCTCCTATGAGTAACTCGTTCCCCACCCGGGACAAATGAACACCATCCCCCAAATACATACAGTCACCAGTAATACAACCATGCGAAATAGAATGCAGTGTATTGGAACGGAATAATCTACTCACTTTGTTATTAATTTTTTCTCACCGAATGGTTTAAAGCAGAAACAGAAACAGCCCCCCGCCATACTTTACGTGGGATCATATGTGACCATGCAATCGTGCACCCTGGAACTCTCCTCGCCAACCAACTTACAGTGGAAAGCATCGCCTCAAGAAGAAGTCGTCTACCAGTGGTGACCAAATCATTGCCCCCAAGATGTACTATGACTATAGACGGCGGTGACCTCGTCCGCCCTAGCAAACCCTCAAAAAATGATTGAAACTGGTCAATACAGAGTCCGCCCCTTCCGTAGAAGGACACACTGTACCCGTATTCCCCAGCCACGTGATTCATGTCACCTGCCTTGAATACGTCCGCGGCTCGCCTCACGTATGAGTGGCCCACGACCCACACCTCCTTTTTCACAGCCGGTGAAGTATGACCGCTGGCCCGGTGTTGGGTCGACTGCATAGTCCGCCCCGCCTCGTAAGCTTGCGCAACTGAAACCAAACAAAAACAAGAAGCGTGAATACATCGTTACAGCTTCACAACATGTGCAACCGCACATACCTCCTATAACAATTAGAGGACCAACGCCCCACACGTTTAATTTGTTCAACATTCAGACCCCTGGCTGTAGCCTCTGTAGCAGCCCCTATCCGAAAGGAATGGGTCCCAAACTCGCTCGGGTTCAAACCCGCAGCCGTAATTGACATCGCAAGCATCCGCTGAAACTGAAACCTCGTCAGTGGGGTGGCGTCAGCGTGTCTCAACAAGGTCCCCCCCATGATGCCACCCGCTGTGCTAAATACTCCTCTACACAACTCACCGGGCACATGGAGGACCCGGGGATCCTTCGTATCTTTATGCAGTCCCCCATTGAACCCTGGTCGGTCTTGGACTTGACAAACGAGACAGTCATAGTCTCCCCCCTGACTTGGACATGCTCTCGGCACAGTCCCCCCCTGGTATCCTGCTTGTTCCTTGCCACTAATTCGCTTACCCGCATAGCCCCATGGAATGCTAACACAAAAGCGGCTCGGAATAACACTGCTTCATACTGGGATGAACATGTTGCAGGAAGTACAGCTAACAACAAAGCCAACCTATCCAGACCTATCGGGCGCCTATCATCTACCCTGCGACCCTCAAGGCGTTGCCACCCACGTAGCGCTTTTTGCACAACGAAAGACGCTGTCGGGTCCTGGATCCCATGAGCCCTAGCCACGAAGGAAATGGCGGCCCGATGCCTCTGGGCCGTAGCCACTGATTTGCCTGCATGACGTAAAGACAGCAGGAATTTCACTACCAACTCCTCCTGGCCCCAAAGCTCCCCTCTAGCTGCCCCCAAAAAGGCCCAATAGGAACGGAATGCCCCTTCATATGCCTTCCTTGTCCTGGGTGCTAAACTCTCTCCCACGAGGTTCTGTAGTTCGGGGCACCGAGAGACCAGAGAGCTTCGGGAAAGGGTGCTGCCACCGGGTCCGCTGTGGGCAGAAAACCCCAGAAGGCCTGCATACGAAAACGAGAAAGCGCATCAGCCGCCTGGTTCATCACCCCCGGGACATGTCTTGCCTTAAATACTACATTCAATTGCATACATAATAACACAATTTCCTTGAGCAATCTCAGAATCCACTTGCATCGTGCTGCCTGGCTATTGATACACTCAACCACGGTCATGTTATCAGACCAGAATACCACAGAGTGATCTCTGAAACCCTCGGGCCAAGTTCTCAGGGCCACCAGAATGGGAAAAAGTTCAAGGAAAGCAATGTTACTTGTCAGACCACTCTCATGCCACCATGACGGCCATTTTTGTGCCGACCACTGAGTGCCGAATATGGCGCCAAAACCAATGCTCCCTGCTGAATCCGTCCACAGCCCCAGCTCCTCGGAGGACACGGCCGGTTTGTTCCAGACAATTCGGCCATTGAAATCCGCCAGAAATGCCAACCAAATGCGCATGTCCTGGCGAACCTCTGCCGAGAGCCTTGTGCGATGATGACCCTCCTTCAGGCCGACCATGGCTTGAGCGATCGAGCGAGAAAAGGGGCGGGCCATCGGTATAACTCTTAGGGCAAAATTCAACTGTCCCACCAATTGCTGTAGTTGATGCAGCCTAACCTTAGATTCACTTATACACATTTGCAGGGATGCCCTGAATCTTAACACTTTGTCCCCTGGTAGACGAAAACAACCTTCTTCCGAGTCGAGCTCGATCCCCAGAAACTCGAGGCAAGTCGAGGGACCCACTGTCTTACCTGGTGCCAATGGCACACCAAACTGATTCATCAAGACACAAAATTCGGTCAAAGCCTGTCCACATTCCGGATCCCCGGCTGCCCCCAGAAACAAAAAATCATCGAGATAATGCATAACATGTTGAAACCCCGTCTTCTTCGTGAAGACCCATTGCAAGAAACAACTGAACTTTTCAAAATAGGCACAAGATATAGAGCACCCCATTGGCATGCACCTATCCATGTAATAGTGACCCTGGAACATGAAACCAAGAAGACGCTGGTCGTCTGGGTGTACCGGGAGCAACCGGAACGCTGACTCGATATCAGATTTAGCCATCAGCGCACCGGGCCCCAGGCGATTCAAAATGGCTACGGCCTCATCGAAGGATGCGTACCGCACCGAACACACTTCCGGGTCTATCGCATCGTTCACTGAAAGACCACGTGGGGCTGATAAGTTATGAATCAGCCGAAACTCCCCCGGGTCCTTCTTGGGGACCACCCCTAACGGGGAACAAACAAAGTTAGCCACTGGTGGCACATTAAATGGACCGGCGACTCGACCTCGAGCCACCTCCTTCCCGATCTTTTCTTGTAGCACGGTCGTATGCTGTAAGACCGATATCTGGTTTTTACAAAGTGGCCTACCCTGAAACTCTCCCACTGGAATGCGGAAACCATATGAAAATCCGTTACGCAACACCCCAGCGGAAGCGTGATCCGGGTATTCGTTGAGCCAGGGAATCATCGCCATGGTATCAATCGGGGTAGGTAAAGGCGCCCCTCGGACTATGTCAGACCTGTTTGGCGCCTCCTCTACCCCCGTTATCACCCGTTTTGGCTCTGCACATGGACTCAGGATGGGATGATTGCCCACACCCCCCACATTCGTGCCTAAATTTGCATGACCCCTGGGGCCTAGTACATTTCCCTCTGTTAAAGTTCCAACAAACCCCCCTTTTATTTGCGTTGCCGGCTGGCCTCGAGTGATTGTCGTTACTCGTAACTGATCGAAAGGGCGTCCCCGCATATTGGCGGGAGGATTCACCAACGTTACTTCCTATCAATGGCACCTTCAACATACCAGAATCCTCCATTTTGGACCAGGACACAGAATCATAACAATCCCAGGTTAAGTTTTTATCATGCTCTTTCGCTTTTCTGAAAACATTGTCGTAACAAAACCAATGATTGCCCTCGTGAGATACAGAGTACCCCATGATCCGTGACTGATAAATCGGCAATTCGTGCAGCAATTCGGGCCTACGTTCACCCAAGATGGATGTAAAAACCCCCCATGCCTTGCCCCAATTACCAATGTTTTCATTTACCTTAAAGGCGGCCATTTTTGCGCGCCAAACACTTGGATGCATGAGCTCTTTCTGGCTTTTAACATGTTCCATTTCATAATGGTCGGTAAGCAACGAGAAGATGTTTATATATTCCCCTGCCCATATTTTTTCTTTAATAGCCAGAGGGACATGTTGACCCAATTTTTCCCGCCGAGAGGGTGCCGACTCATCCCTCGCAATCGGCAATGGCCGCTTACCTGAACCGGAAGCTGTATCTGCGACTGAAACTGATGGCGATGGTGCCGTCGTTGCTTCCCTCGTTTCCCGCAGCTGCCTCATCAACACCTGCGCGTCGTCAGCCGTGGCGCCCTTGCTACCTTTACCCAACCACGCTGCTAATTGAGCTGCCAGCTCGGGCGGCATATCTTCCCCGGACACGGGAGTGACCACTACGGGAATCGGGTTCCCTTCCTCTGGCACAGGAGTGGGAGCTTCGAGTGGGGTACAGGGAACTGGGTTGTCTCCCCCAGGTACAGCCCTTCTGGGCCTCTTGCCTTTTCCTCCTGGAGCTGCTCCTGCCAGGGGACGTTTCGGCCCCCCTTCCCCGTCTTTCTCCGCCATTCGCTTCTTTAAGTCGGTCACCTCCTTCATGAGAACACGCAGCATCTGGTCGGTAGTCATTCGCTTTCCCGCCTTCTTAGGCATTCTCACGACAGAGTATCTGAAAAACAAACGAGAAAATTACAACGCTCAAAATTGGCTCTTCGTTCCGTCTCGAGCTCACGTGCAGCGAGGTGATGCAGCTTCAGAGCACAGGAACAAGAGGATGCTTCCCTGGCTTGTTGCTCCTTTTATCCGTCTTCAGGGCGGGCGTAAACCCGCCCCGGCCTGCCCCGAGGGCGTGGCCCGGCCGCGTCAGTGTCTAGGACAGCCCACTCCAGGGCGGGAAAAAGGCGCGCCCCGGCTACGCCGCTTCGGGCATACCAGCCGAGGCTCGCCTCCCGCCCAAGATGGCTTCCCGGGGGGATCGTGGTACTCCGCCATACGTTCGGGGGGACCGAATGGTCGCCCCTTTCCACTTGTCTCCTCACTCGCTGATGGCGTTTAGCATAGGCACCAAACACCCATACAGTTGCCACATGTCGTATGGCATAGGGGTACCTATCAGGGACTTAAGATCCCATCATTAATAATGCAGTCTGCGACTCTCCTCCATATATTCCAGCCAACAGAGTTTTCTCCCAGTTATCTTTGTTGTCTAACCAGTGAACCTCATATTGTAATTGAGATGCCATGTAGTACATGTCCAATCGTGGAAACTCTAAGCCACCTCTCTCCCATGTCCGTTGTAATGTTGCTAGTCGGACTCTTCATTGCTTTTTCCCCCACAGGAGTGTGCCAAATAAAGCTCCTGCTCCAAAATCAATGTTGGGAGTACTATCCGTAGATTGAGAGACAGAATGGTGGAGCATTTTCGTGCGCTTAAAAATGGGGATACCAGATATCCTATTGCTGCTCACCTGATACAAACTCAAGAAGACTCACACACTCATAAATTTAGATATCATGGTATTGATTGTGTAAAACCTGATAAGAGGGGTGGTAATAGGACCCTGCAATTAAGACGTAGGGAATGTATGTGGATTATGAGACTGAGGGTGGTTGAACAGGGTCTGAATTTAGATTCAGAATTAAAGTATTATTTGGGACAATAGTCACTTTATATTTATTGGTGATGTCTGATACTGTAATTATGTATGAATTATGAGGATATGTTTATGTATTGTTAAGTGTGTTGCTATATCCCATAGTAATATCATATGATGAGTTTATTTCTGTATGAAACAACTACAGATAATATGTAGTACGTATTACTTAATTGCGCAGTCAATGTACATATTAATCAAAATGATTATATTATATATTATACATTATGTTTTTGCTTTGTCAGCTGTAAATAACGGCTATTGGGAGATTGTATGACTAACGAAATGTATTCTCTCACTTTCCCCCTTTCTTGCTTTCCCTCTCTTTACATGACTTTCAATTTTGGACAGATACTTCTGTTATTCATGATAATTATTTACTAACTTGTAATAGGGTTCATGGCTTGGTAATTATGTAGGAGACACAGTGACTTAGGAATAGGAGAGATGTACAGGAACATGAAGCCTAATGCAACTATGACTGTGGTTAGGAAATTATCCGTAGCTCACAGCATTCGAGATACTTCGAGATGCTGGGGGTCGGGAGTTCGAGACCCACCAATTGTTGTATTAGGGTGTTCTGATCTCTACCAGTATTTATTTTCATACGTTTGAAGTTTTACTTTATGTCTAGGGATTTAAATATATGTACGATTTCGTACTACGTTATTACCTTGTGGTGATATAATTAAATAGAAAACATTATTTCATTATGGAATACAGACATAGAGGGTGGACTCTGATCGTTTTCGAGTTTAGGAGTATAGGTCGTAATGATTTCTTTATCTTTATTATTGATGAACAAGTGTGGACTTAAGATTTATGATGTGCATTTTGAGCAATAGCAATTATATATTCCTTTTTTCGGAGTTTTGGAGTTTGTAGGTTACGAGCCATTCCAAGATGGCGGCTGCCGACTAAAACATTTAAAACCAGTGCTAAGATGGCGACCGCGGTGTACGTGAGCTACGAGTTTATTTTGAAGAGTTTCCGATTGAGGTAAGGATGCTTATAGAGATTGCATGCTAGGGATGTTCAATTCTTTAACTATGCACGTGTTGTATACTAATGATTTGATTTTGAACTTTCAGATCACGTACTCGTGGATGTATTGATAATGTGACTTTAGAGGTGAGACTTAGTGAATGGTTCGCCATTACTTGAGATTTTTTGAACATGAATAATAATCTTTGAATATTCACTGACTTGCCTTTAATTTATAGAATTTAGTGAGGGCAGGACTTGACCCTTAATCTTTGACTAGGAGGAGTAAATACAAGATATTGGTTCTCTTTAATTTGAATGCAGCTCACATACTCTTTGATGAAATGATAGTGGGAATTTAGAGGTGAGACTAGGGGCTAGATGTAGGTAATTCCCATTTACAGACTCTTAAATACCGAATTTTACCGAATCAGTATTTAAGAGTCTGTAAATGGGAAGGGGGCA
This sequence comes from Lissotriton vulgaris, assembly GCF_964263255.1. Lineage (NCBI taxonomy): Eukaryota > Metazoa > Chordata > Amphibia > Caudata > Salamandridae > Lissotriton > Lissotriton vulgaris. The sequence continues at coordinate 579,777,882 of NC_141699.1, read as the reverse complement.
GATTTAGGTAATTCCGAATTAAGGAATACCGAATCTGTAAGATTCGGTATTTACCGATTCGGTAAATACCGAATTGGTATTACCCATTGATTCCTATGGGCCTTGAAGCCCATAGGAATCAATGGGAAATACCGATGCGGTATTTACCGAATCGGTAAAGACCAAATCCTGCAACGGTGCAGGGGGTGTCACTTTGACACCCTCTAGCACCCCAAGTACAGGCTTGTGTGAGATGTGGCACACATACATGCCCTAAGGGCACGTCTGTGTGTCACATGGCACAGGTGTGCATGCACAGATGTGCATGCACACCTGAATTCGGTATTTTACCACACAATAGGAATGTGTGGTAAAATACCGACTCTTAAGGTCCTGTGGCACTCTTAGGAGTTTCAGCTACATATGGATTTACCGATTCGGTAAATATACCGATTCGGTATTTTACCGAATCGGTATATTTACCGAATCGGTAAAATTACCGATTCGGTAGGCCCCCTACATCTGAAAAGCCTAATACCGGTGGGAAACGGCCGAAATCGGCCGTTTCCGACCCGTATTAGGGCTCCTACATCTGGCCCTAGGTAACTGGTTCGACATTGCTCGAGATTTCTTGCACATTAATAATTATTCTTGAATGTTAATGTATTTTGCCTTTAACTTATAGAAGTTTGTGAGGGCAGGACTTGACCCTTAATTCTTGATTAGGAGGAGTGAAAACGAGATATTGTGATACTGTACTCGTATAACACTGAAGGTGAGGAACTCGCACTTGGTAGCCCACGGTCCATTGAAAATTGGAAACGATCAGGTTATATACATATTTAATGTGTTCTCTTTACCTTGAATGCAGATATTAACTAAGGTAGCTGATTTACGTATAATTTGAAGAATAGGAGCTTGCGCCTTGGATATAGTTTGATTGACCATGATAGTGGTGAGTGGTCAATGCTTTTTGTTTTATTCACATCAGGAACCTTATTGTTGTGGGTGTATAGACTCGAATATTGCTGAACCAGTGGATGAACTTTGGAATAACCGATTATTTAACTATTAGTTTGTATGACATTATTGACATATGTTTTCTAATGTCTTGGGTTGCAGCCCTGAGGAAGTCGAAAGCATATACTATTGCTTGAATAAACACGTGTTGGCTGTGTTTGGCTGCGTTTTGCGTTTCATGGAATAAAGAAGATCTACTTTTGGAACATTTGTTACATTTGGGTTCTTTACTGACTTTAAGAAGATTTATTTTTTGTATGGACCACTGAACGCTGAATATATGGACAAGAAGAATGAACTATAGCATATATCCAATGATAAGAGGTTATATTGTAATCAAATATTGAGTGTGTTGATTAAGTTGTTTATGTGTCTGTAACTATCAGGAATTTGAATCAGTGTTTATTTATGACATTATTTTTACCTCAATTTATAATTCAGGTGCTCAGGGAGGATAACAATTTTGCCAAACACAGCATCCAGGGTAATAAAACATAACATACAGTAAGTATTTTAGTTATGTTGGTCGCCACAACATGCCCCCTCAACACCCCTCCTGGAAGAATCCCGCCCATCTCTCAGGTCAACAAGCGGTGTCCTCTGGCCACGCAACCTCCGGCAGTTAAAAAAAGTACTCCACCTAAAGGAAGGCCCAATCCCAACATAGAACTACCTCAACAACCCTCCTCCCCTTCGGCACCATCACATTTTCCTCCCTGTCAAACTCATGCCCAGTGAGGGCATGTAGACAATGCCTCATTGCCCTATAGTAACCTTGAAAAATCAAACTAATACAACTATAGTAACTGCAGTACAGTCAAGTGAGTTCCCGCACACTCCACCCCATTCCATAGAAGTGAGTGGCAATCCGCCGAGGTGTGAGGACAACACTCTAACTCCATTAGCAGGTACCAGTCACCAGCGGGGCAAGCCCGATCACAGAAAGCATTGCGTGTGGAAAGAAAAGTTCATATATCAGTAGATTCACCCTTCATTACACCTCAAATCCCCCACATTAGGTCGATCTGACCGATCAGAAGTGTCCGTTCACAAATCCTAGCAAGTGTCTCAGCTAAGGAGCTAGTTCAGGCATCAGTGTCCTCACTGGCATCAGTGTTCGGTGGGCTTCCTGGTGACAAAGCCCTCAAGTCTGGCACAATCTCCAAGACCTGCAGTATGCCATCCCGACAGACCATTATTCTACTAGGACTGTGATGGCCAGTGGTACCCTGAGAATGCTTCTGCAATCGCCAGCTGCTAGACCAATCACGAGGACCGAACTTGCTAGGCGTAATCGTGGATGGAACCAAACATGATCCGGGAGAGCTGTTTGCATCCAGCAAGTCGCCCGCATCTCCTCCTGTAAAGAAAAACAGAGCCTATCAATTGTGCTCTACCCTCAGTTTGGCTGGATAGAAAAAGCTATATCTGAAATTTAAGTCACACAGGCGTCGTTTCACAGCCAGAAAGGAGAGTCATACAGCAACATGCATCATTAGAATCTTGCATTCGCAAAACGTGTGAATCGCAAAATTCGCCAGTTTGCGAATGCAATTTCAACTTCTGGGATGCATCATGTTGAAAGTGTTTTTTCGCAATTTAAGGAATTGCAATTTTTTTGCGATTCCTTAAAAAAAACGCAAATGTAGGGAATCGCAGAATTTTGGAAAAAAAGTGCGTGCATCAAAAATCGCAATTAGCGATACCTTAAAAAATCGCAATTTGGAATTCTTATTTTTAGAAAAAGTCAGGCCAGGTGGTAAAGTTTACAAAAACAATCAATGTAGGTGAAACTCATTTGGAGTTCATTTAAGGGGCTCCACAATGGTATGCAGTCTAAATATCGAGTTTTTTTATTGAATGGACATAATATTGAGTCAGGAATATCGAGTCTGCAATAATATCGAGGTAAGTAATATCGAGGTAAGTAATATCGATTTTAATAGTAAAAAAAAAATTATCGAAGGTAGTAATATCGAGTTGTTATTATCGAGTGTGTAAAATATCGTTTATGTTAGTAATTAATTAATATCGAAAGTAAAAATATAGTGTCAGAATCTCGAATGTAAAAATATAGTGTCAGAATATCGAATGTAAAAATATAGTGTTAAAATATCGAATTTCAAAATATAGAAAGTTAAAATATCAAAATTATAAATATAGAGTGTAAGAATATTTATATATATAATTTTTTATAAATAAATTAAAAAAATTATTTATTTTAAAAAAAGTGTAATAAAATTGCGATTCTCCTATTAACATGACCAGAGAATCTGGATTTCATTAAAGACACGGAGGCTAACATTATGCATTAATCTTTTTAATGCAGCTCACAGCCGCTTACATCACAAAGACTTAGAATAAGAACCAAATGACATCACAGTATCCATAAAAGGCCTGTGCCAGGAAAGATCAGCCTCTTTTAAATGCCTTGAACGACAGGTCAAACGAAGAATACATCTTGAAACATGAAGGAAGTATAGTTGAAACTTGTAAAATCCTTTGTGAAACATCAATTCGAATTGTCTGAAAGAAAATAAAGCAAATCAAGAAAGGTACAAGGAAACCTTCAGAAGAAGCAAGCAAAGGTTAAAAGGTATGAACATTCAAAACATTGTAAACCAAAATAATCCTCAATATCCCTCAAGGGAGGGACGGGAGGGATAATGTTAGCCTCCGTGTCTTTAATGAAATCCAGATTCTCTGGTCATGTTAATAGGAGAATCGCAATTTCATTACAAGACAGGAGGCTACATTATGCATGTTGGTAGCCATGAATCACAACATCACATGATGTCATTTGGTTCTTATTCTAAGTCTTTGTGATGTAAGCGGCTGTGAGCTGCATTAAAAAGATTAATGCATAATGTTAGCCTCCTGTCTTGTAATGAAATTCAGGAGCGGGATGTGGGTTTTTAGGGGAATAGGGTGGGGAGTGTTTTAAAAAATTTTATTTTGATTTTTTTTAATAAAAAAAAAATGTTTTATTAAAAATATTTAAATAAATGTATAATAATGTATAATACAATTTAGGAGTGGGATGTGGGATTTTAGGGGAATAGGGTGGGGAGTGTTTTAAAAAAGTGATTTTAGAATTTATTTTTTATTTTTTTTATAAAAAATTAAAAATTATTACAAATATTTAAATACATGTATAATAAAATTTAGGAGCAGGATGTGGGTTTTTAGGGGAATAGGGTGGAGATTTTTTAAAAAATGTGAATTTTTAAAATTGAAATTTTAAAACAATTTAGAAACAAATTTAGGAGTGGGATTTGGGTTTTTAGGGGAATAGGGTGGGGATTGTTGTAACATTTTAAATTAGTAATAAATATTTTTTAATTAAAAAAATATAAAAAATTCAAATGTTTAAAAAATGTATACTTAAATTTAGGAATGGGATGTGTGTTTTCATGGGAATAGGGAGGGTAGTTTTGTTAACATTTGTAATCATAAATTTTATTTTTTATACATTTAAAAAAATGTAATTTGTTTTTAATATTTTAAAAATGTACATTAAAATTTAAGAGTGGGATATGGGTTTTTATGAGTATAGGGTGCGGAGTGTTTTAAAAATTTCAATTTGTTAAATGTATTGCTAAAATGTTACAATTAAAATAAAATTAAAAAAAATAATAATAGAAAATTATATTGGTTTTGTGTACACTACATTATCTGAGTCTGTTGTTGGTGGAGTGGGATTACTTAATAATATTGTTTGATTGTCCAGCATCTTCCCTGAGGTTATACTTGGTGGAGTGGGAATAGTAAATTATATAGGTTGATTGTCCAGCACTTTTCCGGAGTTACTACTTTGTGGAGTGGTAATAGTAAATTAAATGGGTTTTGTATCCAGCACCTTCCGTGACTTTGTACTTGGTGGAGTGGGAATAGTAAATTATATAGGTTTTGTGTCCAGCACCTTCCCTGACTTTGTACTTGGTGGAGTGGGAATAGTAAATTATATGGGTTTTGTGTCCAGCACCTTCCCTGAGTTTGTACTTGGTGGAGTGTGAATAGTAAATTATATGGGTTTGGTATCCAGCACCTTCCCTGAGTTACTACTTGGTGGAGTGAGAATAGTAAATTTTATTGTTTGAGTGTCCAGCAACTTCCCTGAGTTTATACATGGTGGAGTTGGAATAGTAAATTATATGGGTTTTATGCCCAGCACCTTCCCTGACTTTGTACTTGGTGGAGTGGAAATAGTAAATTATATGGGTTTGGTATCCAGCACCTTCCCTGAGTTAGTACTTGGTGGAGTGGGAATACTACATTATATTTTTTGAGTGTCCAGCATCTTCCCTGAGTTTATAGTTGGTGGAGTTGTAATAGTAAATTATATGGGTTTTGTGTCCAGCACCTTCCCTGACTTTGTACTTGGTGGAGTGGGAATAGTATATTATATTGTTTGAGTGTCCAGCACCTTTCCTGACGTTGTACTTGGTGGAGTGGGAATAGTAAATTATATGGGTTTTGGGTCCAGCACCTTCCCTGAGTTTGTACTTGGTGGAGTGGGAATAGTAAATTATATTGTTTGAGTGTCGAGCACCTTCCCTGAGTTTATAGTTAGTGGAGTTGGAATAGTAAATTATATGGGTATTGCATCCAGCATCTTCCTTGAGTTTATAATTGGTGGAGTTGGAATAGTAATTTATTTGGGTTAAGGGTTTAGCGCTTTCCCTGAGTTAGTACTTGGTGGAGTGGAAATAGTATATTATATTGTTTGAGTGTCCAGCACCTTTCCTGATGTTGTACTTGGCGGAGTGGGAATAGTAAATTATATGGGTTTTGGGTCCAGCACCTTCCCTGAGTTTGTACTTGGTGGAGTGGGAATAGTAAATTATATTGTTTGAGTGTCCAGCACCTTCCCTGGGTTTATACTTGGTGGAGTTGGAATAGTAATTTATTTGGGTTAATGGTTTAGCACCTTCACTGAGTTTATACTTGGTGGAGTGGGAATGATAAATTATTTTGGTTGACTGTTCAGCATTTTGGTAGAATATATAGTTGATGCAGTGGGAAAAGTAAATTATAATATATGAATGTTTAGTATTTTGTGAGAGTAAATATAGTGATATTAACTATGTTGAACTCATGTTGTATGGTAAAATTATTATAACAATATTAATGAATTATTGTAATTGTTAGTAATGAAAAAAAATTAATTAGAGTCACAGCATGTTTTAAAGATTTTATTATTTCCAAAAAGTAGGTTGTAAAATAAGAAATCAGAAAGTAATTTTATTGACATTTTTCAATGTTATCTGTACATTTTTATTTTCATTAAATAAATTAAAAATATTTAAATTTTCATCACAGTTGTACATTTGTCTCAAAAAATGATTATTGCTAACATAATTTATTGCAAATATTTCGAAGTAAAGTAATATTTATTAAGTGTACATATTTTTTGTTTATTTCACAGTTTTTAATGTAAAAATAAAAATGTATTTGACAAGTCATATACAACAACTTTTTTATAATTTTTTAACATTGTGGTAGTATTTTTAAACATTTTTTGTAGTACACATACTTATAAACATTAATACAAAAAGGTAGGTTTTGTTAACATTATTATAATATTTACATTTGTGTTTTTTGAAATAAATGTTTATTATTAATATATAAAATATTAATAATAATAATTTTTACAGATACACTTCTAATGTTTCTAGGTAAAATATTGGTTTATACGAACAGTAAATAATAGTAATATTAATAACAGTATTGTATATTCATACAGTCATGTAAGTAATTTTTTATGAGATAAATGTTTGTTTATTTAATGTAAAGTCATTGAAAATAACATATAGTACATTGGAATAATGTTTATAACAATGTTACATTTTTGTTTAATTGAAAAAAATACAATAGTTACATAATGTATATTGTAATGTGTAAAATTTTACAATGTTATTTAATGTTAATATAAATGGGACTATTTGTTTGTTTAGGCCTATTTTGTAACCACGCCATGTTATTTTGTGTCATTTCGATTTGGAAGAGCTCGCGGTTGGAGCCTGCTTCACGTGTGGAAGGGTAAGTTTAAATGTAAGTACTTTATATAAGTTATATGTTTAGTTTGAGTGTTTGTGGAGTGTGTGTAAGTTTTCTATTGTTTGGTAGTTGTAGGATGTGTGTGTTTTAGGCGGTAGTTACGGTTATCGTTTTGGTTCCGGTTTACTAGTTTTGGGTTAGTATGTTGATGAGGTAGGAATAGGGTTAGAAATGTAACATAATGTTTTGTATTGTGTTTAATAATGTTTTATATTGTATGTTGGGGTGTATTGTGTGCGGCTGGGTATGTATTTTTTCTATTTTACAGGTACTATATCTGGATGTCGTTTTTGGGAGAAGATTGCGTTTTTTTTCGTAAGAAGGGTATCTATTATTTTTTAATATATTAGAGACACACTTTCTAACATTTTCGGTTTTTCCTGGAGCGTTTTTTATCTTTTACACTATTTTCGGGTCTTTAATGGCTTATCGTTGGATCCATTATGGAGAAGAATCGTTATGGATCTGTTTTTTTAATTTTATTTATATTACATTTCCATGGAGCGTTTTTTCTGTTTTTGTGAACTATTTTCGGGTTTTTTAAGGGTTTCCCAGTGGATTGTGTTGGAGCAGAATTTTTTTGATTTTGTGTTATTTTTGGATGATCATGTTTGGATTGTTTAGGTGGATTACTTAGAAGGAATGACGTATTTGGTTACAAAGGTTTCTCTTCAGCAACAAAGTGAGTAAGTATTTTTCATTGTTTTTATTGGGTGGGATTGTTATGTTATTTTTTATGTAATTTTATGGTATATGTTAGAAATTGTAAGGAAATTATTTAGGTATATTTAAATAAATATATTAAATATATCTCAATAATTTTGTTACAGTTTCTAACGTGTTTAATATCTATATTTTATGTTTACTATTTGAATATTGTAGGTATGTGACTTATGTTTAAAGAATTGTTTTAGCTATGGTAGATAGGTATGGTAGGTCTCTGGTAGTTGGGTATAGGGTTACTTGGCTTTGTAAGGTGTTGTACATTTTTTTCGTTTCTTTAGTTAGTTTAGGGCCTATTTGTGTTATAGATTGCTCCATTCGGAGTTCTTTGTAGCTTTGCTCCTTTTGTAATGCTTGAAGGAGTTTATGTAGGGTTAGGGAACCTCTTCCTGTACCTGCTTGGAAAGCATTTTGCTATCCTTCGACAGTGTTGTTGCTTTTAGCTTGTTTATTTAGTGTACTTAGGTAGACGTTCCACCAGGGGATTTGGAATTTTGGTTGCCTTCTGTGTCCATATCTGTGTAGTCTCCCTACCCATGTATCTTCGAAATAATCTAAGAGAGGGCTTAGTTTAGTTTCATTTTTTTTAAAATAGGGGCTGTCTATTAATAGGTTGTAATGTTCCGCTACGTCTGTAACTGGAACGTAGGCCAGTGCAATTAATTTTTTTACCTGGTAGGCAAAAGTACTGTCAGTGCAGTATTGGATGCTTAGGGCAGATTTTTGTATATGTTTCCATATACATTTGTTAAAGTGGTAGTAGCAACCTTGGATTGCTGTGTGAGGGTAGGTTTTTAGAATTGTATTTATCATTGCTTTCTCAAAGTCAATGATAATTTTTGGGGGGAAGTAATTATTTGTTAAGTCTTTTTTGTATTTACTACCTCAGTATAGGTTGCTTGCTGTTTGTTCTGTAGTAGGGCATATATGAAGGGGATATTGCAGTTTTGATAGTGTCCATGGATGGTGCATAATTGGTAGAATGGTTTTGGGCACACTGAGAATGTGCCGTCCATCATCCATGTTTTGCATTGGTGTAATTTCACCATATTGTCAGCTGTAGCAAACATTATAATTCTTTTTTCCTTACATGCATTGTCATATATGATGAAAGATTCGTTATTGTGGGTTATTGTTAGTTCAGGGGGTATTTGGACTTCCTCAAATGTTTTTGGGGCAGGTGGTGTAGCTGTAGTTATTCTTTATTGTCTAGCTATTGTCCTTTTTAGAGAATCTATAGAAGGGACTTGACTTGATGCATGTTGGGGGAGAGTTCTTAGATGGTCTTTAAGAATAGTTGTAGATGGGCGGTCTGTGTTAGTGCTTGCTTCTTTTAGTGAGTCAAGCAGTTGTCTCATTTCTATTTCTGTAACGTTGGGAGGGTGGTTATCTTCTGTTGTGTTAGTTACAGTTGTTTCCTGAGTTATAGCATGACCATAACATTTATCACTGTAATATTTGCTGCATTTCCAAAAGATGTTGTTTTTCTTGGGTATATGTATAGCCCATATAACAAAGAAGCCTTTTGCCTTTCTGTGAAGTTACAAATTTAGCTTCTTCTGTCATTGTTCTGGTTTCTTTCTACAGTAAATAAATGTTACATTGAGAAATTTAGATTTGTTTTACGTTTATCATTACATTTATCACATTTTCACAGTATATTTACCAGTTTTTCAGTTGTTTGGAGGGCTGTGCTCTGTGTTTTGATGGTTTTCTTCTCTGTTTCTTTTGTTGTTGGCTCTGTTGGTAAAAGAAAAAATAATTTATTATATATGTTTGGTTTACAAGTATTGGATTCCTTTTCACTTGGACGTTTTCTTTCTAAGTTTCGTTTTATAACTTGTCTCTGTTATTTCAGTTTGTATACTTACTTTGTTTTTAGAGTTGATAAGTTTGCAAATGTTGACTTTTTTTCTTTAATCGAGGTATATCTGCAATAAATGCTAAAAATGAAAGAAAAAGATTAGTGTATTTTTTAATTTATTATTTGTAGTTTGTAGTGCTAAGCCTAGTAGTTAATGTCAGGTACTTACTTTGGTTTTCTGTATCCTTTGTTTGATGGTAGCAGTTTTCTGTTCCAGTGAAAATCTGGCAGATTTTCCCCTTCTTCACGTTTTGTAGCACCAAGTGGTATCTAATTGTAGGTTTTCTTTCTTTATATAGTGTTTGAATTATGTGTTGGTTGATTTGATTGGTCAATTTAATTGTTTGGTGTTTTTTATTGGTTGTTTGAGATATTTTGATTTTTTTTGGTAGGTCAGTGATTCGTTTTGTAGATGGTAGGTAATGGTTTTATATTGTGGTGCATTTATTTTTCTTTTTTTTTATTTAATATTGTTTTGTAATGTGAGCTGTATAATGTTTTATATGATTATATCATGTGAATTTGGTGTAGTAAAAGAATGTTTTATATGTTATAAATGTTGCTGTTTATTTATTGTTTAATTGTAGTATGTTATATTTTATATAAGTATGCTGATTTATGTTACGATTAAAGTGTTTTTTTACAGATATGTTCGTATATTTATTATGTATAGTGGAGTCGATAATTTGATTTATCGATATTTTAGTGGTCTATATTTTTGTTTTTGATATTTTTGATTATGTCTTTATGTGTATTGAAAGTCAATACATTTTAATTGCGATATTTTTAAGGGTCGATAATGTTGTTTTCAATGTTTTTAGGTTGCAATATTTTTTAGTCGATATTTTTGTAGTTTTATGTTTAAGTATTGGGAGTCGATATTTTTGTACTCAATATAATTACGTCGATTATTTTTGTACTCGATATTCGGTCCGTCGATATTGTTTCAGTGATCCCTCCACAATGCACCAAAGACTGTTTCACAATGGCAGCACTCATTACCGTGGCACGTAGGTTGAGGTTGAGAGCAGCAGCAAGGAGGAGAAGGATGGTTCATGAGAGAATTTTCAGAGTGCGCGACACCTTACTAGGCCAGACAGAGGCAGAAATCTATGATAAGTATAGGCTAAATTCTGACTCAATTTTAGATTTGATAGATGAATTGGACCCAATCTTGCAGAGACATACACGTAGGACACAGGACATACCTACCCATGTACAGGTATTGTGTTCCCTACACCTCCTTGCCTCGGGGTCCTTCCCGGTGTCATAGCCATTGCTGGTGGTGTGCCCCAGAGTTCCCTTTCTCGTTTTTTTAATGATTTTCTCAATGCCATGTTGCAAAGGATAAGTCATCACATTACATTTCCAAGCACACAACAGGAATTGCTTCAAACAAAGTCAGATTTCTACAACATGGCACATTTTCCCCATGTTATTGGCTGCATAGATGGCACACATGTTCCCATTTGTCCCCCATCTGAAAATGAGTACGTTTACCACAACCGGAAATTTTACCATTCTCTTAACATTCAAGCAATTTGCAATTCAAAAACTATCATCACTGACTTAGTTGCTAGTTACCCTGGAAGTGCCCATGATTCCTATATTTTTAGACATTCGTCCGGTAGTAGGAGACGCTAGGTGCCGAGCGGGTGCTAGGCATTGTGGGCGGTGTGCCATTGTCGCCTCCACCCCCCTCCCGAGACCTATGGGGTGTGGATCTTTTATCTTACAAACTACACAGGTTCCTCTAAACTGAGGCAAAACCCACAACTTTATGGTTTGTTTTTGCACCCTTTAATTTTTACACCTGATTTTACCTTTCACGTCCTTTGGTAAGGGTGGGCCTTAGTACGCCCACACCGCCGAGGTACACTACTAACGGTCCTGATGAAAGCCCAGTAAAATTACACTTAAACGGGCAGAAACATGTCGACCCCACTCTAAGTGGAAATATTCAAAACATTATTTGGTAGATTTCCCAACACATATTTTTATTCATGTCAGGCTGACCATTGAATAAAACTTTTGTGTGGCAGAGCCTTTTGACATTTTTAAATCACATTCTTTTGACACTATTGACACGAATAACCAGCTCCGCAGTATCCTGGTATTGTAGCACACCAGGGAGGCATTCGGCTTCTCCTGGTGGGCCCGATGATGAAGCATGTCACCACCCAGGGTGGTGAGTGAGGGCTTCCTAAGAAATCCCTAATGATTTCCAATGTGATTCATTTTGGTTGACTCTTCCTTCTCTGTTTTCTGTGCTTATACATATGTTTTTTACGACACTCTTTTGTTGTTTGACAAAGATTGACCAGGGGGACTGAGAGTGTCCCTTACTCTTCCCTCTCTCTCAAATTGTTGTTACCTATTATGCCTACTGGCACTTCCTACTTGCTGTGCCTGTATAGCTGTACACATTGTTTCCATAGCTGTTGCCATACGGTCAAGTTTCTCAGATGATGCTCTATGAGCTATTTCTATTACATTTGTCATGTGAGTCAGACTGTTGTGTATAGCACCAATATGATGACTGATGTGAATATTTTTTTGCCCTTCGTAACATGTATGTCTTTCTCTTGTAGGGGTTGGACTTTCAGGAGTTTTAACTACACAACACTGGCGTTGCTGTCATCTTCTACTGCTGGTCTATGTTGTGATGGACGTGCCCTGCGCCTATAAAATAAATGTATCCTATTCCGCCTGCTCTGCTGTATGTATTGGGTTGCTGGGGCTTCAGCAGTCTGTGGTTCTTGGACATGGACATTTGTTTCTTCATCACTCTCTGAGTGCATCAGTTGGTGCAGTCTGTTTCTTTGACTTCTTGGCTGTATAGTGTGTGAAGAAGTGGCTGAATTTAATTCTTCTGTGTTTTGACATTCCTGAGTATGTAACTCGGCCCATTCATTTGTATTAGTGTCCTGTTCTGTATCTATGATTAAAAGAGTGCAAACAGTATGTTACTTTTGCATTTTCCAATTTTTGTAGCATGAACTGAAGTACATTTGAAATAAAAAGCACATGTTGCATGACTAGTCTCCTATTCTAACAGTGTTGATGTCTACATTTCATTTAATTACTTATTGCCTAACTACTTGCATTTCTGATGATACATGGACTACAACTCCCATGATGCATTGCTTCTTTCATTAAAAGTGTTATTATGTAGTGCTATTTGCAACAAAGAAAATAGTACATGATGGGGACTATTAATAAGCAGCTGGGACATCATTAGGGGTCTCTTTCACTCACATTTTAAAGAAAAAAACATGTATGACTTTTTACCTTGTGATGGGCCAGCATGCTCTGAGGTGTCAATTTCTATGACTCCAATTACTGCTTCAGTTGCAAGGGTTCCTTCCACCATGTCCTCAAGGGGGGTATTAGGCCTGTCCCTGGGTGTTCCGCCACCAGTCCTTTTTGCAGCCTTAATCCGGTTAGCAATTCTTTCCTTAGCACGACTGCGCAGGTCATACCAGCGTTTTTGTAAATTATTAATATTCAGGTGGGCAACCCCCACAGCATTCAATTTGGCTTGTATTGCAAGCCACAGTTTTCTCTTCACTCCTTCAGGCACCTTCAAAGATTGCTTCCCGAAAAGAAGGTCCTGCCTCATAGTGACCTCCTCAATCAGTATTTCCAGCTCCTGGTCACTAAATATAATTTTTCTTTTCCTGGCATGCAGGTCTTCTCCAGCATTTTCTGAGGCAATTTCCCCTTCAGCTACAGACAAACACACTGCTCCAGTTGCTCCTAGCAGAGCTCCAACTGCCACTCCTCTAGTTCAAACAAGAGTACAGGTGTGTGTAATTAGTCTCCTGGCTTCCTGGGTGTGATGTCATTTGAATACATCAATTTGCGAATTCGCAATTTGTGAAATCGCAAAATGCGAATTCGCAAACAAGGAATCGCATAAATCGTGCAAATCGGTAAAAATTGTGATTTTTACTGATTCGCCAAAAAAATAAGACAAAATTTGATTCATTTCATTTTGCGATTCTTTATTTGCGATTCCTTATTTTTTGCAAATAAGGAATCGCAAATTGAAATTTTGATGCATGTGCCAGTTAGTTCTTAAAGCCGTTGGGTATAATCAGGGAATATCACAATTTGATGGCACTCAAAAAGAAGTTGCTTCTTTGTGCGTGTTAGTTGCAGTAGGAGATCCCTATCCCGGAAATTGAGAAAGCTGGCTATGATGGCCCTAGAAGGGGCCCCCGGCTTTGGAGGAGACACAAGTACCTTATGCGCTCTCTCTACTGTAAATACCTTCAAAAGCCCCCGGGGAGCTGAGACCTTCATCAGCCACTTCTCGAAGAATAGTTCTGCCGACAGTCCCTCTGACTTTTCCGGAAAGTCAATGAAGCGAAGATTGTTCCTCCGGGTATGTCCCTCTCCATCTTTGGCCCGATCATCCGAGTGCACTAGTTTCTTCTGGAGGGTAATCACAGTAATCTTGGAGACTGTGGAGTTCCCTCTGCATCGTGTCCATTGTTCGCTCTGTGGTGGTAACCCTGTCTGATATCTTTCGCAAGTCACAGCGGAGTAAATTAACATCAATGGCAACCGCCTCAATTCTGTTTTTCAACTCACCACTTGTATTGTGGATAGCGATGAGTATTTCTGCAAAACATTGGGTTTAGCCACTGCTGACGATGGATCAGCCATTTCGGCAGGCTGCGGCATCACTGAGGTGCCCTGTTCCACATTACGCGGCTGGGCGTAGTTTGATATTTTAGTGGATTGGGCCACCTTGCTTCCTTTATTCTTTGCCATCATATGAGCTGGTGTATAGATCAGAGAGACAAGGAGTGCAGTCTCCATACCCACTTCCGTGACGCGGTTTGTTGATATTGTAGGGCAGCAAGCATCACCAGCAGAACGTTCTCGCTTCTTGGAACCTCCCCAGGTGCCACACCGCAGTGCAACCCGGCCGGTGCAGAGCAGTTGCAGCAACAGATCTCCCTACAATATGCAAAGCAGCAACTAGGGTCTCAACAGCAATGCGAATCCTCCATGGAAGCACAGGCCCGGATACTACCAACCCCCTATGTCAGTGGAGGGAAGTACAGTTTAGTTTCAATGCCTCACACATTCACAGTAGCATTAAGGCCCAGCACATCAATTAAACAGGTGGGGTGATTGTACAACGTGGATCATGCAGGCCCCAGGACCCTTGAGTGCAGCTTTCAGCTCTGGGAGAGCGGCCCCGGTCCTGCCCGAAGTTCATGTGTCTCCCTCACAACACGGGCTACAGACCGTTAGGCCACAAACATCCAGGCACAATGGAGAGTCAAGCAGCGCAGCTGCAACTCATGCCACAACGGACCGTTAGGCACCGTAGAACCTATACTGCTGCAATGTGGCTCAGACCCAGTCACATAGGGCAGCGGACACAGCAAGCCAGTTTTTCCCCTACAGTCCAGACACCGAGTCCCACTCAGCACAGGCCGGGTCCCAGGCGCAGATTACCCTGGGCGCCCCATTCACGTACCGGTCTGCATTCCCCTTTCTCCAGTAGCCGAACAATCATCGCAGGGAAGTAGCGGCACCACTTCGGACCTTCTACACGGCAGTCCCAGCAGGATGCCCAGCTCCATAGTCCTCAGACGCCAAATTCATCCACACACGCTGTATCAGGAAGCCCGGGAAAATGTCCAGCAGCTCCAGTAGTCCGCTAACCCAGCCTGCTATTCACAGTTTTGGGGGGTCCTCAGCCACAAAAACAGGTATTCCTCGCTCAGAAAGGGGGCCCCATAATCCGGGGGTGTTCAAACAAGTAAGAGTCCCATGCCAGGATGTTGATTGGATGTTTGGGTGACGGGAGCTAGGCACATCTACTCTGCCATTTTACTTGGCCACGCCCCCCGCAGCCAGGCCACTTATAATGCTCTGCATCTGGGACACCCCAAAGACCATCACACACGATCCTAGAAAACCGCAGAATGATCTCTTTTTTCGGAATTATTGTGCATCCCAAAGCGTCTGTGCTCTTGACTCCCATCTGCTGGCCCTGATCTTGAGCCGAGACAGAAGAATAACAGCATGGCACAGGCATTTCCTCAGTGGGCCCTGTTATGAATAAATATAGAATAAATATATAAGTTCTATTTTATTTTTAATGACAACACTTTTTCCTGCCTTTGTTAATATTCATACAGTGATTCTCTCGGTAATACACTACTTTTAACACATCAGTATGTCTCAAGAGAGAAATGTGAGATCTCCTACCGACTACAGAATGGTTAGAGAACAAAAAGTCTTCTACAAAACTTTTTCTGCTCTCATGAGACTTTTTCTGCACATACTAATTGCCTGGAGAAATATTGGGTGAAATTCACAAATTTCATGAGCATGATACAAAATTCACAAAGGTCGGATACTTCACGTACTGGCACATGCATTAAAGCGTTTTGCAATCGCAAACGGTGCTGTTCGCAAAAATTGTGCGTTTGCAATCGCAAGATTAGCTTTTGCGATGGATCAAGGGTCAACCTCACAATTTGAGAATTCGCAATTAATTGCGAGTTCTCAAATTGAGATTGCATTTAAGGAATCGCATTTTGCGATTCCTTAAATGCAATGCAAGAACCACTTTGAAGTAACGATTTCACTACTAGGGGGCGCAAATTACCATGAAGTTGAACTTCATGGTAATTTGCAAAACCGTTGAAAAATGCACTAAAGTGCATTTTTCAAAGTTGCAGGTTACACACACACACACATCCTTGGGACATGTGTGTGTGTGCAACATTTGTGCACAGATCAATTTCAAGGATGCAACAGGGTGTCCTTTTGACATCCTTGCACCCTTGAAATTGCATGAGCAATTTGCGAGTACCAATTGGAAATCTTGCGCTTGCAACTTCTCATTAGGCCCATAGGAATGAATGGGAAGCTATTCCTTATTTGTGACTCGCTATTTGTGAGTCGCAAATAGGGAATGTGTAGGAATCGCTATTATTATAGCGATTCCTACATGCATAGGATTTTGCGAGTCCTTAATTGCGAATCCTTAATATTCGCAATTAAGGACTCGCAAAATCCTAGCTTGATGCATGTGCCTGGTAGTGACCTGCATTGTGATGTGCAACGCCAAGTCTATGCCAAGAGATCATTTTCAGCCAGTCCCTATTGTTCACCCAAAAGCATGCTGGATCGTGAAGGGCAATACTCATAACCCTGAAACTACAGGCAGTAGCTGAAAGGCAAGTTGACAGCTCTGAGTCCATGTGAATAGGAGGCAGCTTGATTAAAATGGAACCCCAGTGGCACAAGTGGGTGCATGAATTAAAAGAAACATACACACACACACTCAGACAATCGCACGCACATACACACAAACACACACACCAACCCTGATTGCATACAAGCACAGCAGAAACACCATTAATAATGAGCTGAAAACTACAATAAAACAATTGTTTCAATCCAGGACTGCAGAAGCATTTGACATTGATGCTGGCACATGAGGCACTGACACCTAGGCATTGAAAATGATTAAAGCAAATCATTTGATAGTAGTGCCTCACCACCGGATCCTGTTGGTTTATTAGCATAGCATGCAATGTGGGTGATCCTGGTTTCCTTGGTAAAGGGGGGTGGAACTCAGTAATCAGATAGCAGTCAGGTTTCCAATATATCTCAGAATTTCAGGCAGTTTTCCAATTCCCATTTGTAGAACGTTCCAGGGAATTGTTAACTGTGCAGATTATATTGTTTTGCACAACAATCCAGGACTTTTGGAATATTGGGATTGCCAGAAACAAAAATACCATTGGTCTGAACATCAATCTTGATTGCCATTTGTGTAGTATATGCTTGCAGACAGGATGGTCCAGCACCATGGATAGTTCCAAGTGCAATACAAAGAGATTTGAAGAAGGTACACCTGTCCACGTGTGGGGTCGGGGGGCAGTGAAGGGCTTAAATGGTAGAGGTGACTTGGCAATGGCTTTAACAATTTAATGGAAGTCTGGCGGCATTCTCCACATGTTGAATTCCTTTTAGACTGCAGATTGTAGACTCTATGTACTCCACCGTCATTTACAAGGTGGGAGAGAACAAAGACAATGATTGTGTGAACCATTATGGAGAATCCCTGGCAAAGGAATGAGTGTCTCAAGGTTATCATGCTATAAAGAGGCTTTGGCAGCCTAGGTTGCCTGAGGAAAAAGATAGAAGGGAAGAACACAAAATTAACACAAGGTTCCTCACCTTGCTGCAGTTTGCTAAGGAGCCATGGAGCACCAGAATGGTGCAGGGACCATTTCTGACAAAAAGGATTTTTATTTTTGATGAGTTTATTTCATGCAGCTCCATTGCCTCATTTGCTCCACTACTAGCAAGAGAGGGAATAGGGCACATACGTTCTGAAGACTTTTTCAGACAGCTCTGATGATTATCTTGGTGTCATCAGAGTAGATTTAGCAGTAGAGGCTGATCCGGAATGGGAGAGGGCTGATATGGGAGAGGGCTGATATAAGCTTTAAGAGTATGGATGCATCTTTGGAGTGTTGAGTGATGTCTATGTCAGTGAAAAAGGTGTGGTCAAGAAGAGTGGTAAAGTCAATATTCAAGTTCTCTTTGTAAGATATAGGGATATTAGTCTATCACAGTACCTTGTAAATAAAGATTGTCTAGCCTACGGTTGCCGTGTAATGTATCAAAGACCATCCTGGACTCATCCCTATCAATGAACCAGCAAGTCAACGCCGTCTCCTACTCCTGCTTCAACACCCCAATTATGCTCCGCAAGACATACAGATGGATCCCCACCAGAACCAGAAGGACGGTCACCCAGGCTCTTGTAAGCAGGAGACTGTACTACGGCAATGCCCTCTATGCGAGAACCATGGCCAAACTCCAGAAAAGACTATAAAGCATATAGAATGCCTCTGCATGCCTCATCCTCGACATCCCCTGCCACAGCCACATCACAGCCCACCTGAGAGACATACACTGGCTCCCCGTCAACAAGAGGAACACCTTCAAGCTCCTTGCCCACGCTCACAAAGCACTCTACAACGTTGGACCAGTATACCTCAACAAATGACTCACCTTCTACACCCCAAACCGCCAGCTTCGCTCCGCTGACCTCTCCCTCGCCACCATTCCACACATCCACAGAACGACCACCAGCGGCACATCATTCTCCCACCTCACTGCCAAGACAACGAACATCCTCCCCATCAACCTGCGACCCAGGACCTATTGACCTTCAGGAGGCTCCTCATGACCTGGCTGTTCGAGCAGTAGCACCCCCCCCGTGCCTTGAGACCCTCACAGGTGAGTAGGACACTCTACAAATGATTGATTGATTGAGAAAGAGGTTGAACATGAGGCGGCTCCATTATGAGCAATTGTTCAGTTGAGCTTTTCACATAAGATTGTACTGTGCCTTATGGACTCAAGAGCTATCACATTAATGGACTGTGATTCATACATTTTATGACACAAGCATATACGTGTTTGCTCATTTGAGTTAATGAAGAATACATAAATGTGATTGATGGAATGCTTGAATTAGTCTCAGCCACTGGTAATTACTCATTGCTACATCCTCGTTTGTTGTGTTTTACCTACCCTACCACATCAGATTAGACCCTGCCATATAAAATGCAGCCTTGGTCTAGCCCAAACTTCCAAGTCAGATGCTCTCTGAACTGGAACACAAGAAACCCAAGACCAGTTTTGGCATATGCGAGCCTCTAGAGCCAGGTGTAGATTGATTTCAGTGGCATTGAGCACAGGGCACTGCGTCACTGGCCACCTTCATGTAAGGCTTGTAATAAGCATTTGACAACCTGTTAGACTCCTTTAAAGGAATATCAACTGGCCGTTTTATATGACCCTAGATTGTGGATTTAATATCCACCATCTATTAATGACCCGTTTAATTGAAACAATAAGAAGGATTGTGTAATGCTGTTCACCAGGAACTCATTGTACACCCTCATGAAAGAATCCACATCTTAACACCAATGACTGCCATATTTTAACTCCTTCCATGCTCAGGACGGCTCCTGGGCGTCATGAGTCACAGTAGACGTGTGCTCATGACGGCCAGGCCACACGCAATTCCCCGCCTGTGGGGAGAATTAAGCAGTGGGCGGAGTTTGGACGGCTCCTGGCTGTCATGAGCACACGCCCACTGTGACTCATGATGGCCGGGAGCCGTCCCGAGTATCTGAGTGCCATGCCAAGCCCCGCCCCCCTCGCACCGCGGCCAAATTTGCTGCACGGCGAAGGGGTTAAGATGAGTTCACACTTCGTTTCCAACTTGTAATTCTGTTTCATTGAAGAACATGCTATCCCATGGTTGATGTCATTCAACGTGGATCCCCACAACCCACCAGTCACATCCATCAAGTAAAACTGTACTTCTTGATGAGTGACAGCTATGGCTTTACACAGACGCCCACCTTCACTGGGCAGAGCAGGATAGTTTTAATTTGAATATGTCTCACAAGAGTAAACATGTTTGCCTTGTTTGCCTAATGTTTCATTTCACACAGTTGAAATTCAAGTAATTGACACATTTGTGCAAAGTGTTCCACTCGTCCATACAGTGCAGATGGTGGTGACATGAATAGCAGGCAATTAAATAGAGGCTCTGAGGCAAGCGGAGCTTTCCCGCTGTATCCACGGCTAATGACTAACAAACATGCTTCATCTAATTTAACACCCAATGATTTCCACTCTCCCTCATCAATAATTGTCACAGACCTCCACTGCCCTGTCATCCTAGCATTTTACGTCAATACGCAGCCTTTCTATACTTGTACCACTGTGTCATGTTTATTGGATTTCCAGCCGCGGCATTTGAGTGTGTTCTGGGATCTGTTGTCACTGAACAATGACCTGGCACTCATGTTTGTGGTAAAATGCTGGACTTCTCTATTGACTGTGTCCAGGTCTGCAGAAAGCACTACAAACTGTAATCCCTATAGAAAAGATAACAGAGAGTTATGAATAACTGAATGCAGTAACTGATCAAGAGAGTCCAAGGTTGCATATATAATGATCCAAATAAAAGTGTGAATTAAAAAAGAATACAAAAGGGGCGAAAATGCTTTAAGTTGGAAAAAGTAGGTTAAACTGAAGTAAGGAGAGAAGTCTTTGCGGTGAAAAAAACATTTGGTTCTCAGGGATTGAAATGTTTGCCAACAAGAAAAATGTCTTAAAAATCTGCCTTGCAATGTGCTGTGGAACATACAAATAAGTTACATCGTGAACACCATAGAAGTGTTATATATATATCACTGCTTAGATTTCATGATATCTTCTGATGTGTGAAAGGATGGTTTTGCAAAACGTGTTCATTACAGATAGGATGAAAGAACTAAACAAATATACAACAAAGTGGACTTGGCAAACGCAGGATGGGAACGAAGAACAAGTCCACAGAAGAACTTGAAGAATGGAAGACACAGGTATTGTGCAGGCAGTGTACGGATATTTCTGAAAATGATAATTATGTATTATTACCTATGCTTGATGCATCACTTTTTTTTAAATCACATTTTTGCACCCTTAATACCTTTGGCCTTCCTTGACCAATTGTCACCAAACTTGGAAAAATCAGTGTTCAGTGTTGTTAGGACGTAATGTGAATATGTACTGGCTTATACTCATCCCTGAGTGCATAACTGCATGTGAAACTGGTATCCTGACTTTTATTTTAGCCCTGGCATCATTCTAATACAGGGTGTGCACAGAGGCGTATGCCAAGTCCATGTGAGGTCCAGGACGTGTCCAATGACCTGGAGGTCAGTGGAATCCAGTTTGGATGCCCCTGGTTTTGCATGGCACAAGATGGAGCCCGAGGACAGTTTCCCCAGATAGTGGAAGTATATTACGTGGATTCCTGTGGTTGGAGTATGTAGAAACTGGCACTGAATTGAAAAGGATGGAGACAGGTCTATCTTTAGAAATTCAATGGTGACGTTATTATCAAGGGCCTGCTGATTAGTTTTTCTTGAGCACTCACATTCGGTTGATGCTAGGCTTAAAGGGTGGGAAAGCAGTTCAAGGTGAGTACGCTTGTAAGTCGAGACTGGCCTTTTTATTCTGTACCTGATTAGTGCTTCTGAAAGTCTGCTGACCACCGGATGCAGAAAACTCCTACTTCATGTTGCCATTCTATGGGTGCTTCTGCTGGAAGACAGCCCCATGGCTACCTACTACGAGAAGCTTCACTTTACACAACTCACACTGGTTCTCTGAGTTCACAGACATTCTCTGACAGAAAAATGTGTGAAAAAGTGTGAATAAAAAAATCCCACTTTGTTCCTGTTCCTTCATGACCAAGGAAGGGAGTGCTCTGCAGAGTACTCAAAGGATTGCTGTGTGAGCAGGGCTGGTGTCTGCCTGACTGGCAGTCTCCCAGAGGTGTAGGACTATAGGACCAGAATCTACAGAAAATGCTGAGATTGCAATAGCAAGACTTGCTGAGCTACATTCTCCTGGTAACTCTCTTCTGGAGGGAGGCTGCTCACTTACAATTTGGAGTGCGACCATCATCCCCCCATCACTTCTAGAGAACCCCCACACAAGCACCAATGGCTTCCTCCTGCTGCAGGAAAGGAGAAAGTGCCACATGCTGACTCAAATGCAAGGACTTGAGACTGTTTCTGCCAATGTCAACCATAGGGGTAAGAACGAGTGAACTGATTACCCATATAAACCTGCCGCAAAGGCAATCTGCACTGGTGGCTGATTCCGGCCTCTGCCAAAGACAACTGGGGTCTATAATTAATAGGGTCACCTGGGTGAGGGAAAGCAGTGGAGGGTGGTGTTGTGGCCACAAGGGATCATACTCAGGAGTATCCTCTATATTTTCAAATTGGATTGTGTAATATTTAGTTCTTCTGTATGGTTAAAAGCACTTTCTTTTATGAAAAGATTAACACTCTGTGTGACATTGTTATTGTGTGTTTTCGTTGCTTGTGAGTAATGAGTTTAAACCCCCTAACACTACTTTCCTGAGAAGCCTGTTACTGCTTTTCCTCACTACCTTGAGAGTCAAGTGTCGTAGGGGTTGTACAGTTTAAAGATAGGGGTGGGTGGAACTCACAGAGGTTCACTCCACGGAATTTTGCAGAGTTACATGAAAACTGTGAAATTCTGTGGAGTTCCAGGAATGGGTAGAATTAGGCATGTTTCAATGCTCGTTTTGATTCTTTTTTACAGGGAGTTTGTTCTATGCTGAAAAAGCATCACAAATGACACCACACAGCATGCCAGAGGGTATTGCTTCTTGAGTTGATTTTGCTGCTGCTCGAGTGGGTTTTCTACTCGAACGACAGCTTTTTGACCATAAGCGGTCACTACTGCCAGCGACTCCCCACATTAGGGAAATCTCACCAGGTGTCCCCTTAGCGACCAAAAACTGTGATAGAGGATGTCAAATTTAACCTACGCTTGTGAGCCGTGTGCGAGAAAGAACTGCACTATGTGAAGGTTGGTGGAATTTTGCCGCAACTCCATGTTACATGCGTGTAGCTGAGTGGCCAAATCTATTCCAACTTCTTTGGTGGAGTGGAATTGATCACCACTCCTATTTGAAGAGACATAGTAGCAGGGTCGTAGCCATGGAAGGGGAAGGAAAGGGGCTGGTCCTTGGAGGGGTCAGGTGTTGCATGTCCAGCCCATATTTTTATGTGGCGCCCTAAAATTAAGGACCTTAAGTGTGTTCATGTTGTTTATTTGAAGTTCTGCTGTGAAATTTGTGACTGTCAGCCCAGCACCTGACTCTATTTCCTTGACCCTTGCAGGCTGTTCTTTTACAGCATATTGATTTACCTAACAGGGTCATGTGTGGGGCAGAGGCCCAGTCAGGGGTAAATTCATGGTAACATAGGCCAATATCCTACTTCCTACCTTCTCTCTGAGAAGAGGACTGGGTCCATTGATAAGGGGTGAAACATAAGCTGAGTTCTTCTTTACTCTTACGCTTTGTTAGCTGAATCCCTATGCTATGAAAGCTGTTCTTCCAAATGCTTGGCATCTCCTGGTGTAGTAAGTGTCTGATCAAAAAACAAGACAATCTATGGCCCATCTATGTTCAAGTATGTATCAGGGGCGGTTCTCCATGTGAGCAGAGGAGCGTCACCCCGACACTGCTCCACAGAAAGTAAAAAATCAAATGGTAAAAAAATGATTTTATTACCATTTTATTTTTTACTCTCTCCCAGCAAACACTGGGTGGGAGCGGGGAAAGTTCATCACTACTGCTGATTGTCAGCAGTAAGGAGTGGCCATTTAAGTTTGCATTACACATGTTTGTTTGGCCGGCTGCTTTGCTACAGCCAAAGCGACTTGCTCAATTCAAACCTCTTCAACCCAGTTGCCTTGGCCAGCTGGGTTGCAGAGCAGGCACCAAACCTTTAGGAGCCTTTAGGAGCATAGAGCATGTACGCTCCAGCCAATCAAGACGCTTTACTCATGCTGCAAGTGAGAAGCAGCTTGATTGGCTAAGGGAGTTGGCTGTTTGACCTCGCGCTCGGTATGGAGCCAGGAACACAGACGATGTGCAGCGTAAGGTAAGTGAAATTTTTTTCTTCTTTTTTTTTTTGTAAATAGTTCCCCCCACCCCTTCTATTCAATATGTCCCTAACCACAACTGGAGGTTTGGTGGTGAGTGCAGCTTGCTCGTTACTCAGGTATTTGAGTAGCTCTTATGCAGTGCTTTAATGTATCCTAAAATAAATTACTCCATTTCGTGTAACCCAGAGATATTTTCAAGCCTGCAGGCTTAGATGGGTTTCATAAATGTTGTGTGAGATTCCGTAATTCTATTGTGAAGGTATTTTTATAAATGCTTTTTCAAAAAGGATACCTGCACTTTGTGTTTTTCAAGTACGCGTTCTGAAATGAAGCACCTGTGCTATGAAATGTATTCCCTTGCATGCATTCTAAAATTAATTACACATAACTGCTTGTGCATGTAGAACAGAATGAGCATCTGAGAGTGTATTGCACTCAATTGTAGGTTGTGTGTGCAGCCAGTAAAGGATTTTCTATGAAGTAATACATATATTGTTCTAGGTTTGTCACATGAAAATTGTTCAATGAGAACTCATTTAAATGAACACCGTCTGATAATTTGCAAATAACTTGCAGAAACACATAAAGTCTGAAATAGGGCGCTATGTATTGATGTATTAGTTCATTTCGCCGCCATTCTCGCCCAGATCACAGGCCACGCCCACAGACGTAGGCCACGCCCACCCTCGAAACCTTTAAAGCGCGCTGACAACTAGCCCGCATTAGAGACCAAAACACTCCTGAGGCGAGTAAGCCGGGAGCTTGTTCGTTTACTTTGTGCTAATTTTTAAAACTGCTTTTAAAACAAAAACTTGTATCGAATTGAATGCACTGTCCCCTGAGCACTCCCCCCACCTCACCGGATCAGAATTCCCCGCAGCCGATGTAAGGGCTGCCGCGGGTCGGAGTTCATTTCGCCGCCATTCTCGCCCAGATCACAGGCCACGCTCAAGGACGTAGGCCACGCCCACCCTCGAAACCTTTAAAGCGCGCTGACAACTAGCCCGCATTAGAGACCAAAACACTCCTGAGGCGAGTAAGCCGGGAGCTCGTTCATTTACTTTGTGCTAATTTTAAAAACTGCTTTTAAAACAAAAACTTGTATCGAATTGAATGCACTGTCCCCTGAGCACTCCCCCCCCCCACCTCACCGGATCAGAATTCCCCACGCAGCCGATGTAAGGGCTGCCGTGGGTCGGAGTTCATTTCGCCGCCATCATCGCCCAGATCACAGGCCACGCCCACGGACGTAGGCCACGCCCCCTCCCCCTTCACTTTATAATGTGCCCCGCCCAGACGCGCAGCGGACGCGTGCAGCGGACGTGCGCAGCGGGCGCGCCAAAGGCAAACCCGTCTGCGCCCGTCCGCGCCTCGCCCGTGCCCAGTGCCATCCCCCCTGCTCAAAAACTTAGCTATACTAGAGAAGCCCTACTGATGCTAAAACCAGGCCCTTCGTCCTGCACTCAACCACTTGACATGACAACCTGGATAGGATCCTGGAGTTGTAGACTCTGCAGGCATAGCCTTGGCCCCAACAGATAAGCTAGAAATCAGCCACTAATACTGGCAAGGAATATACGCTGTGGACTGATTAACGTTAGGTCCTAGGGAAAGCATGCCGCACATGTCTTTGATTTAATAATGGAAAACAAGCTAAACTGCCTCTTTATGACGGAAACTTGGCTGACTCCTAATAGTAACCCTGATATAACAAACTCCCTCCCCCCAGGATACCTAATTTCTAGAGAGGATAGACCAATTCAGAGGGTTGGAGGTATTGCTATTGCCTACTGTGATACCCTGAACTGCCAAACTTTCACCATACCAGGCCTTAAAGGGGCGGAAAATGTTGGTTTTGCGCTAAAAATACACGACTCCTTCACTTTCTCAGGGGCATTAATATACCGACCACCTGGTACTCACACAGACTTCACTAACAGCATTGGTGAAGCCATAGGCAACCTAGCCCTCAAATCAGCCAATTTTACCATCCTGGGAGACACCAACATACATCTAGACGTCCACTCAGATCAGGCTACAATCTGCTTCACTGATAATATGAATGTCATTCGCCTAAAAATTCTTACCACCTCCGCCACACCCAAGGCTGGACATATACTTGATTGTATCTGCTCCAATATCGAAGCACTTAAGGTAGATACTCCACAAACATTAACGTGGACAGACCATAGCTACATCCCGTTCGAATTCCCAGTGACTTTCAACTCTCGGACCAAAAAAGCTAACAATGTCCCAGGACCTACTATGGTAGTACCCTGTTGGAAAGATCTGACTGGGCAATCGGACTTCCTGTCAAGAGCAGCCAAATCTAGACCGACTCCGTCAGGAGCTCCTGACAAAGACAGCCAGGCCTTTAGGGAATGGATTAACAAACTCATAAAGGACCAGGAGTCTGTCCCTTCCTGCTTGAGGACTAGGAGAAAACAGAGACCCACCGCCCCCTGGTTCTCTCCCACCTTAAAAGAGGAACAAAAGAAGGTTATGGCGCTCGAACGGAGGTGGCGGCTTAATTATACAGATCTTGACCAAGACATGTATAAAATCGCCCGTCGCCAATATCATGCTCTGATTAAAACAGCCAAAAGGGAATCCTATACTGAAGCCATTAATAAAAGTAATAACATACAAAAAGACATTTTCAACATTGTAAACACCTTTACCAACCCTAAAACCATGCAAAAAGACATCCCTCCCTCTCAGACCCTCTGCAATACTATTGCAGATTTCTTTGAGGGTAAAATCTTAATGCTGACCCAAAGACT
Source organism: Lissotriton vulgaris (assembly GCF_964263255.1). Taxonomy (NCBI): domain Eukaryota; kingdom Metazoa; phylum Chordata; class Amphibia; order Caudata; family Salamandridae; genus Lissotriton; species Lissotriton vulgaris. The sequence goes on along the minus strand of NC_141699.1, from coordinate 579,750,897 downwards.
TTCCGCAACCTCACAACCATGAGGAGAACACGGCAAACATTTCCAGCGTAAAAACACATACCCTGACCTCTTTCCAACCTGTCAGTCAAGAAGAATCTCAGATAGAAATCCTCAAAATTAAATCAGGCTCCCCTTTCGACCCCTGCCCACCGTTGGTTCTTCACACACTAATAGAGATTGCTAACCCACTCATTCACAGCATCGTAAATTCCTCACTCAACCATGGTCTGGTCCCCGAAGAATGGAAACTTGCAGCAGTTAAACCCTTGCAAAAGAAATCACTACCAGACCCTACTACTCTCACAAATCTTCGTCCCATTTCCCTACTTCCGGCTTTTTGCAAACTTACAGAGAAGGTTGTCAATAAACAACTTACCGCTTTTTTGGAAGCCAACAACATCTGGCACCCCAACCAAGCAGGCTTCAGATCCCAACATTCGACCGAATCGGCCCTAATCTCCTCTGAAACCCTCCGTGCAGCACTAGATCAGGGAAAGAAAGCAGTACTGGTTCTGTTAGACTTGTCCGCGGTGTTTGACACGGTGTCCCATACCATTCTGCTGGACCGTCTAGCCACGGCAGGAATTGCCGGAACTGTACTGAGCTGGATAAAAAGCTTCCTTGCGAATAGGAGACAAGTGGTGGGCTTAGGCCAGTTCAGGTCGGAAGAAAAGTTAGTAGGCTCTGGAGTCCCCCAAGGCTCATGTCTGAGCCCGACACTCTTCAATGTATATATGGCCCCACTAATCACCCTCATTTCATCTTTTGGGAAAGATACCATTGCATACGCAGACGACACACAGCTCATTCTGGTTATGGAGAATGACACCTGTGAAGCCAAAACAAAGCTCCAAAACTGCCATACAGCCACGTTCAAATGGATAAACTTAAACCATCTCAAGTGCAATACTGGTAAAACAAAAATTCTACCTTTCAGCAAAGGAAATACCTTCAACCCCACATATTGGTGGCCAGAGGATGCCATTACCCCCCCAAGTACTGCCTCCTCAGTCCGCAACCTAGGGATCAAATTTGACCCCTCCCTGAGCTTCAAACAGCAAGCCACAGCCATAGCAGGGACCTGCTTCGGACTAATAAAAGGGCTCAGGAAATTCTTTGACCTAATCCCCATCTCTGCAAGGAAAACGGTCACAGTAGCCCTCATCACCTCCCGCATCGACTACTGTAACAGTCTATATGCAGGGACTAATAGAGAAGTCTGCCACAAATTACAGATGGTACAGAATGCTGCAGCCAGATTAGTGTTAGGATGGAAAAAGTGAACCTCGGCCACAGCAGCAATGAACATCCTACACTGGCTGCCCATCTACAAAAGGGTTCTCTTTAAAATCCTACTGATCACCTTCAGGGCTTTCAATGGAAAGGGACCCAACTACATACTAAAAATGTTCAAACACTACAGCCCCACACAATGCCTCAGATCTCAAGGTTCCAATCTTCTCACCATTCCCAAATTCAGACTCAAGACTAAAGGAGGAAAATCCCTGGCGGTACTAGGCTCCAAAGCCTGGAACTCTCTCCCCCTTCATCTCCGTCAAGCCCCCACAGAAGCGATTTTCAGAAAGGCACCCAAAACTTGGATCTTCACTCTTTCTGAAGAACAATGTAAAAACCTAGTCTAGGCACCCCCCCCCCTCCCCACCTTACTTACCAGGCGTATCTTGAATCTCTTTTACAGCGCAAAGATGCTCCTTGGAGTGCAGCCTGCGCTTTATAAAAAAACTCCATCATCATCATCATCATCATACATGACTTCTGAGATGAGTTGCAACATGGTAAAAATATATTTGAAAGCAGTCTACATGAATTACACATAATTATACTAATGCATGCAATTCAGAATAGGTAACCTGTAATATAAAGTTATTGTTATTGTTGTGCATGCAGCCCGGGTGGGCAGCATTTTTACATCCTCTTTGCTCCTGTCTTTGGAGGGGATGGAGTTCTGCCAGCATCCATTGCTGCCTAAATATGATTTCCTCCTTTCCATATTCGGATCCCATTCCCGGGTTGGTGGTGCACCACCTTTACTGAAATATGTGCAGCACCACCAGTGAAGGAGGCTTGGCAGAACAGAGAGAATGGAGATGCAAGCAGCTGAATATATCTGTGTGCGAAGAGAGTTGCCAGAAAATTAAAATACCCCCCACTTGAAACATATCTCAAATCAGACTGAGCACGCGCAGTGAGCCAATGCAAGCTTCCTAAGAAGAGTTCCTTTCACGCTCCTTCCATCTATCTATCCATTTATCTTTCTATTTAATCATCCATCCATCTGCTAACTATGCATTTATCTTTCTATCTATTCATCCATCCATCTGTATATACTTTCACCTTTGCATATACCCACCCATTGCCCCATCCATCTTTTCGCCCATCAATATGTTCATGTAACCTTTTCTTTTTAATCACCCATTCATTCACTCTTCATCTGTACATTCTTCAGCACTCCCATCCATGCACACTTTTTCCAGTCAGTCCTCTCACTCCATCCTGTCATTTGTTTACCCTTTCATTCTACCTTTCACCTTTTGCCCATCTTTCCCTTCACGTTTCCTTCTTCCTGTCACCCTTCCCTTGGGCTTCTGGGCATTTTCCCTTTGCATCTACCCAGCTTTTTCTCTCATCCTCACTTTTTCTTTCAGGTCTTTCTCTGTCGCGCTCATTGTTTACCAAAGTGTTTTTCTCCCTGCGTTTACTACTATTCAACTTTTTTCCTTCATGTGTTCCCTACCTGAGCATGCCACCTGAAAGCTCACATCCTCTCTCATGGTATTTGGTAGCAGTGCTGTTTATCGGCATCTTGTCTTTAGACATAAGAGGCTTATAAACAATTAATATTTATGAGAACCCAGTTCACCAGCTTGTCAGACACAGTGGGAGCCCCCGCTTAAGCTGCTAAAGTGGGAAGTTCCCTATGCCCCTTCTGTGTGCACCCGTTCGTAGGTGTAGCTTTGTGTCAGGGTGCTAATGTTATGTTACGTTCATGTGTGACTCCATTTGATGGGTAATGATATAATATCATGAGATTTTATGTTAATTGTACAGGAAATCCACACCAGTACCAAGCAATTATGAGCAAAACTCAATTGAAGGGCGAAATAATGTAAGACCAATTTTCTGGCGGTAAAACCACAGGGATTTCCCAATGAATGGGGTATTAATCTATACATTTACTACCTCCTTTGAGAAGTTGGTAATTATATGTGAGGACTTTTGGATTGGATAAGGTACTTTGGTGGGTGGTGGGGATAGTAGGGTAGGGAATGGGAGGAATGGGGAAGTTTTTTTCTCGCAGGGGTATCACTCTATGCCCCACCCTGTCAAAAAGGGGAATGAAGCTTGGCTGCTGCTTTTTATAATATTAAGACATTATCATCGTTCACAACACAGGAGGACAACTATAACGTATGCAAAATAATTGATAACTCTTGAAATGAACTGTAGCACACACAATGCATGAGAAGGCACATTAAATATATCAGGATATCTCACAGTAATCAAAAGTATTCACACAGTCAATGCAATTGACAACAGATAACTGCTGACAGTTACTAGTTTCTTAAATGTGGGATTATCCTCTATCAAATATAAAAGATAATATACTGTGATTTTCAGCAGTAAACTTTGGGCCATATTTATCATGGGTTGCGTTGGTTTTATACCATGAAACAGGGTGCAAAAGCGACGCAACCCTTGAGATGCGATTTATCAAACCATGCAAGGCTAGCTTCACTGTGTTGCGTTACATTACCCCAAGGAGGCACTCCATGGGTGGTGTGGGGGTGTTTCCATGCAAAACCCATGGATTTTGATGCATTCGAAGATTTACCATACTCAGTAAACCTTGGAATGCCCCAAATCTTCTGCGCAGCCTTCAGTGTGCCAAAATTATGGATGAGTGCTCAAATGGATCAAAGTTAGAAGGGTTGTCTCTATACAGTTAAACTAGCAGCCCGCCCCAGCGTTGCCCGGGGCAGAAGGGGGCTGGGGGCAGCATTTCAGGCTTACGTGCACTCCCGCTCCGGCCCCCACCCGCCGCCACATTTCCACTCCTCCCTGCGCTTCACTCAGCCGCACACGTTCCGCCTCCTCCCAGCACTTCACTGAGCCGCACACGTTCTGCCTCCTCCCAGCGCTCCCGCGCTTCACCTACCTCAGCCCGACTTCACCGCTCCTCGTTCCGCCTCGTCACATCAGCCCGACTTCACCGCTCCTCGTTCCGCCTCCTCCCATCGCTTCTCTGAGCCGCACACGTTCCGCTCCTCCCCACGCTTCATGTACCTCAGCCCGACTTAACCACTGCTGTCCGTTGCTCCTCCCCGCGCTAGATGATGTCAGCAGTCAGCACGCACGTCCACGTTGTTAGCGCACACGGCCGGCGCTACTTCATCGGGACTACTTTTTTTGTATTGTTTATTTTTTAAATAACGTTTATTTTTATTTTTTTGATAGCCTATGTCCATCTACAGGAGCCCCCCTTTCCAACGCTGTATTGAGTGTTGCGATTGGTGGCGTACTTTTCGAGTTTACCTGGCTCAAAGGACACAGTTCTCTCTTTATAATAGTAGTATAGATAAAAGTAAAAAGCAAGCTTTGGCAAAACCAGTAGGTCTTGACAATGCCCAAGATATTGGACTTGTCAATATGAATGTCTTTTAGCCATGTTGTCTAGCAGCACATCTGCTGTTCAGCATGGCTGAAAGTCCCTGAAAGCCCAGAATCACAAGATGTTGATCAATGCCTATTCTCTTTGCCCCCCATATTCAGTTTATTATCCTGCCCCTCCTAACACAGAAATGCGCTATGACGTGGCCTGAACTGGCCGCATCGTAGTGCTTTCTTTAGTGTTTTTCAGCCATGCCGAACAGAAGGGTTGCTGCTAAACAAAATGGATAAAAGGCATTCACATTGATAAGGCCAATAGCTGGGGCATTGCCGCGATCTTTTGGCTTTGCCAATACTTGTCCGGTGTTGACAGGGTCTTGCTGACCAAATGTGCAAATGATAGTGAGAAACAGCTAAGGAGCTTTGAAGTGACGCAAGAATGTGGCTCAATGGCCAGTGCTGCAGACAGGAACTGGGGCACCAGGTTTGCATCTCGGGATGATTGAACAGTTTGCTTCCAGATGCGTATGACAATGATTGTGTCATTGTGTAATGTAACTAGTGAGTACCTGACGCGCTCCAATACCATCGGCTGGTGTTAGCACTATAGCAAGATGGAAGATGGAATAAGCTTCCCAATATCATTAGATCGTGCACAAAACCAAAAACAGCAGCAATAAGGGGGGTAGTGGGGAAAGGGGCCAAGCAGGGAAACAGGAGGGGTTGGGGAGATGGGCAAGCAACAAAGGGAGAGGGTGGGAGGAAGCATCAATGAAGGTGGAAATAAATACCTTAATTGGAGCAGGATCAGCAACAAAAATGAATGCGTCATTGTGAAACAGGGGCGCAACTAGGTCTTAAGTTCGGGGGGGCTAACATGGCATACAAAGGGGCATGTTTAACATGTTAATCAATGAGGGCGGGGCTAAAATGGCAGACAATCAGGATCGGGTAATGCTCAGGCCAAGCTAAGGAAAAGAAGTGGCAAATTCTGCATTTGAAACTGGACAAGAATCAGTTTTATGAAAATTAAATTGGAGAACAGAGGGTAATGTGAACCATTCATATAACAGACAAGGGATTTGTTCATCTTGCAATAAAGTGTCACTCAAATACATTATATTGTCTCACAATGATATTATGTAGATGGTTAGAATTACACCCTTTTTTCTAATGGAATGCCCATGAAACTGTGTCAAAAGAGCCCAGAACAACATGCTGCTATCTGAAAAACCTAGACTGTTCACAGATATAATTCACACAAAAAGGGGACTCTGTCCACCCCCAAAGACAAAGAAGGAATTTGAGATTTTGCAATGTGCCCATTTGCAGTGTTGTTACCAACTATAGCACCAACAATCAAGAATGTATTGGCAGTACAGACATTAAAGCATGGTCCTTTAATGTATAGGCAGTGGAAGTAGGGGCGGGTGGGGTGCTGTGCATCAGCACCCCCATAATAACCATGCTGGAATTCAGAAGGTGCATGAGAAATAATAAAGCATTTACGTTTTGATAATATAATGTTACATTTGCTGTTCTTCAAAAAACAGGTCAAATGCCAGGCTGTTGACACTGCAAAAAACACAGAACTTGGTAATTATATCCCTGTCACAAAGTTCCAATCTCACCTCTTCGGCTGGTGCAGCTCCTATTGTAATTGCATTTATATAGCGTTCACTAACCCTGATGAGGCGATTAAGCACTTTTTGGTGAGAAGCACGCTACTCTGGGACACATAGAGGATCAGTGGTGAATTAGTATAGTGAAATATGAAAGTAATTTGAGTGATGGACATGTTAGTCTGTTATTTGGATTGAGAAGGATAGTGGAGGGATAGAAGAGGGAAAAGGTTTGCTTTTATATAGCACTTACTACCCCATATGAGGTGTTGAAGCGCTTTTTGGTGGGTAGCACACTACTTTGGAACCCAAACAGAATTAGTGGGGACTGATATAGGGAAATATGAAATTAATCTGAGTGGTGGAGATCTTAGTCTGTCATTTGTATTGAAAAGGAATAGTGGAGGGATAGAAGATGAAAGGGTCTAGAATGTATTTTTTAGGGGGGTTCATAGCAGTAGGAGGGGGTTTTGGGATGGAGGTGGAAGAGTCAGACGGAGGGGTTTAGAGTGGCTTGTTTGGGAGATCTGAATAGTAAAAGAGGTATGAGATGACAGAAGGAAGGATAGAGGAGAGAAGAGTATCAGGTTTAGGATGAATGAAAAAGTGTGGGTATAGAATATACTGATAGAGGTATGAGGTTAGAAATAGGGCAGTGCATTGGAGAGAGTAGTAGAGTGAGGTTTTAGATGAGTCAGAGTGGAGGTAGGGAATATATTGCGAGAGATATATGGTGAGATCTAGGGTAGTGCAAAGTAATAAATATAAATATACTTAAGCACATGAAAGGTATCTAAATGCACGAGGAAGGGAATCTATGTGGAATAAAGTTGCAATTAATAAACTAAGCCTTTTAAATATTGTTGTAATTGTGTGTTTGTGTAAGGTGTTAGATCATTCTGTGCCATTACAGACCACTATCCCTCCTGAAATAAAGGAAAAAGCTAAAAACCTGAGGCCTCATTTATGAACCCTTGCGTCACTTTTACGCCGCCGGTGCGTCACTTTTTGTGACGCACCAGTGGCGTACAAAATGCGCCTTGTTGCACCATATTTACAAAGTGACGCATTTAGGTAGATGCGTCACTTTGTAAACCCCTGCGCCACATTATACCTGCACCAGGTATAATGTATGCAAGGGGGACGTATTGACGCAAGAAAGGGTCGTAGAAGTGACGCAGTGAAATCTATGAGATTTCACGGCGTCACTTCTAGGACACCAATGCAAATCTTGCGACTACCTCACAGCAGGCGTAAGACTGACGCAGGCCCTTTCACATGGGGCTTGCCTCATGTGAAAGGACGCATTGCTGGAGTTGCGTCACTTTAGTGACACACTCCAGCAATGCGTCACTTTTGCGCTTAGAGATACGTCAGAAATACTAACCTATCTGTAACTCCTTACGATGCGTCATATTATAAATATGACGCATCCAGCACGTCGCAAGGAGGGCGCAATGAAAAGTGACGCATCGCTGTTTTCACGCAGCGATGCGTCACTTTTCATAAATGAGGGCCCTGTATTTTCACACTATAATTCCTTCTACCAAGCTAAGCTGAATCTGTTATCAGTTTCATATCTATAGCACCAAGAGGCTCCTAGCGTACATGTTTAACAAATGGCCAAATAATATTAAAGAATGAAGAAAATAACAAAATGAGACCACACACTAGCCAATTCGTCTAGTAAACAAATTATTAAATGAAACATGAAAAAAAAGTAATTATCCTAGTCTAGACTCATGGCCTGGTAACAAGCCTGGTGTTATATATCAGCGTAACACATTGGGCCTGGCTTCAGATAGAGGAAATTCTTACAAAGAACCAGTAGCGGTCGGTGGTGGGAATGCTGCCGGGCGGTGACGTGGGATGGGGGAGGGGCAGGGTGGGGGTTAGTAAACTATGGAATACGGCCAAATACAGGTAAGTAAACATGAAAATAATTTTTTACAACCTTCCCCAAAGAGAGAAAATGAGCCGCACACATCGCGGTGTCAGATTTTATTCTGCACATTCTCCTTAGTGCTGATGAATTTCGGCCAACCTTTCGCCTTCTTCCGAGGAGGAGCTTTCCGACATCTGGGGGCCGTAGTTCCAGAAACCAGGTGATTGCTTTTAATTTATTCACTGTGATTTCCCCCTCTAATTGGCTCTGCAGTGGATTGCGGTGTTGAGCATTCTGGTCTCTGTAGTTGGCCTCATAATTATTTCCCTACAAATGTGATGCAGTGCGCGCAATGAAATTTGTTTTATTTATTTTTATATTTTTAAAATGTGTATTATGATGTAACAATTAAATTACTGCACAGTGAATGTTTAAGATTGGCAGGTATTATCGGTCTTTATTGAGATAGAGGGTGAATGGAAGAAAAACGAGAAAATAATCTAAAAATCCACAAATAAACTTATGAACCTGTCTGCAATACACATACTAGCAATCCAAACCTAGGACATGGTAGACATATTCGGCCATCATCTGCTATTACAGTACTGCAGACTACTTTAGAAAGGCCAATCTACTCCTTGACTAGATGTATTAACAAGCGTTTACAATGCAAAAGGTCTCGCAGCGTTAAAGTTTGAGTTATTGGCATTATGTATGACAATGCGTTGCATAACATTTTTAGCAAACTTTTAATTGGTGAGTAGTGAGAGTGTGTGCAAGAGTATGCTGTTCTTGAAAGCAGTGTGGTAGAGAGTGCAGGAATTTGGGTGACCTGAGCAATGTGGATGATGCCCTTCACGCACGAGGCTGACGCAGTTCTTATTCACACAGCTCTGATGATGCACCTCACGCACGGGCTCACAGTTGTTATTCACACAGCTTTGATGATGCACCTCACGCACGGGACTGACACAGTTATTATTTACACATCTCTGATGATGCACCTCAGGCACGGGCTCACAGCTGTTATTATTCACACTGCTCTGATGATGAACCTCAGACACGGGGCTGACGCAGTTATTATTCATACAGCTCTGATGATGCACCTCAGGCACGGACTGACACAGTTATTATTTACACAGCTCTGATGATGCACCTCAGGCACGGGCTCACAGCTGTTATTATTCACAGAGCTCTGATGATGCACCTCAGGCACGGGGCTGACACAGTTATTATTCACACAGCTCTGATGATGCACCTCAGGCATGGGCTGACACAGTTATTATTCAAACAGCTCTGATGATGCGCCTCAGGCACGGCCTCACAGCTGTTATTATTCAAACAGCTCTGATGATGCACCTCAGGCACGGGGCTGACGCAGTTATTAAGCATTCACAATGCCATAGGTCTCGCAGCATTAAAGTTTGAGTTATTGGTTTTTTGTATGACAATGCGTTGCATAAAATTTTTAGCAAACTTTGAATTGGTGAGCAGTGAGAGTGTGTGCAAGAGTATGCTGTTCTTGAAAGCAGTGTGGTAGAGAGTGCAGGAATTTGGGTGATCTGAGCAATGTGGATGATGCACCTCACGCACGGGTCTGACGCAGTTATTATTCACACAGCTCTGATGATGCACCTCACGCACGGACTCACAGTTGTTATTCTCACAGCTCTGATGATGCACCTCATGCACGCGGCTGACACAGTTATTATTTACACAGCTCTGATGATCCACCTCAGGCACGGGCTCACAGCTGTTATTATTCACACAACTCTGATGATGCACCTCAGGCACGGGGTTGACGCAGTTATTATTCACACAGCTCTGATGATGCACCTCAGGCAGGGGCTGACGCAGTTATTATTCACACAGCTCTGATGATGCACCTCAGGCACGGGCTCACAGCTGGTATTATTCACACAGCTCTGATGATGCACCTCAGGCACGGGGCTGACGCAGTTATTATTCACACAGCTCTGATGATGCACCTCACGCACGGGCTGATGCAGTTATTATTCACACAGCTCTGATGATGCACCTCAGGCACGGGCTCACAGCTGTTATTATTCACACAACTCTGATGATGCACCTCAGGCACGGGGCTGACACAGTTATTATTCACACAGCTCTGATGATGCACCTCAGGCACGGCGCTGACGCAGTTATTATTCACACAGCTCTGATGATGCACCTCAGGCATGGGCTGGCGCAGTTATTATTCACACAACTCTGATGATGCACTTCACGCACGGCATGGAGCTACACACCTTCCTAGCAAATCCCATCACACACACTCTTGATAAAGAATCCTACACTCAATATGTCAAAACATTAATATGGGCAGATGCTAGAGTACAGGACTTATATAGATCATATCAAAAGCAAGTTGTTTCTAGGTGTCAATGACGTGCCAGGAGATCCCCGCCGCTCGACATGCGTGGCCGATAACACCGGCCAGATGCCAACCCACAGGCACCCCAAGGCTCGGACCTTAAGCCGTCTGGTATGCTCTCCTGCACCTCTTCTGGATGTCCCTAGGTGCCGCCGCTATGCCAGTTGAAGTAGAGCCAAAGCGGGATGCAGGGCAGAGAACAGGATCCCCCCAAAGCACGAAAAGGAGCGAGGGGCCACGGACAAATCGGTGGCACCGGGAACCCCCCTGCACCCCCAGCCGTCGGTAGAAAGTGCACCCACCTCCTCACAGCTTCACGGAGACTCAGTGGGGGCTGGGCAATAGGAGGTCAGCAGCCGCCTCTAGCTCCCGTCCAGGCGTCTTTCAAAAAGTTCTGAAAACGAAACATATCGTGGGGTGGGACTTCCGTTTCGTGCACGTGGAGTTTTAGTTCTGCTTTCCTGCGGCTTTGTGCGCGGCCTTCGCGGTTTCGATGAACTTGTGGTCACGGCCTGTCAGCGCCGAGGCTCCTGAGCTCCCCAGCAGCAGGGTCAGGCATGCAGCAGAGCAGGAGACAGGCGCTCAAGCACAGAGGAGCGGGGGAGGGAACAGGGCAGCGAGGCTAACGTGGAGTGATGGCCGCCGCCGCGCTGTGATTGGCCAACGCCCGCCCAGAAGAAGAAGGGACGTCCTCCCGTGGCCTGGGGCTCCCGTGGAGTGTGGAGAGCCCGGCGCCGCCAGCCGAAAGGAGACACAACTTTGCTGGGCTCCCATGTACTGGAGGGAGCCCCGGCAGAGGAACCAGCAAGCATTGTTGGATAGCGGAGGGGGCGCGAGGCACATTGTCGGTGCCTGCCCCCACCGTGAGAGCCACAGACGTCCTGACACCTTCAGAGGAGCCCCCCCTTGCAGCCGGTGAGTGTTTAAAGGCGGGGGGAGAAACAGGCACTCGCTTCGTCTCCCGGGGGCCCACTAACTATATCGGAGAGGTGCCACGGAGGCGGTGAAGCTGTTTAGGCGGGAGGGCATGATCACGCCCGTGCTGAGAGAGACAGGAGATGTTGAACGCGTGCGCGACCTGATCGGATTACGGCTGGCGGTGCGTGCACATCTCTTGTCGCTCCCTGTACCTCCTTGTAAGCCAAAACGATTGCAATAGAGTCTCGAAGCGACGATCGCTTCACGATCGGTTCGCAGGTGCGAGACATAAAAATGGGCCCCATGTGCTTCAAACAACATCCCAGACAGGGACCCCCCGACCTGTAGCACCACTGGCCGTGGCCTCTCAGCAGATAAGGGGGCGTGTTCTGCTTCACATCTGCATCTCATCTCTTGCAAGGACATGCCAGGGAAACCACCGCTTCAAGTCCACTTGCTGAAAATGCAGCTAAGATCTGCTTCGCAAAGCATCACTTGCAAGTACCACCCATCCATAGTACCACTTACCGGCCCACTCAGCAGACACGGGGGCAGGTTTCTGAGGCATCACTGACCCAAGCCCACACAGCTGAACTAAGGCCTAGCACGCGCCCCTGACCACCACCTCCATCACACTTGTGGTGTAAGGTGAGGACACACCAGGTGTTGCACAACTTCACAGCTATCATTCTCAACGCAGGATCTCTGCTCTCACTTCACCATGTTACCCTACAGCCCACACAGGAGTCCAGAAACCGAATCCAAGCACCTACATCCATCGATGCACAAACATTGTGGGGAACCAGGGCCTAATATGTTATTTCCAACCAAGTAACACCCTTCAGTGGCAAGATTTGTTAAAAATAATAAAAACTGATTGATCATAGAACGGACCAGTCAAGCATTAAATTAAAGAGTTGCTTTCCCCCTCGGCTGCTAGCGCCTTCCTATTAGATGTTGGGCCACTGTTGCCAGAATCTGGCGACAGCCCCAGCCCAGGCACCAACTGTAGGTGCTTCCATTCTCCATACCTCAATGTGCCGCTTTCATAGCCAGCACGAGCACTGTCACCAGTGCCAAAACCCACTAGGAGCTATATCCGTGCTTACACACATTCACAGCTCCTCTCCACCCCAACAATCACTTCCAACCAATGAAGGGACCATAGGATGCAATCAGCAGCACTATCGTGCACCCCTATTCACTGTGTTCAGTCAGGAAACTGATAATGCGTGTAACCCTGGGATGTACTGTGCGCACAGCGTTGGTCACATGAAGAATGCCCATACAGTACCCACAGGACGCGAGTGATTTGCTTTTCACACAGCCCTCTTTCATTTACCATTGCAATGTGTCTCCTCTCCTCGTGCAGATCTGCGGTTTGAGCAACGCTCCAAGGACAGACTGGATACAAGTAAGGATAGCCACTGAGAATAAATCATCAGTTGAGGTGTTCCTCGAAAATCTGTGTCCAAAATACCCAGGGCAGGCGGGGGCTCACTTGAGAGGTGAGTCATGAAACTAAAGCTCACACAACAGGACTCTAGGAGCAGGGAGTGGGAAGATGTGCACAGCAGGGGTAATGGAATGGTCAATGCAGGTGACACTTTTCCTTTGTAAAGGAATTCCTGCTGGTGTCATATCCCCCTACTGTGCACATCTTCACACTCCATGCTGCACCGCACATCAAACGTGCTTAGGTGAAATCCCTGCTTCAGAAAAGGAAATCACCTCAGTGGCACCCCTCTGAAAGAAAACAAAAGGTAGGGGGCAGGGAGGGTCACTGAAACCTTCAGAGGCTGGCTGCCTCTGGCTGGTTCTGGGCCTGGGAATCACAATCTCGGATTCTAAAGCATCCGAGAATAAAGGTGGAGCCTTAATACAAATGAAAGTCTGGAAACGGTTTTCATACATTCATTATTGTACATCATTGTAAATCAGGGAAGTGTGTCGTGCTGTCATCTGAACCTTGGCAGCCCGGGCTGAAGATGATGACGGGGGGGCTGAAGCCCGTTCAGCCCAATGGGTGTTGCGCGCCTGTTGTGAAATTTATCTGATGAGCACTTAAAGCACGCCAAGACCATTGGCTCGTGTTAATTCTATGGCAAGACGGAGGATGAAGCAAGCGCTCCAATACCATCAGATCATGCAAAAAAATAATCAACAAGTGCTGTTCTTGTTTTAACAACTTTTTAAGAAATGCATTTGTTTATGTAGAAAGCATTCATTTTAGTGGTAGGTGTGTATCTGTGCAAGGGAGATGGGCTGAAAATAAAAGCACTCGTATGGAGTGCTTGAAAACAGAGAAAAAATAGCTGCGTAACCTGGTTAGCAGTGTAGGGAGGCATGTTCTTATGTAGGGCCAAACACAAGAAGAGGGCATGAAGCCTGCATGCCATGATGAATAGCATTATAGAAAATGAGAGCGACACTGAAGTTTACCAATGGAGGGAGATGGACAGCCTGGAAGCTCACAGATAGAACATGACATGTGTCTTTGAGACAGCTCATGACTGTCTAGCCCTAGCAGTGCATTCGCTGTTTAGACAAGACCAAAAAAGAATAGATTTTGTACAAGGCTTTGTCAATGCTTGTTGTGTTTAGAAATGGGGAGATTAAGTGATTTATCCTTAATCACAAAATGTGGAACTCAGACCAAGGCAAGGGAGATGCTATGGCATTCTTTCAGGAGAAAATGTGCACAAAAACAAAGCTACTGGTGCTTATATAAAACGCTCCAATACCTTCAGGTGATGTTGGTGCCACATAAAACTGCGGACGAAAAAAATGTGAGTTGGGTCTTTGCAATGGGAGTTCAGCTTGGGCAAGCAGCGACAAGCTGGAGGTTGAAGGCAACCAACAGCAAATGTGGGCTGCCACTGGGAGATTTTTGAAAAGTAACTGGTGTTAATGTAAAGTGCTCCAATACCTTCTGTGGTGTTGGGGCTATAACAAACTGCACAAAAAATTAAATAGTGCTCATGGAAAGCACTCCACTACCTTCGGGTGGTGTTGGCGCAATATAAAACTGCTAAAAATAAACCCAGAAAGAATCACAGTATTAGGCTGGTTTACAGTAGTAAACATGAGGAAATACATTGCATCGGCAGCCACAATAAAAGGATTACTTTTGCTATGGACACTGAGGGGCAGACAGACCTTGATGACATCAAGACGCAGCCTGGCTTCTTTGAAGAAAATTGAAGTTAAGCAACAATGGCACATGAAAACACTTCATTGGTTAATGTCGAAAAGTAAGAAAGTGTCCCAACTGTAGATTTTTTTTTAAAAAGAGTCCCACCCTATGAAACGCGAAGAAACAAGGTGAGACACAAACAGTTCAATCATTTTGCACAGGAGAAACATTGCTATGCAATTACAGCAGTAGACATAGATACTTTAGAAACTCAGACATGCCTGTGATAATATATACCTGATCCCATTGAGGTCTGATTTTCCAGCTATAAAGAACATACAGTTTGAACACGCACACATACCTAGTACCCACATAAATGGAAAACAAACAGAGACTACATACGTGCTAAGTAATAGCAGTCATGCACAAATGTTATAATCAGCTCGTCAGCTATACACTAACAGGGCATTAAAAGGCAGAACACCAGTACTCACTAAAACAAAACAAACTACAATGGGGGTTTAAAGCAGTGACGGGGTTGGGGGTGATACGTACTTGGGCAAGCACTGCTAGGTGCGAGAGAGCAAGCAGGGACGGGAGGGATGAGGTGGGGGAAACGGAAAGCAGCTATGAAGGGAAATGTAGTGACGGGGAGGGGGTGATCTGTATGCGCAGCATGAGGGCAGGTGGGAGGAGACAGTGCTGGTAAAAGCACGAGCACTGTGTAGAGTGCTGAAAAAGAAAGAATGAAGTAGTTACTAAAATGGTCATAAAAACGGGAGCAGTGGATGTTTATAAGTACTTGGTCCATGCTCTACTGGGAGGGGTAAACACAAAAAGAGGCATGACCATGCTTGGTAGGAACAAATGGTGACAGAGAATATTAGAGAGATGATGGAGTGAGCAAATGGGAAGCCCGTGGCTGGGCTGAGGTCCACAGATTAAACAGGTCTCTTCATGACTGCACATGCACTGTCTAGACAAGACCTAAAAATAAAAAGTTTCCCCATAGGAACGTTTCTCATTGCGTAGATCTAAAACTGATAACACTATCCCAAACATTTAATGGTGAGTGGTATTTCTATCGTTTGGTGGGTTTTTTTCAAAATTTCGGGCATTTCCATTTTGGAGGTGGAAGCCAAAACTGATTTTCTGATTTACAAACTCCAACTAAAAAGTATAAAAAATTTGAAAAATATGACCATGCACAATGAACATTCACTGGCCATCACTCCCTATGTTCTGCAAAAATTAGAGGGAAAATAAAAAAAAGGAGCTCAACAGATAGCTAAAGCTGAATGATGTATAAGTGAATGGGTTTTGGACTCTCTCTTATGCAGAACCTTTCCTGGCCTGTTATACAAGCTTGGAAGAGATCTAACAAAAAGGCCTTCATGTCTCCACACCACACACCGCTTAGCCTGGTCAAGGTCACAGTGTTAAAGAAGAGACCTCCCACCCCTCCAGCAAGGCCTGGAAGTGAAAATAATTAACCTTCCATGGCCTTGACGAACAGCTGAGAAGGACTGTTGCTCGCCCCTTCATTTAAATTCCCTCACACGTTGCCCAAGAGCATGAGGATAGGGAGGCAAATTATACAATTGCCCTCTGCATTGCCCAGGTCTGCAAGGGTAAATAATGTGCATCTACCACTCCCACGTGCATTGCCAAAGTGCCTTTTCACCCCCACTCGCACTGGAGAAGTACAGACTGATTACTCCTCCACATGTCAAAGAGTAGGGTGGTATATAATGTCCCTCCTTACTCTAACAAAGTATTGAGGGGTTTTGTCTATGACTATACTCCCATTGCCTGGTTCAAAAGTTCGTGGAGATTTAAAAAATATATATATTTAAGGCAAAAACAAAGCAAGTCAGAGGCAGCCACTAGCTTGCTCCAGTGATGTCTTTTCATTTCAGAGCATCAAATACGTCCTCTTCTAGCCCCTCTTAGGACCACTTTATGATGTGGACAGCAGAACACAGGGCCAGGTCTCAGATGACCCAATCTTCTATGGCCTACAAAATGCTAAGAAAGGTGGAGGGATCCCCTGAGCTGCCCCTTCCCTATAGATATGGCCAGGACAAATAGTCAGCTGACAATTTCCCACCTTAGTGACTCAACTATGACTCCTTCCCCTGCCAGTGGAAGTAAGGTGAGAATCAGTGTATGGCACAGGTGAGATTGAAAGGTGAATGAGGATGGTGGGTTGCAAGCTATGTTTACAGGTTTACCCTTAGTACATTCCTTTGTAAAACATAGAAATGAGCTGTGAATACAACACTGATAAAGTATTTGGACTATTGTCTTTTCATTAGATATGCAACGTGGTACAGTTAGGACTGAGGGGTTCATTATGATGGCGGAAGGACCGCCACCTTCAAATTAGGATAGCGGTGGGAATCCCAATGTTACCATGGTTCCGCAAGGCGATCCTTTTCCACCCGCCTTGTGGAAACTGGAACCAGGGCAACATTGCGGCGGTGCCATGCAGGCACAGCATTAGGGATTACTGTATGCCTTTCTGCCTGTCTTTTTGCGGCGGATATCCCGCTGCAAAAAGACAGGCAGAGACTGGCTTTGGAGGCCCGTTGCAGAGCCCCTCTGTGTGTGGGGGTTGGGGGTGCAGTGAGGGTGGTGCCTGCCACGTGCTGCAGGGAAATGCTGTGCATGCTCTTTTGACATTGCGGACGGTACGCAATGTTAAAAAGCAAGGATGCGTCTACCATCCTAATTAAACTGGTGGAAGCGCCACACATCTCGCTGGTGGTCAAAGCACCACTATGATGGCAGGCGGAGTAATGTCGGCCCGCCTTCATAATGAGCCCCTGAGTGAGGACAGCAGGAGTGAGAGTTATTCTTATGGTTTTATCATAACTTGTGAACATCATGTCTTTTTAGGCGTTGTGCTGTAGCCATTATCCTGCCTGTGTCATTTTTCCATTTACTAGGTGCAGTTTTGACCATGTTGATTCTGGCATTTACATACCCCTAAAATAATGTTAGTTCTAATTTTCAAGATATAGATTTATTCTGAACTCACGGTTCCAAATTGCTCATTTCAACAGTTTTCAGGGTGCCCTGGCCTGCAAATTCCTTGATATGCTTAAAAACCCAGTGTGTTCAATTCACCCTGTTGGAGTGTGAGCAAGAGAAGGGCCAAACATCCCTCTTGTCCAACCCTCCCAGCCCTTCCCTTCTTTTCATGAGTGTGACTAAACTCCTTAATCTCAAGGATCACCATTAAACTGATGGTAGAGCTTCCCAGCAGAGTACTATGGTCTTTGAAAGATCCCCCTCCAAGAAATTCTCTGGAGGCATTACCATTAGCTTGCTTAGCAGGTGGTTCTATACTGTTGGCAATTTTTTGCCACTTTTAGAGACTCAGCACAGACATAGTACAAGTGCAAGCTTGACTGATACTTCCTTTTAATGTCTACTGGCGCCTTGTAAAGGTGATTCTTTTTCCTTTTGCAGTGAGTGTGTTGACGTATTGTGAACATCGTTCAGAGTATGCCCTTCTCCAAAGAGCGTTGTGGGACACCACAGTGGATGAGGGTCTGCCAGCACAATGATATGGCAGGGCCCCTTCTCCTTTTCTTCTCACATTGCTTCTACCAATGTCAGCTTGTCCACACATCCTAGGGCTCTCCTAGGAGTCGGGAAGGTTAGAGTCAGTACTTCCTTCTAAGTAGCATTCTTGTTTCTTGGTCTGAAACCAGAGGTTCTGCTACAAAAGCCTTCTTGGCTCCTCTCTGTTGCTTGGTAACACAACCAAGGCCTACGGGAGCTCACATGAGGATTGAGCCAGAAACAGCATAGTGCCATCACCACAATACAATAAATATGTCTAATCAAGGATATTACTTAAAAGGAACTAATACTTTATCATACACATCCAAATAATAAGTCTGTAAATATGTGACATAAGCTGGTTATCATTGGTCTTCGCGCTCCAATTATTCAAGTGAAGTCCAGTCACACAACTTTCTCTGTTGCCTGTTCTCTGAATTGTATTTATGAGGCCACTTCACTTCTTACAGGAAACAATGGAACAATGCTTACCATGTAAGACTTCAGCATCACAGATAATTCTGGAGCTGTCCTTAATAATGAAAGTCTTTAACATTTCAGGGTTAGGGAGCGACCCCGAGGATACAATGGATAGAAAACAGTCACTGTATTTATTTGTTGTATATAGAAACAGCACGTAGAACTGTAAAATTGCCTTTTCCAAGTAACAACAGACAGTAGTCAAGGGCGCGTTTCTTTGTACGGGAAGTTAGAATACTGGAGGGGATGGAAGCAGACTTGCCAGAGAGCATAGGTAACAAACAGTTATTAATTACCCTTGTAGGACTCCATATTTATCAAGTACCAAATGGCAAACAACTAGATTCGTATTTACTAATATTTAACACAATACAATGCAACAAGACAACTTTCTATGCTGCGTCAAATGGAGAGGGCAGTACTGCGCCATATTTCCTTAGGTATGGCTCATTCCTGTTCTCTCTGTGCTGGCACCCTTGGGCCTGCCAAGTGCCAAAAGAGGCACCATTGTGCATGGTGCAAGTGTGCATGGTGTACAGCAAGGAGTGTTTTTGTACAGGAAGCGCGCCTTCCTACAAAACAAAATCCTCTGAGACATTTTCCTCTTTCTATGTGTGCTGCAGAGTGCAGCACACAATGAAAGAGGGAAAAACAAGGAGAAATAAGCATATTTCTCCTTGTTATGCCTCATCTAGGAAGACATAGCATTTTGACACATTTGCAGGGCCTCATTTATGAGGCACTGCCGGCTCTTTTGGGCTGCCGCAACGTCACTCTTTTGACGTTCTGGTGGCGCAATGTGCCACTGGCATATCTGTAAGACCACGTAAAGCTATTTTTGTGGCTTTTAATGGCCTTATAAATATATGTCCCTTTCACACAGAAAACTGTAAAAGTGGCATTCCATGGGTGTTGCTGGGGGCATTCCCAACAACATCCATGTCTTTTTGACAATGCCCCAGATTTACGAAAAAATCATAAGTCTGAGGCAGTGCCAAAAAGTACTGCTCCCCAGAAGAGGCATAAGGAAGGCACAACGAGGAAAAATATCTTTATTTCTACTCGTTTGTCCTCTTTCTACATGTGTTGAATTCGGCCAGAGGAAAAAGCATCCTATGATTGTTTTTGTGCACAAAAATAATCATCCCCGCAAAGTAGGCACCCTTGCACCATGGTGCAAAGGTGCCTAGGTTGGTGCACAGCAGCCCATTATGCACCCGGGCAGGGGGAAAGTACACAAATGCGCCATATCTAATAGATATGGCGCATTCCTTCCCTTGTCTTATGCCATAGGGCAGCGCAGCAGCAAGGCCTGCTGTGCTGCCATATGGCAAAACACCCATAAATGGAGCCCATTTACAGTTTTACTAGTGTTAATACATCTGGAAAAGAGCCAAAATCCATTGGTGAACACCCATGCTCCACCTACGCTAGAGGTATGCAAGGCAGCAACTTACGCTGCCTTACATTACTCCAGATTTAATATGTCATGGGGAGCCTCTTAAGGTGACTTTGCGTGGCATAGTAAATCTGACTTAAGGGCTTGCCTTGCCTTACGTGAAGCGATAGCCACACAAGGCCTTAGTAAATCTGGGCACTAGTTGGGGTATTTGCAGAAATAAGCCAAAGCTGTATAGTGTCAAATCAGAGCAAAATAAAAGTTGAATAAACATCCAGCTATGCCAGTTCCTACAGAGCAAAGTTAAACTGATTTAGTGGCCTTGGGGTCCCACCGCTTCCACATGAATTATGTGGTTGGGTATTAGGTAGGCTCCTGGAGAAGTGATCTAGTGCCTAAGAATATTCAACTCCTTTGGAAGACGCTAATACTGAACAAGCTTAATAGGTGAACCCAAAGCTAAAAGTGACTGGTACTGTTCAACCACTGCTTGTACACATAGAGACGCCTCCTGTTGCCCTCCTAGGGATAACAGCTCTCTGAACTGTAGGGCTATATAACTCCAAACAGCCTGAGTTTGAGGATGTCCTTGGAGAATTAGTGAAGTGCATGCAATAGATGAAACCAGAACATTACTGCATGTACAAGAAGTTCCTGATTTAGCACTCCAGAGTTCCAGTACAGAGGTCCTTGTTTTAGACTCCCCATCACCTTGTCATTCTATGACATTGCTAGGTGTCTTGATAGGCAGGACATCACACTAAGTTATTGTCTCCTCCGTGTTTCAGGTCACCGTCAGATGTGCTTGCGCCGAAAAAGCAACACCTACTCCTGGCACATGCCTGACGCTTTGCTCCATCTTTTAATACCAAATGAGGACAATCCTATTTTGTTTATTTATTTTTATGATTTATGGAGTGGCCATGATACCTGTCAATCAAGAGGTATGCAGTTCTTATGGCTAGAAGAATGGGCTTCTTACTGGATGGACACTAAAGGGTAGTGCTCCAAATAGGAGCAAAGGCCCTCACACACCCAGAAGGGTATCATGCTTCATCATCGGGTAGCTCCTCGTTGGACCAGCACTGCAATGCCTGAAAAGCATCCACAAGGGGTCATTTCGCCTGACTAATAGGAGACTAATAGGAAGGCCGTCAGGCTGAAATGCATTATGCTGCATGTCTAATTAAAGAGCTTCCAAACTTCTCCCCTGTGTGGCCTCTGTTTCTTCATTGCTGGAGGAGGTGTGGAGTGATATATTGCGTGGCTGCCAGATACGCGCTACAGGGGTCCCCGTTCTACAAGTGGCCTGGGTCATACGGGTGCATGCTGCGGCATGAATTCTTTTCGTCCAAGGTATTGGGAAGACCCGGAGCCCCCCACAAAGCACAGACAACACAAGGGAGTCTGCAGTGCGGTCCGTGACTTCACAGAGGGTGGACTGGATTTCCATACCTACCCCGACCCGGTGAAATCTGCTGAGGGGCTGGAACGTTTTGGGGGACCAGAGGAAGCTGTTTTTAGAATACAATTACGGGACATAGACATTTGAGCATGTCGCGATTTGCCTGCACTACCGCCCAACCACTTGGTGATGTCCCGTGCAGCACTTACCGGAGAAGGGGATTCTGGGACTCGCAGTTTTCATCTACAACGAGTGGTGAGCACACAACCTAATTGGGGGGCAGGGCTGGCTCTGACCATTAGGAGAACGTGCAGGACATTTTAAAGCGAGTGGTCAAGTCGGCCGAACATTGCAATGCATCTGAGGAAGGCCGTGAGGCCGAAATGCATTATGCTGCATGTGTAATTAAAGAGCTTCCAAACGTCTCCCCTGTGTGGCCTCTGCTTCTTCGTTGCTGGAGAAGGTGTGGAGTGATATATATTCACTGAAAAAAACATAGGTTTCACACATGTTATAGTTAGGAATTAGCATTTAAAAAACCTTGCAAATTCATTGAAAAAACCATAGGTTTCACATGTTATAGTTAGCTGAACATTTCTCTCATACAAAACCTTTGAAATTCCTCCGTTATAGTTAGCTCAGCTTATTCGTACCGTATGCGTGGGTACACGCTGAGTATGATAAGAAGTACAAACTATGGTGCGATCACCCTCTCAGTGACAAATCAGAGCTCATGGCACGCTAAGGAGAATGATTAGAAGTGCTGACTCATTGCAGATCCAATTCTGGGCCTGCCATGGGCCTGCTGATGCTAGATGTGAAGGACATCTAACATGAGCTTCGATTGGAATTCCATAGAGCATACTATCAAATTCATTATCACCACTTTAGCGACACTTTCCTGCCGATAAAGTGGCGATAATTTTGTCGCCCAGGCTTGATATCATGGCCCAGAGTGAGTAGTGTAGAGCATCTTCTCTGTAAAATCTATAATTATCTCCGAGCAGTGACAACACATAGATTACAACAGTCTGACAAACAGATCCACAACCTTATTACGCCACTTTTGAGTCACTTTTAACATGGTTAATGATGCAAGGAACTAGTAAATCTACATCTCACTTTTCAATCAAAAATCTCAACTCCAGACTCTGCGACACAGTTTTAATGTTGTTTTCTCTCTCTTTCTCTCTCTCTCTGTGACATCATTTCTCTTTCTCTCTTAAACTTAGACACTGCTGTCTGCTTGGACGTGTAGAAGAATTGTTGAAGTGAAGTTGTGAAGTCTACTTCCGTATGTAAATGTAAATGTACATGTATTTATATAGCGCAAATCACCGACCAGGTATCTAAGCGCTTGCTTAGGGAACCCGTCCTGGTATTCCCCGTGAGATAACCCCGGCAGGGTATCCACAAGGTGAAAGCCAGGCATCCCACCGCGAGGGGCCGTTGTGGAGATTAAGCAAGCTATTGCCCAGAGTCGCAGAGTGTGAACCCGTGAATCGAGTAGGCACCGGAGCGAGAATTGTCGAGTCCGTGGACATTTTGGACTCAAGACCCCGCCGAGCCGGGAATTGAACCCTGGTCCCGGGCTGACCTCTGCTTCCAGGTCCGCCTCCTCTAACCAGTGAGCCACACTTCTCCACTGAGCCACACTTCTCCACTGAGCCACACATCTCCACATGTGTTTGGCCGCAAGGTTAATACAATGGTAAGCACAGAGGCCTAGATCTACAAATCCTTCATAGGAATGCATTAGAAATAATTCGGCATAACGGGCGTCAGTAACTCAGTAGGCACTTCCATATAGACACCACTTGAACGCGGCACTATAACAAATAAATGTACCAGGTACACTGCACTCATAAAACTATAGTGTTAGCTTTATTTGTGAAACGAGAGAGGGCCATATTATCGAGCCTTGGTGACAAAATTATCGCCACTTTATCGGCAGCAAACTGCAGCTAAAGTGGCTATAATGGGTTTGATCTATAATTACCTCCAAGCAATGACAACAGATAGCTTACAACAGTGAGACAAACAGATCCACAACCTTATTACGCCACTTTTGAGTCACTTTTAACATGGGTAAAGTGATGCAAGCAGCTAGTAAATCTACATCTCAATTTTCAATAACAAATCTCAACTCCAGACTCTGCGACACAGTTTTAATAATGTTTTCTCTCTCTTTCTCTCTCTCACTCTCTGTGACATCATTGTTCAGAATAAGTTGTGACACCAACTGCCTGAAGTGCTTACCTGCAAAGTTTATACAACGGTAAGCACAGAGGCCTAGATGTACAAAGCCTTCATAGGAATGCATTAGAAATAAGTTGCCGTAATGGGCGTCAGTAACGCAGTAGGCACTTCCATATAGACACCACTTGAATGTGGCACTATAACAGAACTGGAATTTACGAGTCACACTGCACACGTAAAACCGTAGAGTTACCAAAACTTGTAGGGACATAGTATCAAGAACGGCGATAAAATAATCCCTGTTGCAGCAGCAGGAAACTGCCGCTAAAGTGGCGATAATGGGCTTGATAATATGCCCTTCTGAATTCCCATTGTAGCCCAGGTTAACACCAGAACCTGGACTGCTATGGGAATTCACAACAGCATATTATCAAGCCCATTATCGCCGCTTTAGCAGCAGTTTCCTGCCCCTGAAACTGCGATAATTTTATCGCCATTCTTGATAATATGCCCCGTAATGCTTCAGCTCATTTACTCACATCTACATAATTCTAAACTCTAATTTCCTTTTTTCTTTTGCAGATTACCAATCGGACACCTTTTGGAATCCATTTCACAATTTGTTTATAACATTGTTTAAGTTATTTTTCCAGTTCTAATATAGTTATAATTGAGTTTTGTTTATATTTATTGTTTAAAAAAAGTTAATAAAAAAAACTACATACTTCTTTTATTTTGTGGGGGAGGGTATGACGGCCCACAATAAAAATAATGTTGAAATACTATAGTAAGATATTCAAGACTAGGATTAAAAACTACTGAGTTCTTACTAACAGATATAATAAAAACAATGGTGAGAAACCACGAAAATGGAGATGGACGGAGTACGTAATCAACGTTTGACGCCTCAGCACTACCTTTCAAATAAATATATAAAAAATATGACTATTAATACTGTACAAAAGTACAGCAGCAGATGACACACACGAACCGGGGAAAGAAAGCAACAGATTTACTAACTGATACAAAGAAAGGTTTGCTTGATGAACTTGAAGAAAAAGAAAACGTGGGCTTCGAAACTACGCTGAGCATGCGAAGAGAGTACAACTGCTACACCAAAAAAAGGAAAGCTTTACATACTATCATAGAAATGAAAGAGCATTTTATCAACAAAAGGCGATACATTATCGCTGCTTTTATCGACAGGAAACTGCTGATAAAGTGGTGATAATAGGCTTTATAATAGGCCTTTGTAACTTCCCATAGCAGCCCAGGTTCTGGTAATAACCTGGGCTCCTATGGTTATTCATAAGAGCATATTATAAAGCCCATTATCGCCGCTTTATCTGCAGTTTCCTGCCGATAAAAACTACGATAATGTATCGCCTTTTGTGGATAATATGACTCATTGTTCTTTTTTTGACCAGTAAACTTAGGTGCATATTATCAAAGACCGGTTTTACAATTATCGCCGTTTTATTGGCAAGAAACTGCCGATAAAACAGCAATAATTACCATCATAATACAGCCTTGTTAATTCCTATGGAAGCCCATGTTAACACCAGATTATAGGCTTCTATGGCAATTCACAATGACGTAATATCAAGCCCACAGTCCCAACATTAATAAAAAACCATAGGCCCTTGTTAATTCCCATAGCAGCCCAAGTTCTGATGTTAACCTAGGCTGCTATGGTTATTCACAAGGGCATATTATCAAGCCCATATCGCCGCTTTATCTGCAGTTTCCTGCCAATAAAAGCGACAATAATGTATCGCCTTTTGTTGATAATATAGCCCATTGCTCTTTTTCTTGACCAGTAAACTTAGGTGCATATTATCAAGGACCGGAGTTAAAATTATCGCCGTTTTATTGGCAGGAAACTGCCGATAAAACAGCGATAATGAGCTTCATAATATGGCCTTTTTGTTTCCTATAGAAGCCCATGTTAACACCAGAACATAGGCTTCTATGGGAATGTACAAGGACGTATTATCAAGCCCACCCTCCCAACATTAATAAAAAACTCCAGACAGTGCAGGTACCTGGAGCTGGAAGGTCATTTTACATATCACTGCCCCAGAAATGTGGCGTTCCCCGCGACGTGTACGGGGGAGAGAGAGAGAGCTCAAAACATATTTTTTATAAAAAAAGACCTGAGGGTGGCACTCACGGAGACTGCGGGGAGTAGGACCATAACCCCCCCCCCCCCGCATAGTTCAAAATAAAGGAAGAGTGCCGTTCCCCAGTGCTCGGGGCACCTTACATGCCCCCATTATGCAGAAAAATTGCCCCCATAATTTGCCCCTCCCCCCAGACCTAATGAATAAAACAGACTTCTACTTTTTTTACCTTTTCTAATGCGTACAAGTACTGCACGAGTATAAATTGAGCCTAAAGATCCATGTACCACCCCCTGACCAAGACTATAGCCTCAGAATCTTTCCACCCTGCCCCGTTTCCTTATTTCTCAACTTTGTTTTACTGTTGTCTTGTGACTCTCCTCTCCCGACAAACAACATGGCGGACAACACTTCCTGGTTTGGAGTACTGACAGCCAATCAGCATGAAGCTCCTGCTCGTAATTGTACGTATTTCCATACACGTACGCCGCGATTTTTCTTTAAAAAAATAAAATTTAAAAATAGAGCCTAAACATCCATGTACGACCCCCTGAGCAAGTCTAGGGTGTCAGAATGTCTCTAGCCTACCCCCTTCCCTTATTTCTCAACTTTGTTTTACTGTTTTCTTGTTACTTGGTTCTAGCGAGGCACAAGATGTCCGCCAACACTTTCTGGTTTCGAGTGTTGACAGACAGTTCACACCCAATCAGCATGCAGCTCGCGCTCGTAATTGAACAGATTTCAGTACACGTGCTGAACTCCGTCTCTAGATATCGTTATAATTTTACTTGAGATTTTCTCATAAACTACTGAAAGGATTTACACCATTTAACAGAAAGCACAATCTGCGACAGAACTCTATCTCTCTGCCAAATTTTGTGTAATTCAATTCAGCCGTTCGGCTGTAGCCCTGGCTAAAGATCCCTATGGATAATTGCATGGGGAAAACATGTTTTGGGGCCCCACTTTTTTCTCGGCCCCCGCTTGACGAATCATTATTATGCAACTTTCAGGGAAGGAGAGGAATCAAGCAGGCCATTTTCTTGGAGAAATTCGCGAAGATTCGTCCACCAGCGCCAAAGTTATTCCAAATAGAATGTTGTGGATTTCCTATGGAAACTAGGTCCTAACTATAACTACCTACTGGCGACCGCCAGTAGGTAATATATATATATATGTGTGTGTGTATCTTTTTCTATGTTTTTTCATAATTTTCTTGATGCTATTTTGTGAAAGGTTCACAACCATATTTCCTGTCAAAAC
Source organism: Lissotriton vulgaris (assembly GCF_964263255.1). Lineage (NCBI taxonomy): Eukaryota > Metazoa > Chordata > Amphibia > Caudata > Salamandridae > Lissotriton > Lissotriton vulgaris. The sequence goes on along the minus strand of NC_141699.1, from coordinate 579,723,873 downwards.
AATGCTTAGAAATTAATTATCGCTAAAGTATAGGATAGCACTTTTTCCTCTGGTGATAGGTTGTTAAGAGTGTACAGGAGTCTTCATCTGTCCACCTGCAGCAACAGAATTTCCTGACTGTAATTCTAAAAATCAACACTCACTACACATTCAAGTTGCCTACCATGAAGAGGGCATTATTACAGAGCTTGTTGCAGGTTGAACTGCAAGAACACATTTATTTGGGAAGAAGCTTGATTTAGATCAGGCTACAGCTCCTTCGATGACGCCTTTCAGCTGTGGTAACTAGTACAGACTGCCTCAAGTGTGGAGATATGTCTGTGCGGCTGCTTTGCTGACTTTCACACTTCATTTGATGAGGTGGATTTGGGGCGTATTTGGGTAAACTTAATTACTTTTGGTTTTCCTGAGGGAGACCTAATCGTGATCAAATGTGTGCACCCAGGCAATTGGGTATAAGTCTTAGCGGGATCAGCAGGCCATCAAGTTGATTGGGATAACAAAATGGACTGATGCAATGGTGTGCACCAGCATCAATATTGTTCAACCTCTTCTAGTCTTGTGTGCTGAGCAGCCTTGCTAAGTTAGAATTATTTTTGACAGTGTTTGAAAGTCATCAGATTAATGTTCTGGGCCAAATAACTGGTTATATTAAACAAGATGTCCATCGGCATTCACCATCGAATTGAATTTCCTGTCAAAAATTGTGTAAAGAACTACAAATATTAAATAGTAATAATGCCAAAATATTGCTTTTTGGACAATTAAAAAACATCATCCATAGTGGCTGCATGAAACGAAACTTGAACAGGTCCCCATTTACAAACATCTTGCAATTACATATTCTCAAACTCCTTCTTGGGGCCTGTTTTGAAAGTATATGGTAGACAGGATATTAGTGACCACTGGCTGGTTTGACATGTTTTCACAGACAGATTTAGGAATGGTTTCAACTGTATCCCCAGTTCAGCATTCAGCAGTAAGGTAGCCCCGTTTCTGTATAGGGGAGTAAGACATGAGTGTTTGGCCATTCTAGTCATTTCCATTCTCCTAACAGAAAACCCACCTTTGTTCTTTCTTCTGCATCAAAGATTCATCCTGTTCATCTCCAACTTGGTCTGTGTCCTCTAGAATCAATGGAGGGAGCTCAGTTCTTGAAATTCATAGCTATATTAAATAGCACTGAGCTTACTACTATCTCAATCATTTTTTGGCAGGTGCTCATGCAGATCGAGGCTTTTGTGGGCACAGTAAAATGCATGTTAGATGGAATATGTGTTAGGTACAGAATTACAAGTTGCTTTGCTACTAAGGGGCCAGTTTTGAGTAGCGCAATATTAGAGGGTTGGAATGACCGGTTTTACACAGGAGGCATTCCTGTGAGTAAATAGAGGAGATGTTAATAGTGCATCCTCATCCGCTGTACTTATGGAGAAGTAAGAGTTACTGCGCCACTCAACCTGGGGTCTGCCCCTGTATGAGTACCTTTTACCAAGTCACACTTGAAGCAAAGTTTGTTCCTGGTTAGCAGTTACAAAACTGACAAAGAACTAAATAGTGGTGTAATGCCTTTCAGCAATGCATTTATCAATGCATGGCATACTGCATTACTATTTAGCAAGAAGAGGTGCTCAGTGGCTATACACAGAACACACAATTCTGGGGAATGTAGGACTTTTTCCAGTATGGAACAATGTGCTTGTTGTAGATCCCAGTATTTCGTGGGGAAAAAATCAAATGCACAGATCGTTCAATGTGGAAAATGAAATGGGACTATGACCACAGTTAATTAAGATTCAGCCACCAGCGAAGAGAGAAAATGCAAAAAGCGAAAGTGTATTTCCTTTCATTTTAAACTTTTATGTTGATTCGATTCTTTAAATTATTCAAAATTAAAAGCATTAACAGTTTCATACAGCCTAATGAGAAAAATAATGATGAATTTATAACTAAATTAAAAACTCAATGTATTTCAGATTGGTTTATTAGAATAGATTTGCACACAAAACAAACTGTTCCTTGAGTTGAAGGGTAGAGGGAGTGTATGTCTTTTGAGGTTAATATTATAAAAACAAGAATTGAAAAAGCCAATTTGTTCTGGCATTAGTTGCCTGCTTCCTGGCAATTTCTGTTTGTTTTATCATGGTTTTTTGCAAACCTCTGTTGTTTGGGAACATTCTGGGCCCTCGTCAATCTAAAAAAAAAACTTTTGCTACAGGTAAAAAACGTTTTTTAGTTGAAAAAAAACTCATAGTACTGTCTGGCACTGAAGGGAACTATTTTGTGTGTGGATGTGTTCATTGTGAAAGGGTGGCATGCTGTAACTCATAGTGAAATTAGCCAAAGCCTACAGTAGACTGATGCATTGCTCCTTAATGCATGCTGGAGAGGGACGAAGGATAATGTAAATGTCACCAAGCACAGACTAAAGGATGAAGTCAAGCTGAAACTCCTATGAGTAACTTGATTATTCACATAATTGTAGAAAAATCAAAAGACATTGGCTAACACAGACCTTGCATTGGATGTAAGCCTCTTGCTTTGAGAAAGAACGAAAGAACGATAAAGAGAAAGAAAGAAAAAAGAAGGAAGGAAAGAAAGAGGGAAAGGATGACAGAAAGAAGGTAATAAACAAGGTAGCAAAGAAAGAAGATGAGAACGAAAGAAGGCAGGGAAGAAAGAAGATGAGAAAGAAAAAAGGCAAGAACGAAGGGAAGTGAAACATAGAAGTTAAGCAAGAAAGAAAAAGAAAGCAAGAAAGAAGACAAGGAAGAAAAAGAAAGAAAGAAAGAAAGAAAGAAAAAAAGTAAGAAAGAAAGAAAGAAAGAAAGGAAGGAAGAAAGACACTAAAGTAATTCTAAAGTAAAAACAAAAAAACTGTAAAAACAAACAAATAACACTGGCACTCATGGTGTGAAGTTAACCAGCGGCATAAGAGGCTGCCCGACTGCCCGATGCTATGTGCTGTAGTGGCAGATAGCAAAATGTGAATGTCACAACACAGGCTAATGGATGAAGAGATGAAGCTGAAAGCACCAGGATGTAAGTATATTATGCATATTTTAGTGAAATCAAAAGGTCTTGTCTTATGCCAGACCTAAAAGTTCTGCCTGAAGCTAAGAACTTCTGTCCTTTTGACAGATATTACCATACATGCTCTCTTCCTGCCTGCATTCAGCACATGTGATAGATGCACAGGGCACCAGCAACAAGCTAGCTGAGGTCAGAAGGACCAATCTGGTTAGAGCAGGCTTCCCAACTCAGATTTCTTCCTTTTGTGGATTCCCACGGGAGGCATGAAAGACCCTAAGAGGAAGAACCATTAACGGCCACCTATTTGGGGAGAATTTGAAGATGTCGTCATATTAGGTAATTAATATTGCATCTGCCATGATTACACAAGACACCTGCCATCTCATATAACAAGGAGCAAACATGTTCTTCTCCATAAGTGATTGTCTACAGATTGTATATGACGATCTACTCTGTCTAGAATGTGTTCATAAAATCGCTTTTCTACATGACTTTTGGCAAGTATTTCACTTCATGATGTTACAACTTCAGTGAGTGTTTCTGTACCTTACTGCAAAGGTACGAAAACCTTCTGAACATATGTGCCCAACAGTTCTATGTTTTTTTCAGGTGCCTGCATAGCTGCAGCTTGTTGGCACTGCAATGACAATATAAATCCTTCCACAGCCTACGAATACCTGGCACTAGCTACACCCCTACCACAGTATGACCAAAGAAGTGATTTTTTTCTCATTCAACTCTACACTCAAAAAATAGTCTTAGTCTTAATGTCTGTTTTCTTCCAGTATGTTGGCTCACAGTTTCAGATCATCTCACTCTGTTTTCATATTGTTTTTTTCTTGGATTGATCACATTGCTGTCATTTACTATTAGGCTCTCTACTTGGTGCTCTCGTTGTTACTGTGAACCTGTGTCCTGCAATAGTGTCTTCCTGCTCCTTATTGTAGGAAGGTGGATATCTGACTATGGTTACCCCAAAACTTTTTTCCTGGTGTTTAGCTGGTTTTTGACATAGTTGGCCTGGGATCCTGCTATTCAGGGCCCCAGGCTGATTGCTCTCTCCTTAAAATGGACTCCATGTACCTTAGGTTCATACCCAATTGGAACTGGTTCACCTTATTGGCCCCTGTAACAGTGTACCCTAGGTACCCAGGGCATAGGTGTTTCCAAGGCCTACCAGGGGCTGCAGCATGTATTGTGCCACCCCTGGCCTGGACTCCATATTTGACACAACTGGCTGATCACTCAGCTGGGGTAAGTTGGTGTAATCACCTCTTACTTAGATATAGTATCCCTATATCTAACCTTAACTGGACACATATGTTCCTATCAGCCACTCCTATGGAAGGCCTCATCAATCCTGGAGGCAGAGTGCTTGGAAATATGTGAGATGGTGCTCTAGCATGAGCTGAGCCTGTCTGCAGCTGTCGGGAAACACTCCCTTAGCTGTTCCGAGATATTGCCATACCATATACTCTTAAGTGCATTATAATCCTTGCGGTTATTTGCTATCTTTGGTTTGGCTTTATCAAAACATGTCGAGTAAGGTGTCATACGAATTGGAATACTATCGCCTCGACAGTTCTGTCAACGGGGATAGCATTCCACCCTTCTAGAGGGACACGACATGTGTGTAGCCTTAACCCCGGTTAAAGTTAACCAGAGCCTCAGCATCACAAAATGGATGCTGCCACCACAAACACAAGTCTGACCTCCTGCTGCTGGGAGTCCTTCCAGCGAGGGAGGCTTGGACAAAGGGTTTCCTGCCTTGGGAGGTGCGAGCACTACCCCAGACAGGGTTTTGTGTATTGGGTAGGACCGGGCTGAATAGATTTAGACATACCCGGGGCACACAAGGTGTCCCCGTGCATAAGCCAGTCCAAACCGGTCCTGGGACTTTCCAGACCCAGGCCTGGTGAGGAGCTGGACAAAGGAAAGGGGGTGTAACCGCCCCCCTTCCTGGTCCCACCCAGAGGAGGGACCTAGTAGGTGATCCACCCCTCAGATTGGGAATAAGAGTGGGAGCAGTGCCATTGCACAGCAGATCATCCTGAAATCAACTTTACACGAAGAAGACGACTGGACTTCAACATTCTGCTGCACAGAAGACTGAAGAGAATCTCCCTTGTGGCCTAGGAGTGGCCACCCTGTGAAAGCAGGTACCAACCAGCGAATCGACGTCTGCTTTGCTGCCGCATCCCACCGGAGCCCGAGCCCAGAGCCTGACAAGACCCAGACTCCCAGACTTCTCACAGCCCGATCCACAGTCCCTGCAAAGAAGGGACCCGTGGAGGCACCGAGAGACGTGGGACCGGACTTCTTGGAAGACACCCGAAGAGCTGACTGCGCAGCATCCAAGGCATCCTCGACATTGTGCTTTGGGGACTGAGAACCCTTACCACGGAGCAGCCCTTGCACCAAAGATCAGCCCCCCAGCATCTCCACGATCTGCGTGGGGCCCTTTTGCATTGTGCCACTCAACGCGCCATCCCGGCCACTAGCCACGTGGTCAGCGGCCATCTTGGCAACGAAACCGAAGAACTACAATGCGGGTCTGGTTGCTCCAGACTTGCCCTAGCTCCTGTAAAAAGGAGCACCCGCTCTGACCTTGCTGGTCCGAGTGATAAGCCTTTATCGACTCCTGCGTGGCTTGCATTAGGCAAGGCCTGTTTACTTCAATCAAGTTGCCGACACCGACAACAGCGAGAAGCCTGCGTGGGACAGCTTGTGACCGACTCCTTGATGTCCTTGACCCCCGGTGTCCACGTGGCTGCAGAAAGAAGCTACACCTCAATGCCTGTTTGCACCCAACATCGCCTGGTTCCAATCTGGTTCCACGGTAGTCACTGGCTAGTGACTTTGAACATTGTCCCCTCTGTTTTCAGGTCTTCACATCTTCAGATCCACCCTTGGATCCACCGGAACTCTTCGCATCGAGCCGCCTGCAGCATCTTCAGCTCCAAGCACCATCGACCAGCGTGACGAAACCCGACACTACTTCGACCCTGTGCACCCGCTTCCTGTGGGTGAGGTAACTCTGCTCCGCCGGTGTTCCTACACTGGTACACATCTCTAGGGCCTGTGTCTCAAGTTTCAGCTTTCTAGGTCACTCGGAAGGTTCCGAACTAACTAACTTTGTACTTTTTACGCACCATAGACTTTGCATTGGTGAGTGCGTGCATTTGAAACACTGCACCCGAGTCCCGCGGGCCTTTTCCGACTTAGTCACTGCTAGTCCCGAACAGCTCCAGCGATTCCCAAGGCCCTAGGCCTGTTTCCTTTTAGATTGGTATCTCTTATACCACTTTCTTAGTATATGGTTTAGGTGGCCCCTAGGGCTCATCCATATTGTGCAACTTTTGGGTATTTTAAACTGTCTTGTGTTTAACGCTTGTGCTTCTGTGCTAATAAAGAGTCCAGGGGATACTTTTAGTTAATAAATCTATATATATTTCCAATATATATCTGTGTGGTGTCCTTTCATTTGGTATTCAAGGGGGTTGTGTATGGTAATACAGCTGGCTTCACATGCCTTTCAGAGTTTAGCCTAAGACTGCTTTGTCCACGTTGCCACTAGGATAACTGGTCTATAAGGTTGACTTACAACCAATCATCATAAGGGTTGCTTGGCATGGTACAAAGTGATCACTAGAACTAGTGAGCATTATATACCAGGCCAACTTCTCACACTTATTATAATCAAACATAACTCCAGTCTCTTCTATGCCTTCTGTCCCAGCATTTATAGCATTATTTATGTCATCTTTTAATTTGAAAATGTTAGAAGTTTACAACTGTTGCTTGTAAGAATAGTTACAGTGCCTTAAATTTAAATATTCATTGATGCATGCGTGCTTCTTAAGTCAAATATAAGATGCGTTACATCGCTATACGCAGTTGTAAGAATGAATGACATACTACACATCCCAGAATGCCATGCACTGGTAAAAGTGGAATGCTTAACATTAGATCTTAAATTTACTCCTAATGAAAACCTCTGTTTGTTTATGTGCAGGAAGGGACACCTTCCTGCACATAAACAATCATTAATGGCTTTTTTCTCTTTTTCTGTGTGTGCAGAATACAGCACACATAGAAAAAGCAAAAACAAGGAGAAATAAAATCATTTTTCCTCATGCGCCATTCTAACACCTGCTCTTATATGGCGTTAGTTTTTGGAGCTGCCGCAAATTTACACCTTCTTGTAAATCTGGGGCAGCGCCAAAACGTAATGCAGAGGACTGATGTGGAAATGGGAATATTTACAATCACGCTAATTGGTTTATTGCCACCTTATAAATATTGAAAATGGCGCTACGCCAATGGAGCGTCAGAAAAAGTGGCGCTCCTGTGGCAATAGAGGCTTGTAAATATGCCCCATAGGATCTTTCTAAATGTCAAAGGAGACCTTTGTTTAGCGGAGAGAGGTTGGCTTCAACCGGTTATATGAAACTTACGAAAGGGAAATGTAGAGTTATTTATATTTATATTTTGTTCAAAGTTGTATGCTGTGATTAAATGCAACTCAGTCCTGGTGAGGTTAAAAACTGTTTACACAAAAAATATATGAACTCTTTTCAAAATGAAGCATTTCTGTGTATGAATACTAATAATATATTGCAAGGTTCCAATTAGATAGTAACTATTTGTCCCTTGGGGTTGTCGATCCATGGAGACAGTGCGCCTTCTGCTTATCTGCCCTATGTATTGCCAAAAAAGATATTCTTTTTTCCTTGAAAGCATCCTGGTCTTAGAGCCACAGGTCAGCTTTCCTGAGCCTTGGGAGTAAAGAGACGCCTTTCGTAGCATTATTAGGTATCCCAACACATCTAGAACTGTTATAGCCAATTCATTTATATATGTGCTACTGATTTATGATTGTTATGCAAATAATGTACGACATAGACAATTGTTCTTTAAAATTTTAAAGGTTATGGGATGTTTTGTAACGTTGACTTTTGATGAGTTTATGGATTCTTTTATTAATATTTGAAATGTAGTTTATTGACTGATTATTTTTTAGCGGTCAACTTAGGTATAGATATGGAAATCCTACATGCATGAGCACATCTCTGACATCTAATTGTACAATGTGTCTAAATTTGGATCTAGCCCCCGGACTCAGTGATTTAACAATAACACTTAATTTCAAAGAGAGAACGTCTGGTTCATTGTGCCTGTGCTATTACCCCCTCCAGACGAATTATTAGAGCACATAGAATGTGTTAGAAGAGCTGGCACAGTATATTTCATATAAGTACATCAATTATAGGAAGATAAAATAAAGATTTGGAAAATAATGAGTAGATGCAGAGTGAAATTTGTTGAGTTCTTTTATTCTTAGTTGTGCATTTCAGCGGTCTTCAACCAACACGTTTCGACCCCTCCTTGCGTACAGTCCTTGGCTTTTTCAAGGCTACAAGTTGATACATATAAACACAGAAATCAATATAATGTACATATCGAAAAATATGTATTTGTCCGTTTTTAAGCTCTAATATTCAGCTTACCAATTGCTACCTGAAACATTTCTGCAGGCATCTCTCTGTGAAACACTGCAAGCATGATGTTTTTTTATATAGCACTTGGGAAGAAAACTCAGGGTGGAAACTATTTCTGTGAAACAGGGACACACATGCTTTAATTGCTGTCTGTACATATCGAAAAATATGTATTTGTCCGTTTTTAAGCTCTAATATTCAGCTTACCAATTGCTACCTGAAACATTTCTGCAGGTATCTCTCTGTGAAACACTGCAAGCATGATGTTTTTTTATATAGCACTTGGGAAGAAAACTCAGGGTGGAAACTATTTCTGTGAAACAGGCACACACATGCTTTAATTGCTGTCAGAATGGTATATTCTATGGAGTATTTAGACAGGAATGGGGAAATGGTAGTTACCAAAGATTTCAAATCAGCTAAGTAATGACAGTTGTCATAGTTTGGTAATGCATTCAGGATCGAAATTGAGAAATGTGCACCATGTAAAAAAATACAGATACATTTTTTTGTATTATATTTGGTACCAGAAAAGGTATTCTTTTGAGGTTAATCATCATAGTGAAACTTTTTTTCTTAAAGTCCTGTTAAAAAAGTTTGATTATCGGAGTGTAGAGCACTCGATTGGAGATACAGACACAACTCCATCCAAATCCTATATTTGGTGTCACAAAGACAACTCTGCAAAATATTTGCAGTACCAATGCTCTTGATATTTGCTTTTTTGCGTGCGTTCATACAGTTTGTGATGGATGGATGCAAATAACACCTGTGATAGTTACGATGAGAGGTCCAAATTGATTTATGATTCCCATATGAGTTTCTAAAGGGAGAAAGGGGTGGTATTGGGGTAATAATATTGTTACTGTACTATCAACATTATGACATTACAGAAACGCTCATGTCATGCCGGTAAAGGGTGCAAACCAGATTATTTTTGGGCAAATCATTTCCTAAAATTGGGAAAACTAATTCCAAGATTAGTGTGGGAACCTAGTCTATTACTGATATTAAGTGATACTATTGTTTAATATAATTCTTATTAGAACATTGGAATGTTGGGAGCTCCGTTGAAGACAATGGAGTGCTCCCTGCTTCTACTGGCCGGTACATTCCTGCAGTGCAACATTCCAATGTTTTACAAAGGCCTCTCGGAGCGCGAGGGGATTTACATCCCCTCGAGCTTCGAAAAGGCTTTTGTTATATTTGTTAGAACATTCTGCCCTCTAGTGGCAGAATGTTCTAATAGCCTTATAGCCCTTCGTAGGAGGGCTATGCTGGCTATTAAAGTCCTGTTCCTTGTTAAAGTCCCTCGCCTTCGACTCAGGCCTTTAACGTGGGAGCGGAACTTTAACCTCTTGCATGTGGCGTGAATTTTCCCGATGCGCTGGGTTTTACAGAGTGGGCGGCATTAAGACGGCCGGGGGCCTTCTGCGCACATGCCCACCATGACGCGTGATGGCTCCCGGCCATCGCAAACATGCAAGGGGTTAATAGCCGGTAGCCTGCTACGGCGGGCTATAAGGCTATAGTATTAACCGTGGGTGCAAGTCAAAGTAGCAGGAAGCTTCCTAGAAGTTGTATAGATGTATTCCTCGTGTAGACCAAAGGATTCCCCCCCCCAACAAAAAAAAAGAAAAGGGCATCTGCCTTAGATTTAAGAAAGGGTCCAAAAGAGCAGTTCTGCTTGCCATGAGATTGTTGAATTACAAAAGGGACAGGGGGCGGGAGTATCACACCTTTTAATTTTGTGTGGTTTTGGTCAGTTTATTTCTATTCAAACTTTATTGCAGCAGTTTGAGCCATCACAGCTTCATAAAAGAGGTAAATGCATTAAAAACTTTAATTATAGGTAAAAAAAATCTAACAATTTACGTTTATAAACTTAGATGAGGCGTAAAAAACGAGTGTTCTTTTAAAATTGAAATGAATGGACAACCGTCATTTCAGTAGCTATCATATAGATTCATCAATCTCAAATTCTGCGATTCCTATATTGCGAGAAAATGCGAATCGCAATGTAGATATCGCAGAATGGGATTCAAGAAAAAATGTGATTAAAAAAAGCGAATCGCAATTGGCCACAATCGCTGAATGCGAGTTTCCGAAAATCGCAGAATCAGCAGATACCCATGTAGAAATTGCGATCTCGCAATTACCGAAATCGCAAATTGCGATCTCGCTAATTGCGAGATCGCAAAAACAGGAAGTCACATTCTGAGCACAGTGATGACATCACAACCAGGAAGTAGGCTGGTTCCACCCTCATTCTGCATTGTGAGCCTGAAGTGGAAGCAGCATTGCTCAGAGCTCCACTCCAGAGTACCTACAGCTGAAACCCAGGAGACACCCCACTGCTGAACATGTCACAGGAAGCTGCAGGGGAAACTTCCACAGGAAGGAAAACGAAAATTAAATTTTCTGAACAAGAACTTGAGTATCTCATAGAGGGAGTGTGCAAGGACCACAACCACCTCTTTGGGAAGGACTCGAGAAGGGTGCCTGAGGCGGACAAAAGGAGGATCTGGGTGCGTATCCGCGCAGAAGTAAATTCTGTGGGGGTGACCCAGCGCTATGTGGAGGATCTTAAAAAACGCTGGTACGACCTCAGAGGGCGGGCCAAGGAGAGGATCGCAGAGAGGCTGGGGGAGCGTGTTGCGACAGGAGGAGGGGAGCCCACTGTCCCACCCAACACCCCACTTGAGGACGGAGTAGAGGACACCCTGAATCCCCAGGCATGTGTGGGGTTTACACAGCTGGACTCCTCCCGACCTACCCAAGATACACAAGGTGAGTGCCATGCGACTGTGACCCTGTCCCCTAACAATGGCCATGACCCCAGATCATCCCATTAGAAACCCCAGTCATGCAGCCAAAGCACCCCACAAAAGCCGTATTGCATTGTGGGACATGTAGTCTGACCACAATTACCATCTAGCCCCATACAGCCAGACCTGTTCAGTAAGAGTCAATCCTGCAGCTAGTCAGGGAATGGTAGCCTGAATGCATGTAGCAACCTTCAATGTGTAAGAAACATGTCATTAATCAACGTCCACTTTACATCACAGGTGGCGCTGAAGTACCCAGTACGGATAGCAATGCCCTTCAAATTGAAGACATAACTGAGGACACTGAGGGAGACGTACATCCATCCCCACTGCCAGGACCATCAGGGCCAGCTGCCACACCAGCGGTAGTACCACCACCTGCCCCTGTGGACAGTGCCACCTCAGCTCCAACAGGCGCAGCACAAACACAGCGTGTGACTCAAACACCAGTGGGGCTGACAAAAACAGCTGCAGCACGCAGACAAACCCGCCACACTGCCGCTGTGAGGAGCCAGTCCAGCGGACTGGTGAGGGAGCCGCGCAATACCACATCACGCGCTGGCAGGGGGCAGAATGTGCGGGCACCTCGGCTCTCTAATGAGCGCCGTATGCTCCACATCCACCAGACACAAGCCCGTCATCTCGCAGCAATACATCTCCAGCTCAACAAGACCGCTAGGAATTTTGGACTGCTGTCAGACCGGATGGAGAGGATGACGGGTGCAGTGGAGGCCAACACCCAGGCCATGTATAGCCAGCGTGACATCAATCGGCGCAGACACCGGCAGCTGCTCACCCGCCTGTCTGCATACATGCGGTCAAATTATATCATCGGCAATGTGACCAGCTATCACGACGTTCCTTGTCCATGCAAGTGCAAATGGTCCAGTGCTGCCAGGACGTCACAAGAGCACTGGAGCAGGTGACCACTGCAGTGCAGGGTATGCAGGCAACTGGCCATGGCCAAGCGGGTGGGGGGGGGATGACACCAGTGAGGCTAATTCCAGCCACAGTAGCCAATCCGGGCCACCGGTGATAGCACCCCGCCGCAGCACCAGGCCCTCTGCTGCCTCACGGGCAAATCAGGAGGAAGAGCTGGAAAGAAGATTGGGAGCGTCCGCCCGGAGGCGCCATTGAACATTTGTATTATACCATGAAGGGCCATGCTGCTGCAACAAGCATGCCCTCCTCAAATACATGGGACATATGACGCAATATGGCTTCCATGTTACTTTGTGAGGAATTCCCACTTTATTGTGCAAAAAACAATAACAAATATTCTGTTGAACTTAATCTGACTCATGTTATTATTTCTATTGTCATGCATGAGTGAAGTGTTGGGTGTGGGGAGTGGGTGCACTAGAAACAGTTAATGGTGATTTGGTTGCGGCGCCTGTGTCCTTCGGCAGGATTCTCCCCACGTGCAAGACGCACATGTGCAGGTGGTCGGTCGCCCCCTTCCGACTCACTGCCAGGGATCTCTACAGGTATCTTGCGCTTGGTAGCAATGTTGTGGAGGATTGCACACATGGCCACGATGCGGCAGCAGACCTCAGGCTCGTATTTGATGGCCCCACCAGTCTTGTGAAGTATGCAGAATCTGCTCTTCAGAAGGCCAAATGTCCTCTCAATGCAATTTCTTGTGCGTATGTGTGCAGCATTGTAACGCCCTTGCAGTGGTGTTGCAAGGTTGAGGTATGGGGTGAGGAGGTACTCACGGAGAGCGTAGGCGCTGTCACCTAAATGATAAGAGAAGAGGGTGAGTGCCTGTTCTGCACAGCTACATGATCACAGTGTACTATTTGGGGGGTTGTGTACTTACCTAGTAGGTGTCCTTCGCCGAAGTCTCCCCTGGCCAGTCGTGTGTGAATGCCGCTGTGCCGGAATATGAAGGAGTCATGTGTGCTCCCCGGGTACTGTGCCACTATGTCCGTGATGAATGTCTTAGTGTTGCACGCCATCTGGATGTTGAGGGAGTGGTAGGACTTGCGGTTGCGGTACATGTATTCGGTTTCTGCTGGTGGGCAGATGTGGATGTGGGTACAGTCAATGCATCCTATTACATGTGGGAATTGCGCAACGTTGTAGAATTGAAGCTTAGTCTCATTCAAGTCCTGTTGGCTGGTCGGGAATGAGATGTAGTGGTGTAGCCTGGTCAGCATAGCCTCCAGGAAACTCCTTAGGCAGGGGGACATGGTGCTCTGGGATATCCCCCCTGCAACAGCGACTATCGCCTGGAAGCTTCCGGAGGCCAGTAGGTGCAGGCTGCACAATACCTGGACATGTGTGGGCACGGCATTGGTCCTCCTTGTTGGGTGCTGCATCAGGGGGTCTAGGTCCCGGATCAGCTTGATGATCATTGCCCCATTCAGGCGGTACTTAGAGTAAATTTGCTCCGCAGTCTGGCCCAGAAGGGTGACCCGCTGCCGGAATATTTGCTCCTGGATCCTACGTCTGTTCCGTGCTGCAGCCTGGAGCCTTCGCCGCCTGACCACCATGTAGAGTCCAGGCATTGTGAGAGTCCTCATGCTCGTACTGTGATTCCTTAAGTGTGTCAGTTCAGGTCTGCACTTGTGGCTCGTTAGATTTAATACATTTTTTTTTCCTTCATGATTACCACCTGCTTTTGCTTCTCCTTAAATTGCGCCTCGCAAATAGCGATTTTACGGTTTTTCGGTAATTGTGAGTTTTCATGAATTGTGTTAGCGATTACTTAGCGAATTCGCACAATTAATCACACAATCCATAGATTCTCGCAATTTCCGATTCGCTAAAGGGGGTCCTCCTAGATTCTGCAATTTATTTTGCGATTTCGCAATTTTCATTTTGCGAAATCGCATTTTCAGTGTTTTTCACATCATGAATCGCTTATCTGTTAATTGCAATCACAATAGCTAATTTGCAGATATTGCGATCGCAATTTAGCTTGATGAATCATAGATTCATCAAGCTAAATTGCGATTGCAATAGCTGATGAGTCATAGATTCATCAAGCTAAATTGCGATCGCAATAGCTGCAAATTAGCTATTGCGATTGCAATTAACAGATAAGCGATTCATGGAGTGAAAAACACTGAAAATGCGATTTCGAAAAATGAAAATTGCGAAATCGCTAAATAAATCGCAGAATCTAGGAGGACCCTCTTTAGCGTATCGGAAAATGCAAGAATCCATGGATTATGCGATTAATTGTGTGAATTCGCTAAATAATTGCTAACACAATTCATGAAAACTCGCAATTACCGAAAAACCGTAAAATCGCTATTTGCGAGGCGCAATTTAAGGAGAAGCAAAAGCAGGTTGTAACCATGAAGGAAAAAAAAATATATTAAATCTAACGAGCCACAGGTGCAGACCTGAACTGACACACTTAAGGAATCACAGTAGGAGCATGAGGACTCTCACAATGCCTGGACTCTACATGGTGGTCAGGCGGCGAAGGCTCCAGGCTGCAGCACGGAACAGACGTAGGATCCAGGAGCGAATATTCCGGCAGCGGGACACCCTTCTGGGCCAGACTGCGGAGCAAATTTACTCTAAGTACCGCCTGAATGGGGCAATGATCATCAAGCTCATCCGGGACCTAGACCCCTGATGCAGCACCCAACAAGTAGGACCAATGCCGTGCCCACACATGTCCAGGTATTGTGCACCCTGCACCTACTGGCCTCCGGAAGCTTCCTGGGGATAGTCGCTGTTGCAGGAGGGATATCCCAGAGCACCATGTCCCGCTGCCTAAGGAGTTTCCTGGAGGCTATGCTGGCCAGGCTAGACCACTACATCTCATTCCCGACCAGCCAACAGGACTTGAATGAGACCAAGCTTCGATTCTACAACGTTGCACAATTCCCACATGTAATAGGACGCATTGACTGTACCCACATCCACATCTGCCCACCAGCAGAAACGGAATACATCTACCGCAACCGCAAGTCCTACCACTCCCTCAACATCCAGATGGCTTGCAACGTTAAGACATTCATCACGGACATAGTGGCGCAGTACCCGGGGAGCACACATGACTCCTTCATATTCCGGCACAGCGTCATTCACACACGACTGAGCAGGGGAGACTTCGGCGAAGGACACCTACTAGGTAAGTACACAAGCCCCCAAATAGTACACTGTGATCATGTAGCTGCGCAGAACAGGCACTCACCCTCTGCTCTTATCATTTAGGTGACAGCGCCTACGCTCTCCGTGAGTACCTCCTCACCCCATACCTCAACCCTACAACACCACAGCAACGGCGTTACAATGCAGCACACATACGCCCAAAAATTGCATTGAGAGGACATTTGGCCTTCTGAAGAGCAGATTCCGCATACTTCACAAGACTGGTGGGGCCATCAAATATAAGCCTGAGGTCTGCTGCCGCATCGTGGCCGTGCGTACAATCCTCCACAACATTGCTACCAAGCGCAGGATACCTGTAGAGATCTCTGGCAGCGAGTCGGAAGGGGACGACCGACCACCTGCACATGTGCGTCATGCATGGGGGGAGAATCCTGCGGAAGGACACAGGCGCCGCAACCAAATCACCATTAACTATTTCTAGTGCACCCACTCCCCACACCCAACACTTCACTCATGCATGACAATAGAAATAATGACATGAATCAGATTAAGTTCAACAGAATATTTGTTATTGTTTTTTGCACAATAAAGTGGGAATTCCTCACACAGTAACATGGAAGCCATATTGCGTCATATGTCCCATGCATTTGAGGAGGGCATGCTTGTTGCAGCAGCATGGCCCTACATCGTATAATACAAATGTTCAATGGCACCTCCGGGCGGACGCTCCCAATCTTATTTCCAGCTCTTCCTCCGGATTTGCCCGTGAGGCAGCAGAAGGCCTGGTGCTGCGGCGGGATGCTATCACCGGTGGCACGGATTGGCTATTGTGGCTGGAATTAGCCTCACTGGTGTTGTCCCCCCCACCCACCTGGCCATGGCCAGTTGCCTGCATACCCTGCACTGCAGTAGTCACCTGCTCCAGTGCTCTTGCGACGTCCTGGCAGCACTGGACCATTTGCACTTGCATGGCCGAGGAGCGTCGTGATAGCTGGGAGGTCGCATTGCCGATGATATAATTTGACCGCGTGTATGCAGACAGGCGGGTGAGCAGCTGCCGGTGTCTGCGCCGATTGATGTCACGCTGGCTATACATGGCCTGGGTGTTAACCCCTCCACTGCAGCTGTCATCCTCTCCATCCGGTCTGACAGCTGTCCAACATTCCTAGCGGTCTTGTTGAGCTGGAGATGTATTGCTGCGAGATGATGGGCTTGTGTCTGGTGGATGTGGAGCATGCTGTGCTCAATAGAGTCCAGGTGCCCGCACATTCTGCCCCCTGCCAGCGCGTGATGTGGTATTGCGCGGCTCCCTCACCAGTCCGCTGGACTGGCTCCTCACAGCAGCAGTGCGTCGGGTTTGTCTGCGTGCTGCAGCTGTTGTTGTCAGCCCCACTGGTGTTTGAGTCACACGCTGTGCTTGTGCTGCGCCTGTTGGCGCTGAGGTGGCACTGTCCACAGGGGCAGGTGGTGGTACTACCGCTGGTGAGGCAGCTTGCCCTGATGGTCCTGGCAGTGGGGATGGATGTACGTCTCACTCGGTGTCCTCAGTTATGTCTTCAATTTGAAGGGCATTGCTATGCGTACAGGGTACTTCAGCGCCACCTGTGATGTAAAGTGGTCGTTGATAAATGACATGTTTCTTACACATTGAAGGTTGTTACATGCATGCAGTCTACCATTCCCTGACTCGCTGCAGGATTGACTCTCACTGAACAGGTCTGGCTGTATGGGGCTAGATGGTAATTGTGGTCAGACTACATGTCCCACAATGCAATAGGGCTTTTGTGGTGTGCTTTGGCTGCATGACTGGGGTTTCTAATCGGATGATCTGGGGTCATGGCCATTGTTAGGGGACAGGGTCGCAGTCGCATGGCACTTACCTTGTGTATCTTGGGTAGGTGGGGAGGAGTCCAGCTGTGTTACCCCCACACATGCCTGGGGATTCAGGGTGTCCTCTACTCGGTCCTCAAGTGGGGTGTTGGGTGGGACAGTGGGCTCCCCTCCTCCTGTCGCAACACGCTCCCCCAGCCTCTCTGCGATCCTCTCCTTGGCCCGCCCTCTGAGGTCGTACCAGCGTTTTTTAAGGTCATCCACATAGCGCTGGGTCACCCCCACAGAATTTACTTTTGCGCGGATGCGCACCCAGATCCTGCTTTTGTCCGCCTCAGGCACCCTTCTAGAGTCCTTCCCAAAGAGGCGGTTGTGGTCCTTGCACACTCCCTCTATGAGATACTCAAGTTCTTGTTCAGAAAATTTAATTTTCCTTTTCCTTCCTGTGGAAGTTTCCCCTGCAGCTTCCTGTGACATGTTCAGCAGTGGGGTGTCTCCTGGGTTTCAGCTGTAGGTACTCTGGAGTGGAGCTCTGAGCAATGCTGCTTCCACTTCAGGCTCACAATGCAGAATGAGGGTGGAACCAGCCTACTTCCTGGTTGTGATGTCATCACTGCACTCAGAATGCAACTTCCCGTTTTTGCGATCTCGCAATTAGCGAGATCGCAATTTACAATTTCGGTAATTGCGAGATCGCAATTTCTACATGGGTATCTGCCAATTCTGCGATTTTTCTGCGATTTTTGGAAACTCGCAATCGGCGATTGCGGCCGATTGCGATTCGCTTTTTTAAATCGCATTTTGTCTTCAATCTCATTCTGCGATTTCTACATTGCGGTTCGCATTTTCTCGCAACATAGGAATCGCAGAATTTGAGATTGATGAATCTATATGTATGTGTTAATTTGGTAGCAAATAATTTTTCTGTTAGAAAGAAGTTCATACAAAGGAATAAAGTGCACCGTGCAAGATGTAAAGTGCATAATTGTGCATACTGGAACCTCACTCAATAGACAACAGTTAAACAACAGTCACAGCACAACTAATAAGGCAAGGCATTTCTAATATAGAGTGGTTCATATGATGAAGTGCAAAATACAGAGTATAAGATGCATGATTTAGTATACTGAATCTGCTTATAACTGATACTTGGACAGTTTTACCAACACAAATAATACAGCAACCCATGGTTCAGGATCCGCAGTAATCATTAATACCTATGCCATCAACCTTGTACTCTAGGTTTGTCAACCTACCTTGGGACATGAGAAGAAACAGACCTGGACAGATGGATTCCCAACCCTACAAAACCCTCCTTGGGGTCCGTTATGAGCTTTGAGAATGATCGCCCCCCATGTTGAATGAAAATTTGCAGTGCGATGACAGAGAAGGGGCCTACACTAGGTCATACAGTGGTTGCATGTGTGCGATGTTAATAAGACGACACTATGAATTTGTGCCTCAATAGCCAAGCCTTGCCCAAAAATGTTGCCAGTGTGCAAACAAAGAGAGGGTTAGGATCGGTCTTCAGGATTCTAAGAGCTTCAGCATGTCTCACTATGCCCATCCGGGAACAGACTGGTCATAATCGAGACCATTTTGGTTTTGTGTACACAGGGCAGGCAAACAAGAAATGGGCAATTATTCCCTTGAGGTCTTGCAAACTGAGCAGGTTGAGGGTAGCACGGTGAGAGTTGACCATTTTGCTGTAAATGTAGTGAGGGGTAGCGTTCCAAACCTGAACTGAACATAGAGATTTCTAATGAAGAGATTGGTATTAAGGTCTAGATAAGGTTCATAAAGACTGGGAGACTTGAATATAGTGCATTCAAGGGTCAATGGGCCCCTGGTTAAGTTACTATCTGTGTTCTGGGCAACCAAGTGCCAATATAGCCCCTTAATTTTCTCCTTAGAGGGGAGACTAGTGGTAGAGGGTGAATCCCATAGGTTAGGTACCCCAGCAGTCACAGCCATTTCATAATGCCATTTAGCCACTCAATATTGTGGAATGTGTCCCGTTTTATGAGTTCTTGTAGGGCTTTAGCATATGGGGCTAAATGGGGTGTTACTCTCAGTCTCCTCCAAAACAACACTGGCCTAATAACTGCCTTATCTGCTATAGATCACCCACCAATGTCAAGAGTGAGGGGATGGATTGGAGTATTGTAAGGGGTGCTTAACTATGCTCCTCTGAAAGTTGTTTTCCGTCTTGGTTAAAACGGCTTTGGTTTTGAAACCCCATAATTATGCCCCATAAAGCGCTGCTCCCACTGCTTTAGCATCGTAGAGTTGCAGTGTCGGAGCTACAGGTTTAGCAAACAATGAGGAATGCTCTTTCAGAATGGTGCCCAGTACTTGCTTGTGCATCAGTGCTTCTCTGTCTATATGTGGCTTCCACAAGAGTATGGGTGCAAACCAAATATCTAAATAATCAAAGGTCTCCACTCTCTTGATCTCAAAGCCTCCCATGAACATCTCCTCCTTGAAAGATTTATGGAGTTTGGTCGTCATAAACCTCATTTTCGAAGTGTTTACAAAATTCTTCAAATCGATTTAACAAGTGCTGAAGACCACTGAAGTCTGCAAAACTAATAAAGTGTCATCCACAAAAAGTAAATAGGTGTTCTGATGCCTCCAATGCTAGGAGCATCTTTTTAACAAGATGACAAAACTGCACAACGTCATTAGGTATAATGAAAAGAGTGGGGACAAAACGCACCCATGTCTGACTCCCTTCTTGATCGGGATAGGATCTGTGATCTGTCCCTGATCGCCCCATTGTACACAGGCCTAATTCATCTCAAGCAGCCGAACGAGGATGGCCAGAATATTCACTCATTCAAGTACACACGGCCATCGGACCCGCCCCTGTAAGAACCCCCGCTGATTTATTCAGAGC
This sequence comes from Lissotriton vulgaris, assembly GCF_964263255.1. Classification (NCBI taxonomy): domain Eukaryota; kingdom Metazoa; phylum Chordata; class Amphibia; order Caudata; family Salamandridae; genus Lissotriton; species Lissotriton vulgaris. Next base: position 579,703,705 of record NC_141699.1, on the reverse strand, counting down.
CGAACCCCTGAGTGACTCTACCGCGCTCTGGACTTGTCAGATATGCCTTAATTGAATAGGCCGCCCCCGCCTGGAACCGAGTGCAGATTCATACCATATGGCTCAGCTATCATCCACCCTACCCTCGTGAAGAAAGGGCTACCGCACCCCTAATCAGGCGCCCTTGACCATCAGTACAGCTCCGATTCGAACGCTGCTCCTCCCGTGGATCCTTGACGACGCCAGCACAACTCCTCCCCGGCTTGGCTACTTCACATTATTAATTCTCCACAACTCCGGTCTTCAAGACGATCCCGAGACACGCGGATCGAAACGTCGTCGACAACACAGCGCAGTTAATGGCGCAGCTCCCTCAGTGGCTCACCTGAATTGCTACCTGTAAATTGTACTAAATTGGATTGTAATACATTTTGGAGCCTCTGCTTTCACCATCGACACTGTATATATTGTTACACTTTCATACCTTGCGCCGTCCACGCTGTCCACAATTGTCACTTGCGCCACCACCTATGTCACATGCACATACCGAGCACCAAGTGCAATTCGGGTTGTTTATTAATTCACTTTAATACAGTGCTGCTATAACTGTATTCCTTACCTATGCTTAAATATACGATGTGATGAGCACGTTCTAAAACCAATTGAGTCTCCTTTTTCCTTCGAAGTGATGCATTCGGCATACATGTCTAATTGTCTATATATTGATACCTGTTAGGATATTGTTTGTTCATTGTATCCAGAATATTCATCGGCATGCCCATGTCCTTTAGCACCAGCCCCAGCTTGTTCCAAGGGGGCAAGGTTAAAGGCAAATTTCAAATCGACGAAGGCCACAGAAAGTTGGCCTCCGCCTCTTTGCAACATCTTCCAGCAAATTATAAGAAATTGAAGGACCTGGTCTATGGTGCTTGTTCTCTTTCTAAAACAAGCCTGCAATGGTGAGAGTACATTATTCCTAATGATCCAGTCACATACTGAACCCATAACCAGCCCGCCAGACACCTTTTGCATGGTGTCTATTAGGCTTATTGGCCTGTAGTTTGCCAGCGACCATTTGTTTTTCCCTTCTTGTATATGGGCACTACCTCGGCTTCCTTCCAAGAAGTTGGAATTGGTGTGCCCTTCACAATTTCAGTTGTGAGTGCTAGTATATACTTTGCCCAGTTTGGCCTACCACTGAGGAAAGTGTCACCAGAAAGAGCTTTACCTCATGTAATGGCAAAAAAAGGCCAGTTCGACATCACTAATATTGAATGCAAGGGCATCTTGTGTTAAATCTAGGCTATTAAGGAAGTCAGTTTAATCCTGTGGTTGCCATACGGTCTGGAGCTTGCTTATGAAACTCGTTTTGTGTGTGCACATATTTAAAGGGGCGTGGTTGAGTTTAAACTGGAAGTCAATGTTCACAGATGCGGGCTGAGTGTGGCAGCCATAATTAAAATTTTAAGTGTAAGGGCACCAGGGCTTTAAGTGGGGAAAAAACTGGGGGTGCTCTAAAAGGGGCGTGACAAATTTCTTAAAGGGGTGTGGCCTATACGAGTAGGGGCGTGGTCAAAATCAAGATAACTAGCACTGTGTACTTAAGAAAATCATGAAGTCGCATCCAATCACAGAATCACCCAAAGTAGCATTTTCCCATATATCACAACTGTAAAACACCTTCTTATTACACTACAATGGATTAGTTGGGGCAACTAATGTGTAACTAGAGATGGGGTCAGCAGAACATACTTAGGTCTCATCAGAGAGGTATAGCTTGGTTCCTATGACAATTGAGTCTGGTACCCACAACTGGGCGTAGCCGCTGCATTTACGGAGTCAGCTGCAACAACCAACAAGGTGATGGGAATAATTCTAACATGAATTGCTGTCAAGTTTCGAGCTCATGAATCCACTGAAAGCCCGTGCCATCCCTCAATCTCTGCACTAATGCACAGGATGGAAAGTGCCAACAGGCCCAAAAATGAGGTGAGAAAAATAATCCATCTGTCTTTAGAGAACCAGGGAATGGGAGCAGAAGAGCAATGGCGAACTGGAGCCCACCTCCTTTGCACAGCTCTGTTTCAAGAGACAGCATCCCCTGTCTTGGTGTTACAAGTGGAGCAAAGCTGACTGGCTGTAGGACTGAGGGCATGTGCTGTACAGATAATACTGGGCATATAACAAGGAATAGATTCCTTATGAAACACGCCGTACTGGTTTCAGCAGTGAGTGGTACAACAGTGACCTTGGGGCATGCCAGGAATCTGACTAAAGTACCCGGCACACTGCTGCAAACACACTTGTTAGACCCACCAAACAAGTAGGCAAGAAGCCGCACTACAAAGCGGCATGGCAGGAGAGGTGCTATCGGTGACCCAAGAAATAGAGAGGGCGATAATGAGCACCTGCGAGGGCTGCCAACCAGATGTGAACTGAATTATAAACTGGAAAGCGAAGGCAGCTTTTGGGCTAAAGTCCAGAAGTCTTGAATATGAATCTCCCCCCAGTTGTGTAACAAAGGCCCCTCGCACCCCCACAATGTGGAGCTCCCCAAGCTCCTGTGTGGTTAGAGGGGGCGCCCTCCAGGTACTTTGCAGGGGGGCTCCTCAAGTTTTGTTACACCACTGACACGTAAATAGCAACAGGGCGACCTGTAAAGAGAAGGCAGGCCCGTCGGTAGCATGTGTGATCATAATCTCCCCCCCCCCCCCTGTGCAAACTCCAGTTACCAGTTACCCTAGGATGTGAAAGGAGTTCTGCGGTCCATGCTGATCTCTGGTGAAGCCGCTTTTGCCGATGGGACGTGCCTCGGCCTCAGGTTCAGGCAGCTCCTTTTCTCGATGATGAGCGAGAGGGAACCGGGGTTGCTAGGGGACGCCTCGCACCTCTCCAAACGCAACGTAACTCCACCTGACGAACCTCCGCGTTGGGGGAAATCCTCATTGCTGTGACCAATCCAAGCGCGGCTTGGAAATGACGATCACGGGCCGGTGGTGGTGAATACTGGCAGGGTGTTTTCAAGGCTCCTTCTCAGAGTGGCGAACCTGGCCTCGGGCACACAACACAGCTCGAGGGGCGGCGGTGGAGTCAATGCGCACACAGCGCTCGGGGGCAAAGCAGGCGTTACAAAGTTTCCCAGCGGTGCGTTAATCCGCACACACAGAGCGCGAGTGACTGGATCCTGGGGCAGATCACGTTTGAGGCAGAGCAGGCCTCATCACCTTACGCCCCAGCTGTGTGCCGATGAGCACACCGAGACAGATTTCACAGGGGGAAGCTTCACAAAGGCACAGCGCAGAGACCCACACAGCAGCTGGAAGGGTGGGTGCGGGAGAACTTTTGTATCCCTGACTTCCCAGCTCTTCTTAGGCCCTTGGAGACAGGCAGACTTCAGAGGGGCAAAGCACGCAGCACAGCTCCTCTTCAAGTGAGGGGGACACAGCAGACAGTCCCTCCCTCAGCAATCACAGCAACTGCAGGTAAACATGTCACACAGTATTCCCCATGTTATCCTATGGGCAAGATAGCCTTTCAATAGTTAAAAACGAAATTGGCAGTATTTCACTATACAGACATATTACCCACACTAGTAACACCAAACAAAAACCGGGACGTCTGCTCACCCTACCTTTGACCTTTGAGGCCCAAAAATAGAGCCCCCTTTCGAGGCCCCTCAAAAAAAACTGGGGGGGCTCAGCCCCCCACAGCCCCACCCCACTTAAAGCCCTGAGGGGCACTCTATATTATAGGATCAACTTTAGCTATCACTTGGATTGAAATGTTGTGGGGGAAAAATGCAACTTGTCCATGCTCTAATTAGAATGGGTTAATGGCCTGGAACGCCATTGCAATATGGCCATAGTTCTCTGCTAACCCTAACCTATACATAATACCTCAACTCATGTTAACAACATCCACCATCCTTACTTCGATTGTAACACAAACCGGCAAATTGGCCAGTTGATTTTTTTTCCGTTACTGGCCACATCGGAATTACAGCGGCAGTAGAAATACAGTTCAGAGCAAGGGAGGAAGAGGTGTATTATTTTGAGGTAACACTGGGAAAGTGAATTGCGACTTGAGATGCAACTACCTCTTTGAATTTGAAAAATGCAGTGCTACGAACAACACATAGTACTATACTGTTGAACAGTCAGCATTGTATATGGACCGGTCCTTGAGTGCCTGTGACACCTTAACAGCTTAAAGCAGAGTATGATTTTTTAACACTCCTATTGTCAACATATTGAAAAGCACATAAAAATAGAGGTTTAGTTTATTCAGCAAGTTTTAAGGATGAGTTACTTGTAGTTTTCAATATACTGTGAGCAGCGTTGTCTCTTGTCAATGTGAGTCTTACCCCCGACATCTGGCGAAACCCTCTCACTCCAATACTCTCCCATAATGTTTATTTTTTAATGATAGTGTTCCAGAGGAAGATTCTCTAGCATGCGCTACACTGCACTACACTAATGTATAGTTTATCCACGGATCTTTCGCTAGCAAGAAGTAATGCATTTATTCACAATGGTTCTTTTTTGTAACTAGTTTGTTCTGACATCACTGGATAATGTTAGATCAGAGAAGACTGAATCAATATGCAAGTAATAGGTTAGTGCTTAGGTGGTCAGGCTGCATGACAATTTTAATCGCTTATTTCTTTACTCACACCATGATGATTCTGCTCTTTTCATGCAGTTCTAAGGAGAGATGTACTATTCTGCTTTGTCCTATTTCTGGGAGTCTTCATGGGAATAAATGTATGCATTGAACCAATTTTTTTTAAGTATATTTTTATTTAAAAAACATGCTCTTAAAACATTATGCATATTGGTTGTACAATTGAGTCAACATCACATATTTGGTACTTTTCACAATAATCATCCTTGGGAGTGGATTAAGGGAACATATATCGAAACCGAGGCCCTCGTCACAGCTCCTTATTACATATCCAGTCTATGGTGGCCCAGAGTTGATGGTGCGGAATGTGCTTTATATGTATTCCCCTTGTACTTTACGGCCCCAGTGATGTTCCTCTGTAACTGCACCAACTCTTGCGCCCTTATATCCCGGGCCGCACTCTGCGCTCGCTAGACCAAGAATTAGCGGTAGCCCCTCGGTTCAAACTCAGTCGGGTGGGGGGTCGCTCTTTTAAGGTGCAGGCAGTCGCACTCTGGAACGCTCTCCCTTTGAAACTCCGGACCTTTGATGACCTGCTCTCCTTCCGCAAGGCCGCTAAAACTCATTTATTTTCTGAGCTTTGTTAAATCCTTCACTCCCCATTTTCTTAATAATTATTTCTGTTCCCCAGTTGTGTTGTGTTCGCCACCTTGTCGGTGCGCCGGGACGCTCCTTCGCTGGAGCAGCCGTGCGCAATACAAATAGCACTAACATAACATAACATAACATAACATAACATTACTACAGGGGGACCATATTATTCCCATTTTTTGGTCACCCTCTGGCCTTGTAAATCACTTCCTCTGCCCTCTGGCACAAGTCCATATCTGCCTCCCATTCCCCTGGAGTCAGGGGAGGGATGGCCCCATTCATATGTAATATTTTTTTTGGCAACTACCTATGCGAGGGCCAGCCATATCTTAGTGTGTCGTGGCCAATCTTTCTCCCCTTGAATCATCAAGAACAACCACTTTGCGCTCATCAGGAGCCCCGTTCCCAGGGCCCCGGCCATTTCATCTGTGACCCCCTTCCAGTATCCCTGTATCACCGTACAATCCCAAAGGATGTGGTAGACGAATCCCTCTTGTTTGCAACTCCTTAAGTACAGAGGTGACTCTGCCGTTCCCAACTTGTGTAGCAGGGTGCGTGAGTAATATGAGCAGTGTAGGACTTGTAATTGTATTTGCCTAAATCTGGCCCGGATGGCTATATCTCGTGGGCTTTGCAGGACGTCCACTCATTCCTCGTCATTTATGTCTCCCATGTCTTCCGCCCAAGTCAGTTCCAGCTGTCCCATTGGATCAAGGGAGGTATTTATTAGTTTCCGGTAGATCACCGAAATTTGCTTTTCAGGAATGGGCAGTGAACCAATATTTACTCCATCAGCACATAATTATATTTGGATGGCACCCTTTGAATGTATGTAATAAACTGTTTACATTCTCCAATTTCACCCTAAACCTCACTTATTGAGTCAGTCCTGATAAGCGTGGCTCAAATCCACCCGAGTGACTTACCGCACTCACCTATCGTAATTCTGTAAGAAGTCAGCCGGACAGTGGAGAAGAATAAACAGAGTATTTTTATTGGCCACAAACTCTCATATGAGAGGGCCCTGTCCGAACATCACCCCAAAGAGTGCGTCGAAAGGACTGACTCTCTTCATCACAGCAGTACATTATAATGCAACACAGTTCATTAGGGTACGCCCCTTTTGGAAAATTACTGAAACCCAGACAGGGGAACAATGTCCTCATACAGTAGGCATCTGCACCTGCAAGGGATACATCGCTATCTTTACTCAAGGCCATGGAGCCAGGCTTCAGCGTCTCTGGGGTATGAGAATATTACTGATAAAGAGACTTGTTAGTTTCGGCCACAGTAAGCTGAGAAACGAAAACTGCTGTCTTAGTAGAATTCTCTATTCCTGCGGGAGGGGCAGATGAGCGAGTGCGACTCGCAGACACAGAGAGATACACAAAATGGAGGCACACAGGCTAAGCTAAGAAACTAATATCATCACACTTATATTTGGATAATAAGGTAACAAGCGAGGGTAATCTAATACATGTATAGATACATACTCCATCAGTTAGTCATATGATGCTAACTCACATATAGGAATAGGGATTGTTAGGGCATCGAAAAGTGAATTCTATCAGACCCTCCTTTTAGCATCATTGGCTAACTGTCGCCATATTTATTTGCCAAAAGGTAGCACCGTCATCCATTCTTAAGGGCAGGGCATCATACTTATTCAAAAACATCATCTGAAATCAACATCATCCAATTCGCATCAGGAATGTCAGTAATAATAGAGGCAGTGTATTGACCTGGCACCTTCTTTCGTGGCCGTAAATTCGTAGCACACATGGAACAACATGGGGGAAGGCAGTATACACAAAGGCAACATGTCAGTATTACGCTCACCACACCAGCTAAACCTATCAATATTTTCCAACCCCAGGAGGAGAAAGCGCCCCAGAGCCACCCTTGTAAGGACCATGTCCCATTATCCCGATGGAGTTCAGTCGCTAATCTATGGAGTTTCTGTACTGCCAATTTAACAGTCGGAGCTGAGTCTGGAATATACACGCAACAAGACGTCCCGATGACGCGACAGGCCCCGCCTCTATTTGCCAGGATGACGTCAAGCACCATCCTGTTCTGAATCGTGAATAATCTCATAGCCTGAATATCAACGGACATGTTAGTCGCAATGTCAGCTTCCGTGAGGACTACCTTTTCCATCACCCTGGACAGTCGTCGAATGGCCCTACTATTAAATATCGGACCCCAGTAAGGCAGGAGACCCTTAGAAAAATCAGTCCATTGCTGCAGAGAGGTATCCATCTGGTCAACGTCATCTACCTGAAGTTCCCTCCTTTTACGCTGCTCTTGTGGACTGGGAAACCGCCGATGAGTCTTGTGATAGTCGGAGGGTGCCACATATACAGGAGGAATCATATAGGCCAGGTAACATACCCCACCCCAGCCTTCAGGCAACCATAAGTATCCATTATCCCCACACACAAAATAGATACTGGGGGGAGTAACCAAAGAGGGGCTGAGAGGCAAACGTATTAATGCCGTCACGTTACAAGAACTATTGCCAACCTTGATGGGGCCCCTACCCTCTATACAAAAGAATGGTGGCGGACCCACTACAGCCAGGGGTATCAGAGACTTAACACTGTCATTTCCTTTCGGGGGGTGTCTGTAAGACAAGGAGGAATTCAGTTGTAGAAAACTTTCCCTAACTTTGTCAGTGTCATTTGGAATTAAAAACCGGCCCACCTTTTTCTCACACGTCTCTATAAATGTCTGATCAAAACGTCCGTCAGTATATATCCGTCCAAGGGAAGAGGGAGGCAGAGGACGTACTCACATTGTCATTGTCGATCCCTTATTCTGCAGTCGGGGAGTCAGAAAATCTGGCTGCTGAAAATATTTGACAAGACCTATGAGAGTATACCACCCCACACAACTATTCACAGGTGTCAAAGGAAGCGCTAGAAATCTATCCTTCTTGTAGGCAGCAGAAGGCAGGAGCCCACAAACCCAACAATCTGTAAGGTTGGTGGTGGCATGAGCATGATGCAAAGTCTTTATAAAAACATTTTCTTTATAACCTCGCCTGAGCATTCGTTCACCATAATCCACAGTAGCCATGTTATGTTCAGGAACAGCAGTAGGTGTTGGTGCAAACACATGAACGGGATAGGCTTTATCCAGGAAAAATAATATACCAAGAGTCACTAAGAAAGCAATAAGTACTATAACAAGGAGCACTATTTTTCCCTTCCGGGAAAGGGCCAACCAGGGAGAATCAGGCACGGGTCTTGGAGGAGCCGCAAAGGGCTGCTCCTCATCAGGGATGGGGCGACCAAAAGGGTACATTATTTCTAAAAATTGCAAAAAATATCAAAACGAAAAAGGGAAAAAAAAAACACTTCTAAGAAAAAAATAGTCCCAGACTATCCACCGAGAACCGGCCAGAGGGGTTCTTCAACCCTAAAAAGGGATCTTCTCCCTGTGTCCTTCAAAGCCTCACAGGCAGGCTTTTACCGTCCATACCTTAATCCAACGTCGCTTGACACACAGCAATTGAAACAGAGGAGCACTTAATCTGGGCCCCTCCACCACTCTATAGTCTCATAGAACACAATCTTCGGCTAAACACCAGGGCTCTTACAAGTCCATCCCTACCACTAAATCTTCTTCATCTCAGAATGTCCACTAAGCCCTTCTTCCAGTGTTTAGTCCAGCACACTGTCACTTTTTCCGGGGCCGCAGATTATAGCGAGTGCTCCCTCGCACTTCGGGGTCAGTAAACAAAACAGGTGTATCTATGGCAGGCACTGAACTCTCTGACACCTCTTCACTAGTAGCAACGGGAGTAACGGAGCTCTTTTGAGCACTTTGTTCTGCACGTGACTTTGAATTTTCTTTGTCACTTTTCTCCTCTCCCCTCAGTGAAGCATCCGAAAAGGGAACATATCTGGGTATTTGCTCATGTTCCTCATCAGCAATGCCTTCTCTGACCCATTGGTCGTAGGGTAACGGCAGCGGAACTCTCTTAACATGCGATGCGTGCGTCCACGCCTTTCTGCCTTCCACTCGAAGCGCTGTGCGTGTGGTGAGGAGCACCTGTCGAGGCTCCGACCACCTGGGCTCCAAACAGGATTTCCGCTGATATGTTCGTACGACGACCCAGTCCCCTGGGTGGATGGAGTGTCCAGGCCCCTCCGGCAACGGCTTCAGGGTGTCTGCTACCTGCTGATGAATAGAACGAAGATCTTTAGTCAAGGCATACAAGTAGTCTATCAACAGAGGGTACTGTATTTCAGAAAAACATTTAGGCCTGGGTACTCCCCACACATTGGCCGGACGGCCAAATATTACTTCATGTGGAGAGACCCCCGTTTTGGAGTTAACAGTGACTCTCGTAGAAAGCAAGGCTAAAGGAAGGGCATCTGGCCAACGGAGTCCTGTACTCTCCTGTATTTTGGCCATCTTTAATTTTAGCGTTCCCTTAAATCGTTCCACCAGTCCTGCGGCCTGAGGATGTTGGGCCGCGTGGAACTTTTGGGAAATCTGTAAGCCCTTACATATTTGCTTCATCAATTCAGCATTAAAGGACGTACCATTATCACTCCAGATCACCCTAGGCAATCCGAAGCGAGAAAAGTATTCTTTTATTAACATTTTGGCAGTAGAAATGGCTGTACAGTCTTTCGTTGGAAATGCCTCCACCCATCTGCTGAAGGCGCATACAACCACAAGGACGTATTTAAGATTGTTAACCCTTTCCATTTCAATATAATCCATCTGAATCACCTCAAAAGGGAAAGAGGGAGGTGCAAAATTTCCTACTGGGACAGGGGTACCCTTTCCTGGATTGTGCCTCAAACAAACCATGCACTGTCGGACCAAGTGAGTCGCCACTTTAGAGATATTCTTATTGCTCCACACTGGGTCCAATAACTTGCATATCCCCTTGGCGCTAATATGTGCAGGCCCATGAGCCATCGTCACCACTGGAAGAACATATGCTTTCGGAAGTAACCGTCGTCTCTTATCGGTCGCATCCGTCCAACATTCATCTGCATCCAATCGCCCCCCACCATCCTTCCATGTCCTCAATTCATCCTCAGTCGCTTTCTCTTGTATATTTTTCACACTTTGTACAGTATCTGCAAACATGTTAACATCTGGTACCCATCTAGCTGGGCCTGCCACGAACATCCGTGGTAATTTTGTCCGAGCAGTCTCTTTTGCCGTTTCGTCTGCGAAGGCATTGCCTCATCCCACATCATCCACTATTGTCTTGTGTGCGCTACACTTTATCACAGACAGTCGCTTGGGTAACGTTAATGCCGATAACAGTCGTAATATCAGCGGACCATGCTGTATGCGTTGTCCATGTGAAGTCAGGAATCCCCGTTCTGCCCACAGTCGCCCATAGTTATGAGCCACGCCAAAGGCATATTGGCTGTCAGTATAAATATTCACGTCCAATCCCTCACTCAATTCACATGCTCTCAGTAAAGCTATGATTTCTGCAGCTTGGGCCGAGTTGTAAGGTATCCTAGAGGTCTCCACTACCGTCTGTAATGTCGTTATTGCATATGCTGCCGTCGATGTACCATCCGCAAGTTTGAAACAAGACCCATCCACATACAACTCCCCATCCGGTTCGTCTAAGGGCTTGTCCGTCAGATCCACCCTCCCCTTCGTCTCCTCTTCTGTCCTGAACAGACAGTCATGTATATCATCGTCCTTTGTATCTGTGGGGATAGGTAACAATGTGGCAGGATTCAGTGTAGCACACCTTTTTATCGTCACATGAGGTGCAAAAAGAGTCATCTCATAACCGGTAAGACGAGCACTCGTTAAATGATGCGTCTGTGTTCTGTTTAGTAAAATGTCCACAGCATGCGGTACAATTACTGTGAGGTCTGAACCCAATACAAGCCCTGCCGACTGTCTTATGGAGACCGCAGCAGCCGCCGTGGCCCTCAGACAACTCGGCAGCGCTCTTGCCACATTGTCGAGCATCGCAGAAAAGTAAGCGCAGGGTCTCTGTTTCCCTCCGAAACATTGTGTTAAGACAGACAACGCGCAACCTTCCGCCTCGTGCACATAAAGAACAAAAGGCTTCTGGTAATCAGGTGTTCCCAAGACAGGTGCTGAACATAAAGCATTTTTTAGTAACTCAAACGCTTCCTGACTTGCAGGGGTCCAGGCAGGGTAGGGGTTCGCGCACTTCTTTGGTAGTCAGATACAATAAGGGTTTTGTTAGTAACGCATAATTAGGTATCCACTGGCGACAATACGATGTTATGCCCAAGAATGCGCGCACCTCTCGCTGCGTGTTAGGTACCTTCATATTAGTGATCGCTTTTATGCGCTCTGGCGTCAATCTCCTCCCCACTTTCGAAAGGAGGTGGCCTAGATAGGTAACCTCCGTTCGACAATATTGGAACTTTGGAAGGGACACCTTATGCCCCCTTTTCGCCAAATGATGCAGTAATTTAATTGTAGCATCCCGACAACCCTTTTCGTCGTCTGACACAATCAGGATATCATCCACATACTGCAACATAACGTTGCCAGGTGGAAGTTCCAGTTCATCCAATTGTGCCTTCAGTGCCTGACTATATATGCTTGGACTTTCTGTGTAACCTTGGGGAATTCTCTTAAACCTGAAGCTTCGGCCAGCCAATGAGAATCCGAATAGGCTATCCTCATGTACGGGGATACTGAAGAAAGCATTTTTCAGGTCCAGGACAGAAAAATATTTAGCAGATGGGGGAATCATTGTCAATATCGTAGTGATGTCCGAGACCACCGGGTATTGTGGCTCCACTACTCTATTCACATGGCGCAAATCAATCACAAACCTATACACATCAGGAGTATTATCTGTAGCTTCAGGCGACCGTCTTTTAAGGATCGGTAGTATGGGGCTGTTACATATGTTCGAATCCGTCTCTTCCACTACACCTGACCGAATCAAATCTTGTATTATTTGTAACAGGGCTTTCTCTCCCTCCCTAGGAATCCTGTACTGCGGAACCCTGGGTAATTTCGCTCCCACCTTTACCCTTATTGTTACCGGGGCGATATCCATTTTACCCACATCTGTATCATTGACAGCCCACAAACTGTCGGGTATCCCTTCAAATTCAGGTGGTAGTGGGTCATCTTTAGAGAAACATTGCAATGGGCGAGCAACAGTCGGGCCTAACGTGAGGTACACGCCATCCGGGGAAGAATAAATGGTGGCGTGCAATCTTTTCAACAAGTCTAAGCCCAATACATTTTCTCCACAATTCGATGTCAATAGAAACGGTGAATCAACAGTGAAAGGACCAATCGTTAAAGTAAGGGGTTTGGAAATGGGGCTAATCACCGGGGTACCTGAAAAACCCACAGAGATATTGTTCTTGCCAGACAGAGCCGCCCCGGGGACCCGAGAATGAGCCACTGATCTTTTCGTTGCACCCGTATCCACTAGAAATTTTTGCTGAGACCCCAATAAGTCTGCCTCGACATAGGGTCCCCTCTGATCAACTTCCACAGGCACTGGTCCCTCGCTCTGTCCTACGCTGTCCTAGTTATGGGAGAACCCTGTCAGATCGTCCACGGAGTAATCATCATTATAGTACTGATCACCGCCCCTCTGCAACTGTTGCCTGTCTGCCCCATTGTCGAAGTAATTTCCTCCCGGCCTCCTGCCTCCATCTGATCGCGCATTCTGTCTCCCAGAATCACCACTACCTCTTCCTCGACCTCGTCCTGAACCGGCATTCAACTGAAACAGAGGGCAATCTCTCCACCAATGTCCCTCTTGTTTACACTTCGCACACTGATTCGGTCCTAATCTTTCCCTATTTTCACCTCTGCCATAGCCGCCACCACGTCCTGGTGCCGCGCCTCTTCCTCTACCCCTCGACACTTGCTGTAACAAAACCCTAGTCTTCAAATCCTTAGCCTTCTTCTCCTGCTTGTCCTTACTCTCATTTTCTCTATGTTCATAGTACTGAGCCATGCTAAGAATACCAGAGGGAGAAGATGTCGTCCACGTGCTCTCCGAGGCCTGTAATCTTGCAGAAATTTCAGGCAACAAGTTCATGACAAACCTATTAACAAAGAGTCGCAACCCTCCATTCTGTGACACATCTTGCCCACTAAAATCCATGAACGTCTCTTCATACCTCGTAAAGAAGTCCGAGACTGCCTTATCCTTTTTCTGCTTACAAGCCGTCAACTTGTCCCAGTCTACCTTCTTCAGGGGAATGAGAGCGAGCATGTATTTTATTATGCGCCCCGGCAATGCCAAAATCTCAGCTTTTGGCTTATCTCCTGGCTTACGTTCCTTATCCCAATCCTGTAACTCCTGCCACGTACCACCTAATTCTTTCGAATGATCCGTGCCCTTTACCTGGCGCCATACATCAACCGGGACCAGAAGCCCAAAAAACAGTTCAACATCAGCTAAAGTCATTACAGTGGAAGACGCAGCTTCGTCAATTCTTTATAGTATGCAGTCGGGTTCTTTCTAGAGTCCGGTAACTGGGCCTTCAAAGCTAATACCTCACTTCTCTTCCACGGTGTATACACCCACTGCTCCTGGAAATGTGCATCTATTCTATTCCTGGTGACAGCCTTCGTGACTGGGTCTACCAACTCGGGTATCTCGGGATGAAAGATAGGGTGCACTTCACGCATTGGATTATACCTGGAAAATGGGGCACACCTGCAGAGGGCAATTCATTTCTATACTGCAATAAGGCACGTAAACTGCGCATCACCTCCTTCACCCCAGTATTCGTTCTGTAGGCTCCGTTCTGTATATCTCGTAAAGTCGCCAGAGCCACACCTCCATACACCTGCTCCCATAACGTTATTAATACATTTGACATATGCCACAAAGCGTGCTGTTGCAACAAAGGCTCAAAATCTTTCATTGTAGACCAAATGTCCTCAAACGAATAAATGTTATTCCTAGCCCACTGGCATGCCTGGTTGGCCACTATACTTTTCTCATCCAAACCAACTGTAGAACGCGTAAGCAACTTCCGTACCTGTGAGAGCAGCCCACTACCTGCGCCTCGACTCGGCGTTAACATCTCCTGACTAGGGGTAGTGCTAGCTGAAACAGTAGGGAGTGCTAAAGAGAATTGGGAGGGGGCAGGTGAAGTGGTCTGGAGCAAAGAAACGAGGGGCGTCGAGGGCGGGGAGGCAGAGATCGCTGCGCCATGTTGGAGTGGGGCACTCGCTGATGGACCCGGAATCCCACTAGTAGAGGCTGGGACCGGCAGAGAGGGGTACAATGACTGCGGGGCATAACGAGGAGGGGGTCGAGTACTCAAAATATCTTCCATTTCATCCTGTTCGTCCTCTCGCACTACATAGCTTTTGTTTTCTTTCAACCTGCAAAGCCTATCTGCGCGCTCTAAACGTAGCTTATTCTCATTCTTTGTATGCTCTCTCGCTTTCTGCGCCATAGTCTGCGCAGACTTTTTAAAAGCCTCTTTCTCTTCTCTCAACTTACGTTTCCTGGCTTCCTTTTGCCACACTCTTAAAGAATCAAACATGCTTTGACGGCTACGTATAGCAAACAATTTGTCCTGTAAATAATCCAATTTAGCTTCTTCGAAAGAACCCGTCAAGGGCCACTGCAAATCCACATTATCAGCGGTGTATCGGTGCCATAAAGTACCAAACAAAATCGGGGGCAATCCATGCTTGATATACATATCAAAGCTTGGAGTGCCCTCAGGGGGTGCAGGTTGGCTCTCAGCCAGCCTGGTATCTGAGGGGCGACAACAGCATCCAAAACATCGTAACTTACTGAAACACGGCATCTCTACCTTGGTGTGAAATAAACACTTCTCCACAAACTTCGTTACCTTGAATCACTAGCTCGAGCTCATCCATGCACACATATTATTACACGTTAAGAAATCGCACACACACTCACATATAAATAATTCCTCCAAACACGTGTTTACCAAATGGGACAAGGCCCGTCGACCAAGTCCTGGGGAACCTGGACCCTACCGCAGACCGAACAGTACACTAACTGTTCTGAGGATGAAGAACACATCCGCTCCCCGTGCGGCACTCCGGATCACTGCACACTTTACCACGAGAGACCCAGGACCCACCTGCACTGAACCACCACACTAGGAGTTCAGGGTGAGTTCCGGAGTCCACCCGTAGTGAGCCACGCCTTCACCACAGTACCATCCGGTCGGATTAATACAACCAATATATCCAAATATTCTTCCAACCTCGCCAAGTCTGTCAGAGCGCCTGCTCGCACTTTGAGTTCCCCGGAGCACACTAGCCCCAGGAGCACACCGGCTCCTCAAATCACCGGAGACACCCTAGTCTCCTGGAACACTCCAGTCCCTTAAACAATCACAGGCGGACCACTCACCTTCCGTAGGCGGTACCGACCTCTACCGTTCTCCACCTCCGGCTGCCAGGACCAACACGGTCAGCTTCGAGTCCCGCCTTCTGGACCCCGGCGTAAGATCCGAACCGGGACCTCTCCCGATCAGCAGGGTGGGGCAGCGCTGCGAGAACCAAGCTCGGCATCAGATGGGTACCCGGGCCCACCGTGCCGACCAGCGGGTCCCCGGTCTTCTGCTACCCCCTTACGGGTGAGAAAGATCTTTATCGCGGGGTACCTATTCGGGCGCCATCTGATAAGCGTGGTTCAAATCCACCCGAGTGACTTACCGCACTCACCTATCGTAATTCTGTAAGAAGTCAGCCGGACAGTGGAGAAGAATAAACAGAGTATTTTTATTGGCCACAAACTCTCATATGAGAGGGCCCTGTCCGAACATCACCCCAAAGAGTGCGTCGAGAGGACTGACTCTCTTCATCACAGCAGTACATTATAATGCAACACAGTTCATTAGGGTACGCCCCTTTTGGAAAATTACTGAAACCCAGACAGGGGAACAATGTCCTCATACAGTAGGCATCTGCACCTGCAAGGGATACATCGCTATCTTTACTCAAGGCCATGGAGCCAGGCTTCAGCGTCTCTGGGGTATGAGAATATTACTGATAAAGAGACTTGTTAGTTTCGGCCACAGTAAGCTGAGAAACGAAAACTGCTGTCTTAGTAGAATTCTCTATTCCTGCGGGAGGGGCAGATGAGCGAGTACGACTCGCAGACACAGAGAGATACACAAAATGGAGGCACACAAGCTAAGCTAAGAAACTAATATCATCACACTTATATTTGGATAATAAGGTAACAAGCGAGGGTAAGCTAATACATGTATAGATACAGACTCCATCAGTTAGTCATATGATGCTAACTCACATATAGGAATAGGGATTGTTAGGGCATCGAAAAGTGAATTCTATCAGTCCTTTCCTAACTGACCGTATTTTTTAATATAATATTCTGTAACTTCTCTTAGAGGTATATTGCCTCATGAAATTGAGGTTAACCACGTCCCCAATAAACCCAGCTCTTGAGCATACTATTGAGCTGTATGATTTTAGGGGTATAGCGTGCCAGTGTCCCCATATCAACAGAGTTCAGTAAAAAAGGACACTGAGCAGCACACAGAGGACTATCTATATCAGGGGCCTGGTGCCCAGGAACATAGTCTCTCACATGAACAATGCCAAGCATTCCACTCAAATGTGATACATTGCAATGCGCATGTAGCACTTCAATGGGAACCACCCCTTAAAACATCCATTGATACATACCAGGACATAATATTCTCACAAACCCCAAGCAATCAACAGGTGATGTACACAAACTAGTACACAACACAATTCCATACATTCTTCACATGGCGAATTCCACAACTCTACAAAGTTGAAGGCACTACCACTTCAGATATCCACTTCTGCACTGGGGCCCTGATTCAAAAAGGTAAACATACACTTTAATGTATGTTTACTATGGTTTGCTATTGACAAAGGTATTTAACTAGTAGTGTCTTTACGACTGTGGAGTATCTGCATATAAACAGATAGGACTGTCCTATTATTTTATATGCGGAGACTCCACAGTTGTAGACATACTACTAGTAAAATACCTTTGTGAATAGCAAATTATCATAAACCTGCACAAAAGTGTAGGTTTGCCTTTATGAATCAAGCACAAATAGTAGAAAAATAACCCAAATGAAACATGTCAACCATGCATAAACTTGCACAAAAGTGTAGGTTTGCCTTTGTGAATCAAGCACAAATAGTAGAAAAATAACCCAAATGAAACATGTGAACCATGCATAAACCGAAGCAAATCACGCTGACCATCAACTGTGGTATTTGTCATGTAGATCATACATGTAGGAAGGGGGAGGCTCTAGTTGGCGCAGTGCAACACTAGCGACAAGCAGGGACTCTCTCTTCCTCGTCAGGGCTGAGGGTTACCTTCCAGACAACCTCTGCTTACCCTCTAGGTAGTGTGGCTTAAGCAGTCGTAGGCTAATCTTTGGGGCACATAGGGTTAAACACTTGCAATAGTACACCTTTACAACCAACCCACCACACAACGAGACCAGACTGTATTCTGTAAAAATATATAGCTTTATATAGATTTTAAGCAGGCTTGTGAATACAGTCAACGTACTTTACGATAACGGTTGCAAATTACTCAGTTCAGGTTACCACAGTTCTTTCTAGCAGTTTTAAGCGTTCTCTTAGGGCCCTCAGGCCGATGTCAACAAAGTTCTTGTGGAGCCGGCGGCTTCCAGGGGGATCTGTCCCACGTCGCGTTGCCTTCCCGGGGTCGCTGATCGTTGCGGCTCTTCAGCCGAGCAGGTCACTGGTCATCCGGGGCAGCGGTGTTCTGTGGCGGCAGGGTCCCCTCCTCGTCGTCCGCTCCGACCCTGGAGGCGGCGGCTGTGCGGCGGTGGCAAGTGGCAGTACGGTCCCCAAGTGCAGGACGTACCCAGCCAAGTGCCGGTGCAGCTGTGGACTCACAGCAGGGCTGTCGGGCAGACTACCGACCTTGCGGATTCTCACAGGCAACTGTCCGTCTTTGCAGGTGAGTGGCTGCTCGTTATGCAGTCACCTCGAGAGCTCGGACCGGACGGGTCCCCCTTCGCTTTGCTCTCGGGCTCCCGGTGCAGTTGCGGTCACGGTGTTCGGGCCAGCGGCGGCTGGTCCTTACTTTGCTCTCGCTGTTGCTTTGGGCCCCGGTCACGGTGGTCAGGTGGATGTCGTTGCCTTGGAGGAGATTCCTCCGTCGGTGCTGCGGCGATGGTCAGCACCCGCAGTCGCTTTCTTCCAAGGGGGTAGCGTCCACTGGTCCTGGGATGCTGGTCAGGGGGCAAGTTCAGTTGCAAGCCCTTGGAGATCTCTTTAGCAGAGTTTGGCACAAAGTAAAGCAAAAGTCTTCTCGTAGTCTTTTCTTCTTCCTCTCCTTCAGCAGCAAGGCACCAGACACAGGCAAGAGTCAGCACCCTTCCTTGTCTCTCACGGTCCTTCTCGTAGGGCAGAGTCCTTCTGTGGCCCAAACAGGATCTAATTTTCAAGGAGCAGGGCTCCTTCTTTTATAGGCCAATTCTTTTGTTCTCGCAGGCCAGGGGGGCCTTTGCATAGCCACTCTCAGTCCTTGAGTACCCCGGTGGGTGTACTCCGGCTTCTGCTTTCAGTGTGAGGGGCAGGCGCATCAGACGCCCCACAGGAGGTGGAGCCAGCATTGTGCGGACAGGGGTGGCCAGAGTACCTTGTTGATGGGGGCTTCGCCCTTCCTGGGCCAGGTGCTGGCAGAGTCATCCGCCGCTCCCCAGGAGGGTGGAGCCAGCATTGTGGTGGCCGAGCACAGCTACAGTTCGAGTCAAGAGGCACTCCTACCTCCCACTAAGGTGTAATCTGCGCATTCACCACCTGTCATCCCTCCAGCCCTGTCACTCACACATCCCAGACAGTCAGATACACATACCAGCAGAGGCGGGCTGAAATGGTTAAGCAAGCAAATGCTAACTTTCTAAAAGTAGCATTTGCAAACCCAGGATACTAAAATAAACTTGACTACAAGAAATACCTTATCATCCTGAGTTCAGGCATACTAAACATGACTTGCTACCATGCTCCTTGAGCCTGCAGGGATTATAGGGTGTTACAATTCTCGCAGCTCAGTCTGGCCTAATGGAGCAGGCAGCCTTCAATAGTGAAATACGGTCTTGGTTGTAAGTCACTACTAGGACATGCCACGCACATCAGGGCTTGTCCTACCTTACACCTACAACGCACCCTGCCCGCAGGCCTACCATAGGGGTGACTAATATGTAGTCAAGGGAAGGGTCGGGGCTGGCAAGTGGGTGCACTTGCCCAGCTAGCGTGACGGTACGAGACCGCACGCGGGTTCTGCGGTCGCAGTTCCCAGACACATCTTTACGGCTGCTTCGGTGGGTGGCGCAACCAGCGCTGCAGGCCCACCAGCAGTATTGGCATCTACAAGCCCCGGCACTCTCTAGTGCACTTTACTAGGGACTAACAGTAAATCCAAAGAACCAATCATGGATACCAATCGCATGTACAATTTACAGTAGGGAGCACTTGCACTGCGGCCCAGGTCAGCCGTGGCGCAGTGCCCTGAGTATCGGAAAACCAGCCAAACATCGGAGGCACATCAGCAAAAAGTGGAAGGGAGACTCACGCCAAGGTGCCAGGTCTAACATGTGTCCCCTCCAGCTGAAATGTGGGGGGAACTACCCTTCCCCAGGGAGTTCCACATCACTAAGGCGGAAAAATCTGGACAGACCGTCAGCGTTGGCGTGATCGGTGCCAGGGCGGTGTTCCACCGTAAAGTCCATACTCTGTAGAGAAATGGACCACCTCAACAGTTTCGGGTTCTCACCCCTCATTTGCATCAACCATCTGAGGGGCCTGTGGTCCGTCTGAACTCGGAAGTGAGACCCAAACAAGTAGGGTCTTAGCTTCTTCAGCGCCCAGACCACAGCAAATGCTTCACGCTCTATTGCACTCCACCTACTTTCCCGTGGAAGTAACCTCCTACTTATGAAGGCTACGGGTTGGTCAAAGCCCTCCTCAGTCATCTGTGAAAGAACAGCCCCTACACCATGCTCTGAAGCGTCTGTTTGCACTATGAATTCCTTGGAGAAATCAGGAGCTAGGAGCACGGGCGCCGTGCACATGGCAGTCTTCAGGGTGTCAAAAGCCTTCTGACAGGTGTCAGTCCAAATCACGTTCCTGGGCTCCTTCTTCGAAGTCAGCTCTGTCAAGGGGGTCACGATCGTGCCATAGCCCTTGACAAACCTCCTGTAATACCCAGTGAGCCCCAGGAAGGCTCCCACTGCAGTCTGGGTCTTGGGGGGTTCCCAAGCCAGGATGGTCTCAATTTTGGGCTGCAAGGGTGCTACCTTGCCACTCCCAACTTGGTGTCCCAAGTACACCACTGAACCCTGCCCAATCTGGCACTTGCTTGCCTTGATTGTGAGGCCTGCTCTGCGCAGGGCCATCAACACTTCCCAGAGGTGGCGCAGGTGTTCGGGCCAGGTACCGCTGAACACTGCGATGTCATCCAGGTAGGCGGCACTGAACTTGTCCAGTCCAGCCAACACCTGGTTGACCAATCTCTGAAAGGTGGCAGGGGCATTCTTCATTCCAAATGGCATAACCCGGAACTGGAAATGCCCATCTGGTGTAGAGAATGCCGACCTCTCCTTTGCCCCATCGTTCAAGGCGATCTGCCAGTACCCAGACGTCAAATCAAACGTACTAAGGAACTTAGCAGCCCCCAGCCGATCAATGAGCTCATCAGCTCTGGGGATGGGGTGCGCGTCAGTCTTCGTGACTGAATTGAGTCCTCTGTAGTCCACACAGAACCGGAGTTCGGGTGTGGCTCCCGGCGCAGCAGCCTTTGGAACCAAGACCACGGGGCTGGACCAAGGACTGCTGGAAGACTCAACCACCCCGAGGGCAAGCATCTTGGAGACCTCCTCCTTGATGCAGGCCCGGACCCTGTCAGTCACCCTGTAAGCCTTATGCTTCACAGGTAAGCTGTCTCCAGTGTCCACATCATGGACGCACCAATCTGTGACACTCGGAACCAGGGAGAACAAATCTGGAAACTGCCCCAGCAACTGGCGGCAGTCCTCCTGTTGTTCGGCAGTCAGGGTGGGTGAGAGGTTAACTCCATCCACTGACCCATCTTTCTCACAGGCCACCAAGAGGTCAGGAAGAGGCTCCGACTCCTCCTCCATTCCGTCATCGGTTGCCAACAACATGCCCACTTCGGACCTTCGCAAGTGGGGCTTGAGGCGGTTGACATGTAGGACCCGCAAAGGGTTCCTGGGCGTCTTCATGTCCACCAAGTATGTCACGGGGCTCTTGCGCTCCACAACCTCAAAGGGGCCTGTCCACTTATTTTGAAGGGCACAGGGCTCCACTGGGGCCAGGACATACACCTCTTGTCCAGGCTGAAGCTCGACCAGAGTGGCATTCTGATCGTACCACCGCTTCATTTCTTCCTGGCTCGCTTCCAGATTTGCCTCGGCAAGTTGTCTGAAGCGTCTGGTTTGGTTTCTGAAGGCCAGCATGTAGCTATATACATTCTGGGGAGGTTTCCTGGGAGATTGCTCCCAGCCTTCCTTTACCAAACTCAGTGGTCCTCTCACGGGGTGGCCGTACAGTAGTTCAAAGGGGCTGAACCCTAGGGACTTCTGTGGCACCTCGCGATATGCAAAGAGTAGGCATGGTAAGAGGACGTCCCACTTACGCCTCATCGGACCTTCCAGGCCCATGATCATGCCTTTTAGGGTTCGGTTGAATCTTTCAACCAACCCGTTACCTTGGGGATGGTAAGGCGTGGTGAACTTATACGTTACGCCACACTCTTGCCAAAGGGACTTCATATACTTGGATATGAAATTGGTCCCCCTGTCGCTCACCACCTCTAGAGGGAATCCCACTCGTGAGAAAATTCCCATCAGTGCACGTCCCACCACGGGGGCCGTCACTGTCCTTAGAGGGATGGCTTCAGGGTACCGGGTGGCATGGTCCACCAAGACCAGGATGAACCTGTTGCCCATGGCTGTCTTGGGGTCCAGAGGCCCAACGATGTCAATACCCACTCGCTGGAATGGCGTACCGACCACAGGGAAGGGTTGGAGGGGAGCCTTGTTCTTCCCTCCGGTCTTCCCACTTGCCTGGCAAGTCGGACAGGTTCTGCAATGAGCGTCTGAACTCTTATGCATTTGGGGCCAGTAAAAGTGGGTGACAAGCCTGTCATAGGTCTTGTCCATCCCCAAATGTCCTGCTAAAGGCAC
Source organism: Lissotriton vulgaris (assembly GCF_964263255.1). Classification (NCBI taxonomy): domain Eukaryota; kingdom Metazoa; phylum Chordata; class Amphibia; order Caudata; family Salamandridae; genus Lissotriton; species Lissotriton vulgaris. Next base: position 579,681,248 of record NC_141699.1, on the reverse strand, counting down.
ATCGTGAGCCAGACCCAGTAGGAAGGCTCTGAACTTCTGGGGTACCACCAGCACACGGGCTGACCCAGGTTCAGCAGCCTTAGGCTCTGAATACAGGAGGTCGTTCTCCCAGTACACGTAATGTGTTTTGGCCTGAACACCATTGGCCTGGTCTGCAGCCTGCTGCCGCATACCCACGAGAGAAGGGCATTCTTTCTGCTCCCTGCAGAATTCCTCCTTGGAGGGTCCTCCTTCTTGCTGCCAATGGGTCAGCTCAGGCAGGTCCCCCAGTTCGGCGATCTGTTCCCCTGTAGGCTCCAGGGCATCCCCCTCAAGGTCTGCTTCCTCCTGGACCGTGGGAACTTCAGGAGCCGGTTTCCCGCGCCCCCTGCGCCTTCTCCCTAAGGCCGGTTCCTGGGCCTCTCCTTCAGGCCCCAGGACCTCTCGATCACCCCTACTGGCTGCCATCGACCGGGTGGTCACGCACGCCCAGTCAGGCAGACCCACCATCTGCAGGTGAGTCGTCTTCTCCACCTTTTCCTCTTGGTGCCAGGCATGGTTTTCGCACTCGGAATCTTCTCTCGGCAAAATTCAAAAAGCAAAGTCTGTGGCTAAGTAACTGGACCGTAATCCTTGTGTAGTGGTCAGAAGCTCAGGTATAGATATCGCAATTGTAAATTCGAAATCCTCTCGCTGCTGCCAATGTAGGAAGGGGGAGGCTCTAGTTGGCGCAGTGCAACACTAGCGACAAGCAGGGACTCTCTCTTCCTCGTCAGGGCTGAGGGTTACCTTCCAGACAACCTCTGCTTACCCTCTAGGTAGTGTGGCTTAAGCAGTTGTAGGCTAATCTTTGGGGCACATAGGGTTAAACACTTGCCATAGTACACCTTTACAACCAACCCACCACACAACGAGACCAGACTGTATTCTGTAAAAATATATAGCTTTATATAGATTTTAAGCAGGCTTGTGAATACAGTCAACGTACTTTACGATAACGGTTGCAAATTACTCAGTTCAGGTTACCACAGTTCTTTCTAGCAGTTTTAAGCGTTCTCTTAGGGCCCTCAGGCCGATGTCAACAAAGTTCTTGTGGAGCCGGCGGCTTCCAGGGGGATCTGTCCCACGTCGCGTTGCCTTCCCGGGGTCGCTGATCGTTGCGGCTCTTCAGCCAAGCAGGTCACTGGTCATCCGGGGCAGCGGTGTTCTGTGGCGGCAGGGTCCCCTCCTCGTCGTCCGCTCCGACCCTGGAGGCGGCGGCTGTGCGGCGGTGGCAAGTGGCAGTACGGTCCCCAAGTGCAGGACGTACCCAGCCAAGTGCCGGTGCAGCTGTGGACTCACAGCAGGGCTGTCGGGCAGACTACCGACCTTGCGGATTCTCACATGCAACTGTCCGTCTTTGCAGGTGAGTGGCTGCTCGTTATGCAGTCACCTCGAGAGCTCGGACCGGACGGGTCCCCCTTCGCTTTGCTCTCGGGCTCCCGGTGCAGTTGCGGTCACGGTGTTCGGGCCAGCGGCGGCTGGTCCTTACTTTGCTCTCGCTGTTGCTTTGGGCCCCGGTCACGGTGGTCAGGTGGATGTCGTTGCCTTGGAGGAGATTCCTCCGTCGGTGCTGCGGCGATGGTCAGCACCCGCAGTCGCTTTCTTCCAAGGGGGTAGCGTCCACTGGTCCTGGGACGCTGGTCAGGGGGCAAGTTCAGTTGCAAGCCCTTGGAGATCTCATTAGCAGAGTTTGGCACAAAGTAAAGCAAAAGTCTTCTCGTAGTCTTTTCTTCTTCCTCTCCTTCAGCAGCAAGGCACCAGACACAGGCAAGAGTCAGCACCCTTCCTTGTCTCTCACGGTCCTTCTCGTAGGGCAGAGTCCTTCTGTGGCCCAAACAGGATCTAATTTTCAAGGAGCAGGGCTCCTTCTTTTATAGGCCAATTCTTTTGTTCTCGCAGGCCAGGGGGGCCTTTGCATAGCCACTCTCAGTCCTTGAGTACCCCGGTGGGTGTACTCTGGCTTCTGCTTTCAGTGTGAGGGGCAGGCGCATCAGACGCCCCACAGGAGGTGGAGCCAGCATTGTGCGGACAGGGGTGGCCAGAGTACCTTGTTGATGGGGGCTTCGCCCTTCCTGGGCCAGGTGCCGGCAGAGTCATCCGCCGCTCCCCAGGAGGGTGGAGCCAGCATTGTGGTGGCCGAGCACAGCTACAGTTCGAGTCAAGAGGCACTCCTACCTCCCACTAAGGTGTAATCTGCGCATTCACCACCTGTCATCCCTCCAGCCCTGTCACTCACACATCCCAGACAGTCAGATACACATACCAGCAGAGGCGGGCTGAAATGGTTAAGCAAGCAAATGCTAACTTTCTAAAAGTAGCATTTGCAAACCCAGGATACTAAAATAAACTTGACTACAAGAAATACCTTATCATCCTGAGTTCAGGCATACTAAACATGACTTGCTACCATGCTCCTTGAGCCTGCGGGGATTATAGGGTGTTACAATTCTCGCAGCTCAGTCTGGCCTAATGGAGCAGGCAGCCTTCAATAGTGAAATACGGTCTTGGTTGTAAGTCACTACTAGGACATGCCACGCACATCAGGGCTTGTCCTACCTTACACCTACAACGCACCCTGCCTGCAGGCCTACCATAGGGGTGACTAATATGTAGTCAAGGGAAGGGTCGGGGCTGGCAAGTGGGTGCACTTGCCCAGCTAGCGTGACGGTACGAGACCGCACGCGGGTTCTGCGGTCGCAGTTCCCAGACACATCTTTACGGCTGCTTCGGTGGGTGGCGCAACCAGCGCTGCAGGCCCACCAGCAGTATTGGCATCTACAAGCCCCGGCACTCTCTAGTGCACTTTACTAGGGACTAACAGTAAATCCAAAGAACCAATCATGGATACCAATCGCATGTACAATTTACAGTAGGGAGCACTTGCACTGCGGCCCGGGTCAGCCGTGGCGCAGTGCCCTGAGTATCGGAAAACCAGCCAAACATCGGAGGCACATCAGCAAAAAGTGGAAGGGAGACTCACGCCAAGGTGCCAGGTCTAACAATACACAGTAGCATGCATAGTGGAATATGACTTCTGGTCCAGGCCTTACGTTCCCAGACACCGTCTACAATTTAGAAATGGAAAGTACATTCTCCATCAAGTGAGGTATTTATTGTGTAATCCTCACTTAGTGGATTACAGTTTTGTGTACATATCCAAGCCCAGGCAACCAGCATGCCAACGAAAAAGGAATACTATACCGAGCAACTACATACAAATGAACATGGATATATAAGTACAACTCAGAACCAGAAATAACATAAGCAGCAAGCATATAGCCATGGCTCTAATCCTATTAGATCTCAGCGCTGCATTCGACACTGTAGCACATTCCATCTTGCTACAGTGTCTGAACAAAGGAGGGGTGAGAGGAGCAGCGTTGAAATGGATTTATTCATTTCTCACTGGCCGAGGCTTCCAAGTGAGGCAGGGCGACCACTACTCTGAGCGAATTTCTTTGGACCAGGGGGTGCCGCAGGGCTCGTCCCTGAGTCCAACACTTTTCAATCTTTATGTCGCTCCTATCGCCACCTTAGTAGAGAGTCACGGCCTCCGCTTGGTGTCTTATGCCGACGACACGCAGTTGGTGATCTCCCTGTCGCGTGCACCCAGTCTCTCGGCGGACATCTTCAGAGCTTGCATGCAAGATCTAGCTGCCTGGATGTCCGCCAACTGCCTCAAGCTCAACGGAGGCAAGACTGAGGTGCTGGTCGTGGGGGGCTGCCAATCAGCGTGGACGTCGGCATGGTGGCCATCCTGCCTAGGTCCAACACCCTCTCCGTGCCAGAAAGCAAAGAATCTGGGCATCTGGTTTGACACTGATCTCACCTTTGGCCCCCAGATCAATCAGGTGGTTGGATCATGTTTTGGGACCCTTAAAAGCCTCAGGAAGACTTTGAAGTTTTTACCCGTGAAAGCCCGTCAAACCCTGGTGCATGCACTAGTCACATCAAAGATGGACTATGGCAATCTTCTCTATTTAGGGACTTTAGAGAAGAACTTCAACCGCCTACAGGTCCTACAGAATGCCGCTGCCCGCTTAGTGCTTAAACTACCCAGAAGAGCTGCATCGGCCGCGGCCCTCCGATCTCTGCATTGGCTTCCGGTCAGAAGCAGGGTAGAATTTAAAGCTCTATGTACGTGCCATCGGATCATCAATGGGAGATCCCCTCTTCCACTGCAGGGACTTCTGACTACTTATGAGCCGTCCCGCTCGTTGAGATCCTCTGGCTCTGGACTCCTGGTCGTTCCCAAGGTGTCTAGAGCTCGAATGGGCGGAAGATCTTTTAGGTACCTCGCAGCCTCAAGATGGAACAAACTTCCCATGGCACTGAGATTAGAGCCATCTGAATCAATTTTCAGAGCCAAACTTAAAACTGCACTATTTGCCCAGTAAGGTATGCCGCCTCTATAGGTTCCAGTAAGAGTTGCTCCTTAGCGCGGGGACACGCCGTTGTGCGTCACCAAGCGCTTTACAAAACCCCCTAAATAGAAATAGAAATAGCATATTAATCAACATACATATACACTTCCATGGATACAGACACCCACTTTCTCAGTGAACGCAGCCAAATGAAGGTCATACACAAACCTGGTCACCACCGAAAGGGCACCCAAAAATGTGGTACAATTACCACCATATTTCACCACAATACACAACTAATTAATCCCAACACTGAACATATAAAGAAAATCTCTGCTAATATTGGCATTCCAAGTTATCTGATGCAGAGATTGCAAAAAATACAAAATATGGCAATATGACTGCAAGTCAACCTTCCAAAGCACACCTCTTTGACTCCTTATCGCAAACACTTACACAGGTTACCAATAAAAAAAAGATTTGTTTTTAAAGCATTAACAATAGCCCAGGTTGCCTTCTACAAAACCGCCCCCCTCTATCTCCAAAAGAGTCTTGTCAACTACTGCCCTCAAAGATCCCTTCGTTCACAATCAGCACATCTGCTGGTTATCCCTGCTACTAAAAAGAAAAAAAAATGGGGTGGCTCCGCCTGCTCAGTATTGGTGGCGGGACACTAGAACAAGTTACCACTCTCCCTCAAATGTATTGCAGACAAATTTAGTAAACAAATAAAAACTTACCTATTCCAGGACTAGATGTCACATTCCTTACACAGCAGTTATCCTAGCGCTGGACACTCTCATAGTAGCTTCATGCTTTATACATTTCACAATTCATTCATTTATTCATTCACTGGGTATAGCAACTTAGTCAAAAAGCATCACCATTTAAAATTTTTAAATCTGAATAGATACAGATCAAAAACACTTTTTTCTAAAGTCAAATATATTTTTGCCTATAACAGCAGACAAAATAAACACAAAAGCAAACATAAAGAAATGCCACAAGCCTAATTGTAAACACCACAATTATGTCACACCCTGGCTCAAACTCCATGTCCGAGAATATCCTGTAATGACTGTTTACAAAGAAAATGCCCAATTACACAACAAAACGGCGTAACTATTATGTGAATTTTCACCGGAAACTGAGCCGAACACCAGACTAGTGGCAAAATATAACTATCAGCTTGATGCATGACCATCTTTTAAATTGGAATTTATTTGTCACTCTTACTTGGGTGACCTGACAAGAAACCAAACAGGGGTCTCAATCATGATCCACAAACTGCAGATGAATATCATCATCTACTGTAAAAACCACTAACATTGCTTTTCAAAGAGTACGCACACATCAACGCTAACCCATTTACAGTTACAAGTAAAAAGTTTGTCCCACCACATGTGGATCTCATGTGGTCACCAAATGACTCAGTCCACAGCAACAATGAAGCACCTGATGCCAACAAGATCTTTACTTGAATGTTGGGAAGTACAACACAACCTTGGATGGGAATTCTCTAGATGGATCTCAGTCAAATACGCACTCAGGTTTCCCTGACCTTCTGGGAAAGCCATGTCATAGCTGGTGGGAATCCAGTTTCCTCCAGTCAGTTGCATGTGCTGTTACGCATTGCAAAAAAAGCTTATTGTCTAATGGGCTGATAACCACATCCGGGCATGCATCGTACCCATATCAGTCTGTAATCAACAGATGACTAACGACTACTCCCATACCCGCTGGATTACCTGCTCCTAGAGAACAAAGCCGAAAGCATCACCCTGAGCATTATGATCAACCTGCTACAAAATATTAAATGTGGGAGAATGTTGAGGGGAGAGGTCTATGCCAGATTCACTACAAGAAAGCTGAATTTATTGTATTAATAATGTAATTGTTTCTTCGAATAATTTCACTAAATGTAGTTATGTTGGGATTATCTCTTTCGTTCAGAGCTCGTAACAATTAGATTTTTTATGCAGTGCGACTCTTGTGCACCAAACAGTACCATAGGAGTCATGCCTGAAACGCAGCAGTGTAATTTAGCACATTTCTTACATTCAACTTTTATTCCATATGTTACTTTAGCTCTTTCCAATCACTTGAACCAAATAAACTGTGGAAATTGATCATTTTCAAATTATTTTAATCGCAAATTGTTTCAATATCACTGAATTCTTCTTAACCATGGACAGTTTGTCTGACATTCAATGGATTTCTGTGCTCAAAAGACTACTACGTGGGGGATCCAGTACCTTCAATATATATCAAGAAGAAATAAACGAGCCAACCAAATTCATAACCGGTATTTATCTATGGCAGATATTCTATGCATTTATGTGAGAAATTCATACCTTAAAATACTTTAATACATAGATGTATACTTTGCGAATGTCTACAAATGTTATTAAATAGAAATATAACAACTAAACAAGTGTTATCCTATTCTCACAGTAATCACATTCAGAGTAACCTTCTTTTGTCTCTTCAAAAAATAACAAGGTGATACTGAAAGCAGCTTGCACAATTCAAAATTTACAAACATTCGTGACAAGAATTTTCAATTCTATTAAGGACAAGGAGGCGAGGATTATGCTTTCTCATTTCTTTAATGAAATGCTCAGCAGCCAATCAAAAAACAGAACTACAAATCCCATGAACACTTGGGAATGACCCTAGAGGAAACACTATATAAGGTCCATAAATCAGTCTTTCTTCCTCTTTCTTTGGGTAATAAGTTCGACATCAAAAAACAATCCAAGGTAAAGTAACAGCATCAGCTCCAAGCAAGCCGCCGAAATCCACAGGATCTTGTAGACAAAGGTGGAAGTATCCGGGATCCGTGCGCAAGGAGACAGAGGAGGCCCACGAGGCGTAACAACCAAATCACTTCTGGTCAGAACCTGAAACAGAGACAGAGCCGTAATATCCCAACATCGAGAGAATAAGATATACAGGGGAGGGAAAAAACAGAAAATTTCACAACTGTAACAGTATGCAATTTTTATACAGTACATGATAATATCAAGTAATCACAATCCGGGTGGGATAATCCTCGCCTCCTTGTCCTTAATAGAATTGAAAATTCTTGTCACGAATGTTTGCAAATTTTGAATTCTATGTCAGGACAGGAGGCTTCGATTATGCTTGTTCAAAGCTCGTCTACCACTACAGAGGCAACACTAACAATAGGTTTATAATAGAATTGCTTGAAAACAGAGTCCGAAGACCAGTCTGCAGCCTTCATGATGTCAAACAAAGTTACACCCATAGAGAAGGCTTTGGAGGCCATTGCTCCCCTAGCAGAATGCGCCCCAAACACAGAAACATCAATGCCTGCCTCGGACATAAGCCAGCGCACCCAGCGAGCTAAGGTAGCTGGTGCCACAGGGCGAAAAGGCTTCTGCAAAGCGATCAACAGCTGACCTTGCATATCTGCGCGCAAAGAAGCGGTACTCACCTCGTAATCCTTTAAACATTGTACAACACACAGATTGGGGTGATCCGGGAAGGAAGGATACGTTATGGATGAGGTGTTAGTTTTAGTCCTTCGAGAGAGAGTGAAAGTAACACCTGCGGGAGTGAAGGAGCGGCCCGCCAGGTCCAAAGCCCGAATATCCGAAACACGTTTGCAAGAAACTAAGCATAATAACATTGTTAGTTTTGCAGACAACTGTTTCCGGGACAATAGAAGATTAGAAGGCCAGGCCTCCAAGTATCTCAGGACAATCGAAACATCCCACAGAGACACGTACTTCGGTGTGGGAGGTTTCGCAAGGCGAATTCCTTTCAATAGTTTGGAAAGCAAATGATGTTCCCCAACAGGTTTACCATCAACATGGATATGACCCGCCGAAATGGCCGACCGAAAACCATTAACAGTCCGGTATGCAAGACCAGACGTGGCCAAGGAAGTCAAGAAATTTATGACTAGACTGATATCCGCCGAAACGGGATCAACCTCCCGTTGAACACACCAATCACTCCAGCGTTTCCATGCTCCTCAATACCGCTTGTGGGTATTGGGAGACCAGGCGTTACTGATGAAGTTGGCAGCTTCGCTAGAAATGCCTGGGACCGACCAACGATCCCCGAAATTCGCCACGCTAGTAACTGGAGAGTGCCGGCGAGAATGAGGGGATGCGGATATCCGAGAGGATCCTGCAACAGATTCCGCTTCTGGGGAAGAAGGAGAGGAGGCGCGCAGCACATTTCCAGGAGAACCGGGAACCATGCCTGAGCTTTCCACAAGGGAGCAATCAGAATCAGCTCCGCTCGAAAGCGTTTGGTGTAAGCCATGACTCTGGGAAGCATCACAAACGGGGGAAACGTATAGCAAAGAGTCGAGGGCCACTGTTGGAGAAAAGCATCCGTGGCCAGAGCTGATGGGTCCGGTCTCCAGCTGTAAAACTGGGGAAGCTGCGTATTGAGGCGAGATGCAAAAAGGTCTAGGTGACACTGACCCCATTGATGAAGAATGGTGCGGAAGACTCGAGGGTGAAGTCTCCAGTCGCTGTAGTCCCGAAGATGACGGGAGTGCCAGTCCGCCACCTGATTGTTGCGGCCCGGAAGATACTCGGCAATAACTGTGATCTTCCGGTGAAGGCAAAAATGCCAAAAATCCTTGGCAATCTCCGCTAAAATCTTGGACCGTGTCCCGCCCAGCTTGTTCACATAGCGGACTGCAGAAACGTTGTCCATCCGGAGAAGAATGCAACAATTCGCCTGCAGGGGGGAAAAACACCGAATCGCAAAGGAACCCGCCAGGAGTTCCAGGTAATTGATATGGAGAGATAACTCTTGGGGTGACCAACGACCCCCCATCGAGATGGACCCGCAACGGGCTCCCCAGCCCCATTGACTGGCATCCGATTCGATCACCAGTTCCGGAGAAGACCCGAACAGGGCTCGACCGTTCCAGGCCTCCATGTGGTCTAGCCACCATTGCATCTCCATCCGCACTTCCTCTGAAAGAGGAATTTGATCTGAATAGCAGAGACCTTTCCGGAGATGCTGGATTTTCAAGCGTTGCATCGCCCGGTAATGTAAGGGACCCGGGAAGATCACCTGAATGGAGGACGCCAGAAGGCCCACTACACGCGCCAACGACCTCAACGACACAGTCTGTCTGGAAATAACAGACGTCAACTCTCTCCTGATGTAACGGAGTTTCTGGTTGGGTAAGAGTAGTTGACAAGTCAACGAATCGATCCGAAAACCCAGAAAATCGATAGACTGAGCGGGAACCAAAACCGATTTGGGCACATTGACTAGAAAACCCAGAGATTGTAAAAGGGTGATGGACCATTCCAGATGCTGTAGGAGCTTGAGAGGACAATCTGCCATAAAAAGAATGTCGTCCAGGTAAATAATCAGTCTGACCCCCCTGGAACGAAGATGCTCCACTACCGGCCTCAGCAATTTCGTGAAGCACCACGGTGCTGACGAAAGGCCGAACGGGAGAACTTGATATTCGCACCACTGACCCAGCCATTGAAACTGGAGGAACCTGCGATGAGGACTGTATATCGGGATGGACAAATAAGCATCTTTCAGGTCCAGACGGACCATCCAATCCCCTTCCCGAAGGAGATCCCGCAGAAGATGGATGCCCTCCATCTTGAAATGCCTGTATACAACCCCGCTGTTGAAGTCTTTCAGGTTGAGAACCAGGCGAGATCCGCCTCCCTTTTTCTCCACCAGAAAGACTGAGCTGACAAAGGCCTGAGGATGGCGTACTGTTGGAACAATCGCCCCCTTGCTGAGGAGTTCCTTTATCTCCTCCGACATACAAGCTTGAGAGTGACTTGAAAAAAGCATAGGGGTCGGCGGACGGGCTTGATGAATTGGGTGATAGAACTCGATCTTGAACCCTTGAACGGTGTCCAGCACCCAAGCATCGCTGGAGATTAAGCGCCAATTGTTCAGAAAAAACTTTATCCTGCCCCCCAGCATCACATCGCATGCTTGAATTAGGCTCACCTGTAGCTCCGGAATCCTGATATTGTCCCTGGTGGCCACCAGATCTGCCTTTGCCGTACTGGCCTTTTCCTTTCCGGGAAGGATAGAAGTTCGCGCGGGTGGAGTAACCGGAGTCGTACTGACCACCGCGCTGCTGCAAAGATCCTCTGTGGGACTGCTGCTGCGACCCGCGGCCGAACGACCGTCCCCGTCGTCCGGCCTTGCTGAAAACCGGACGCATGGCCCGGCGCAAAGACGCCTGCGCCTTGTCAATGCCGCTGAAGGCGGAAACAAATTTGGTCAATTCCTTGAGGAATGGTTGACCGAAAAGAAGGCCTTGCGCCTCCGGACCGGCTTCAGACGTAGCTAATTCAGCCAACTTCGGGTCTAGTTTGAGGAGAATAGACCGTCGCCTTTCCGCAGAAATGGCGCAGTTAACATTGCCAAACATGCAGATAGCTCTCTGAGCCCATTCAATTAGTTCGTCAGGGTTGACGGTCGCTGAAGCCTCCTTGGCCTTGAAGCCCAAATCCAGGATCTTTGAGAGAGGGCCCAACATGTCCATTAACTTGTCCTGACAGGACCGCCATGAGCGGTCGAGACCTTTCTTAGGGTCCTTGGAGTACTTCTTGAGGTACGTTACCATCATGGGGTCCACCTCTGGGGTTTCCGCAATGTGGTCCGCAAGATCAGGTCTCGGACACTCCGAGCGCAGACGAGCCCTGACCGGCGCCTCGAAAGGATGGCGAACGTGCGCCTCAAGATATGCGGCCACTGCCGGAGCTGGCAACCAGGACGTGGAATTAGGATGGATGATATCCTCCGGTTCAAAATTTAAGAGCAGGGGACGCTCAGGAGCGTCAACGAAACGCTCCTTGCGGAGACGCTTCTTTGGAGGCGAAGAGTCGTGCTCAGAAGAGGCCTGAGCCTGGTCCGACTCATCCACAGTATGTGACGCAGAAGTCTTGGGTTTGTCGGAAGACAAGGCCCGTGCCAGCCTTTGAAAGTCCGATTTATGCGGATTGTGAGGAGATTTCGCGGCCTTTTGAGAAGGCGGCAACCACCCTTGCTGTACAGCATATTCATTGAGGTGACGTTTCAGAGGGGTAATGGCTCTAACCAAGGCCTTGTTCACCGAAAACTGGACACCCTTGTCCAACTCCTCGACCAGGTTGTACTCCATGGAGTCATCCTCCTCCTCGTCATAATAGCAGTCATCATCTGCGTCGTAATACTCAGACATTGTAACAAGGTACAAAAATGAATGCCCACTAGATGACTGACGTAAATATTGAGTATCAGTGATACCAGTAAGGGGGAGTGAGAACCCCAAAGCAGGCCCAAGAGAGGTTGGAAAAAATACCAAACTCCAGAAAAAAAATAATAGAACGTGGAGGGAGAGAGCCTGCCAACAAAAAACCACTCTAGGCAGAGCCTATGCAACAATTATCAGCCAAAACACTTCACTGTGCTCCGGCGTAGACGGGGTCGAAAGTTCAGGGCTGTGGGCGTGAGCGCTGGTGAGAAGCGTTCCTTCACTCGACCGGCGTGAGGCGAACAGCCAGAAACCGGAAACAAGCAACGCGCATGCGCGACGTCGCTGCCGCTGAAACACCGGCTCGAGAGCGCTCGCGCTCTCCCAAGAAGCCGACGACCCCTGCTCCCACTCCACCAAAGCAACCGGGCACAAGGACGCGGCCAGGCGCAGGGAGGTGAACACACGCTCCCAGGAAGACACGTCGCCAACGGACGCACAAAAAATATCGGTAATGAAAACCGAACAAGAGTACACAAGCAACGCGCAATAAAGCACAAGCAGCGCAATATAAGGCAAGTGTACACAACCAAAGCAGAGCAATCACAAGTAAAGCAATGCAAGTAAGGTAAAAGAGACTTAACTGGCTGCGGAGCAGCAAAGAAAGAGGAAGAAAGACTGATTTATGGACCTTATATAGTGTTTCCTCTTGGGTCATTCCCAAGTGTTCATGGGATTTGTAGTTCTGTTTTTTGATTGGCTGCTGAGCATTTCATTAAAGAAATGAGAAAGCATAATCGGAGCCTCCTGTCCTGACATAGAATTGTACTGACGCGTTGAGCTTTAGTGCCACTTTGAACATGTCTTCCAGTTTTTCAATTCATTGCATTTGCATTTGGATTGCTTCTTTGTTTTGCAACCAGTGTCTACTTATTCTCGCCTCATCAGAATGCTCACAGTACATAGTTATACTTGTTAAAAATTCTATTTCCTAAACATTCGACATTTTTCGCAAACCGTTCGAACCCATGGATTACTAAAAAAAGATTTTGTCCACAAATGTATTTCAATCAATACCTATGTAGAGTTTTCACAGCCACATCAATAATGAGCTTTTAATTTCATTCCTTTCCACTAAACTCATACATGGTGAACTGCATTACAGATAGTCTGACGCAGTCTCTCACAGCATCTGACTCTTTCTTCCTCTGCAGAGATACACCCACCTCCCAACACTGATGAAGATGAGAGAGAAACAACAGGTCTTAAGAGCTTCAGTTAGACGGCACACTAAAAACAGGGTATTTTAATGTCACATGCTTCTGTCCATAAAGAGGCCCATTAAAAGATGGCCATGAATTGGTCTTGATTTCTACCACCCAGAGTTACTGATACTGCAGGCTCTAGTGCCAGTGTGTGTGGGAGAAGGGAAATGCCATTGAATCATAAATTGCCCCTCAGATTCCCCAATGAAAGGTACAATTAGATACATGTCAACATCTGGATAGCAGAAAGGGAGACATTTTAAAAAAAAAACAATTTTGGTGGGGGGTTATGTTCCCCATTGATATGTTTGAAGTGAGGAGACTTTCAGGTGGGAGGAAGCTAAATTAAAGCCACTAAGAGTCACCTACTTAACTGCTGGCGTGTATGGAATTACCAGAAAGCGCAGGAATACCAAACACAATTTCTGTGGTTATTTCCCATTTTCCCTGGGGCCTTTCACAGAGACACATCTGGGTCCAGGTGGAAAACACAAGCTCCATAGTGTTCCCTAGGAATTTGTGATTCTGAGGTAACTTGTAACTCCTGTTAGTGGCCACATCAGAATAGCAATGGGTCTGGTAATGTAGTCCAGAACAGGGAAGGGTGATCTGCATTATTCTGGGGTGACACTGGACAAGTAAATAATGGCTTGAGAGGCAGCTACCTTGAGTTTATAAAGTGCAGCGCTATTGACAATAAGCTGTACTCTGCTTTCTAGCAGTCAGCACTGTACATCAATCTGTCCTTGAGTGCTGGTGCCCCTTCAACAGCGAAAAGCACAATATGATCAATTCAATAAATAATACATAATCGTACGTCCACTTTCAGCTTGTGTTTCGCTGTCAAGTCCTCCTTTGACAAATGATATTTTGTCAGGCCCAATTTCTCACCATGCGCTTAATGGAATTCCCAGAAGCCAGCGAGAGCACCAATGCTTCACCCCGGCTTCACCCTTCAACAGGTTTCTCAGAAGTCTTTTGTCTGGCTCGATTACTAGAACTCTCTGCACGTGCACTCTGTCCCCTGAACGTTCCACGCTTCTAATTCGACAGCCCCGCCGGCGTCAACGGCGGGGCGCAAGGTTACGAGCAATGACAGGCCCGCTGGTTCCCGCCATTGTTATGTTGAACAATTCTATCTTTAATTAAGACGTGCACAAGTTAGCGCAGAGGCTCCTTGGGAGATGACTTTGCTTCACAACCTTGAACCGAAAACCTTTGCCGATGTTCAGCGCAATTGCAGCCCTCTCAGGAGCTGCTGGTTCGGAAACAAAGGCTACTTGGCCAACAGGGAAAATGCGCAGATTCTCAATGGGGAGGTGCCTTTGACAATGAGGTAGACAGAGGCAGTCACACGTGTCAGGCAAGACATGCCAATGGCTATTTTGAAGCTCAGCGCTTCCAAGGGGCATCAGCCTTTGAACACTGAGGTAGATAGAGTCAGTCACATGTGAGGCAAGAAATGTCAATGGCTCTTTTGAAGCTCCGTGCTTCTTAGTGGCAACAGTCTGGGAAGGATTATCTCCATGGACCTAAAACCATGTTACATTTTGAGACGTCTCATTAAGCAGAATATAGGTGCTACCAAGGATCTGAGAGCCCCTGTCTCTCCCTTACATTGTTTTCATCACAAACCTAAGTGCACCACTCGGGTCACTTACACACAGCACCAAAACACTTCAGACAAGTGAAAAACTCTTCCAACCAAGCATGGCGTAACGGGCTACATGACTGATCATTTGATTCAGCCCCTGCAAAATGGTATGAAGCGCCGTATAAATGCAATTGCAAGACAAAACAAGTAATAGGTGCACGTGTAGAAATTATATAATGCACAATGTACACATAAGCAGCAATAGAAACACGCCCTAGGCCTCTGCAAGCATAAAAAGGTAACTGAACTTAGGAGACTTTGAAAAGCCATCCAAGCTGTGCAGTGTGCAGTGTGCAGCGAATAGTAGCGCACTGGGCGCTATACAAATGACAACCGAACAACAACATCATATTAGTGCATGACAATTAGTACGTTATTTTTACACCAAGCTGGACGCAGCTGTTGATTAAAAGAGTGAGCATGAATCTGTTATAGAACTCAGAGAAGATCTAAGCACTCCGAGAACCTGGAGCGTGAAACATGCTAGAAAAGTCAAGTGAATCAGGACAGGCCCTTAAAACTGAGATAACTGTATTTTTACACCAGGTCTTTAGTAGTTTAATGCATCAAGTGATGCAATATCACTGACACCGGGTAAAATGTATTGAAAGGATAGTTGTAAACATGAATTTGGAAGCAGTGAAGACCACTTTTTACCAACTGCAATGCCCGAAGTGAATAAGGATATATGTGTCCGTCATGTACCCCCGGTGCCCACTGGGACCTTGAGCACAGATAAAGTGAGGCTGTGTCCTTGGACACTATATGGGAGGAGTTGTTGTTGTACATGTACTTCCTAAGTGAATTAGTTCCTGTATTATATGTGACTGATCGCTTCTTAAGGAGCCGTCCCGTATCAATAGCGGGGCAGCAATAGCGAAGCAGCCCGAAGGCATAGCACGCCTGGCGTGGTACTGTGAAGGTTAGAGGAAACATTAGCATTAGGGAGCTAGCCTGGATGCTGACGTGCCCTTGTGCCGTCCCTGCCTCGCGGCTTCTTAAAGCAGCCAGGGTTGCCACTGTTTATGCCCCCTGCTACTCTCCATGCTTTTACATAAGGTAAGCGTCATGGTGCCGGCATCTCTTGCAGCAACGTTTTAAATAATGGTTACATAGTTGCTGGTAGATAGGGAGCCATTATTTTTAATACAATTGCTAGGTTTCTCACTGTTACCGCCTCTGTATTAGCTGTGAACGGTGTAAATGGAAAAAGATCAGGCAGATTGGTGTGCGGCCACCATGACTATGAGGCCAGTCAGTCAAAGTAGTCTTTATTTGATTTGCATCATAAAAGACAGAAGTACATCATCTAAATACATTCCATAGTTGTTAAAACAATAAATACTAAACAGGTTAAAATCTATATAGAAACAAATCAAATATTACATCGAAAGACATATGACCGAAACCATCTACAATCACAGTTAATGCTTAAAAAGGGATTAAAATATAATATAAACGACAGATACATCAGGGCTTCAAATTCCGTGATCATATGGCCCAGGCCCAGCTGATAAACTTAGATACACCAATGACAATATAGGGTGTAGTGTCCGATTTTAAAATCCTGCTTGCAATGATGGCAGACGTAGTGCCCAAGGAGCGGCACACAGGTTTTAACCAGACACGTCTGGGTACTGCATACAATGGACAGCAAAATATAAAATGATCAGTAGATTCTACTGCCTCAATACAAAAAGGGCATTTATTGCTACTTCCAGGGATCCAAGAATGTGTAAGCCCACGCAGGGGAAGTGATCCCACTCTCAACTGGTGGTATAATTTCCGATCAAGAGGCTTAGTAATTATGTCCCAATAACCTTCAAAACACGGGACTTCCTTATTAACTAAGAAAGCCGTCATCATCAAAGGCCCCTTAACTAAGACCAATCTCTTATCTGTGATCCTTCTGCAGTATATTTCCTCAAGGGACTTCTTGGAAGGGAAAGTGGCACTGGCTGGGTTTACCCACAAGGCCTCCAATCCCATATCCAACAATGATGCTCTAAGTGATGATAACCATGGGACCCTTAAAGACCCCTGTAGTCCCTTAATCTCCAGGATAGCCTCGGCAAACATGGAGAGTTCCGGTGTTGTCCACAAGCGCCGCCAAAACGCCAGCGGTCTATACCGTGCCACATCCTCTAAAGGGTTACTACCTAGGTCAAACAGAAGGGGAAGGCGAGGGGTAGATTGAGGTAGACCTGTGTGTCCAATCTAAGGAACTTTTTTTGCTCCACCTGCAATCTGGATAAATCGCTATATCCCCGCAATTCAGCACTGTATAAGATGGAGGGTAGTATTTTTGAACCATAGATTTTTAAGCATGGGTGCCAGTGGTTTGGTTAGAGAGTTCGAATGTTCCTTCAATAAGGCTCCCCCGAGCTGGGCGTGTTTGAGAGACAAAAGGTCCAACTGGGGCTTCCAACTTAAGTTTTTACTCAATGCGATACCCAGATATGTAAACACCTCTGTTTGATCCAGGGTGAAACCATTCATTGTCACCTGTGCTTTGATTGCCTTTGGGCCCCTGAGAACCATAAATTTAGTCTTCCCAATGTTCACTTCCAGCCCATGTTCACTGCAGAAACGCTCAAAACGGGACAGTGCTAACTGGAGACCCTGCCTCGTTTTAGATATTATGAGCGTGTCGTCAGCGAACATGAGCCAGGGGACTATCCTCCCAGAGAGAGAGGGCGCGTCCGTTGGGAAATTAGAAAAGAAATTTGTTACCCCGTTAATGAACAGAGAAAACAGGGTTGGTGCTAGAACGCACCCCTGCCTTACCCCTTTAGCAACCACAAAGCTATCTGTAACTTCACCTGGCCTACCCCACCTGACCTTAGCATAGGTACTTGCATGCAAAATAATAAGTAAGGCCACCTGCTCCTTTGGTATGCCTAACCCCAATAGGACCTCCCACAGTTTGGTCCTGGGTACAAGGTCGAAAGCGGACCTAAGATCAACAAAGGCCACGAATAATGAACCTCCCCCTATATTTACCACCTTCCAGTATAGTGTCATGAACCTAAATACTTGTTCTAAAGTCCCCATGTGTGGGCGAAAGCCTGCTTGTAAGGGCGATAAAATGTCGGAGTCCGACATCCAACACTGAATTCGGCCCAAAAGAAGAACGGCCACAATCTTTTGGACTGCATCAAGAAGACTAATTGGTCTATAGTTAGCCGGGGAAGAACGGTCACCCTTTTTATAAATGGGTATAATCTCAGCCCCCAACCAAGAGTCAGGGACCCCTGCCCCTTTTGCTAATGCATTGGCCAGTGCTGTGAGATAGGGAACCCAAATATCATGGTCCTATCTAAACATGTCAGCCGGAATTGAATCAGGGCCAGGTGCTTTGCCACTCGGAATGGCCTTTAGGACCGCCCTAACTTCACTGGGGGTAAAACCAAGGCATTCTCGCAAATATTAGGAGGCAAAGTAGCAGTAATGTGATAGTTATCTTTAAATTGATTTCCATAATATGTGACCCATTCCTTAGGCTCCACGAAGTTTGAGGGGGCTGCATCTTGGGGGCGATTGCCCCATTTAAGGTGGTGCCAAAATTTGGTCATATTACGCCCCTGACATGCCTCCAACAATGCTCTCCATCGTTCCTCATCCCAGTTCCTCCTAGCAGTATTTTTGGGCAGCCTTGTAGGAGGCCCTACAGCTACGAATAGAATCCTGCACTCTAGATTTTATAGCAATGTATAGTAACCTTTGGGCCTGTCTACAATTATTGTCAAACCACGAGCTGGCTCTCAACTTTTTACTTCCATTGCTCAAAGAAGAACTCTTGACAAATATAGTTTTAAGTTTTGCAAAGAGTTCATTATGTAGCATAGGAAAATTGGCTATTAGCTCTGACTGATGTTCCAGGCTATGGATTTTGGTCAATGTGACCATGAGTGTACGCCTAATCCGGGACATAGCTTCCTCATTTATTGCTATTTTAGGCCATCTGACCCTTCTTTCATTATTAGCCAAGGTAACCTGGGGCAAGGCAGTTTCTACCTTTGTAGACTCAAAAAAGCTGTTACCATTAATAGAGAGGACTAAGGGGTTATGGTCGCTTTCGGGTCTACTTTCAACCACCATATCTAACAGACTAGACCACTTCTCTAAGTTAACCAGGATATAGTCTATTCGAGACCCAGATCTTCCGTTGTCATAGGTCATTGCCCCGTGCCTATCTGACTTCAGTCTGCCATTAGCTGCTCCCATACCCTTGTCTAATGTTAAACCCTTCATAAACAGGGCCGCTTGGGTCCATTTCTTAATTGGTTGTAGATCCAGCCCAGGAATACCCCACAGGGAGTCCTCATCCTCTGTGAGCCTGCTATCATCCATGCCTAGGGGCTCAAAGCAAGTGATGAAATCCCCCATAACCACTCTATTAGCGCTCCTTGGCATTGAGTTGAGAAAGTCCTCCAGAACATAGCCAACTGGTGAACATTTGCCCCCTGAAAGGCCCCTCATATAAATATTCACAATAACAACATCCACACCCTTTGTGGAGCTAACCCGAATTGCCATCATATCCAGATTGTCAATCGGGATCTCTTCCACGTCACACCTTCACTTTGGCGAACCCAGATTGTTAGGCCTCCCATAGGTCTACCACGTTCCCCCCTCGTCCCCGGTCTGGAAAAATTTAGATAACCACTACGATAGACCGGGGATAAGGCCCAGGTGACCAGATATCTGAGTTGTCAATAAAGCTAGCCCAGTCTGGAAGTATAAGCTTAGATTCAAGGCCAGCAATTTTCCACGAAGAGGCCTTCATCATAGAGCCAACAGAGCTATCCAACCCCACCCGACTAACCAAAGGCTTTACCATAGTTACTCTATCAGCGCTATCAGAGCTAGGAATAGAAGTAACATTTTGGGAAGGGAGGGAGGAGACACAATCCATTTTCTCAGGGGCAGGGGCACCAACCACCCCTTTTGGATAGAGGGGAAACTACCAGGTAGCGTGGCCACTCCCACGCTTACTTTCGGAAGTCAATCTTGGTCGTCCATCCCAGATAAAACACCAAACCTGTTGTGCATTGGGAGGGTCCAACGGGGAGGGTACTGGTCTAGTTGTGACCTCTGACCATAATTAGTATACTGCCTGTCCTCATACCCAGGAACCTGCCTGTTTGGAATTCGGTGGATATTATGCACCATACTAGGATTGTAAATATCACAATTAGGTCTTGGGGGGAACAACCCAGGTACTCTGTGGTAAGGCAGCTGCTCTGAATCGGATAGTGGAAAAGGAGTTCTAGATATTAACGATTGGGGATAGAAGAAGGTTAATGCCTTAGTAGAGATTCCTCCACCCGCTCTGTCGTCATACCATTCTACTATATGTTTAGCTACTCTATGGTCCTTGAAGTTTATTATGACAACATCCCCCATTAGATCCTTTGGTCTATGACCCAACCACCCTACCCTCCTAACATGGAGTATTTTCCCATTAAGATTGGGAGGCAGTGGCCTGTTGCTTGCTAACCAATGAACAACCTTATTTTTCAGCATTTGGTGGTCTTCTGTCTTACCTATTGCTAGTTCTGGTACCCCCGTTAGTAGCACTACAAATGGGGCCGCCTACGGGAGAAGATGTACATTCCTCCTAGGACCCCTTGGGTGTTTGGAGTGGGGATGAGACCAATTTCCTTCCACTTGAGTAAATCCACTTTGGGCGGTTACTTGCTTTTGCTCCTGGGCAACCCCTGTTTTCCTCATGGATTGTTCAGACTTATTATCTGCGGAACTAGAAGTACTGCTTACCCTCACTGATTCCAGTTGTAAGGACTTACTTTGTTTTTTTCTTCTTCAGCAGGAGGTGGAGATAGGCTAACAGGGAGATGTTTGGGTCAATTAGTAATTATCTCACTGGTCTGGTCAACGTTCTTCTTTAACATGTGTTCGAGTTCACCCAGTTTGTCTGTAATAATTTTAACCCTGTGAACTAAAGGAGCTATAAATGACCTAAGTAAGTGTTCCATATTCCCAGTAAATTCAGTCATTAAATCAGAATTGGGACAGGGGAGTTTGTATTTGGACCCATTTCCCCTAACCAGAGGACTGGAGTTCTCTTGAGTAGTTTCCTTCCTCTGTGGACTACGCACCATTTTAGCCATCTTGGCACATCTACCTTTTTTATTTCCACCCCTGTGTTTCCTTTTAGTTTGCCAGATGGTCTGGACCTGTTGAACCTCGATAGGGGAGGGTAGAACTGGGTCAGCTAATAATGGGTCCTCCAAATTGGATGCTAGTAGTTCAAGTACTCAACTCTCATTTATCACTATGGGTGGGGGCTGGTCACGTAACCCAAGGGGAATACTGATATCACCTTCATAACTGACCTTTCCCTCCTGAGCTGGTGGGGTGGCAGCTACTGAAATCTTCAACAATGATGAACGTTTATTATGGGAGGCAGGTGACAAGGAAAATCTAACAGATAACGCCTTTACATCCGTCAAAACATTTACTCTTCTAGTGGGACTTGGGCATGTACTTAGGATGTGCTTAGTACCAGGGAGAGATACAAAAGAAGGAGCCAAACATGAATCCTGTGAATTAATGCTTGTCCCTACGATATTTAATGTGGATGAGGGGGGGAGGGACAGGCGCCTCTCCGTATGCTCGATGGCATTAGCCACCACCCCAATGGTCTTTTGGAGCATACGGTCGATTGCCGTCAAGCTAGGAAGAGACGTTTTTGACCCCCCCCCTGAATTTTGGCTCTGGACGCAGGCATAACGAGCAGCCAATATATATACTGCTTATTCCCTATATAAATACGAGGCAATCATCAGTAAGAGTACAGCCAGATAGTACTACCGTGTTTGCATGGGCTAGCTAGGATGATACGGGTGGTGACTGTGATGCTCCACACATCCCGTTTATAACGCAGCCAAAACAATGCTTAACCAGACAATAGCGCAATATCAATTCAAATTCAATTCAAAGACATTTATAAAGCGCGCTACTCACCCGGAGGGTCTCAAGGCGCTTGGGGGGGGGGGGGGGATCCGCTACTGCTCGAACAGCCAGGTCTTGAGCTTCTTCCTGAAGGAGAGGTGGTCTTGGGTCAGGCGCAGGTCGGCCGGGAGGGAGTTCCAGGTCTTGGCGGCCAGGTAGGAGAAGGATCTTCCTCCTGTTGTCGCTCTTCGGATGCGGGGGACGACGGCGAGGGCGTGGTTGGTCGATCGGAGGTGGCGTTTGGGAGCGTAGAAGTTGAGGCGGTTGTTGAGGTAACTCGGGCCTTGGTCGTGTAGGGCTTTGTGTGCGTGGGTGAGGAGGCGGAAGGTGATTCTCTTGTTGACGGGGAGCCAGTGCAGGTCTCTCAGATGTCCGGAGATGTGGCTGCGTCAGGGGATGTCGAGGATGAGTCTGGCTGAGGCGTTCTGGATCCGCTGGAGTCTCTTCTGGAGCTTGGCGGTGGTTCCGGCGTAGAGGGCGTTGCCGTAGTCCAGTCGGCTGGTGACGAGGGCCTGGGTGACCGTCTTCCTGGTCTCGGTGGGGATCCACCGGAAGATCTTCCGTAGCATGCGCAGGGTATTGAAGCAGGACGAGGAGACGGCGTTGACTTGTCTGGTCATGGAGAGGGGGGAGTCCAGGATGAAGCCCAGGTTGCGTGCGTGGTCTGTCGGTTTGGGTGCGGTGCCCAGGGCGGGAGGCCACCAGGAGTCGTCCCAGGCGGAGGGCGAGGAGCCCAGGATGAGGACTTCCGTCTTGTCTGAGTTCAGTTTCAGGCGGCTGGTCGTCATCCACTCGGCTACGTCTTTCATCCCTTCGTGTAGGTTGGCTCTGGCGGTGGCGGGGTCGTTGGTCAGGGAGAGGATCAGCTGGGTGTCGTCGGCGTAGGAGATGATGTTGAGGCCGTGTTGGCGTGCGATGGCCGCCAGGGGGCTCATGTAGACGTTGAAGAGGGTAGGGCTGAGCGAGGACCCTTGAGGGACGCCGCAGATGACTTCGGTGGCCTCTGACTTGTACGGTGGCAGGCGGACTCTTTGTGTCCTTCCGTCGAGGAAGGAGATGATCCATTCCAGTGCCTTCTCTTGGATTCCGACGTTGCTGAGGCGCTGCACTAGGGTGCGGTGGCAGACAGTGTTGAATGCTGCGGAGAGGTCAAGGAGGATGATCTTATTAGCCAAGCTTCAATGTCCTGGATTGTCCCAACAGAGATATCTCCAGCGTTGCCAGAAGGGAGATGGTCGCCTCAGCCGCCTCGTGCCACGGAGGGCCACAGAGGCTAAGCCCTTTTCCCGGGATTTGCCCGGCGACCTGCTCGCGTCCCGCGATGCGGGGGGTTAGCAGCCTTTGTAGCGCCTCCTGGTGCTGTGATGACTGTACCAGCCTGCGCCACCGCAGGGGTCGATGGAAATCCGAGTCTTCCGCTCGGCGGCCGCGATGATGGCAAAAGCGGCGGCAGAAGGACTCGTGCAGCACAGCAGCAGCAGGGTAGGAAGATTCCCAGAGTTAATGTCTGCAAGCAACGACCCACGGTTTCCCACAAGTCTCACACGCTCCGCCGGGGGTTAGCAGCCTTTGTAGCGCTTCCTGGCGCTGTGATGACGGTACCAGCCTGCGCCGCCGCAGGGGTCGATGGAAATCCGATTCCTCCGCTTGGCGGCCGCGATGATGGCAAAAGCGGCGGCGGGAGGACTCGTGCAGCACAGCAGCAGCAGGGTAGGAAGATGCCCAGAGTTACTGTCTGCAAGCAATGACCCACGGTTTCCCACAAGTCTCACTATGAGGCTTTGCACACTACAGAAACACTTTAAAATATACGCCTTTTAGTGGCGAGCACAATAATAAAGAAGGGCTGCCACCATATGCGCAGGATGAAAAAAAAATGTTTTTAAACTATTTACAAAGGATATGCTTCAGCCGCGTTATATAAATGTGGTGGCTGACATTATTAAAGTTGAAGGCATTGGGGGAAAGAAGCGCCGCTATAAATATAAAGCTTAATGTGCAGTGCTGTTATGCGCTCTCGGTAGCCTACAAACAAAGTAAGCAGCAGACTAAACAGTGTGAATGAAGCGAAGGCAGACAGCACGAAAGGGAGACTATACATAATGTTTGTAATGCGTGCGTGCTTTACACCTAATTACATGGAGATGGCATCAAATGCAATAATGAGAAAGGAAAGCAGACAATAGACTAAAGACAGGCCAGACAAAGTGTTTGTAATGCGCACTCGCTTTGCACCTATGTAGACAGAAATGATAGGAACACAAATAGTGTGAAGTGAATGCATAGAACACAACAAAGAGAATGCACACAAGATCGTTATCAACATAGCGGCCATATGACTTAGTAATTCACTGTGGGCTGTTAGATGTTAGACATAAAAGTGAATAGAGAAGGCTTGCAAACAAACAAACTAAAGAGAAGCTAGACAGCCTGTGTGTGACAGGCACTTGCTTTGCATGTAAGTAGACGGTGATGGCTGGAAAACAAATAGTGTGAATTTGAAGTGAGCCAACAAAATAACAAGCAATAGTAAAGCCAATGAGCTTGAAGTTTGTATGGTGAGTGCACGCCTGACTTGTACACCATGCAAAATCATACCTATTGAAGTTGTCAAGGCTTATTTTGCATTTTAACCTTACACACGTCAGGTAAGTTATACACCCACGAGCGCAAGCGCGTGCACACACAAACGCACCCTCCTTCTCCCACCCGCCGTCTTCTCGAGCAGCTCGGTGCCATGGTTTCTACAGTACTGTATAGTCTCGTCTTGGGCATCGTCCAATACGGCAGCACCTTTAATCCTGGACCTTTGCTTCCGCCTCTATTTGAGAATCATTCGCAATGACCATTGGACAACCAGGTTATTAAGTTTTGAGACAGCCACTGATCTTATATTCAGTGCTTTAATTGAGTAGGTGCAGTACGCACCTTATCCGTTGCTTTGAAAAAAAGATCAGCAGCCGCTGAATATGGCGTAAGCAACAATTACAATGATTCACTGTATACCCGTCCACGCTGCTATTGTACCACAGACAGCAGAAAAAACAAGCACAGAAGGCTGCTGGAGCAGGGGGAGGCGTGCTCGTCAGAAGGGGGGAGGCGGGGGCTGGGAGATTCTCTTGCGAGAGCGATAATTGCTGCAATTTAGCGGCACACGCTACCGCAAGTGAATCTCCTTACGTGCACGCGTTTGCCATTAAAGGCAATGGAACGCGTGCACGTGCTTGGCTGAAAAGCCAAAGCGATCCCAAAAGGTCTTTTTGCCTTTGCCTAAAAAAAGGAGAGGTGTGTCCAGGGCTTTAAGTGGGCGGGTCTGTCCGGGTCTGAGCACGAGCAGTGTTTTTCAGTGGGCCCTCGAAACTGATCTCTAACGGTCTCTATTTTCGGGCCTCACAAAGGTAGTCTGCTTTCTTTTTTTTTCTTGGACTGCAGTGAGAGCATGCACATCGATGTGTGCATGCTCATTTTGCAACTACTGATTAGTGGAGGTCAAGGCATGAGGTCATGCCAGGTGAGCCGCGTTGTAGGAGGAAGGGAAATCCTTTAAAGAAAGCCATTTTCTCTCAGGATTTCCCTTCTCTTTTTGCAGGGCAGGAGCAACGTTGTTGTGGTGCCAGCATTGCCATCGTGGGATGATTAGGAGAGAGATGACCACAGGCAGCTTGCGCCAACACGACCCTGCACCAGCACTAATCTGATCTGACCTTTCACACTGAGTGTCAAGGCTGCAGTGTAATCCAGCAACAAGTGAAGCTCAGAGAGAGGAGCTAGTCTGCGTGATCCTGCCCCAGCTCTAACACAATGTTAGTTATCTTGATTTAGACCATGCCCCTACTTGGATAGGCCACGCCCCTTTAAAAGGTTTGCCCTGCCCCTTTTAGAGCACCCCCAGTTTTTTCCCCAATTAAAGCCCTGGGTGTGTCAATGCATGTAGGTATTGCACCGTTACAACGCAACTTTTACAACGCACTACCATTACATCGCAACTTTTACAACGCAAATACCATTACAATGCATGCCATTACAACGCATGTCATTACATAGCAGATACTATTACAACGCATGCCATTACATCGTAAGTATAGGTAAGTATATAATTTTTATTTTATTTTATTTTACATTATTTTATTAATTCAATTAATATTAAAAATAAAATAAAATATTAATATATTAATTTAAGTAATTTGGGGGTATTTTTAGGTTTTAGGGCTGGGTTTGGTTTTTGGGGTACAGGGGTATTTTTAGGTTTTAGGGCTGGGTTTGGTTTTTGGGGTACAGGGGTATTTTTAGGTTTTAGGGCTGGGTTTGGTTTTTGGGGTACAGGGGTATTTTTAGGTTTTAGGGCTGGGTTTGGTTTTGGGGTACAGGGGTATTTTTAGGTTTTAGGGCTCGGTTTGGTTTTTGGGGTACAGGGGTATTTTTAGGTTTTAGGGCTAGGTTTGGTTTTTGGGGTACAGGGGTATTTTTAGGTTTTAGGGCTAGGTTTGGTTTTTGGGGTACAGGGGTATTTTTAGGGCTGGGTTTGGTTTTTGGGGTACAGGGGTATTTTTAGGTTTTAGGGCTGGGTTTGGTTTTTGGGGTACAGGGGTATTTTTAGGTTTTAGGGCTGGGTTTGGTTTTTGGGGTACAGGGGTATTTTTAGGTTTTAGGGCTGGGTTTGGTTTTTGGGGTACAGGGGTATTTTTAGGTTTTAGGGCTAGGTTTGGTTTTTGGGGTACAGGGGTATTTTTAGGTTTTAGGGCTGGGTTTGGTTTTTGGGGTACAGGGGTATTTTTAGGTTTTAGGGCTGGGTTTGGTTTTTAGGGTACAGGGGTATTTTTAGGTTTTAGGGCTGGGTTTGGGTTTTGGGGTAAAGGGGTATTTGTAGGTTTTAGGGCTGGGTTTGTTTTTTGGGGTACAGGGGTATTTTTAGGTTTTAGGGCTAGGTTTGGTTTTTGGGGCACAGGGGTATTTTTAGGTTTTAGGGCTGGGTTTGGTTTTTGGGGTACAGGGGTATTACGACTTTAAAAAAATTAAATTATTAAATTAATTTAATTAAATTAAATTAAATTAATTACAATATTTACAATTATAACATTTATTGAATTACATTACTTAAATTAAATTAAATTAATTATTTTTTTTATTTATTTAATTTAATAAAATTAGACAATATTATTTACTATTTTTAAATTAATTAAATTTCTTTAATTATATTAAATTAAATTATATTAAGTATTATTTTAATTGTATTTAAATTATATTTATTGTAATAAATTACATTATATTATTTACTATTTATAAATTTATTATATTTCATTAATTATATTATAATAAACAAATTACATTAATTACAATTTTAATTTTAATTAAATTACTATAATTAAATTAAATTAAATTAATTACTTTTTTAAAATTATTTAAATTATATTTATTAATTTAAATTAATTAAATTAACTTTATTACATTTTTTTTAAAAAGATATACTTACCTATACTTACGATGTAATGGCATGCGTTATAATAGTATCTGCTATACAATGACATGCGTTGTAATGGCATGCATTGTAATGGTACCTGCATTGTAAAAATTGCGTTGTAACGGTCTGCGTTGTAAAATAACGCGTTGTAACGTCATAGATCCATGCATGTATTCTCACACCCTGCTGTACCTCATGCTAACATACTGCGACTTTTAGTGCATTCTGTTTATAGATGCCAGCGTTTGGGAGCTGTCAAGAAGAAGCTTTATGAATTAAATGGGGGAATTGCATTTTCTCATTACCTTGTAATTAAATTTAGGAAATTGTAAGTGGGAGAAAGTTATAATAACACTTTTTTAGCTCAAAAACATAGCATACGTTAAGGCTTGCATATGCCATACTGCATCAAACACTCTATCAACAACGCACTTCAAAAGTGCTCTCTGGAACCAAAGGCAAATTTAAGCGTCTTATGACCCAGTCAGGGGTATGAAGTGGTATGAAATACTAAATAAATTCTACAATTCAGTACAGTAAGTAATTGAATGTTTTTCAGTCTTCCTCAATTAAACAAGGCAGCATGCAGCGTTACCTCTGTGTTCATGAAGAGCTAGGCTACTTACTGTGGCCAGCAAAGCGCACAGAATTCATTTATGAGGGAGGAAACACTACACAACGGCTCAATGACTGCAGATTGTTTCTGTTTGCTGTGGTTTGGGTCTTTGAATATCTACTGCCTGGCTGTGGAAGAAATTGGATCCAGGTTGATTCCAGTTGCATTTTGGAACTGTGTATTGGTGTCTATTTTTAGCTTGGGTTTACACCCTGTATTTAGCATATTTTGTCCTTTTAGGGTTCTCCCCTTATTCATCCGCCAACACGAATGGAATTTTAAATGAACATGCAGTGATCTAAACTCATTAGACAGATAACATGTTGCCACTAGCATCCAGAATTGAAAAACAATAGAGATAACGAGAGCGTGAATAATGAGGAAGGCGGATTGGGCTGACACATTGCGGAAGCATTCAGAGATCTCAGATTTGGCCCTGCTCCCAAGCATTATTCTATTTGTTTTGAAAGAAGAACCACTCAAACCCTAAGCACAAATAATCACAATGTGATTAAGAAAAACGCTAATACACATCCCTGGAAGGGAACTAATGCCCCTCCCAGAAATTACTTTGTTTTGCCTATTCCGTTGTGTGTACTGTTGGTCAGTTCTTTGTAGGTCATGGGGTGGCTGTCTGGTTTCTGTACTACAACGTCTGGAAAGTGTGCTCAATCTGTGTGATAGGTGAACACTGAATTCCTTGCTGTTTGGATTCTAGATGCTGTATATAGGCCTATATCCTGCATTCCATGTTTGTCGCTGTTGTAATGACATGGAGGAGCTAATTCTTGAGCGACCGAAGTCAGGGCATTTTGCATTTTGGGAAGGTGGGTGAATATTCCCAACTTTGTCAGGGGCATAGATTAGCCATTCTGGCTTACTTCCTGTAACAATTTCCTACAGTTATATGTTTGGCTCATGAAGGTCATGACGTCACCTGGTAGGATATCATTCCTGCTTGCTTTGCATAATCTTGTAAATGGCCTATCAGGGGAAAGTGAATAGCGAGGGCTACTGATCAGCACCTTGAAATGCCCAGGGCTGACCTTAGACCTGAGAGCTATTGGGTAAACAGTTGCTGATCGGCCACTGTTTACTTGATCACCCTCTACCCAAAGTCCCACCCTTAAAGAGGAGGGAAGTCTGTTGGTGGGGAGCCAAAATCAAGAGTTCACAACTGTAGGGCACTAGTAGACCACCAGCTGTCACTCATGAACCTGAGTGGCAGTTGGTATAGTTACAGCTATCTTGCAAAGATTGCGATGTCGATATAAAATGTGCGCAAAGTTGCGAGCCAGAAGACTTCACAACTTCACACATTCCTAATTCAGACTCTTTTGGGGAATGGTATGGTCTTCATAAAAATGTAAAAATAAAGCTACATAAAGAGTTTATGTTGCAATGAGCAAATCAAAACTTTCTATGCCTTCAGAGATTACCACTTCGTTTGGATAATTTTATATTATTAGCATTGATAATAAAGAAGAATGCAGCATGTAACAAGGCATATTAGACAGCTGTCAGAGGAATCCAGTAAGGCGCAGATATATCTGAATGTCTGCTGTCAAGATGTTTTCCACAACAGCAAACACCGGCAAATAGAGCAAACTCACTCAACAAAGCACTTTGTTGTTGTACTGACATAAATCCAACACAAATGCCCGATGGTTGGGTATTATCAACCTTCTTAAAGTATTGGCTATTCATTCAATAAGGGATCTTACTCAGTCCCACTCCAGATATATGCATTATTTATACTACAGCTGTGGAACAGATTACATTGGCCTTCTGAAACTGGGATGCATACAGCACAACACCAAAGCGTAGTCGCTGGCAAAGAACTGCCACCTCAACAGTACAACTCTATCCTTAACCTGCAAATCAAAACCACCAGATGTGATTAACTTTAATGTACTTGACCAATATACTCAGAAAGCTTCATATTTGGCTAATTATCCATCTGAGCAGAGCATCCTTCGGGACAATAAATTGATAACTGCGCACCCAGGTGGAACGAAATTATTGACAAAGGGCTTTGGCATACATGTCCAAACACATAATATACTACAGAGTACAATGACAGGATCAGAAAAGTCTCATCATTGGACCATTAATTAATGTAACACTTTACTAAGCGCTATGAAGTTGCAAATGTTGCATGTGGTGCTGTCTACATATATTTATTAAATACATATTGAAATACAATTTACAATTAAATCAAAATTACAAAGTTGTCTGATACACAATCCTGGGTATCCTGGCGCTAAGTAAATCAGAGAGCAGTAGGCAGCAGGGCAACAAGCAGGAAAGAAGTCCTTCCCGAAAAACAGTCCTTTTGAGTCCTCTGAGCAGCACCACAGTTTTTCTGACAGAGATTCTGTGTAGGCCATGAAGTGTCTGATTTGGGAGGATCAGAGACCCTGTACGTATACCCAAATGTGCCTTTGATGTGGGCAAATTTCAAAGAGTGGTTTTGAAGTGCATGAGCTCTCCTTGAAAGCCAGTACTGTCTGCCAGGTTATCTATGTGGGGATGTATGTCGTACAACGAGATGTTTTACATCGCAGTACTTTGCGACGCATGTTTTACAATGCAAGTCGTTACCACGACTTGCGTTGTTGGGGGCTGGATAGTGAATAGTTTAATTTACTATTCCAACTCCAGTCCCCGTGGATAGTAGGGAAGGAGTCCCAGCGCAATTCGTTGTTACAACTTGCGTTGTAAAAGTTGCATCGTAAGGGAACTGCGGTGTAACATCCGCATTGTAAAGGATGTTCCCCTCTATGTGGATCACAAGCCAGTCGGGTGGGGTCAGATCATTACACGTTGACATTTCCTCCTGTCTGCCCAGGCAGGCCATCGAAATGCAGATTTATGCAGAGGGGTGTTCAGCCACCCATGGCCTCCTGGGTTTATGGGTGTCAGGGAAGAATGCACAAATGGGAACTGTCACCCCTTCCAGATGTGTGTTGGAGACAAGCTGTAGGTCACATAGAGCAAAGTTAAGAGCAGAAAAATGCCACTGTCTGAACTAGCATTACTGCAATAGTAGTGTTAAATCCAACTTTACCAGCAAAGCGCATTTATCACTACTATTCCACGCATACTAAACTTGATAAAACGATTCCCCGGGGATCACGAATTACCACTTAGAAAGATGTAAGGGAATTTCCAATGCTAGTCCATGAGGGGAGTAGGCTTCACCGTAGTGAAAAACTAAATAAGCTGTCTTTCACTACCATGACATGTAAAGCAGACAAGCACATGTCCTTCCCTTTCTTATATAACACCCTGCCCACTGGGTTGCCAAGGGCCGTCCTTATAGGTGACTTATATGTTATAAAAGGGGGAGTCCAGGGCTTGGTAAGTAGTTTACCTGCCAAGTCACAGTGACAGCGAACTGCACACTCAGGCCCTGTCATGGCATGCCTGAGAGATGGTTAGGGGGCTACTTACGTGGGCCCACTAGTAGCATTTAATTTCCAGGCCCTGAGTATGTTACTACGGACCTATAGCATGTTATCATGTTTTACGGGAGAGAGCACAAGCACATTACCAATGCATAGCATTGCTACAGTGGGCAAAGTCATCGAGCTAGCAAAATTGAGTACTGAAAAATGGAGAGAGACAGGTAAAAGGTTGGGGAAAGACCACTCTAAGGCTGTCAGGTCTAACAGCAGAAATGTGGCTAGATTTTGAGCTCAAAAAGGGTTTATGAAAGCCCATTGGGATTCCAACAAGCGAAACACAGAGGGGTGCTTGCTCGCGGTTTAGCTGTACATTATTGGAAAGCACGACTGCCCTTTTATCAGTGCTTAATTTGTGCCGGTGCTTTCCGGTGCTTAGCACCAGCACTTACTTATCAGGGCCGAGTCTACACGTCTGCTGCTTGCACGTCACATTATTCGCATGATAGTGTTGACTTGGTTTAATTGATTAAATACCATCTCCTCCTCCTCACTGACTCGGCAACTGAGTGTTGTTTTCGATGTCTTCCGTGACCGCCTGAGCCATTCAGATGGCATTGGCGCTGCGACCTTTAGCTGGTGGGTGGGAGACGAGTGGGACACTGATTGGGCTGGATTTGGTTATTCGAGGGTAGGGGCTGTACGATAGCAAGCGCAGATTTTATTCAGATGATTGCCACGCCCCTGCACATACGCGCACCCTGCAAGTCCCCATCAGCATGCATTACGGTAGGCAGTCCCACGACGTTGATGGCGGCAGGCAGCACCAGGCCCAGTTTTTACTAGGTCTAAGGCAGTGTGCCCCGGACTAGCCCACCACATAATGGTCAGTCTGTAAGTAAGTACTAAGTACCTACTAGCAGTATTATGTATATTAGTAAAATATGGCAGGAGCCATAAATGCAGAGTTGTGACTGTCTGCCCCCAGACTGTGGCATATCTTGGGCCGCGGCCGCCAAACACTCCTCTTGGTGTGACACTGCAGGCACTAGCGTCTTTCTTTGTTTAACTTTAAATTAGGATTTTGTTGCGCCGGCCTGGCCCGCTGGCCTGTGCACAAACATTATTTGCTGGCGCGTTTACCGAGGCTAAGTTTGACACTGCACATATTAAACAAGTGTTGTAAGTTAATGTCTTGTGCATAAACTGCGTATATCAAACGAGTGTTGTAAGTTAATGTCTCGTGCAGAAGAAGTTGCTTGTAGAAGTTCACACCTGAGCACCGAATTGTTACTTGTCGGGACGTTACAAGTGTTTATAGATGTGGGAATATTGGCACCACCCAGCTTTTTTTTTTTTTATTTTATAAATTTTTATTGAAAAATAAAAGTGGCATATACATTGGCAATTGTATGCAGTACATTTGTGTTATCTATATTTCTTGGCTTGTCGCAGAAGAGAAGAAGGAAAGGGAAGGAAAGAGAGGGGGGGGGTGGGTTCATTGTGCCTTCTTTAAGTGTTCGTCGAGTGGTTCCCACATGAGCTCTTTGGGGGGGTGTTCTTTCGAGAAGTTGCCTGTAATGTTATCTGCTCCTCTTAGGAAGGTAACCCAGTTGATCCATGTTTTGAAGTTTGCTTTCGCCGTGTTCTTCCAGTTCGTTAAGATTATCTTTAGGGCCGCTGTGAGCAGCAGGTCTAGTAGGTCTCTTTCTTCCCTGCTGTTTAGGTTCGTCGTTACATGCCCTGTTGCCAAGCTAGCGTAGTTGATTGTTAAGTCTGTTTTGAGCATGTCGTTTGTGAATGCGTTTATTTGGGCCCAGAGCTTCTTGACTTTCACGCATCCAAAGATGAGGTGTTCGAGCGTGCCTTCCTCCTTCTGGCAATTCCAGCAGTCGCTTGATTCTGCAATGCCGCTTTTGTGGAGCCTGGAGGGGGTCCAGTAGGCTCTGTGGAGGAGCCAGTATTTCGTTTGCGCCAATTGTGGGGTTATTTTGTTTTTTGTGGCTGTGCACCACATTTGTGCCTGTTCTTTTTCGTTTAGCTGTCTGCCTAGAAGTATCTCCCATGAGTTTGTTGTCTTCTTGACGTCTTGTTCAAGGCGCTGTGGGACATCTCTTTGATGTACTTGTAGATGCGTTTAAGAATCCTTTTAGCCCGTTGTGCAATTTCAGATTGAATTTAAACCCTCCTTTTAGAGCCTCGGATGTCGGTCTGTGTCAATGTTTTTTCGCCTTACAAGTGACACATCTAAATGCGTGTGTGTGATGGAGCTCGTGACAGAGAAGGAAAACTAAAGTGAGGTGCGAAAGAAAAGACATTTCTAGAGCAGGATATGTAAAGTCATAACTAAACCAAAGCAAAACCAAAAGTGTCAGTTCAGAACAAAAAGGTGGTTAGAGATAGAAAATAAATGTTAAAAGCACAGAAAAAACGTAATTGCACCATATTTTTCTTCACACATGTTCTGAATGCGGGTCCTGTATTGTTTTTTCGAGGCCAGTCAACCCTTGACCCCCAAAAATGATCATAAAGTACAAATAACAACAAAGCACTTAGAACTAATGTGCTTCTTTCCAAAAACTACAAAGGGCAAGATTTTTGGCAGCTTTGCATTTGTGCTGAACTGGTTGGTGTAGCACCAAATAACTATTTGTAGGTCGAGTAAAGCTTTTTTCCTTTATACCATTAACATTTTGTGATACACAAAGGCTGCTTAGAAATGGAAAGGCCGAGTGTGCTCTGTACACCACAGTAACTGGAGGGGAAGATACAAAGGCCAACGTTAATGATTCCGGCAGGTGTCTCCACTCCAGTATTCACAAGTTACGGGGCTCGGGATCAGGCAAAACATGTTCGTCTTGGGTTTACTAGGCCCATTCCTGCATGCGGTTCCCTGAACCCAGGCCCTGGTGTGGATGTTTTCCATCTGCTTCTCGCTGGTGAAAAGTGTACCCAGTAAAGCATTGGGGATTCTTGTTTTTAGTTTGGAGTTTTATATAGTGCAAGCTTGACCCGAAGATATCAAAGCGCTTTACATGAGCACCATTTGCATTTCAAACAGACACATTTATTTTTTATGTTTGGCATGGGGTTTATTAAGAGACCTGCCCAGAATCACAGGATGTTTAGCGTACCTGCCGAGACTCGAACCAGGTTCCTCAGCTTCGAGGTCAACAGCTCTAGCCCTTAGGCCACATCCTCTCTGTGTTCCTGTACCCAGAGTTCGACTGGATCCGAAAATACACAATTGGGGGCGTGGTCTAAATCATGCAAACTAGAATCATGCGCTTAAGGAATTCATAAAGTTGCGTTTAACAAAAGATCATAAAAGAGCAAAATGTTACAGGAGACCAGTGCACAGCATAGCCAGGCAAGACACACAAACTAGCATGCTTAAACAATAGTGATGTAGGGATTGTGTCATGATGGGCCCTATTGCGAGAAAGGAAATGGGTCAGCCCTGAGAGTGGCCTATAAGGGGAATATTTTTGTTCTTGCAAACTGAAGCTGCAACTAAGCACTTAGGGGCAGATTTACAAGACCCTTGCTCTGCTTTTACGCCGCCGTTGCGTCACTTTTGTGATGCAGTGGCGGCGCAAAACATGCACCATGGCGCGGGGTATTTACAATGTGACCCATCTCCCAGAAGCATCACGTTGTAAAGCCCTGCGCCAGAAGAGGCGCACCATCGCAGGGGGAGGCGTTCCTGCACAGGAACACCTCCCAAAAGTGGCTGAGTGAAATGTACAAGATTTCACTCAGTCACTTTTGGGCCCATGCTGCATCAAAACCCTGCGCCTGCTTGAAGCAGGCATAAGGATTGAAGCAGCATTGTACACATAGAGCCCCCCTGATCATTGCTGGAGCTGCGTCGTGCTTGCGACGCAACTCCAGCAATGCGCCGCATTTACGGCACAGATGCGTGACGCATCTGTGCCGTTTTTGCCCCATGGTGCGCAGCATTGTAAATGCGGCGCATCATGGGTGGTGGAGCAGCGGCGCACAATTACTGGCGCATCCTTGCCGATATGCAGGGATGCGCCAGTAATTGTAAATCTGCCCCTTATAGAGTATGAAAGCTTGCAAGAGAAGCAATGGTAGTGATAAGACTTAGGTGCCCGGGGGTATGTTGGTGACTGTCCGTATGAAAAATAATGTGCTTACAAGTGCAGCTTTTTGGTGTCCTAAACCCAGTCTGGTAATTGGCAAGCTATCAGTTTTGGTCACATCCCCCTGTTAAAGGTGGTCTCTCAGTTGAGAATAAAAACAAAAGTTTACAAAATACGTAGTAAAATCTTTCAATTTCTATAAACTTAAATAGAGTTGTTATTTTGGTAACAGTTGTTTTCTTAAATTCTGTTTTGGAAAGAAGACTGCTTCTTCTCTTTGCATCTGTTATATAACACAATTGCAATTAAACCTTATTCTAAGCTGTTGTGTAATATCAAACAGCTAGAAACCGTTTTCATAATTAGAAGACCTCATTTATGACAGTTATTAACTGCCTTAACTGTTGAACATGAGTCTATAGTGGAACTGCCTAAAGAGAGTGGAGTTTAGACTGATGAGGAATAAGAGCACCGTTTGAAGTATGATTTTAACAAAATGATTTAGAAAAACAGTTTTCAACAAGAGGACAAAAAGTCACAATAAGTGAAGCCTCTGGTTCCCTTGCCCAATTGGTAATTATCTTTTTTTATTGTTTCTCTAAAAGTAATTGCTTTAACGGAATACTCTACTATTTATGAGCTCCCAAACCCCTTTCGCCACTGAAAGTGACAAAGTGACTCATTCAAGTGTATTGCATGTTTTATTTAGTTTATTTGTTTAGAGTGTTCTCAGAACATTTTGGTTTATTTTGTCACATAAGCTATGTAAAAGTTGTATCTTTTAACTCATTGACTCGGTTAAAAATGGCATACCCCAGTATTGTCCTTACCCCAAATCGGCAAATTGAGCACTGGAATTGTCCCTTTTCGATACATTAGTGATTTTAACTAATTTATTCCAAAACTGTGCTGTAAATGTACTTTTGATTTAATCTTTTTCAAATTTTTCACAGGGCAGGGGAACCTCCTATCAAAACCTTACTATGAGGAAGGCTCCCTTGCTGAAATTCAGATCGGGTATTACATCTGAATTTTAGCAGTGCCGAGTTGAGGATGTGGGAGGGGCTAATAGACGAAGTGGATGGAGCCACTGGAGGAAGTGGGTGGATCCAGATAAAAGTAGGTGTGACCTCCGACAAACATTTGATCACCTGCACTTCATATTTTACAAATTAAGCACTGCCTTTTTTGATGCGAGCAATGCGGGGAACAGTAAGAAGATTTGTGGTTGGCGAACACAGGGTTCTTGTAGGTAAGTAAATGCAGAAAAGTTTCTAAAAACACTCAGGGCCGCTACAATGAATGGCTCTGTGACAGAGACAGAGAGCCTTACATTGGCAGCACTTAAAAATAGAAAGTCAATACAAAGGAACTAAATGGGGAGTGATGTGACAGAATTTTCTGAGCTTAGGAATAGTATGGTCAGTTGCTTTTTGAACCAGCTGAAGTCAGTTAAGAAGGGATATAGGGAGGCTGATGAGAAGGGCGTTACAATAGTCCAGTCTTGACACAATCATGGCTTGGACCACTGTTTTTCTGTGGGTATTTTAAAAGGTTTTATATAGGTGATATGTCAATGAGTAAAGATATATATTTTTCAAGGTGTGTGGCCGAAGAAACAAGAGTTTACCAGAATGGGAAAATTATGCTAGAAAGTAAGATTGGAATCAAAGACTTCTCCAAGGTTTTTGGCTCAAGCGATGTGGAGGGGGGCGGGCAAGTTCAGTGGGCCACCAATTGCCGTTCCATGGAAAGGAGATCCAAAGATTAGAATCTCCTGTTTTTGGCAAATAACCCTTGCAGCCTGTTGAGACAGTGGATCCAGTCAAGAAAGTGCGTTATAAAACTCTCCGCACGTTCTTTGTGGTGTCTGATCTTATGATTCATGTTAAAAAATAGTAGCTGCTCGAAAGACATCATGAAACACCACTTATTAATTAAACAAATAGGTCGACACCTGCAATTGTTAGTATTTTTTGCCTGTTACCTGTATCTTCCTGTATGAAATAATTGTAATGTATGTACTCTTACCTCTATAAAAGGAACATAAAATGTTGCAAGAAAAAACAAGCAAATATTGTTTTTCTAAATTCCATTTCATTGTCATTTTGTTATATTACATCGTCTTATTATACATTTGAAGTCACATTAGTGTCATACAATGAAAATTGTTTAGCATATTAATATCGCTGTTTATCATAAAGTTATTATTGGTACAAGAACATGCTCATACTTATTTAACAAATTTACAAAGAATTTATTCAACACAGCACTGTAACAAAAATTGATGTGTTGAGTGGTGTAAAAAGGAGTAAGTGCAGCAGTGCCATACTTAATATGACAAAGCACTGATTTTCTCTCTCCCTGCACTGGCACACTATAGGCTGCCTTGTGTCAACGTGCACACCATTGCAACATAGCGCAAGGGTGTGTACATGATCGTCAAGCATACGTTTTATTTTGGAACCTGCCACAAAATCCTATGCTTTGACATATTTTAACCCTTTTATATCTTTATATGTGTGCTGTACAGTAAAGAGTACCTACGAAGTTAGAACACTTTTGATCAAATGTACTTATGTTACGCTTGCCTAGAGGAGGCATACATTTTTGGTGCAAATCACTGTCTACCAAGGTTAGCAGATAGGGATTTGTGGTAAACCCCAGAGGGGTTGCATAGGAATTCCTATGTACGATCATGTGTATGTCCCTTAAGACAAGGTAGCGCAAAGTCAGGCCAAGCACTGGTTTGTTTTACTTTGGGGATACTTCTAGTGGAAAACATACTTTGTGCTGAAAAGTAAATCTCAAAATCAACAATTTGCAACAGTTTATGTGTCTTTTGTGACACAAACCTGGTGTAACGCATTGATTCATTTAGCCCTCTATGTTTCTAGGTACCATCTCACTTTTATCTTTCTTCAAATTGAGGAAACAAGACTGGTACCCTTTTGGGGTATCATTGAGGTTGAAGCTATTAGACATTCAATTGTTCTAACTTTTCCACATAGCAAAGAATCTGCACTGGCATTTTTTATGTGTTCTATGCCATACACGCCAATGTACCCTTATCTTTTTTTAATTTACAGACTGCGACAGTTTGTACAGGGACACAGAAGTGGAGGGTTCCATTGGGGGTATGAGTTGCACACCATGTGTGGGGTTTCCACGATGAGAAAGCGAGGAGCACTGGCTTCATCCTTTTATCGTCACTATGTCTTTGTGTCCTACCCTATGCATTATCTAGGACAATTTAGAGATTGGGTTTGATTGTTCCATCCCCAAAATTGTGGACTTATAATCAGTTATATCTTAGTCAACATCAGCTTGTGATGATAAGCTTTCTTGCCCTTAGAGGAAGACCTATAGTACTTTATTCCACTGATGTGCAGAGGGATTTTTCTTTAAGGCTTAAGTGTATTCCCTATGCTTTGCCACTCTTTCAGCTTCTGCCAATTTCTGTTTGGACCCATGGTCTCCAATGATAGAGAAAATGGGGCAGTGGGCGTATTCCAGACCAAATACAATGATATTCTGTCAAGTGTAAGTGCCAAGTTCATAAATCTGGTGCCCACTTTTTAAGCCTTGTGTTGTGTGAAACAGCTTAGTAAGCAGCCTTTGGGATGTTCCTAGGTTCGCTCTCCCTGTTATGGCCTGAAACTGGTCCACTATGCCCTTTGAATATTGTCTAAATTCAGGGCAGCTCCATACCATATGATAAAACCCAGTGTCTCCCTGTAAGCACCTACAGCATGTCAAGGGGATTTTCTAGGATGTCATCTTTTAAAAATTCAATGCAATGTAGGAAATTAAATTGCATATATTTTAAGCAAGCATTTGGTGATGCTTTGTGTGCATATCATAATATGTGTCCCATTTTCTATCAATGAGGTACCTATCCAAGGGTTAGTTGTGGGAATGTTTGTTAGTGCTTCGTAGAACCAAGTCACAAGTCTCTTCCTTGGCCCTAATGTGTTTATGAATTTGGACAACTAATGTGTTTTTAGCTAAATGACTATCCCACTCCACTCCCTATAGCACTCTACGGTTACAAGATATTGAATGGATGGAGAAGGCTCTTCTGCTTATTAAAGGCAGGTGACATTTCAGCTTAATAACACCTTTTTTCTTTGCTTCTCCTCACCAACTGGGTTACTGTGTGACCATGAGCGATTGAAACCTCTCCCACAGAGATACTCCAGTCAGCTGGGCATTTTGTAGTTATTCCTGAGATCAAGTTGGTTCTTATGGACAGATGCAGTCCAGCTCTTCACATAGGCAGGTGAGCTCTCTTTGTCTTCTCAAGTAACAGCACAAATGCTACACATAAGAATCATAGACTTTGGCCAGTCCAGAGATGAAGAAGCAACTAAGCATGCCTATAGTCTTAGTTAAATAATATTTCCTGTACTAATGTGTAGGCCTCATTGTAGTATAGAAGATTTATTAAATAATGGCTCAAGTGTTTGTCCTTCTCTGGTGGACAATGCAGTAAAACTGAGACAAACAGAGGTCTACTCTGTTTAAATATTCAATAGACAAGCTCTTGGAAAAGTGCATCTCCAGGTCACTGTCCAGTTTTCCTGAGCTACAATGCCAAGTGCCACAGGTCGGAGCATAATAATCTGGTACTGGTGATTTATGGACTGTAGATCAAGCTGAGTTCTGTAGTTCCGGGGTTCATGAGTGAGGTTTGATGGTTCTGAACCTGTACAAGTAAGGTAGTTGGAAATAGACGATTTTGATGTCAGCAGACCGCAAATGACGAGTGTAGTGTGTCTAAGTGTTTTCGCATGAATCGATCAATGAGAACACTCCGTATTCGAGGATTTAGTTTAAACCTTCGGGTTCGATTTTGTGAACGGCAGCCATTTTGTATGGTTGCCCTCACATCGGCCGATGACTGCGGCCGAGCGAGTCCTTGAGACACGTATGCCTTAGCTGACTTCTGAGTGACCTGGCCGAACTGACTCCTTGCCCGAGGCTGACCTCGCTGAGCCAGTTCCTTGTTAAGCAGCTGGTCTGATAAAGATCAAAGAGTAGGACATGCCCGAGTTTACAGTACACTGCACCCACCTTCCTATCTCACTTCCAATCTGTTTCTGCCTTTCCTTTACGACATAATCATTGATTTGGGTTGAGGGTTTTTATGATGGGTTTGTCCGGCCTGATCCGACAAGAAACCTGGAATGTGCTTGGTCATTTCTGGTGGGCTGGACAACGGAAAGTGGGATTGTCGTCATGCGCTACTTTTGAATTGCCACACTGTCATTGGTCAGTTTGTATGAACGCAATACTAATTGAGAATGTTGCCTGAGGCTTGATTTTTGGCATAAAAGGCCATGCTCCGCTCATTGAATTTGTGCAGTCTCTAGCGAACCACCTGTGTGTGCTTCGTAGATCTCTGTTCCTGGTTGCAGGCAATAAACTTTGGTATTTGACGTCATCAAGAAGTATCCTGTGTCTCTGTTTGCCAAAGCAGGGGAACTCGAAGGCATCGGCGTTTTCCCTGATGCTGCTGGGTTCTAAAACCCGGTCCTTCAGTTGGCACCCAGCGAGGGGCGACTTCAGTGGTACCGGTCCAAGCCCGAAGATCATAGAGAGCTTCGTGTGAATATTCTGGAGGAAGGCCTACCACTTCATCGACCCCTGTATGTCGGCGTGGTCCGAAAGTCTTTGCTGCGAGGTTCCCCACTTTCTGACGGCTACGAAGGACTGCTGCCCTGCTGCGAGACTATCGTTTTGAGATTTCCCTTGTAGTTTGAAGCTAGACTAGTGAGTAAGATGCCTGGTCTTAGCAGACTTGGAAAGATATTTGGTTGTGGTTGTTCTAAGGATTCCCGGTTAGAGGATTTGTGTCCGGTTCCTCCAATTGGAACTCCTACATACAAATTTTACGTGAAGCATGGTGTGGGCCCTATTAGCTATAATGAGATCTGGGTAAAGTATACGAGAAAAGACGGTGTCCTACAATGGCCCCGTTACGGTAGTTTTGAAACTGAGATTCTAGACAATCTCGAAGTGAAATTGTTCGAGAAGAAAGCCCGGCCGGCAATGTTTGACTCTTTCCGCATATGGAGCAAAGAAGCCAAACAGAAAGAAATTAAATTAGCGAAGAAGAATAAACGAGAACGAGGTATGTCAATGGTACAAGCTGCTGTTGCGTTTAGGGATAATGAGGAAGAGCAAGAGAGCAAACAGATGCTTAGGGTGAAGACGTTAGCGGTAGATAGATGCTACCCAGTTTTGCCGCCTAAAGAGCAGGAAGATAAGAAAGATCTTGCGAAAGATCCTTTAATGTCGCATCTATTGAGTTCGCCACCCCCTTATGCACAGAGTGCTACGGCACCACCGCCACCAGTTGTGGCTGTGCAACCTCCGATGGTTGTGCCACCTGTAATTCCTCCACAGCCAGCTCCTCTTCCGTTGGCTACTGTTCCTTTGGCGCAGCCTCCTCAGGGGCTGCCAACTTTGTTTCCTCCTTCGTCTACTACCCCTACGCCTACCTATAATACTCCTTCTGCTCCGACTTTGGATTCTTCTACTATTGTTCCGTCTTCCCTTATTCTTCCATCTTCTCCTTCTACTAGACAGCGAATGACTGCTGCTTTTTCTGGTTTCTTTTCTCCTTTGTTGGGACAATTGGGTATGTCTCCTGTGAATGAGAGTAGACAATCGCGTAGTCAATTGCCTGATACAGATGAGCGTACAGTGTTGGATCATATGGCACGTAGATGGGTTACGTATACCTCCCAGTATGATCTTGAGGGTATTATGGATGTTTTCCGGCAATGGCAAGCACCAAAGCAACGGTACGTTTTTGAAATGATGTGTGTGTTCCTCCATGAACAATGGATTGACGAAGTGGGTAAAGCTCCTGAAGAATTGTATCGAGTGCGTTCCGAGTTTGCGAAAGGGACGATTGTGAGTCTTCTCGACATTGAGAGAGCGGTGTCGACGTTGTTGTCGTTTCGTAATAATGCTCCTTCTGAGCGATTGTTCGAGTCTGATTGGTCAGTTAGGAGAAAAGCGCGTCAGTATCCGATGTGTGAGGTTCCGGTATGGAAGGAAGCAGTTCAAGCTAATGCTGCACTGAATATTGTAGCTGCGCCTGCGCACTTTCAGCGAGTATGGGTACATGTTCCTTGGAAGCGTGTGGAAGTTTTAGCGATTAAGCAGACTTTACCTGATCCGCGCAAAAATCCGGCGGGATATTATAAAGAGCTCACTCAAACTGTGGGTTCATGCGTCATGAATTTAGCAGATATAGACATGTTGTTTGTCAATGTTGTTCCACAGCCTATCTGGAATGTGATTCGACATACGGATCATGATCAAGAATTGGGTGATACCTGGGTTAATATTGTTGCTGCCAATGATAGACAAGTTGGAGGTGCTAAGCCTGAAGATGTGGTTGCTCAACTTCCTGGTAGAATTATTAATTTCATGAAGACTTTGGTGCCCGAAGTGCGTGCTAATTGGGAAAAGTTTTCTGCATGCGAGCAGAAGAAAGACGAGACTGTGTCTCATTTCTTCACGCGGTTTGAAGAGACTTTTGTAGATCATAGTGTTCAGGATATGGCTACCGAGGGTGGCCAGAGATTGTTTGTTGACAAGTTCGTGCATAATTTGCTTCCCGAGTTGTGCACTAAGCTGAAGGATTCCAAGAGTGCTTGGCCCGTTTCCACGTCAGCGCTGATTTTAGCT
The DNA here is from genome assembly GCF_964263255.1 of Lissotriton vulgaris. Classification (NCBI taxonomy): domain Eukaryota; kingdom Metazoa; phylum Chordata; class Amphibia; order Caudata; family Salamandridae; genus Lissotriton; species Lissotriton vulgaris. Next base: position 579,638,453 of record NC_141699.1, on the reverse strand, counting down.
ACGGCTCAGTACTACGAAAATAGGCGCAAAGATGAGTTAGAGAAAGCGGATAAGAAGACTAAGGAATTGAAGACTAAAGTTCTTCTACAACAAGCTTATCCACCCCGTACTAATAGTCAGTGCGATTATCAGCAACCTCAGCAATATTCGAGAAACTCGCAAAGGATCGAGTCTTCTCACCAGCGTTTCCCATATGGGCCTAATCAGTGTGCGTACTGCAAAGAAGAGGGTCATTACAAGAATAGTTGTCCGGTTTTGTTACAGCGCACGAATGGTACTTCTGGTGTACGAGGTAGAGGTGCTCAACAAGCGCCTAGAGGTAGAGGTCGCGGACAGAACGTACGTCCTTTGCCTCCACAGAACTCGATGAATAGTTTTGATCAACAGCAAGGTCCGTCTGGTAGGACAGAACAGTACTATGTGGATGATTACTATGTTGAAGGTGATGAAGGAAATGGTAATGATTGTTAGGACAGCCATGAACAAAGAGAGGGAGTTGTTTCAGTTCCAGTAGATCAGAGTGGACCCTATGTTGAAGTGATTGCATCAGGTGTGTCAGAACCTTTCTCTGCTAGATACTGGTGCTACAAAGAGTTCTATTATGCACTCTAAACTCCCTGGTGCACCTTTGTCTGGCTTTGATAATGTTTCTGTAGGTTTTTCTGGCCCATCCTTTACAAATCCGATTTCTGCTCCGTTGTCTCTTTCTGTTGGTCCTCGTAAGTTCGAAGCACCCCTTCTTTTGACTACAGGTTGTAATGAGAATTTGTTGGGATTGGATTTATTGAAGAGATTGTATGCGACACTGTATTGTTCTCCATCAGGAGTACATCTTACTTTAGGTGAGAGAGTGATCTCTCCAATGTACATGTCGAAAGATAGTCTTCCACTGGAATTGTCTTCTTTACCAGTTTCATTGTGGGCTACTGGTCCGAATGATGTGGGCCTACTGGAATTCCCCCATATGTTGTGACACTGAAGGCGAATGCTAAGTTACCGCGCATTCCACAGTATCGTATCTCGAGTGATGGTGAGCGTGCACTCTTAGCGATCATTTATGATCTGATCGACAAGGGTGTCATTGAGGAAACGAGAGGTAATGTGTGCAATAGCCCTGGTTTGCCTGTTCTGAAGAGAACTGATTCTTCACAGCCTCCTGTATATAGGTTTGTCATTGATCTTCGCGAAGTGAACAAAATTGTTGTTCCACAATTTCCTGTTGTGCCTGATATTACTGCCTTGTTGACCCTGATTCCGGCTACTGCCACCTGGTTTTCGGTGATCGACTTGAAGAATGCTTTCTTCAGCATCCCGATTGCCATGGAGAGTAGGGACATCTTTGGATTTTCTTTAGGAGGATGAAGTTTCTGCTTTAAGCGCGCTCCTCAAGGCTAGTGCGAGAGTCCATCGATCTACAGCCAAGCTTTGAAGACGCAACTTGATTTGTTGGTTTTACCAGATGGTGCTGCCCTTATTCAATACGTTGATGACTTGCTAGTCGCCGCTGATACTGAGGACATTTGTAGGGAAGCTACTTTGTTGTTGTTACGTCACTTGTCTGATTTTCATCATAAAGTTTCCCTCTCCAAGTTGCAATATTGTCGACAAGAAGTAACCTACTTAGGTCACCTCTTATCGAAGGAGGGAAGGAAACTGACCCCAGAAAGAATTCAAACTATTGCGAAAATGAGTGTTCCTACGACACAGAGAGAAGTACGTGCGTTTTTGGGTGTTACGTCGTACTGTAGACAGTGGATTCCTAATTTTTCTTTGTTAGCGAAGCCGTTGATAGCTCTTACTGTGAAGGGTACTCCAAATCCTATTCCTTGGACTGACGAATGTCAAACGAGCTTTTCTGAATTACGCAATGCGTTGTGTTCGGCTCCTGTGTTGGGTACTCCTGACTACAGTAAGCCTTTCACATTATATGTCCACGAGAGAGAGGGATGTGCATTGTCAGTGTTGACTCAGCAGTTTGGCGATAAGCAACGTCCATGTGCTTACTTTTCGTCGACTTTAGATCCGGTAGCTAGAGCGTTGCCGAGTTGCTTGAGAGCTACGGCGGCTGCGGCTGTTTCAATTCGACAGTCTGCTTGTTTGGTTAGGGACAACACGTTAATCGTAATGGTTCCACATGCAGTGGATACCTTATTGAACCGTACCAAGACACAGCATTTAACTAGTGCTCGGTTGTCTGGTTACGAGTTGACGTTGTTAGCGAGTCATGTGCATATTAAACGATGCAACACGTTGAATCCAGCCACGTTGTTGCCGATTTCAGTTAAGACAGATGATAGTGAAGAACAGCATGACTGTTTTCTGAGAACTGAAGAAGAAACGAAAGGGAAAGTAGACCTGATTGATTGATTGATAAAAATTTATAACGCGCAAAACAATAACCCGCAGGTATCAAGGCGCCTAACAATAAAATCAGAAAGTTGAACCATTCATCCTTACACATAGGCTTGCAGGAAGAGGCGAGTTTTTAGGGCACTACGAAATGTCTGTAGCGAGGGTAGGGACCTAAGATCCAGAGGGAGATCATTCCACCAATTAGGAGCTAGGGTGGAGAAGGCCCTGCCACCCCATTTGGCTCTTCGTATACGAGGAACTGACAGAAGCAATTTCCCGGAGGAACGCAGGTTCCTTCCAGGAGTATAGTGGGAGATGATGGAACCCACTCCTGAGTCACTGTTTTTTGCAATGGCTCTATATGTCATGCACAAAACCTTGAACCGTACTCGGTGTTCTACCGGAAGCCAGTGTAACATTTTCCTGGCCAACGTGGCCGAAGAGCGTCTAGGAACATCGAGAACAAATCTGGCTGTGGCATTCTGAACCACCTGTAAGCGCTGCAGGAGGCTCCTGTTTAGCCCCGCATACAGCGCATTACAGTAGTCCAGGCGTGAACCAATGAGTGCGACAGCTATTTGCTTTCTGGACTGCAGAGAGAGGTATTTCCTGATCCTTCGCAGGGTATGGATTAAGCCCCAACAGGTGGAGATGGTTCTACTCACCTGTCTGCCCATATCCAGGGCAGGATCTATCATCACCCCAAGATTTTTAGCAGATGTTGTGGGGGAAGGGCACACTCCAAGCGAATCAGGCCACCAGCTGGCTGACCAGATGTTTACGTTCCCACCAAACACCATCACCTCAGTCTTCTCCCCATTCAGTTTAAGTGAGTTCTGATCATCCAGTGACCAACCGCCTCCATACAAGATCTAAACTTGGAGGCGGTCTTCACATCTGAATGGGAAAGAGAGACGAGTATTTGGGTGTCGTCAGCATAGGAAACTACCTCCATCCCGAAAGTTCTTATTAATCTGGCCAGTGGGGTCACATAGATGTTGAATAGGGTCGGACTAAGAGCCGACCCTTGAGGGACCCCACATAGCACAGGTCGGGATGGAGATAGATACTCACCCAACTTGACTCTTTGTTCCCTCCCAACAAGGAAAGAGGTCAATAGATCTAGAGCTGCGCCCTTCACCCCCACATCCCTCAGGCGAGATGTAAGTACTGAGGGGGAGAGGGTATCGAAGGCTGCAGTTAGATCTAACAGGACCAGGAGGGTGGTCTGGCCCCCATCCACTGTCGTGCGGATGTTATCGAGCACGATGGTGAGGGCCGACTCGGTGCTATGTTCCCTCCTGAATCCGTGCTGGGAGGAGTCCAAGCAGCCCGAGCATTCCACAAAAGCAGCGAGATGCTTGTTCAGATGTGCCTCAAGCATCTTCGCCGGGGCGGGAAGCAACGAGATTGGACGGAAGTTTTTTAGGACCTCCGGGTCGAGGGAGGCCTTCTTTAGCAGGAGTTTCCCTACTGCTTTCGACCTTAGTGACACTCCTCTTCCAGAATGTGATGGTACTTTGTGGGTTGATGGTTCGTGCTTTAAGTTGCTGAATGGTGATACGACTGCGGCATATGCTGTTACGACTTTGCATACGATTGTTGAAGCTGCGCGTATTTCACATAATTCAGCACAAGCAGCGGAGTTGATTGCATTAACGAGAGCATGTGTGTTGGCAAAAGGAAAACGAGTGAATGTGTATACTGATAGCCAATATGCCTTTGGCGTGGCTCATAGCTTTGGACGTTTGTGGCGTGAACGTGGGTTCTTGACTTCGCATGGGATGAAGATCCAGCATGGACAGTTGGTGAATGAACTTCTTGAATCTCTTACCTTGCCATTACAAGTAGCAATTGTAAAATGCAGTGCCCATAAGAAAGTTACGGATGATGTTGGCCGCGGAAATGCATTTGCGGATGAAGTTGCGAAAGAAACTGCGAGGAATGTGATGAGTCGAATGTATGTTGCAGGTCCGGCAAAATGGGTTCCAGAGAAGAGTATGTGTGAAGATACGATTGAGAGTGTGAAATCCATTCAAGCTGAAGCTACAGAGAAAGAGTTGAATGAATGGAGAGAAAGTAAGGGTAGATTGGATTCGAATGGTTGTTGGACTGATTTGTCAGAGCATCAGAGATGGTTGTTGCCTAACGCGTATGTGCTTCCGGTTGTTACAATGGCTCATGGAATGGCACATATGAGCGTGAAAGGGATTTGCAAGTTGTTGGCTCCAGTTTGGCAGAATGCAGGAATTCCAAAATGTGCAGAGAACTTGGTTAAGAACTGTATGGTGTGTTTGATGTACAATCCTTGTAAGGGAACTCCAACACCAGCTGGTCATTTTGCTCCTCCTACGTATCCGTTCGAGGCTTTGCAGCTAGATTTTATCCACATGGAAAGATGCAACAACTTGAAATATGTTTTAGTGGTTGTTTGCTCTTTTTCTAGATGGGTAGAAGCTTATCCCCTTAAGGACAATACTGCCTTGTCCACAGCGAAAGTTCTAATAAAAGAGTTTTTCCCGAGGTTTGGAATGCCGAGAATTATCTGGAGTGACAATGGGAGTGAATTTGTGGGTCAAGTCATGAAGAGAGTGTGTTCGGGATTGGGAATTCGGCAGAAGTTCCACGCTGCAAATCACCCCCAATCAGCTGGTTTTGTCGAGTGCTATAACGGCACTCTTAAATTGAAATTGGCCAAAATCCAAGCGAGCACTGGTTTGCAGTGGCCAGATGCTTTGCCTTTAGCGCTTTTGTCCACAAGAATGACTGTACATTCAAGAATGGGTCTGAGTCCATATGAAGTAGTCTTTGGTCGCCCAGCAAATATTTGGGGTGTGCCAAGACCAACTAGATTTAGTGAGATTGAACATCCTGTGTTGCTTGACTACTTGTCAGGATAGCCTACCACAAGCCACTGAGGATCCAAGCCATTCTATTGAACCTGGAACGTGGGTGTTCGTCCGAAACTTTCAGCGGAGCAAGAACGATCAGCCCTGCTGGACTGGACCCTCTCAAGTCCTCCTGTCTACACGTTCTGCGGTCCGAGTACAAGGCAAGCGAAACTGGATCCACGGCGTACACTGTAAGCGCGCACCATTGCCCTTACCGTACGATAAGTGGGTCCAGGAGGGACTTCCAGACTCTGAAACAGACACTGTTTCACGATTTTTGACATTCAGTGATGCTCGTCTGATTGGTACGAACTCTGAAAGACAAAGCGACAATCTTTTACAAGAAGCTGTGCCTCCTTCGAATCGATTGAACACTACCGAGCCTGAACTCCTATTTAAAGATCAAGAATTGTCTGGAAGAAGCCGCTATAATTTGCGACCGAGAGTCATGGACAAATAAAATAAATAATGCTTTTATGATTTTTCTATTTGCAGGTTAACTCTCCACCGAGGATTTACTCATTTTTGTTTTTCGAACCACCATCCGGGTTCAGCTGTAGGGTCGCGGTTGCCGAACGTCTTTGGAGTGCAAGCCTGAGACACTAGGTCAAGGGTTCTGGTTGGCCTAAGGGAGTTGCCCTGGGTTGACAGAGGCATTCCTTAGCATAGAACACCCTACCATCGCGAGCAGCATATTTAGTTAAGGATGGATTTCTTCGAGTTGGAGAGACCTGCACGGACAATGATTTTTAGAAAAAAGATATGTAAATTGATCTCAAAGAAACGTTTTCTAATACCGTATGCATTTTTGCTATTGAGTTTAATGATATTCATAATTGTTTATGTGACATTCTCTTTCAAAGTAGCGTTTGTTCCCACTGTGCAACCTACACCTCCACTTACTATTTCTTCTCATTCTTTTCATCCTTTGCCTGAACACGAGGTAGTTAGACGACTGGAATTTGCTAATAATTCCTTTATTCAACTTTTGCATCAACACCAGTTAGTGATGAACACGACAAACTGTTGGATCTGTGGTCTAATGCCCCATACAACTGATAAAGGTATCCCGTATTTGGTTTTACCTTTTAGTTTGAATAGTTCGATTTGGGCTTACAGAACGATGTTTATTTATGCCCATAGTGTCTATCCCCTACGTTCACCGAAGGACAATCGAAGAATAGTGCTGTTGCAAAAGGCATAGTCGACATGGTTAAAGGGACTAATGCCATTGAAACTATTCCGATGGATGAGAGACAACCATATAGTGGTTGGGATATTACTGGATATAGAGTTAGTCTGTTAACCAGCGAGCAAAAAGTTCTCCACCGATTTGGATAGTGCCCCATCAGGGTCGCTATTGTCTGCAGGGTAATGGTAAGAATCCGAGAGCTCAGTTAGGGAAGAGCGTTTGTACTGATACTTATGTATTTACGTCTCAGTCTTCCCCAGCATTTTTAGCCGCTAAGGGTACCTACTTTGTTTACTATGACAAAGCATATACATGGTTGCCCCCTGATTTTTCGGGCACATGTTTTGTTTCTTTCCTGTTGCCTCCCACTTTTACAGCTGCGGCAGATTACCATACGATGAGAGTTGCTAGAGGTGTCTTTAGTCAAGAAGACACTGCAGGGCAAGAGTTGGGAGATTTCTTTAAGGGTTTTCTGCTGTTCTGGGGACCGATGGCTAATAGCAGGAATATTCGCCAGTTGATGAGAGTGGTTGAGTCCACCATAGTCGAAACTGCCGGTGCCCTTAGTAACTTGACTTCAGCGTCTTCAACAAGGCCGATGCTGTCATCGCACCCCACCTGCGAGACATCATCAACACATCCTTCGACACCGCCATCTTCCCTGAGAGCTGGAAACACGCCGAACTCAGCGCCCTACTCAAGAAACCAACAGCGGACCCCACCGACCTCAAGAATTACCGCCCCATCTCGCTTCTCCCGTTTCCAGCCAAAGTCATCGAGAAGACCGTCAACAAGCAGATGGCCGCCTTCCTCGAGACGAACGGATCCCTCGACCCCTCACAGTCCGGCTTCCGAGCCAAACACAGCACCGAGACCGCCCTCATCGCCGCCACCGATGACATCCGAGCCCTGATGGACAATGGAGAAACAGCGGCCCTCATCCTCCTAGACCTCTCCGCGGCATTCGACACGGTCTGCCACCGCACCCTAATACGGCGCCTCAGCAACATCGGAATCCAGGACGAGGCGCTGGAATGGATCATCTCCTTCCTCGACGGAAGAACACAGCGAGTCCGCCTACCACCGTACAAGTCAGAGGCCTCCAAAGTCATCTGCGGCGTCCCCCAAGGATCATCCCTGAGCCCCACCCTCTTCAACGTCTACATGAGCCCCCTCGCGGCCATCGTACGCAAACACCACCTCAGCATCATCTCCTACGCCGACGACACCCAGCTGATCCTCTCCCTGACCAACGACCCCGCCGCCGCCAGAGCCAACCTGCACGAAGGGATGAAAGAGGTAGCCGAGTGGATGACGACCAGCCGCCTGAAACTGAACTCGGACAAGACGGAGGTCCTCATCCTGGGCTCCTCACCCTCCGCCTGGGACGACTCCTGGTGGCCTCCCGCCCTGGGCACCGCACCCAAACCGACAGACCATGCACGAAACCTGGGCTTCATCCTGGACTCCTCCCTCTCCATGACCAGGCAAGTCAACAGCGTCTCCTCGGCGTGCTTCAACATCCTACGCATGCTACGGAAGATCTTCTGGTGGATCCCCACAGAGACCAGGAAGACCGTCACCCAGGCCCTCGTCACCAGCCGACTGGACTACGGCAACGCCCTCTACGCCGGGACCACCGCCAAGCTCCAGAAGAGACTCCAGCGGATCCAAAACGCCTCAGCCAGACTCATCCTCGACATCCCACGATCCAGCCACATCTCCGGACATCTGAGAGACCTTCACTGGCTCCCCATCAACAAGAGAATCACCTTCCGCCTCCTCACCCACGCACACAAAGCCCTACACGACCAAGGCCCGAGCTACCTCAACAGCCGAGTCAACTTCTACGCTCCCAAACGCCACCTCCGATCAGCCAACCACGCCCTCGCCGCCGTCCCCCGCATCCGAAGAGCGACTACAGGAGGAAGGTCCTTCTCCTACCTGGCCGCCAAGACCTGGAACTCCCTCCCGTCCGACCTGCGCCTGACCCAAGACCACCTCTCCTTCAGGAAGAAGCTGAAGACCTGGCTGTTCGAGCAGTAGCGGCACCCCTCCCCCCCCCCCCCAAGCGCCTTGAGACCCTACGGGTATGTAGCGCGCTTTACAAGTGTCACTGATTGATTGATTGATTGATTGACTGCTGAGCTCCAGTCAGATAGACTTATGACACTTCAAAATAGAGTTGCCCTTGATGTCATACTAGCAGATCGAGGTGGAGTTTGTAAACTGATTCAATCGAGCTGCTGCGTTTTCATTCCAGACAACGCTCCGTCAGCTTACCAGGCCATTTACAAGCTACATAAGATCTCCGATTCTGTCCATTTGGACAAAGGAGATTGGTCGTTGATGGGATGGTTATGGGGATTGATATCCACTTGGGGTTGGAAGATTCTGGTGGTCATTGGGATGGTCTTAGCTATCCTTTTCCTGTTCTGTCTCTGTGTACAGTGTGCTCCTGCTATTTGTGGCCTCTGTGCTACTTCGTGTGTAAGGAGACCTGTCCAGAGAGAGGTACTAAGTAATAGGATGATGCTACAGCAACATATCGATGATCTGATGAATATAGATCCGGATTCAGATTGACATGGGTTTGGGTCTGTTGCCTATGTAAGGGCAAAAGGAGGTCTGTAGTTCTGTGGTTCGTGAGTGAGGTTCGATGGTTCTGAACCCGTACAATTAAGGTCGTTGGAAATAGACGATTTTGATGTCAGCAGACCGCAAATGACGAGTGTAGTGTGTCTAAGTGTTTTCGCATGAATCGATCAATGAGAACACTCCGTATTCGAGGATTTAGTTTGAACCTTCGGGTTCCATTTTGTGAACGGCAGCCATTTTGTATGGTTGCCCTCACATAGGCCGATGACTGCGGCCGAGCGAGTCCTTAAGACACGTATGCCTTAGCTGACTTCTGAGTGACCTGGCCGAACTGACTCCTTGCCCGAGGCTGACCTCGCTGAGCCAGTTCCTTGTTAAGCAGCTGGTCTGATAAAGATCAAAGAGTTTACAGTACACTGCACCCACCTTTCTATCTCACTTCCAATCTGTTTCTGCCTTTCCTTTACGACATAATCATTGATTTGGGTTGAGGGTTTTTATGATGGGTTTGTCCGGCCTGATCCGACCAGAAACCTGGAATGTGCTTGGTCATTTCTGGTGGGCTGGACAACGGAAAGTGGGATTGTTGTCATACGCTACATTTGAATTGCCACACTGTCATTGGTCAGTTTGTATGAATGCAATGCTAATTTAGAATGTTGCCTGAGGCTTGATTTTTGGCATAAAAGACCATGCTCCGCTCATTGAATTTGTGCAGTCTTTAGCGAACCACCCGTGTGTGCTTCGTAGATCTCTGTTCCTGGTTGAAGCCAATAAACTTTGGCCTTTGACGTCATTAAGAAGTATCCCGTGTCTCTGTTTGCCAAAGCAGGGGAACTCGAAGGCATCGGGCATTTTCCCTGACGCCGCTGGGTTCTAAAACCCGGTCCTTCAGTTCTCCATTTGCTGCCATTTCCCAAAAGACCAGCAGTAATACTCGAAGATTGGGATAGGTGAATTTCACTCCCTGCCATTTGGTACCAGAATATCAAACCAAAATATTGACTCACAGAAATATAGTTTACCAAAATAATGTCCAACTGGAGACAATAATTTTTTAACGGTATTTAAATCACAATATTTCTGTCTGTGATTTTTCGCTAACGTTACTCTGACATACTACTTCGAGCAAATGAAAAAACTAATATCCTACACCAATTCAGCAGGTAGAGCAGGTTTTGGGGAGTTGTCCTGGGAATGAAAATTGGAGAATTGTCTGGCTGGAAAAGCTAGCCTTCACAGAGAGAGTCACCACCTTGTCCACGCAGGGTCAATATGAAAACCCAATGTATTCTTTCTTGCATAAACCACATACACAAAAACACACAATGTGCACACATGTCCTTACATTAAAGTAAGAAAACTAATTCATGGTAACATGATGAAACTTTGACCAGAAGATGCCAGTGGGCATCTTCAACTCACAGGTACAGACACAAAGGCTTTTCCCCCTGGACTATGAAGACACCACTACAACCCCCAGTTCAAACTTAGTCTGGGTTGAAGAGAGAGTCACCCGTGTTTGGATGGGGGATACACATTGGGTGACCATTGTCACTTTAGTACCACATGGATGGCAAACAGCAAGGAATAAGATGGTGCTCCTCCGATGAATTTGTATGATTGTTAAGTTTGCTAGATGAAAAAACAGAGATTGATTGAAAAAATAGACACAGCAGGAATGCAGACTTTTCTAAGCTGTGCAATTGACTTTCATCTTAACACATTTCTTTTTTAAATTGTCAAAATCTTTTTTTTTGGAGGGGGTAGAAAATCAGGATGCAATGCATCTGGGTCCTTTGGAGAATGAGTTGTGGATATCAGGATACCAGGAATGGTCTTTTGGGAGAGATTAGCCCACTGAGTTATCCCAAAAAGAAGAGCATGATGAAGGACAAATAAATTAAGTTTTGCTCCAATAAACCTGCATAAATGAAGTTGTGTGCCACCAAATTCCTATATTTTGCCTCAAAATGTTTAAATCAAAGCTATCCTGGAACAGGAAAGGTTAAAAAGAGAGGTGAGCTGAGAGAGTGCAGAGCACGGTCAGAGTCTAGCAGGAACGGGGTCAAATTTGGAGGATATCAAAAGTATTTTAAAATTGACATCTCCATGGTTAACTGGGCTGAAAATCATAAAGGTAAAGGATGATGAAGTAAGAGGTATGGATGTAGAACTGGAGAAGGTGATTGGGTGCGAAAAAGATTAGGTCCCCACCATGTGGTCTGGTGAGTATTAGTTCAAGTTTAAAATATCACTTTTCGTATTTTATGATTTTCATGATCTTTCAGCTTCCACTCGCTATCAATCAGCTAGGTTTCATGCACCTCAGTCTCAGCTGGGCCTCATGCACCCCAGTCTTCCCATGGGCAGCAGAGACACCAATCTAAAGAGCTGTGGCCCTAGTTTCCAGGTCTGAAATTCTCTCTGCTATAGCAGCACATGTCTTTGCTAGCTTGCAGACTGCTCCTTGTAGTTCAGGTGTCACAGCTTGAGCCCTGCGACTGTCAGATTGTGTTTCATCCCTGTGCTTTATCATACACTGAAAGATGGTCTCTAAGGTTGGTGGATTTTAATTGTTGTGGCTCTGAGAGTTCTTCACCGGGTCTCCTACCAGGTGAGATAATGCCAGTGAGTAGTTCATTTTAGCTATTCACTGTCATCTGCTTGTCTCCCATCCATGTTGGCAACCTCACAGGCTGTTGATGGAGTGTTGCCCTCTGAGTGTCACTTGGGCTCGCTAGGCACACTGCCCCTAGATTCATCCTTTGAGTCTAAATCCTCCTCAGACCGGACTGTTTGTCCAATAATGAAAAAAATCCCTTTTTGGCGTCATGCGCTGAGCCGACTCTTTTGGATGCAGAGGGTGGACTTTTATGGTGCTTATGGGACTCAAGAGACTTGAGCAATTATTTGGGCTCCGCTTTAGTAGGGTTTGATCTGAAGAGCCCCTCTTTCTCATAGTCCTCATTTTCTTGGGCCTTGTCAGCTGCGGGCCACCCACTTTACTTACTGGGACTTCTCCCATGCATCCCACTATGGCTGCGCTTGTGTATTTCAGAGCGTCTGTCCTGGGCTGCTTGACCTCAGTTGATGGATTCCAACACGTATCATCAGGCATTATAGATATTGTGGGTTGAGTTACCTCAGATACTGTTGTAAGCCGTCCCAGGGTGTGGCCTGCCGGGCTGTCTACAGGTCCAATCCGATATTCCCTGGGCACGGGTGCCTCCACCTGCCCTATCTTCGCTGATGGTGATGCAGTTTTTGCTCCATCGGCTACCTGGTCTCCCCAATCGGTTTGCGAAGCAGGTCTGCAATTGTAGGCCCAGACAATCGAGGAAGAGAGGGGGCAGCCGAGTCTTCCTTGCCTTTCTTCTTCGGCAAATCGCCTTTTCCACCTGGGAGCGCCTGACGGCCACTCACTTGATCTTCCACTCACGCTGGTAGTCAGAACTCTTGAGGCAGCCCTGCCTTTTAAGTTGCCTGCACTAGCTCCTTTAGTCTTCAGCCCCATTGTGCTCACCAGCCTCTTGCAGTAGCGCTGTAGCGGCCACTGCCTACTTCGACCAGCAACATAAAACACTCCCGGGGTGCAAGAGATGTCTCCCGGCTATAGCACGTTCAAGCTTACTGCGATTAGGCACACCCAATTGAGCCACAGCATGCCAAACGCCGAGGACAGACCTGGGAAACAGTCTTTCTGCTGCGCTGATCTTGGCTCTGACTCAGGCAGCGACAGGCCAGAGAGCAGCCTACAGCTGTCTCACACAGCCACGAGCTACCACCTTGCTTCAACCTAGAGAAATTATTACAATATTCTTGGGAGATATACAGGAGGGTTTGACTTCCTGAAGAAAGGACAAAATGGAAATATTCTGACTTTCGGTTTGCTGGAAGCATTTTGAATAAAAGAACCACAATATTGAATTCGAGCAAAACACATGTGGTGCTTATATTCTCGTTAATTGTAACAGCAAACAAATTATGGACGGAATGCTGACAATACAAACATTCTTCCCCAGTCTGAAGATCTGGGTTAAATCCATCGTTCTTTTGCCCACAACGCCACCCCACTTTGGACCCGGCCATATGCAAATCAGTCTTGACCCTGTGCCCCATGGGAACAGCCAAGACCAAACTGCCAGGCCAGGTCCTCCCTGGTCCGGAAACAAGCATCCTGGCACCAGTTTCAGGGTATGTCACCCTTCTTCAGCCAGGCTAGCTTGAATCCAGTGGCACAGTGAGCAAGGGATCCACGTTTGGGCATACCCATCCCACTTAGGGCCAAAAGTGTTACAGCAAACAAATGATGGCCGTAATGCTGACAATGCAAACATTCTCTCCCAGTTAAAAGATCTGGATTCAATCCATTGTTCTTTGGCCCACTACGCCACCCCAGTTTGGACCCACCCATATGCAAATCATAGAAATTTCCATGCGAGAAAACCTGTAGTCCTCAGCTGAGCAGGCATTTGATAGTGTGTTTGGGTGAAGCATGTATAGCTAAAAACCTGTAAAAGGAGAAATTTCAATATGTTTAATAGAAGAAGATGATTTAGGAATAACAGCAAAGCTGCTGGAATGTTTAAAAGGGTGGGAAACCCTAGTGATGGACTAAGTGGGTGCTATTACAGAGGCTAAGTCACTATTAGTATGGCTACCACCCTTGACAAGATCTTGTAATTTTGCACTATGCTTGACCAAATGACACAATACATTGTTCAGACAATTTGTCACCAATTAAATAAAATCACATCTGGGCACTCCGATTCCGGAGAGTAAGAATTCCAGATTACCAGGGTACAAACAATACCAAATGTGTCAGTGGTAAAAATACATTACACTGTGACAACATAGAGGGGCCATCCAGTGAAGAGAAAGGACAGTTCTCTTCATCCAGTCCTGTATCACTAAGAATAGACCTCCTAGAATAGAATAATCCTATGTTTGATGATGTCAACTTGGGCATTGAGACGAATTGTTACAAATTCATGGGATGTCCCTATAACATACCATGCTCACATAGGCCAACATACAAATCAACACTCTTACTACCAAGCACAACCCTGTGGTGTAGTGTTCCACCCGTCTGCTAATGCACCTCGGCGTGTTGTTAGCAGTATGACGCTCTATGCAGATAAAACTAGAATGCAATACTGAATAGATGAAAACATGGCTTTTCATGAATGATTGATGTGGCTTCTCTCAGTTCTCCCCACTGGTAGTGCAGGGCACCTGGACATTCCTCGAAGTAGCAGTGCGGCTTGGAAATGTCTTTACTTTACATTACATTACATTACAAATAGTAAAGTTAACCAACTGAACGGTTCTCAAGCTCTTGATCTGTAATGGATGGGTGCGGGCAGGGACTTAACACAGCCCCCTGCATAGCTGCCAAGGTTTCAGATTGCGTAAGTGTGACATTTTCATATATCAGTGTAATTATGAGTGACATTTCAATGACTATGAGTGACACTTTTGCACAAGCAAAATCAAGCAATGAAGACGAGGGAAGCATATATAAATATCAGAAATTACACACATTTGAGCAACTAGAAACTAAGAAGATCTTAAAACTACTGCAATTGACCTATGGCTTTGCTGTTACTCAATATTGGTGACTGCTGTAATTTCTACTGTAATGCTCTTTGTCTATCATATATGGCCCAACACCATCTTGTAGTATCAATCATTTATATGCCTTATATGATCTATTTAACTCCTAAAGCACTCAAACATCTTTCGTTCCCTCTCGCACAAACAGTGTATTTGCTTTATAGTTCTGCTCATACCAATCTAGGGTGTCAGGGCACTTCACATCCGACACAAATTATATCAACACGATGACTCTTTTGTGGGTACTCCAGTGAGGCAAATGTTATTCGTAGCACATCTCCCCTGATAGCAGCTGCAGTGGTTAATAGGTAGTTCATACATCAAGCAAGCAGTGTGAGGTGAAACTGAAGCTCTTTGCAGTGTTCACAAACATTCTGTATGGTGTACTGCAAGAAATTGAGCACAAATATATAATTAGCAACCGGGGGCTCAGGCCAGCAGAATATTCGAAATTGAAAAAATCCCGCAATGTCACCTGTGACCTTGGTATCAACACAGGCCGGCACTGACTGCAGGCTGCAGCTGCCTGACCACACGCTGCCATTGTAAATCACACAGGCTGGTGGCACTTACTTGGGACAGTAGTCGCAGAGTCCGGAGGAGTGTAGTGCCGCGGGTGGCGCTCTAACAGTTGCTTGATACGCGACGCCGCAGCCGTCTCTCTGTTAGGCAGTGGCTGCAGGCTCACTTAGGCCGCAATCCACTGCGCCTGCGGTAATTTGGGCTTGCCGGCCGACCGCCTCAATTATTGTCACCCTCCAGGCTAGCAGGAAAGTGAGTCCCGGGAGGGGCCGTCCACAGTGCCACGCAGACTCTGTCCTGGCAGCCGCTGCAAACGGGTTGGGGGGTCACTCACTCCTCTCGGGCTCCCTCAGGTCTGGCAATATTAAATTGAGGGGGTTAAGTAAAGTAACGGCTGATAGTGCACGTCGATGCCAGTGCGAACAGTGCTTGCTGGAGGCAGCGCTTCGCTGCAAGCGCCATATTTGAACATTTTGGAGCCGCGCAAAACACTAGGCCGCTGGCACTTTCATTTACAACCTTCCGGGGCAGCAGGATGTGATGTCACCGCGCCCCCCAAGCGCCGGCCTCAAGATGCGGGGATCCAAGGTGATACATTGTATCATTGTATCAGTGTGAGTCACGGTCCCAGCGAACAGCCTTAATTAATCAACTGCAAGCCTGTGAGAGCATTGGGGACATGGCGTACTGCCATACTAAACAGTTTTAGCAGCCAGCCAGCACTTCAGTGGCCGGTGTGAGACACATGCATTATGTGTGACAACGCATTTCAGTGCGGTTATGTGGAACACCACACTGAAATGCGTTAGCGTCACACCTGATGCGTGATACTTGGCAGGCCTGCCCCTGCAGCCTCTGTGGTGCAGCCCCCGTCCCCCTCCCTCGAACTGTTGAGGGCCCCCCATGTCCTTCAGGGGGGCCCTTTCAGCCCAAGGCCAATGAATATCTGGGAGACACAAGGGCCTCTCTACATATTCTGCTGTGTGTGTGTGTGGGGGGGGGGGCGAACTAGAATTCGAACATGTGCCCTGGAAGCCAGGAAAGCTTTGCTCCTCCCACAGGACTGCTTCCAGCCCACAGGACTGCTTCCAGGAGCACGTGCACGAAGAGGGCATTAACATGCATCTGGCTCCTTCCCACTGCCACGAGGCCACTGTGGACGCTGGCCGTTCACCTTCTCGATAACAGGGTGAGAATTCTAATGGGCACAAATATATATATGCTGTAGGCTAAACGTCCTTCTTCAGTACTTCAATGAAGGGAAAGTATTGCCTTCTGGCCTGTGGTGGTGTCAGACTCGGGTGAAAATGACTTCTTAAGCATTAATGAGCAGCACGTTTCTCGAAGCTTCCCGGGCCCCGTCATCCTCGTTCCTAATTGATTCATGTTGTAACGACATCCCGTGCAGCAACCACGTAGGGAGCCTGCACGTGTTTTTAACCATTATTTAACGAGATTGCCATCTTTTGTAGAGGAATGCTATGAACACACACATTTGTTTCATGTTGCTAGTTTGTTTGCTAGTCATATATTTTCATGGCTGTATTTTTTTTCACTAATGCCCAGGTGTCAAGCGAACCTCTGCATACTTAATTTATTAATTTAGTAAATATTTGCATCTCGGCTATTTAATCTTAGTCCGTCTCCAGGTCTACGAGCCTTTGTACTGCATAATTTTAGCAGATGAGTACCACTGGTGTGCCTGAGGCATGTTATACTGAGAAACAAACACATACATAGAACTGCTTAGATCTACTAGCTACATTAAGCTCCCATGGCAACAAGCTAGAAACTTTGCACTGTAAGCAGTGAGAAACCGTTCAACAGAAAAGTGCCATTAGTCCACGGCACTGGAATGCCTACTTTGGCTGAATGCCTTCCCCTTGAGACAGATGGGCCCCTTTTTCTGTCTTCACCTTTTTGTGATCTGTGTCCCCCAACTGGATTGGTCCGTTCAATCTCAAGGCTGCCATTTTGTGGAAACCACACCCCATCCATAGAGGTAGGACTTCACAGGGGGGGGATCCATTCCGAGGCAGTCATTTTATAGTTTCTACAAATGAAGTACTGAAGAATGGAGGGTTAGTCAGGTTCAGAACCTTAATACTAGATCCCAATATTTTCAGGATTCCAAATTTACCCATGTAGATCTTTTGCTAAATCTGAATATTGATATTTTAAACCTGTCAAGTGATGCTAAGGTGAGTATATAACCAATTCTCCTTTTATCCCTTCTTCTACTCTTCCCATCCCTTCTTCTGGGACTCAGAACAGGTGTGGTCAAGGGAGCAATGTTCAGAAGCAGACTAAACCACAATGACTCACCTTTTAAAAATGGGCAGTGTCTTCGCTTTCTAGATACTGGAACTAAGACCCATGATGCCATGATGCATCATACCAAATGCAAGGATTCAAGCCCCAGCACCACTCATATCCACTCCCTTTGAAGAGAGGGCATTATTTAAAGTTTGATGGACAGGCTACTGTACAGCAGCGGTCTGTGCAGGTAAATATGGTGGTGCGGTGGGGTGAGGGGATGTAGACAGATGGCGGAATAGGATTTATTTATTTATGTGTTTTCCCCTATCCCATTGTCTGCCGACTCCCAGCCCTCCCCACCTCGCTTACCTGCATGGACCGCCCCTGCTAATGTATCACTAACTTGGGAGATATCTAGTCCATCATTTTACAAGTGTATTAAAGCCGTCACTGGCACTTGTAATAAGACAGATGTGTTGATGGAATATCTCATCCGGAAAACTCTAAATAAGGCCAAGATATTCAGTTGCGAGTGGTACACTGAGTCCACATTGACAGGAACTAAGGTAAGATATTTAACCTGCTTTCTCAATAACTTCGGAGCCAATAATTCCTTTGCACTACCAAATAATAATTTGTCTCTCTCTCCCTGGGTAGCAATAGCTCAGTGTGCCTATAACAGTAAACCAGCAATAGATTTGAGTTCCCAAAGTAGAAAATATACCCATAAGCCATAAGGCTCTCCATGCCTCGGGAGCTAAATATCTCCAAAGGAGGATTGATTTCTACCAGCCGACCCGATCGTTGAGATCTAAATCACTGTTCTTTGCGGTGGTACCCCGAGTAAAGAGGGCCCGCATTGGGGGTCCCTCCTTTAGGCTGCTGGCACCACAGATTTGTAATACGCTGCCTCTGGCACTACGCAGCACCTCTAATCTGTTGAATTTTAGGAAGGGCCTTAAAACTTGGCTTTTCACCCAGTAATTCTTTTCTCTCTGATTTTTGCTGTTCCATTTTTTGCTTGTTCTGTGTTTTGTTACTCTACGACCGGTTTTAATAAAAGCGCCGGGACACTCTTTGGAGTAGCTGTGCGCTATAAAAGACAAAACTAACATAACATAACATATAGCGAGAATAAAAATAGGTGTCTTCTTACAACATTGTTTTTAAACTCTACCTTAAAATGTAGCTAATCTTATACATTTTTGTGACACATAGGGGCCGATTCCAATTCGGGAAAAACCACTCCGAATAGCCGTACGGAGCATTTTTTCCCGAACGAATCGTACCCTGCAATGTCCCCGTACGTACGATTAAGTACAATTCGTACCAGGAGCAGGACTCCGTACAAATCGTACAAAGACCGTACAACCCTAATCCCCGCATGATTTTCCCTCGGAACCTGTTGGAAGCAGGTTTTCCCGACCCAGCAAGTACGATTTGTGTCGGGTATCCACCGTACGATGCTTTTTTTACGGGAGCCCAAAACGTCCGGAGAAGCAGAGTTCGCCCCGAAACAGGTATGGAACGGCCCCCCCGGGTACGGTGCGTGCACCCCATGTCTGCAGGGGTACGGTGCGTACCCCATGATCTCTGGGTGTATGCACCGTACCCCATGATCGCAGGGTGTACGGTGCGTACACCCTGCGATCATGGGGTACGGTTCGTATGTGATTGTGTGGTTGTCCGTAAGAATTGCCCTTACCTGACGTGGACCGTACGAATCGCGTCCTCATACCCCGGTCCGGATCGTACTCGTCGGGTCGTACAGCATGCTTACGAATCGTACGGTTCACTGTGAGGGTCCGTGTCGTAGGGTTTCACCCTTGCAATTCGTACGGTTTGCGACGATTCGGACAGATTGACAAGATACGGATCGTACTACGTGATTCGGACGGACGTGTACGATGTGTACGGAGAGGGCTTCGGATACGATTCGGACGGACGCTTTTTTCCTGAATCGGAATCAGCCCCATAGTGTGCATCTTCATAGGAATTTTCCTTTCTTAATGCTTATAGGTAGCCAGCCCATGTAAACTGTAACAAACCCTCCCTGAAAGTTCTCTCCCTGCTGTAGACGAGAATCGAAAATCAAATTCAACATGCATTGTATAATGCACAAGGAGCGCTGAGTTAAACTCCTTCCCATGTACCTTTAGAATCTTGCACCCCTCTCGACCCTTACACTCATAAACTGCCCATCTGATCACTCGAAGAATCTTTAAAACACAGAAATAAAGATGACGTCTCTTGGAATCCTAGTCCCTAAATTGTGTCTTCAACCCACACTTAATAGCTGAACAAATCTATTTGCGCTTCAGGGAGGAGCTAACATTTTCTGGCTTACCTCTAATTATACTCAGGTTTGATAGGTTAGCAGGTTGAATACCAGATTAGGGCTCCATAAATCATTGCACTCTAACTTCGGATTCCAGCTCATATGCTGTAATAATCCAACCTCAGTGCTCTGAAGGGTCAGCACTTTGCAAAACTCCTAAATGAATAAATCAATAGACTACTCCCTCCCGGTTGTGAGCATTCCCTGAATCTAATTAAAAGGGTGACTGAACAGTGGACAGTCTGCGGAGCTAATATATGGCAGTGAAGTAAGTGGTTCATAAAAGCCAAAAAAGAGCACACCTTTGCAGAGAGGAAGATCCTCTGTTCTATATGAAAATATAGAAGTGCAGGGGCATGGTTTAGCAGCCAAAGATGGCGGATGGTATCTAGCTGAGCTCCGGGTTCACGGGCAGAGAAATCCAACAGCATCCTCCCAACCCGGGCTCCACCTGCCACAACGAACACAACTTTATCAGCCTGATGGAGCGAGACAGCAGCAGAGGCCGGTTGTGACCATTGAGCCATAACTGGAGAGGCTGACCACATCAGTGAGCCTGAGGTCTCACCTCCGCGCAACATACCTGGAAGGCGTGACTTTACCCCTGGACCGATGCAATGCACAAGATGGGTTATGGAAAACTTGACCCTGGTATGGGACGCATGGCCCCACCCACTCTCAGTAACGAGCGGGTGAGCGTCAGAGCTGCCTGCAGTGCTCTGTGGTGGCTGCACCTGCACCATTGTGGAGTGCCGGGATGCCTCCCCCGGACAACCAGGACCTTGCAGGGCCTCAATGGCAGGCACCTGTAAGGATTGCCTGCCCCACACGATCGCGTAAGCATACAGCTGCTCCCTCTGCATCATGTGGGAGGCACCAGGCCGTCCCCTGCATCGCTGAGACCTCAGGGGCCAGAGAGAAAAGGGCCACGGACAGGGTCTACAGATATAATGCCTTTCAAGACAGCAGCGTCATCTTGACAAGGGAGCCAGGACAACAAGGAAAAAACGTGAGTGCCTGGGGCAATGCAGGATGAACCTTAAGGGACCACCCTAGCGTAGGAGAATCTGGGGTGCAGCGGCACAGTGCCCAGTTTATATCTAAGACAGCAGGCAAGCCTTCACCCCAAGACTCTGGACTAATTGGAATAAAACCACAACTGAGGGCGCAGCCTAGAAGAGAGGCACCTCCCGGGCCCACATGGGGGGGGGGGGGGGGGGGGGGGGGAGATGGCAGATGTAAGCCTGCCCACGCGATGCAGAAGGGAGGTCAGAAGACTGCAGCCTGCATTGTCATTGTTACATGTTGGAACACATCTATACTCACCTCCTATTAGGAGTTTTTGGTTTTTGTCTTAAAAAAGTCAAATAAATGGCATTGTGTAATCTTGTATACAGGACCAGTGATCAATTAATATGTTTACTGGCATAGTTTTGTAACCATTTATTCTCACAGGTTACAGTTTTTCTGTTTCTAATGCATTGGAAGCCCAGGTTTGGTCTTGCCTCGAGAGCAGACAACCATCACTACCCTAAGCTGAGGGCCGATAAGACAAGCCCCCTACCACTTGAACTGTGACCTGCACGACTGCACTGGGGACTGGGGTGAACCACAGAGCAACTACCATAACCTACTTCAGGCATAGTTTCTTGACCCTACAGATACTTGGGGAACCCTCAGTACTATAAAATAATAAACATTAAATTAAATTAAAATTAAAATTAAAGACTGGGCACACCTTATTTTAATTCTATATACCTGATTTACACCGTTCTGCTATGCGTGCTGCTTAGGTTAGCACAATGTCCAATTTGTGCTGATCAATTAAACACGCAGACTCCAAGCGAAACCACTTGACCTAATGCGCACTGTTGCACTTCCCGCTGGAGAGCTTCTATTTAGTTTATCAACATAAATTTTAACAAATGTTAAATAACATAACCATAATTTATTTTACACAAACATTGGATGGTTTGTTCATTGTTATTTTACTTATTTCCTTTTTCAAAAATAGGATCAAACATTATAACCAATTGTAGATTTCATTGGATTACAATTTTTCATTTACTTTTCTCGCATATACATTTTTATACTTGTTTTCGATGCCCTATGCATTTCGGGCCCCTTGGCCCTTCCTCAGGGGCTGTATCTAGAAGAAATCAGAAAATTCATACTATTTGATATGGTCCTTCAACAATGAAGAGAATGCAGTCAGAGAATTTTTAACAAGGTGAATCTGTGTAGTACAATTTAAGTACATGCCATTTTAAGGTGACTAGAGTGAAAAAGAAAAAAGAGCGAAAGGTAAAAGATTAAAGGGCAACCTGTGGGATTGTCTATAAAAGCAGGAAAAAACCGAGGAAAAAACCTTGGAAACGGAAACCTTTATGCCGTGCGTGTAGCCCTGTGACCCATAAAGCTCAGTACTACCAATGCGGGCCATACTCTCCATCCGGCAGACAGCCCCAGCCCCCCCTTGCGTGGTCCTTATTGACCTCACTAACTCCACCTCTTGTCCCACTGCAGCTGGGAGGGACACTAGGGCCTGAGCAGAGAGACGGACACCAGCTGCGTCTGAGCTGGCAATCCCCCCCCCCCACTACATCTTCCCGCTCTGACACCACAGCTACCATTGGTGATGGGCTATCAAAAAAACCCAAAAAGGGTCAATCCAAGCCTCCCTCACCCACACCATGGTCCCCAGATTGGTCCACGTTGGCACACTGACAGTTAACCCACTCCCAGGAACCCTCTGATAAACTGCATCTAGGAAAAAAGCTCCACTTCAATGCGAAAACAGTTAGCTCTCAATATTTCCTGATTACTCCATGAAGGTACAAGGCCAACGCTCCTCCTGCTAAGCATGAAGTGCTGCTGATTTCGAGACTTTTATGTCATATATTCCCTATTCTCTTCATCAAAACTAAAAGTCGTCCATGACCAGCACACTTACTTCTTTAGAGAGCCCCCACCGGCCTGGGACGGGATCGAGCGCCATCTAGATATAGGTGCACACTCCTCTGTAGAAAAGAATATCGTGCCTCATGCCAAACGGCGACGAGGCAGATGCGGTCACCACTTAGACAGACCCAGGCGAGCAATGGTACACCCTCACATCAAGAGCTGAGGCAGGATACACCAAGCCTCATCCCCAGATTCAAGCTCTTCCATAGGCGAGGATGGTGACACCTCAGGCACTTGAGGCCATTGAGGAGTATTTCCTGGCCATTCAGCCACCCCAGGAACAGTTGATGACCTGATCTAACGAGCTTTCACCCCAGATGCGCTGTCAACTACAAAGAGGGCTGGACCCTGTGGAAAGCCACTCTGGTCACCCTGCTATCCATGTAGTATGGCACAACCCTGCATTTTCTCAGTACGAGTCTGTCGTGGCATCCACATGGCATTGGATAATCATCAGCCCGCTCTACAGACCATCACAAACTAATTGTCCATCTAGTCTGTTAATTGTGTGGACTCTCTGTCCACCATCCAATGCCCCTCCATTTCATAGTTACTGTTTTCTAGCACCCCTCTTTTTGTGGACTGTTCTACAAGAGACTGTCTGGGCATGCATCCAGTGGCTGTAGGCTCTTGATATTGTATGAGTTTCTTTACATGTGTACTGTGGTTGTTTTCCCCACAGCACGAGCGATGTAACATCAACATCCCCCATCCCATGGGCTGGAGAGAATGCAGGGAACGGGATACCACCCCTTACCACACCACTCCATAGTACTTCCGCATATCACCGCTACCTTATGTCGCCCCATCTCCACATCAGGGTTATAACACTTAATGTTCTGGGGATGCACTTGGTTCACCATCATTACTCCATATATTTCTACATCAAACAACAACATTCACACATTAGTGTCCTCCAGGAAACTCACCTCCCTAGCAGCAAGCTCCAGCATCTAAGTAAATTCTGCAGGAGGTACAATATACAGCACAATTTATTCTGCCTTTGCAAGAGACGCTCTACTTTGGATCCGCCCAGGCACACCTATCCAGAATCTTAAGACAGCCAAGGAAGGTTGGTATGTATCACAGAGGGCCATTTAGATGGTGATATAATACTCCTGGGTTGTATATACACCCCAAACTCAGAACAAACTGCTTTTTGTGGCTCTTTGTCCAGGATCCTAGTCCAATGGTTGCATATCACTTCGGTGTTAGGGGGAGACTATAATAGTGTCCTCGATCTTCAACTCGATAGATCCCACCTACTGCTTCCTCAGTCCCCCGCCCATTATTACTCACAGCAGTTCTCCTGTTGGAACCAACAATGGTCCTTATCAGATGTCTGGAGAACACATAATCCATGCCTCTGAAAAATCCTCATGTTATTCAGTCCCCCATGATTTATATGTTTGCCAAGACCATTTTCTATGTTCTGCAACTATACTACCACAACTGACGCAAATGCATGGGCTGAAACACTCTTTAGTGGCGAAGTTGGATTTATTTTTACAATTTTGAGAATGCCACTTTGCAAAGTTCATTTTGCTTTTTTTGTTAGTCCCATGCTCACTGCGCCACTGGATTCAATATAGCCTGGCCTTTGAGGGGTGATACCCTGAAACCACTCCCAGGATGCTTGATTCCGGTCCAGGAAGGACCTTACTTGGTCGTTTAAGCTGGACTGTTCCCATGAGGAGCAGGGTCAAGACTGATTTGCACATGGCTGTGTCCAAACTGGGGTGGAGTGGTGAGAAAAAAAATGGATTAAACCTAGATTTTTGTGACTGGAGGTGAATGTTTGCATTGTTCAGCAATCCGTCCATCAATTCTTCTTTTTGCATCTTTCTAAAAGTGTCATTTTTAAAAGGTTATTGATACATTCTACTTTACCAGTAAAGAGAATTTATAATCACCATTACAGTAATATGAAAGACAACATATCTACTCCTTCTCAATGAGGAAATACAGCTTATAGGTGTAATAAATGATTCCCAATGAAACCTATGAGAGGGGGAGGCCTCATAGTAGCAAAAAAGAAATGTGGGTGTTTTTCACTACGAAGACATGCAAAAAAAAAGTACATGTCCTACCTTTTGATTACATAGCCCTCTGCCCTATGAGCTAACAAGGGCCTACCTTAGTGGTGACTATTAGGGGAGTTTGGGGCTTGGCAAGGGGGTTTGAGTAGCAAGTGTGCATGGCAACATAAACTGCGCAAACAGGCTCTACAGTGGCAGGCCTGAGGTATGTTTAAGGGTTACTTTAGTGGGTGGCATAAGCAGTTCTGCAATCTCAATATTAGCATTTAATTTACAGGCCCTGGGTACATATAGTGCACTTTTCTATGAACTTATAAGTAAATAATGTGCCAATGGGGCTATGAGACAATGTTACCATCTTTAAAGGAGAGAGCACATGCACTTTAGCACAGGATAACAGTGGTAAAGTGCTCCGAGTCCTAAGGCCAACAAAAACAAGTACAGAAAAAGAGGAGGAGGAAGGCAAACATTTTGGGGTGACCATTAAGAGAGAATGCCATTTTAAAACACCCCCTCAGACAATTCTTCTGGGAATTAGATTTGATGGTTGGAGATCTGCTGTGGGGTGGCAAACTGTTGCGGATAGCTCTTTACAAACTGCAGCTTCCGGTGGGTCAGAGCGGCCTTGATGCTCCTTCCTTCGAATCATGCTACCTTGCAGCACAACTCCAATTGGTATCCTGCTGGTTGGCGGGTAAGAATTTATTTGAAAGCAGTACAGGGAATGCCCCCCGACATTCTTTATCAGCTATTACAACCTACAGTCAAAATGTATTGCTTCTGGTCCTTACATGTTTGGGTGGCCTGGAAGTACTTTGCCAGGATCTTCCAATTGATGCAACACTTATGGCCCTATTCTCCTGTTATCCCCCATCAAGGGCAGCCAAGATTTCCTGGGTCCTTAACATCCGACCACCTCTCTGCATGGCACGCTTAATCCATAAATCTCTGGGTAACCTCTTTCAAAACAGTCACCTGCTTATATTTAAGAAGCTGCGCCAAGACTATGACATTCCTCCAGGCCAGTTCGTCCTTTATAGACAACGATTAGTGATGTTTCAGGCTCTGTGGCACATAGTGGAAGAAGGCCCTCCCCTCACGCCATCATATATACTCTACACACCATAGGGGCATGGCTATCTAAAGCCACCAGGTAACATGTGCGGGCCTCTCTGACACATATCCACCAAACATGGGAAGAAGACTTGCTCTGACCCCTACATGTCACTGAACGGAACATGGTCCTAGACTCGCCTCAAAGTATCTCTTGTAATACTTGATTCAAGAATATCCAGTATAGAGTGCTACATAGGGCCTATTTTACACCTTCACGTTTAAACCAAATCTTACCACAGCACACCTAACATGTCCCATGTGCAAGTCCCAAATAGCATGCTATGGTCATGTCCTAGTGTAGCCCACTATTAGAGCACCATACACAATACCCTAGCAATTATAACAGAGCCACACTGAATACTGGTAAACCATTGCACTAGGACTATATAAGCAAGGGAACAATCATAAAGTGTAAGCATAATTTGCCAATCTTGCTTTTCTACTGGCTAAGCGTACCCTCACCCTGAACTAGAAGGCCCAACAACCCCCAGTGATCTCCCAATGGCACAGAGCCCTCCTCTGATGAGGAGAAACAGAGAGCACTGCCCTACATTGGGAAGAAACACACAATTTCTGTAAATGGCCCATAACAACAGGCTGGGGCACCATGCTCACCCACTTTCGTGAATTCGCTCGAGAAGACCCCTTTCCCACATGAGCTCCCCTACTTAATATATTTTCACTGTTGTCCTCCACCAGACCCACTGCTCCCTCTCCCCCAATGTATGCTGCGAGTCCCCTTTCCCCAATCACTCCCGAGAAGATCAGGCTGCCCAAGTAGCTACCCCCGATACCACTGTTCCCAGAGGCCTCCTACCCACACATTGTCCCTGCTCTTCCTTTCATTGTCCCTCATGCTATCACCTAGTTATTCCCCTCTCATCGCAACTCCGCTTACCCCTTCTTTCTTCTCCTTCGTTATTTAGAGGTTCACACATTTTTCCTTCAGCACAGGATCCCAGGGACAAGTTAAATCTAGGTGCCACAAAAAAAAAACGACCTTTGTTAGACGAGTACCTCTATAGTGGACAAACCATACTATTGCGAAACGTATTTGAATGCTCAATCTATTGTATTGATCTGAAATCAATGTCACTACGGATTATCCTAATGAAGCACAAACTGCCTTCCATTATTGTTTATTTCCCCTCTTCTCTGTGCTATGCTGATCTTTATTCAAATACTATAAAAACCTCAATAAAATGAGTTTTCAAAATTGAAAATATAGCAGTGCAGTAATACTGACAATATATTTACTTACAGGGACTTTCAGCCAACCCGCTTTGTTCTTTGGTCTGTTGTGTTATTCACATTTTTCTTCCAGCCACTATAGCTTGGGATAATGAATGAGCCCACTTCAGTCATTGGCTAACTTTACTATGAGTGACTACACTCTGGTTTTCCACAAAGTTGTTCCCTACAGTTACTAAATGTGTTTTTTCATACCAAAAAATATCTTTGCTATTAGGTGAGGTTTTTTTCCTATTGGCAAGGGCCTGCCAGCTCCCTAAAAAATTTAGCTTTACAAAAACCATTACAAAATAAAACAAGCACTGAACAAGTCAAATGGCTGAGAGACAGCTCTAAACCTATTGGCTTTGGAAATGCTTGTTTTTCTGTAATTTTGTATTCAACAATCGTCCTACTTCATCTATCACTATTAAGATGACCGCTCTAATATTTTAGAGATTTTGGTGACAACTCTATGTGTTTGTGGTCAGCCGGAGAATGAATCAGCTCCTTCACCCACTCAGACCTTTTGTGTGAAGGCGGTGTCACCTTTTAGCTTTCTACTGTAGTCCAATATCTTTTTACTTTTACCAGGTGTTTCATACCATTGTACTTAGCGTCATGTTCTTTACTTCACTCTTTTAGCTAGATTACTATCAACGAATGGCGATGGTTACCAGAATGACAGCTGTTTATGGTGTTATTTGTTAGAAGATCTCAGCATCTTGAAAATCATTTTCTAATGTTAGTTTTAACTAAAGCTGTTTCTGCAGAGGCTAGGTATCTTTGCCACTGCTTGGTTGTAATTAATTATGTTTTGAATGTCATGGTTGGGTGAGTATGTGTAGAGCCACAGAAGCCTATTAAGTGCAGAATACATTAAGTGATGATATCAACTTAACCGTTGAAAACTATAAGACTTAAACTTGCCTGAGTGTGAGAGTCTCCTGGTTCAGCTTACAAGCATTGATCACCAAATCTAAGTTTGCTAGTTAAGCTGGGCCTAAAAAGAAATGCCAGAACTACAGGGTAGATATTCAGTGAGATTAACTGTTGCTATCCCAGGAAGCTACCATAATAAAATATCCTCATCTGAGTTTATAACTTAAACAATAATAATACATAATAGTAAGAAAGATACAGTAGGAGCAACATAGTTCTCAATCAAACATTCAATCATTTATAGAGCGCTTCAAATCACCTGTGAGGGTCTCAAGGCATTGGAGGTGCTAGGTCTTGAGTCTGTTCCTAAATGGCTGGAGTGATGGGGCAGTCCTAAGGTGCAGGGAAAGGTTTTCAAAGTTTGGCAGCCAAGTATAAGAAAGATCATCCTCTGCCGTTGACTCGGTGGATCCAGGGGGTGTCAGCGAGGAAGAGGGAGATGCATCGTAGGTGTCTGGTCGGTTGTTGGAAAGCCATGAGTTTGTTTAGGTATGCTAGTCCTTCGTTGTGCAATGCTTTGTATGCATGGGTCAACATCTTGAACTGACATCTCTTTTGGATCAGAAGCCAGTGTAGCTTCTTGAATTGGGGTGTGGTGTGTGTCCATATGAGGAGGATGAGGATTAAGTATGGGCGAAATTTGCGAAACTGACTTTGCAATCCGCAAAATCAGCGAATTCGTGCGAATTTGCGGATTTTTGTTTTTTTGCGTGTTCGCTGGGTTTTTTGCATGTTCGCGGGGTTTTTTGCGTGTTCGTGGGGCTTTTTGCGTGTTCGCGGGCCGCTTGCATAGCGAAGTTACCCATGCGGTCGTGTATGCGCACAGCACCCTCTGGTTCACAACTGCCACCCTCTGGTTCATCACTGCCACCCTCTGGTTCACCACTGCCACCCTCTGGTTCACCCCTGCCACCTTCTGGTTCACCCCTGCCACCCTCTGGTTCACCCCTGCCACCCTCTGGTTCACCGCTGCCACCCTCTGGTTCATCACAGCACCCTCTGGTTCACCCCTGCCACCTTCTGGTACAGCACTGTCACCCTCTGGTTCACCACTGTCACCCTCTGGTTCACAACTGCCACCCTCTGGTTCATCACAGCACCTCTGGTTCACCACTGCCACCCTCTGGTTAACCACTGTCACCCTCTGGTTCGGCACTGCCACCCTCTGGTTCACCACTGTGACTCTCTGGTTCACCACTGCCACCCTCTGGTTCACCCATGCCACCCTCTGGTTCACCACTGCCACCCTCTGGTTCACCCCAGCCACCATCTGGTTCATCACTGCCACCCTCTGGTTCACCCCTGACAACCTCTGGTTCAGCACTGCCACCCTCTGGTTCAGCACTGTCACCCTCTGGTTCACCCCTGCCACCCTCTGGTTCATCACTGTAAATGTAAATGTATTTGTATTTGAGCTTATATAGCGCACAGCTACCCGCAGTGGGTTTCCCGGGCGCTTGCTTAGGGAACCCGTCCTGGTATTCCCCTGTGAGATAACACAGGCAGGGTATCCACAAGGTGAAAGCCAGGCATCCCGCCGCGAGGGGCCGTTGTGGAGATTAAGCAAGCTATTGCCCAGAGTCGCAGAGTGTGAACCCGTGAGTCGAGAAGGCACCGGAGCTAGAATTATCGAGTCCGTGGAATTTATCAGCCCAAGACCCGCCGAGGCGGGGAATTGAACCCTGGTCCAGGGCCGATCTCAGCTTCACCCTCTCGTTCATCACTGAACCCTCTGGTTCACCACTCCCACCCTCTACCGAGACCTTTTGTGACGCAGCGGCAGCACAAAAGATGCGCCATGGTGCTGGGTATTAACAACGTGACGCATCTGAGAGATGCGTCACGTTGTAAAGCCCTGCGCCATCAGAAGGTGTTCCGGCGCAGGGGAGGGCGTTCCTGTGCAGGAACGCCTCCTAAAAGTGGCCGAGTGAAATCTACAAGAATTCACTCAGTCACTTTTAGGCCAATGCTGCGTCAAAACCCTGCGCCTGCTTGAAGCAGGCGCAAGGCTTGATGCAGCATTCGGGAGATAGGGCCCCCCAGAGCATTGCTGGAGCTGCTTCGCAATGCGCTGCTTTTACTGCACAGATGCGTGACGCATCAGTGCCATTTTTGCCACATGGTGCGCAGCATTGTAAATGCGGCGCACCATGGGTGGCGGAGATGCGGCGCACAATAACTGGTGCATCCCTGGGGATGCACCAGTTATTGTAAATCTGCCCCTATACATTTAGCCAACGAGGGAGCACTTACTGATTAGACAGTAGAAAGTACTCCAGTTGTGTAGAGGTATTGCACAAAAAGGTGGCATCTTCGTGGACAAACACGCAGGGCAGGATTCATTCTGCCCCCTGTTAGACTCGTTTTTTTGTGCCCTTCTGCCCTCTGTTAGACTCGTTTTTCCCTTGTCTTTCTGCCCTTCTGCCCCCTGTTAGACTCGTTTTTTAGGCCCTTCTGCCCTCTGTTAGACTCATTTTTTGTGCCCTTCTGCCCTCTGTTAATCCCTTGTTTTTGTGCCCTTCTGTCCTCTGTTAGACTCGTTTTTATGCCTTTCTGCCCCGTTAGACTAGTTTTTTGTGCCCTTCTGCCCTCTGTTAGACTCGTTTTTCCCTTGTTTTTCTGCCCTTCTGTCCTCTGTTAGACTGGTCCTTTGTGCCCTTCTGTCCTCTGTTAGACTCGTTTTTCCTATGTTTTTCTGCCCTTCTGCCCTTTGTTAGACTGCTTTTTGTGCCTTAGTGCCCTCTGCATCACCACATCATCACTCAGCGCTACCCCAGCATCACTCAGCACCACCACATTATCACTCAGCACCACCAAATTATCACTCAGCACCACCACAGCACCACTCAGCGCCACCACAGCATCACTCAGTGCCACCACAGCATCACTCAGCACCACCACAGCACCACTCAGCACCACCACAGCATAACTCAGCGCTACCCAAGCATCAATCTGCGCAACCATTCAACAACAACTGGTTCAAATATGTTCTCTCAATGTTTCAAACTTTATTACAAATGTCACAAAAAGATGTTAATTTTTCACTTCTGTTCTTGGATTTTCTTCACAATAAAATACACTGAACATAATCTTCACAAAAGTTATTTACAAAAGTTTAAGCTATTACTATTATAAATTAAAATCACTTTTATTTAAGTATTAATTATTTTAAAAAAATTAGATGCCATTGTAATTTGTAATATCAATACAGCTAAGTCACGTAAATACAAAACATGTTGCATTACAAATGCTATAGGTGTCACATTTACGAAAGTTATAACTATTGGCATTGTAAATGACAAAGCTATTAATTTAGCTATTTTGAAAACCAACACATAAAGAAAAAAAATTGTCATTTACAAGACCAATAGCTCAAACTTTCCTAATGCGAGACCTATTGCATTGCAAATGCTTGTTTTTATATCTGTCAGTGCTTCCTGTTGAGGTTTAATTTTCGTGACAGGCGCCTCATTGCCTACTCAGAGAATTGTTGCAAGTAGGCAACGAGGCGCCAGGAAGCACTTACAGGCTTACAGCAGCAGGTGCCCAAGTTGAAGTTAATTTCTTTGTAACCCGTTTGTAAAAGGTTACAAAAAAATGGCTTCAACTTTTGCACCTGCTGCTGTAACCCTGTAAGTGCTTGGCTGAAAATTCGTCCCCGCTGATTCGCGGATTTTACCGCGATTTCGCGATATTCGCGGATCGCGATATCACGGAAAATCCGCAAATTCTGCGAGCGGAACGAATTTTCAGTCCATGCTTAATGTGGATGAGTTCTACAGTAAAAGTTATCCTTGGGTGTCCATTTCTGAATTTGTGATGTTATCAAATAATTTTTCTAGAGCTGCCAGGACAAAGTAGGTTATCATTTGTGCGAGAGCCACAGTCTCAAAGGGCTTGGAAATGAGAAGGTTTCATCGAGGTCTTCAAATCTATTACTCAATGCTAGGAATAATTTCCTTGATCTCTTTAGAGTAGTCTGTTATGTTTTGGTATGCTTACTATATTTGGGGTGATGGTGGCATGTTTGAAAGTGTCCAGGAATGTGGTTAGTTTGATATAGGTGTTGAGTATGGGTATGAGTGCTTCGCTGATCAGAAGGACTCCCTTGCTGAAGGCATGGTGGGGGCAGGGGTCAGCTGGGCCCAATAGTATTAGCTTCATGATAGTGGTGGTTTTATCTATGGTAACAGTGGAACATGTGGTTAGAGTTTGGTGTTTGGACACGATAAGGACTTAAGTTGCCAGGGTGATTGGGGTCTGGTTGCAGGTCAAAGTTGCCATAACAGTGCTGATTCTGGCCCTGAATAATTCTGACAATTTGTTACAGAGATCTTGTGGGGGGCTGGTGTTTCTAGAGGTGGCTGTAGGAGATGTGAAGTCCTTGACTATAGTGAATATCTCCTTGCTGTTGTTTGTGTATGTGTTGATGCAGTCTGCAATAGCTGTGCACTTGGCACTCTGAATCCATTTGTGGTATCATAGAATGGATTTGAAGATGCCCTTTTCCTCTGTGCTTCGGGTGGTTCCCCACTTGTGCTCCAGTTTCTTGCAGTGCATTTTCGTCAGCCTGAGGTACTCTGTGTACCAGCTGCTGTTTGGTGGTGTTATGTTTGATGGGAGTCATGTGTGTCGGCACTGGCAGTGATCCACCTGTTCAAATCCCTATGTATTGTTTTCAGGGCAGTTCACGGGCTAGGCCCCCGACCACTCCAGTACAAATTTAAGTGGTATGAGCCCAGCCGGTCTCTTCGATCCTCTTCCTTGAACTTCATCAGTGTAGCGGTAGCATGGACAAGAGGGCTAGTGTCATATCTACCAAAGCAGCTTTGTGGCTTGTGTAATCGAAGTGTAAATGTTCCAAGCCGAAAACACTACATTTACCAGCATGCTAAGGGGCTGGTAAACGGAGGAGTGAGGCGGTTCATACATAAGCACCTCCCTTTCCACAGGAAGGTGCTTGTCAATTAACCCGGAACGTTTTGGATGTGGCGGATGGTGTTCCCCGCCGGATTTCAGCAAGAAGACTGAAGCCTTTTTGCATTCTGGAACTGTGAAGCCTTTTTTTGTATCAGGAAAGACGTGGACGACTGTGATTGAGATAAGTACAGAACCGACCGGAGAGCGGGCCCGCCTCCTGCGCGTGTATACTTTTTGAAACTCTTTCTGCCTGTTTAAGTTCTAACGAGGTGCCTCGTAGATGCGTCTTGCTCGTGAAGGGCATTCCGCGTAAGGAAGAGAAAAGCAGAGAGCGCGACTGAAAGTGAAGTCGCGCTTTATTTTTGTTTTCTTCGAACAAGCATTTGTTTAAAACAGGATTTGTGTGTTTTTGAATCCGTAACGCAAGAAACTGTTTCTACAAGAAGTGAAACGGATTAGAAGAGTAGCAAGAGCAGGGGGGCAGTGATTTACGAGGTGTGTTTCATACTGGAACTGTTTTCTACATAGACCTGCACTACTGCTACTCTGTGTCAGGCGGCTTGCTTAAACTTGTTGGTGTAACATGAGGTTACACTTTCTTTTTCCTTTGGATATTCCATGATATCTTTGGCAACGTATTACAACAAGAAAGCCTATGCCTTTATTTCCTGCTTTGGTGGTGTGACACTAGTGTGAGTACCCTTAAACGATTATTTGTCTTTCGCATAGCTCCCCCCAATAAGGGTAGTAATTAATTGCTGTTCCCTTTCCTTTTTGCAGTGTGGAATCCCCTATTGAATTCTCCTAATCCAGTGGCCAGTGATTGGAGGGATCCACAGACAACTCCCTGCCTTTGTTCTTTTATCTACGTCCCCTTTTCCTATCTGAACACTTCTCCACACAGAGAGTTCCTAGTTTTGCTGTGGGGGTCGTGTTTTGGTCGGACTGGGGGGTTGGCTTCAGACATCGTTCCTGCTGGTCGTCTGATAAGGTTAGTGGCGATAATTGTGCTTGCGCTGCTGCCAGTCTTGACAATCAGTATCCCTAGGATCAAGAAAGGCACCTGTGGAGGACGAGCTTTCAGCATTGCTGCAGCCCACTTATGGAACAACCTCCCCTTTGACATCAGAAAAACTAATGATCTTCTGACCTTTCGGAAAAAGGTGAAAACTTGGCTTTTCCGAAAAAATACTCCTAAAACCCTTCGCAATAAATAAATCTACCCGGTTCTGCATCTCGTCCATGCTCCTGTCCCCACAAAGCTTTAGATATGTACCTAAGCGCCAGGATGCCCGTAGGGTTACAGAGTGCTCTACAAATGCTATAAATAAATAAATAAATAAATAAAGTTCATGATGGCATTTGGTAGGCTGATGGCATGATCCGCTCAGTACGTGTAGACGGAAGGGGTCCAGTCTGTTTCTGTGATTATATTCCAGCTCCAGTAGGCAAGTCTGGTATTGGTGGGTCTCTGATGCTCCGGGACGGGAGTGTGAACTTTACAAGGGCATGGCCCATCGTGGTTATTGGTGATGGCATGTTGACTGTGATGTTGCTTAGACAGGTGAAGATCGGGCATAAGAGGTATCCAATGGCATGGATGGGTCCACTGGTGTGCTGCATGAAGCCTAGGTTTCAGAGGCATAAAAATGGGTTGAAAAAGGCATGATAAAAATGCATGAGAGAAAACAAGAAGCCAGTAATAAAACTGGTCAAAAGAGGCAAGAAGGCACTAACAAGAGGCAGAAAACAGGTCAGAGAGTCACAAATAAAAGGCACAAGAGAGCAAGTAGGCAGTAGCAAAATGGGTTAAAAGAGGCACAAAGGTACTCACAAGAGTCGCCAAAATAGATCAAAGACATGAAACACAGGCACGGAAAAGCATGAAGAAACTAATAAAATGAGTCAAAAGAGGCACAGCAAATAAGGTACAAATCAAAGGCTGGCACAATTCTGTGGCGGAGCGAGACAGTTTCGGAAAGAGAGAGCGAGCAAGAGAGGAGCAAGGCAGGAACCTCAAGCACAGGAACTAGGTCCCAAAGGGGCTCGCATTGACTGAGGTCCAGGACCAGGTATGTCCTAGGCGCAAGAGTGAACCTGATAGTCTTGAGATATCCCTTTTTAACATCTTGAATATGATCTGTTAGGCTTTCCTCACATGTGCTATTATCAGTTCAGGGTGATGAAGGTGCAGAGGGTGAAAAATAATTGCTTCCAGGAACCTAGTGACCTTTGATTGATGAAGACGTCATGCACTCTTTTGATTCTGACTTGTCTTTCAAAGGTGAGCTCCAAATCTTTCAGTATCCAAGCCTAAAGGAATTGTATGCAAGGATGTATGGCACAATATCAACCACTAAATCATCAGTTTACCACAATATTGCCCAAAAATATTGTTTATAAAACTCTCACACCCTCTATCCACAAACAAGAGAAACAAAAATAGTGTCCTTAAAAATATATAAAATGCTATATTATCACATACACAAAAAAGAGTAATATTAAACACAAAGTCGACAGACTAAAAATTAAGTACATTTCATTAAAGCATAAATAGCTCAAAACCCCTGAATGCTAAAACAAACCTTCTCTTTTTATTAGAAAAAGCTGCCAGCTGAGCGACATGTCAAAGAAGCACAACAAAAACAAAGGAAGAAGTTAAAAAGACAGCAGACATGTAAGTATGAAATGTAAACTGTTAAAATGCATTTAAAGCTGTTAACTGTAATTTTCAAGCATTTTAAACTTTAAGTAATAAATACTTCTAACATTTGCAGATACAATGTCAAAAATAGCCACACACATTACCTCTAAGAAACTCCCAAAAATTATCTATACAGGAGAGCATAAGCACCGATAAGGTACATTGGAAATGTACTAAATACTATTCGAATCATTGCATGTGAGGCCTACAACTGAAAATTATCCTGCAATTAGTGTCAGGGAGCACAACCATCCCCCAAATGCAAACAGAGATAGAAGTAAGAAATGCTTTGCAGCACCTGATAGAAGCAAGCACAAACTCCCAGGAACACACAACAAGAATCTCAGAAAATATACTCCCCAAAGTTCCTGAACACACCACATAGCAAATGGGAGGAAATCCCAATTAAAAAAATAATAGCACATACTAAAATCTCAACAAGAGAAACTTTTGCTACTCCCAGAAAATATCAAGATTCTGACATTCTCCTGAACATCTAATCACTACACATAGTAAAGTACCTTTCCTCCTGCATGACTATAAAAGAATGCCTGGAGAATAATATTATATGCAACAGAAAATAACACCCACAGATTAAGCAAAACTCTATTGTGGCTGATGGATTGCACTTTTAAAACATGCCCTCCACCATTCACACATCTGCCAGCACGTTGTTTGAGGTCCGTAAATCAAAATCTTTTGGTCACTCCCAGATTTAGATTGGCCACTAAAGGGGGGAAATCTCTCTTTGTCTTAGGCTCTAGGGCCTGGAACAAACTGCCACCCCAGCTCCGGCTTATATCTAAGGAGAGTCAATTTAGGAAATCCCTGAAGACATGGATTTTCTCCCTCACTGACGCAGCCTGTAGGGCACTGGTGTAAAGTTTGTATTGTGTTCTGAGTTGCCCACCAACCTATTCCAGCGGGGTTGGCCTTGAGCGCCAAGATGCTCCTTGGAGTGGTAGTAGCGCTATATAAATGTGACCTTACATTACATTACATTACACCATACACGGTGAATATCATAACCCTAACATGCTCCCAATGTATGCTCTGCTTCCCAACAAGCAAAGCACTGCCTACTATGAACTACAAAGCCAAATAAAAAAAATACTAATCTTTACTACCCCCCAAAAAATCCTAATAGACTTCGAGCATGCAATGCTACAAAAATAAATTTAAATCTACCCTCCTATGTTAATACTAGGCTGCTATTATCATTTCAATCAAAGCTTTTGGAGACGGTGAACAGTCACAATATCAAATTTTTAATATCGAATTGGCAAAATATTGAGTGGACATAATATCGAGTCACAAAAATATAGTGGCGCAGAATATCGAAATTCAGGTAAGAAATATCGATTTACATAATATCGAAGTTAGTAATATTTAAGGGTGGGCGGGCAACTTCGCTACGCCCACGAAGTGGGCGTAGTGTTGCCTACTTCGCCCTTTGCAAAGTAGGCGAAGCAGGCAACACTACGCCCACTTCGTGGGCGTAGCGAAGTTGCCCGCCACCCGCCTCCCTCCCTAAATGCTTACATTAATATATAAAATAATTATAAAACCACTGACCTTGTCCTGCCGCATCCCCGGGGCTCCCGCTCATCATTGCGCCACCGGCACGCGCGTTTTGGATGCTAATGCGCATGCGCATTTCTCACGAGAAATGCGCATTACCATCCAAGACGCGCGCGCCGATTGCGCAATGACGAGCGGGAGCCCCGGGGACGTGGCAGGACAAGGTAAGTGGTTTTATAATTATTTTATATATTAATGTAAGCATTTAGGGAGGGCGGGAGGGAGGCGGGTGGAGCGTAGTGGGGCTACGCGAAGTGGGTGGGTGGGCGTAGTGTTTTGTCCACTTCGCGTAGCTTCGCAAAGCCCCACTATGCCCACTACGCCCAGGCTTAGTATTATTGGAGAAGTGGGAGAAGTGTGGCTCAATGATTAGAGTGGCAGACCCTGATGCAGAGGTCTAGCCCGGGACCAGGGTTCAATTCCCCGCCTCTGCGAGTCTTGGGCTCAAAATTCCACGGACCTGATAATTCTTGCCTCGGTGCCTATTCCAATCATGGAGTCACACTCTGCAACTCTGGGCAATAGCTTGCTTAATCTCCACAACGGCCCCCACAACGCTAAGGATGCCTGGCCTCCACCTTGGGGGTGCCCAGGAGTGGACGCCTCACAGGGAAAGCCAGGATGGGTTCCACAGTGGTATTCGTACAAGCGCCTTGAGACCCTTGTGGGTGAGTAGTGCGCTATACAAGTATCAATTTTATTGACAGTCATATTATAGTTGTTAAAAATATCGATTTTTTATAGTGTTTTAAGTGTTAGTATATGTTTTAAAAGTATGTACTATTTTTGTAATGTATGTATTGAATTTTATATAATTACATTTTTGTGTAATTTTATTCCGTAGCAGGTTGTGGGTTTATAGGGGAATAGGTTGGGAAGTAATTTAATCATAGTAAATTAAATATACATTTTTAGGAATTATTATTATTTTTTTTAGTTCTTTATGTCGATTAATTAAAATCATAAAAGACAATGCAACATACAAAATACAAAAACATCTTCTGCAATTAAAATATATAAATAATTAAGAACGCATTTGGATCTAACATTTCATATGTTTCATATAAGCGCAATTTAAAAAAAAATACTTTAAAATAGTAAACAATATATAATATAAGAACAAGCCCTACACAAAGATTGTGATTATGGAAGTCTCCTTTTGTTTTGCCGGGCTGCTGCCACCAAAAAACTGGCTACACTAAAAGTAACCTGGACAGAACTAAGCAATTGTAGATGTAAAAGGGCAGGCCTTACTTGAACAAAGCCAGATTCCCGCAAGATTGGATATAAGAATTTTTTACGTGCCTCCAGGTAGTGCTCACAGAACATTACCAGGTGGAGTGTATCCTGTAAGGAGAAGCTATCACAGGTACAAGGTGCAGTGTCTTCAGGTTTCCCCCATTTAGGATATAAACCTAACGTGAGATGGATAAGATTGAACCTGAATCTAGTCAGGAGAAAGCAATGGAAAGGCTTCGTCACATACGTTAGATACGGTTCAATCCCTGGGGAAGTTAGTAAACCAAAAGTCGATCTCACCGTTGGTTTTCTAATTTCTACCTCCTCCATTTCCGCCTCCAACAAGTTGCGAAAATTGTGCTTGATCCACCCTATATCCTCCTTCTTAATGCCCTGTGGCGATGAATACAATTCGGGTCGACCCAGCCTGTCGCATGCCGCTCTAACATAAGACAGCCATGAGACCCTATCCGCCTTCTCAAGGGCAACACAATCTCTCAGTATCAGGTGGTTAAGGGAGATCTCCTCGTTCAGCCAGGTTTTAACCCACCGAATCAATGGGACCATTTGTAAATAGTCTGACACATAACCCAGTCCCAGTTCGCAGTGTGTAGAAAATGTAGGGGATGATTGAGGGAGGGACAAGAGGGATCTGAGGAACCTGTTTTCTACAGTTTGTATCTTTGATGGAACTACATAACCCCAAATGTCTGCACCATAGGAGGCAATTGCCAAACACTTTGATTTATAAATATTTAGCATTGCTTCCATGGGTCTTGCTCCCAATCTCTTGGAGAAGTTCAAAAGAGCTGTGGCAGATCTTGTGACAACGTTGCTCTTTTGCTGCATTTGAGGGCCCCAGTTCCCCTTCTCGTCAAATAAGACTCCCAAATAAGGGAAAGACTGCACCCTCGACATTTCTATACCATTGCACGTGAAGGTTTTAACTTTCAGATTTGTATTCCGGGCACCGGCGACCATTACATGGGACTTTGATGTGTTAACCTTCAAATCCAGGGCTTCCATGAAACTGCCAAAGTGATCCAACAGCCTCTGTAGGCCCATGCCCGTGCGTGCGAGTAGGACAGCGTCGTCCGCGTACAGGAGGACCGGGAAATCCGTCCCACCTATACGCGGAATATCTAATGTAGCCAAGTCCAGTGATTTATCAAGGGCATTGAAATAGATGGTAAAAAGAAGAGGGGCTAGAATACAGCCTTGTCTGACCCCCCTTCTAGAACTAAATTGTTCAGTACACCGGCCATCCCTCGTCACCCTAACAGAGGCAGACAGGTCTTGATGAAGGACAGCTAAAAAATTAACCAAGGACTCATCCATACCCATCTCCCGCAAAATAAACCACAGTTTTGAATGATTAACTAAATCAAAAGCAGAAGATAAATCCATGAAACCCAAGTAGAAAAGTTCCTCCTTCACGGCTGTATATTTGCTTATAAGGAGGTATAAGTTTAGACATTGGTCCATGGTGCCCCTGTGGGCTCTAAAACCATACTGGAGGTTATAGAGGACCCCCCTATCTGCAAGCCAATCCCCCAATCTCTCTAGGATGACCCTGCCCAAGATTTTAATGGCTGAGTACAACAATGAGATTGGCCTGTAACAGGCGGGGTCCCCTCTGTTACCCTTTTTAAAAATAGGGACAATGACAGATGAAGACCAAGAGGATGGGAAACCCGCGGTACAAACCGCATTAAATAAATTGGTCAAGATTTTGGCCCAAAATTGTGGATACTGGATGTACATATCTGCAGGAACCCCGTCCGGGCCTGGGGCCTTATTTCTACTTGACTCTTTGATAGCCCTTACTACCTCAGCCAAGTGGAATCTGACAGGCATACCTGCCGGACAGAATCAACATCGGCAAATGCTGGCCCTCTCTGATCTATGTCATAAATGCTTTTAAAGTGTTCAAGCCAGCTCTCGTCGGGGATTATACAGTCCGTATCTAGGTTCTCCTGGTCCGAGAAAAATGGCTGATTAATAACAGCCCAGAATTTCCTGCTGTCCCTTCTCACATCCGTGCATAGCAGATTTTCCCAAGCCTCCTCCTTGATTTGCCTCTTGCGAGTATTGATTGCGATTTTATAATCTTTCCGGAGGTCTGCGACTAGGGATCTATTCCTCGGTCTAACTTTAAGTTCCTTTAATAGGGCACTATGAGCAATTGTGCAGTTTTTATCGAACCATTTGTAGGCCCTCCTTGTATGGGAGCTATCACCCGCCTCGAGGTCTTTGGTGATCTGCTTGCACACTGCTACATAGGCATCAACAACGTCAACACCTGCAGCAGTGTTGTCCAAGCATACAGCCAGGTTGGCCTCACTTTTGAGTGCGAGTTCCAAAAAAAAACTTCTGGGACAATCCTATTCCATTCTGATTCCTAAAAATGACAAGATCAACTTCCAGCAGAACCGGGTTATGGTCCCTGAAGGCTGAAGTCACTACACTATAGATCAAGGTTTTAGTCAAAACACCAGGGGATAAAAAAATATAGTCAATGACGGTATTTGCCCCTCTCCCTATAAAGGTTGGGACTCTCGCCTCATCGTTACCGGTGCCTGGTTCAAATAAGTTCATGTTTGAGAGGAGACCCTCTAAGGCCTCTCCCTCCTTACTGTGCTCAAAATGGGGGACCCCCTCATAAGGAGACCCTCCATGAACTTCGTTATAGCAGTCCCACAAGCAGGGATGTATGTTAAAATCTCCCAGAAGAACCACCTCTGGGGCAGAAGAGAGATCGTGTTTGTAGACTGACAAAAAATGCTCCAGGGCGCTCAAATGCTCATTAGTAAGTGAGCCCTCCCTTGAGTTATAAAAGTTAATAAGTAGCAATTTCTGTTGGTCAGAAATGGCCCATTCAATTATAAGAAAATTCAGAGAGGCAGTTTCTTAAAAACCCCTGGCAAATTCAGCGAAAGAAGGATAAGCAGTCCCCCTTTGGATCTTCCTATTAGTCCAGGAACTGCAGGGACTGAAAAACTAAGATACCCATCTAGTGAGAAGCTAGGAGAGGTATCCCAAGTCTCCTGAAGAGCTAGAATATCATGGTGCTTGATGGACTCCAACCAAATAGGGTCTGTGGCTTTAGATCTGATAGCTGCCACGTTCCAGGTCAAAAATTTACATGCCAGCCTCTGGGGGTCAACCTCAACCCTCTCCTCCATCGAGCTATGGGGTAGTCAATCGTTCATATCCATTGAGGCCAATCGGGAGAAGCGATTAGTGAGACCTATATTTGCTGTATGTAGGTCAC
Source organism: Lissotriton vulgaris (assembly GCF_964263255.1). Taxonomy (NCBI): domain Eukaryota; kingdom Metazoa; phylum Chordata; class Amphibia; order Caudata; family Salamandridae; genus Lissotriton; species Lissotriton vulgaris. Next base: position 579,596,673 of record NC_141699.1, on the reverse strand, counting down.
CCTGCTGAACAACCACCAGATCATTGGAAGATCCCTGTGGTCTGGTACTGGATCAGTGTTAGCAGGACCCAGCCCCAGCTCCTTCTCGGCGTTTGCTATTTCCTTGGTCAGAACGCCCACAGCAGATGTCAAGTAGGAAATTACAGATTCCGATTTCCTAGGAATCTTAGCGTTTTTACCTTCATGCTCACCCCAGCACAACTGCTTGCGCTTCCCCATTGCAGATGTAAATGGGGTGGCCCAGCCCGGCCTCAGACGTCCTTGGACGGCCACAGATGGCCCGGCATTGCCCAGGGTTAGCCCGGCGCACACCCGCGCGCATCCCGTGCTGCGGTATGCCCTCCTCCAGATATGGGGCAGTTGGCGGGTTGTGGGCGGGGCTGTCAATCAAGGCGGGACCAGGTGTCAATGGTCTAGCAGGGACTCCTGGGATAGTGAGTCCCTGCTCACGCCTGCCTCAGCCCTCGCGTTGGTGCTTTCTGCCCCACTGTCCCTTCTCCGCTCTTTCAGCACGTCTGTGCTCCCAGTGTCTGCAGGCGATGAAGTGGCACCCGCGTAGCGGGTGCCGCGAAGAGTTGCGGTGTCCAGATGACCCATCAGCAATAAGGTATGGCTAAGGGTGGGCGTAAAATCCGTTTCGCGGGCGAACTTGCGGATTTTCCGCGATTTTGCGATCCGCGAATCTCGTGAAATCGCGGTAAAATCCGCGAATCAGCGGGGACGAATTTTCAGCCAAGCAAGGGTTACAGCAGCAGGTGCAAAAGTTGAACCTAATTTCTTTGTGACCTTTTACAAAAGGGTTACAAACAAATTAACTTCAACTTGGACACCTGCTGCTAATTGCTTCCTGGCGCCTCGTTATCTACTTGCAACTATTCTCTGACCCTGCTCTGACCCTTGAAGCAGGGTCAGAGAATAGTTACAAGTAGGCAACGAGGCACCTGTCCAAGGAATTAAACCTCATCAGGAAGCACTTACAGATATAAAAAACAGGAAGAAGGGAGAGGATGGCAAATACACCCATTTTGAGTTGTCAGGAGGGGTTAAACTAAAAGAGACCTTTACAGCACAATTTTCATATGCATTTGCTAAAAATAAAAAACTGTATGTTCTGTAGGGGCAACTCAGGAATCTGGCCCTTCAGAGATCCGGCCTTTCTTTCTTTCTCTCGCTCTCTCTCTCCCTCTCTCTTTCCCTCTCTTTCTCTATCTATCTATCTATCTATCTATCTATCTATCTATCTATCTATCTATCTATCTCTCTCTCCCTCTCCCCTAAATGACTGCATGGGTAACTTCGCTATGCAAGTGGCTCGCGAAGATGCAAAAAGCCCCGCGAACACGCAAAAAACCCAGCGAACACGCAAAAAACCAGCGAACACGCAAAAAACCAAAAATCCGCAAATTCGCACAAATTCGCGAATTTTGCGGATCGCGAATTCGCAAATTCACAAATTCGCAGATCGCGAATTCGCAAAATTCGCCCATGCTTAGGTATGGCAGCGTTCCTCGTTCAGTTATTAATTACTTTTAATTTTATTTAGGGTTTTAGTTCTGTAGTGGGTTGTGGGTTTATAGGGGAATAGGGTGGGAAGTAATTTAATTGTAATTAAGGAATTATTTATTTTTATATATTGGTATTGATAAATAATTTATTGTTAATTATTTATTATTAGTAATTAATTTTCATTAATTGGTATTTAATTGTTATTATTTGATTCAGTGGTAATTATATTAATTGTATTAATTTATTATTCGGAGCGGGTTGCAGGTTGTGGGTTTATAGGGGAATAGGGTGGGAAGTAATTTCATTGTAATTAAGTAATTATTGAAATAATTTGTGTGTGTTGATAATTAATTTACTGATAATGAATTATTAATTGGTAATTTCTTTTTATTACCTATTCATTTTTGATATCGAAAATTAATTTTTGGGTTAATTAATGATTAATAGGTAATTGATTTTCAATAATTAATATGTATTGGTATTCATAATTAATTAATTATAAAATAGCTTATAATTGGTAATTATTGTGTAATAATTTTTCATTGATATTGATAATTATGTATATTTAATTAATAAATAATTATTTTCCCTAATGTTAGTAGGAATAGTAATGTTTACCCCTACGCTATCCAACACTTTCCCTACTGTTGCACTCTTTGGAGAGGGAATAGTAAATTATTCCTACCCGCTATCCAACACTTTCCCTACTGATGCTCTCACTGAAGTGGGAACAGTAATTTTTACCCCTTCGCTGTCCAACACTTTCCCTACTATTGCACTCTCTTGAGTGGGAATAGTAATTTTTACCCCTATGCTATCCAACACTTTCCCTACTGTTGCACTCTGTGGAGTGGGAGGAGTAATTTTTACCTACCCGCTATCCAACGCTTACTCTACTGTTGTACTCAATGGAGTGGGAATAGTCATTTTTACCTACCCGCTATCCAACACTTTTCCTACTGTTGCACTCACTGGAGTGGGAATTATAAGTTTTACCCCTATGCTACCAAACACTTTCCCTACTGTTGCACTCTTTGGAGTGGGAATAGTAATTTTTACCCTCCCGCTATCCAACACTTTCCCTACTCTTGCACTCTCTGGAGTGGGAATAGTAATTTTTACCCCTATGCTATCCAACACTTTTCCTACTGTTGCACTCACTGGAGTGGGAATAGTAATTTTTACCCCTACGCTATCCAACACTTTCCCTACTGTTACACTCACTGGAGTGGGAATAGTAATTTCTACCCCTATGCTATCCAACACTTTCCCTACTGTTGCACTCTGTGGAGTGGGAGGAGTATTTTTTACCTACCCGCTATCCAACGCTTACCCTACTGTTGTACTCAATGGAGTGGGAATAGTCATTTTTACCTACCCGCTATCCAACACTTTTCCTACTGTTGCACTCACTGGAGTGGGAATAGTAATTTCTACCCCTATGCTATCCAACACTTTCCCTACTGTTGCACTCTGTGGAGTGGGAGGAGTATTTTTACCTACCCGCTATCCAACACTTACCCTACTGTTGCACTCACTGGAGTGGGAATAGTCATTTTTACCTACCCGCTATCCAACACGCACTCTCTGGAGTGGGAATAGTAATGTTCATCCCTACACTATCCAACGCTTTTCCTACTGTTGCACTCACTGGAGTGGGAATAGTAATTTTTACCCTCCAGCTATCCAACACTTTCTCCACTGTTACATTTGGTGGAGTGGAAATAGTAAATTATTCATTCCTGCTATCCAACACTTTCCCTACTGTTGCACTCACTGCAGTTGGAATAGTAATTTTAACCCCTTCGCTGCTGCCGCGATTTTACCGCTGTGCGGTAAACAAAAGAACAGGGCAGGGCCGTGACAAACCCCAGCCGTCATCAGCACATGCCCACCGCGGGGCGTGACGGCTGGGGTTCGTCACCAGCATGGGAGGGGTTAAATAAAAATGCATCTTTATTTGTTTTATTACATTAACTAGCAGCCCGTCCCGAAGTTGTCCTGGTATGAATTGCTGCCGGCCAGTAGTGTATTGTTTTGTAGGATTTCGTTTTGATAGCATTTCCTATCTGTGACAGGTCTGTGAAATGCTCCGATTCACAGTGCACTGCTGATGCACTTAAGAGTGCGCATTCAGTAGTGTGTGAACTCGAGTTTCCCTACTTTATTTTTCCTTGCAATATTATATAGCGCGAACTCGACAACATGGCATGAGCACAATTTACATTACAGAAGAACACATTCATTTGTGGTAGGCACGGGGAGACAAAGCAACTTGCCTGGAATCACAGGATGTTGAGCTGATGCCGAGATTCGAACATAGCTCCCCAGCTTTAAAGTTCGCAATTCTAGAACTTGTGGCAGGAGGTGTGTCTAAAAGTGTATGTCGGTGCTGGCCATCAATAAAAGAGACCTGTGCATTTTTCAAATGGGTGGTGAAAAAATATGAGTATGTTGCTGGAAATGTGGGCCGCCGTGCCACCAATGTACTTACCGGGGGAGGGTAAACACCCATTACTCCGCAACTTTCTTTCCGCATACCATCACTCCGCATACTTTCATTACAAAAGTACCATGACTCCGCAATGCCATTATAACGCATGGCATTACATTTTATATGCTTTTACCACGCATACATTTACAACGAAATTCATTGTAAATGCATGAATGGTAAAAGCATGTTTTTTAAAATGTTTGGATAAGGTAAGTATGGGTATAGGGGTATATGTTTTGGGGTACTGAGGTATATGTTTTGGGGTGTTTGGGTATTTTAAGGGTTCAGATATAGTTTTGGGTTATGGGGTACAGGGGTAGTTTGAGGGTTTAGGGATAGGTATGGGTTTTGGGGTACAGGGGTATTTTTAGGGTTCAGGGGTAGGTTTGAGTTTTGGGGTACAGGGGTATTTTTAGGGTTCAGGACTAGGTGTGGGGTTTGGGGTACAGGAGTATTTTAGGGTTTAGGGGTAGGTTTGGGGTCTGGGGTACAGGGTTATTTTTAGGGTTCAGGGCTAGGTTTGGGTTTTGGGGTACAGGGGTATTTTTAGGGTTCAGAGGTAGGTTTGGGTTTTGGGGTACAGGGGTATTTTAAGGGTTCAGGGCTAGGTTTGGGTTTTGGGGTACAGGGGTATTTTAGGGTTCAGGGTTAGGTTTGGGTTTTGGGGTACAGTGGTATATTTAGGGTTCAGGGCTAGGTTTGGGTTTTGGGGTACAAGAGTATTTTTAGGGTTCAGGGGTAGGTTTTGGGTTTTGAGGTGCAGGGGTATTTATAGGGTTCAGGGCTAGGTTTGGGTTTTGGGGGACAGGGGTATTTTTAGGGTTTAGGGATAGGTTTGGGTTTTGGGGTACAGGGTATATTTATAGGGTTAAGATGGGTTAGTGTTTAAGGTGTTGGGGTATTTTAAGGAGTAAGGGTGGGTTATGATTATGGGGTGCAGGGGTATTTAAAGGGAGCAGGGTGGGATTAGCGCACAATATGGCATGAAGGGCGGAACGTACCACACGCCCCAGCGTTTGTCACGCCCCCAGCACACGCCCACAGCACAACGCAGACACGCCCACAAGGGACTACTTTGCTGGCACGGTTCTTTTACCTTTTAAATGTATATGGTGCGCGTCAAAGGTTTGGGCTCTCTCTTTATTATATTAGTATAGATTATTTATTAATTTTAAGATTAGTTAAGTATTTTTGAGTATGTTTTACTTAACTATATTCATTATTTCATTATTTTACATTACTTTTAAGACATTTAAAAAATTAGATATTTTTACAAACTTTATTATTTACAAAGATATGTTTGGATTCGATATTTTTGTACTTACCTGTTTGTATATAAGAAGTCGATATTCTGGCATTCTATATTTTTTCATCGATATTTTTGCCAGTCGATATTTTGCTCCTCGATATTCTGTCAGTGATTCTTTGGAGACATCTCCAAAAATCCACAATGGGTGTAGAATATTCAACAAACAGCCAATTTGCTTACACAGTTTAAAAAATATACCTCTAGTATATGTACCAGTCACAGAAGTAGCTAACTTCGAATCTCGCAACTACTAAACCAACAAGGAAAAAGTAAGTCCCCGATCGGGCTATTTAAAAAACACTTGGGGCATCATTAGGATGGTGGGCGGATTTTGTTCTCCCGCCATCCTGACGTACAAAGGGACCGCCCACCATAAGTGCGGCAGTCCCGTGGGGGTAATCTGAATGCGCCGCCCACACTGGCGGATGCATCCTGCATTTTCAACATTGTGGTGGGCGGTGCTTTCACCACCGCCGGCCGCAATGCCAAAAATGCATGTTGTGCATTTGCATGTACAATGTGGCAGGCACCGCGCGGTGACTGCCATGTTGTGCATGCAAATGCACATGTGCACCCCCCACCCCCCAGAATCCCTTGGGGCCCGCTACGGGCCCCCAATGTAAAATACTGCCTGCCTTTCCGTGGCAGCAACAGCAAATCCTGATATGGATGGCGGTGTCATATTAAAAGCTCTTCTGACTCATCGACCGGGCGGAAAACTGGCAGACGGTCTTTCCGTCCTCCGGGGTACCCCTCACCATAGTAATATGGCGGGGGAACTGGCATGCAGGTGGGAGAGAATGTCGGGCGAATTGCCACCGCCATGCGGGCGGTGGTGATCCGCCCGACATTCTAATGGGCCCCTTGGTTTGGCAGTCTGCTCTCAGGGCCAGACTGGCTACCGGGCATTTTGGCATTCTGCAGAGCAGGGGCCTGATTTTGTTGATGGGGACCTGTGTGTCACTGTTGATTTCGAAGCACACGCAGGTCTCCATCTACAAAATTATTCCCCACTGCAGTGGCATCAGCCCCCAGCTCTGCAGAATGCCTAAATGCCCGGTAGCCAGTCCGGCCCTGTCTGCTCTGCTCTGGGGGCAGGTGCCAACCCAAGTTTCAAACACGGTGGTGGAATGTCTATGTGGCCACCATACCCCAACAAGCAAAAACAAACAGCACAATAGTAGGATGACACAACAATTCCAAGCCATATTAGGCCAAACACATCCTACACTATACCACTTCATAAAAAGCCTAAAGAAAGAAGAAAATTACTAAAAACAAAAATTAGAATAATCTTTGCACAAAGTAAAGTTAGAATATCTAAACATACCAAAGAAATTTACAAAATGCTACAATGCGGAGTAATAATCTTTATAAATAACAAAGGTCAGCAATAACACTTCCATGACTCACCCGGCAATCCAACTTAAAATGAAATACAACCTAAACATATTATATGTATTCATAATTATTATTTAACTTATTTGTATTAATCATTGTTATTTAATTGTGTATAAAAAAACATTTCCAGTAACACTGATAAATAAAAATAATGTTTAATAAAATAAATAAATAATTCCAAACAATAAATAGCAATCTCAAATTTTTAAAATACAAAGAATGCACATTTAAAGAAAAGGAATAGTTAAACAAAAGTACAACCTTGTCTAACATGTATCCCCCAAAAATACATATTAAAATCAATGTATGGTTCAGTAGCAGATGTCCATGATACCTTTGCACTTCACCAATAAAAAATCTGTAAAAATCTGGACACAATAACCCATAAAAATGGAAAAATGAAATAGTCAAAAAGTAAATCCACATAACCATTACACAGTGCCAGGAAACCATAAACAAAACAAACAAAATAAAATGAAATACAGTCATAAAAAAACTAAATATAAAAGGAAATTAAAATAGTAATTTTGAATAAAATATAACCCAAATATAACCAATATAATTTTGCATCCAAAAATTAAGAAAGACTTTTGCTCTGACAATAAAAACCTGTAAAACAAGAGCATACCCAGCCGCACATAACATATACTCCAAAAAAGTGATACGCTGTAAAAAACACATTCAACAACAATAGTACAATCAAAAAAATAAATAAGTAAACTAACTACACTAGACATACTACACTAACGCCTAACTCCGTTAACTAAAAAAAACACAAAACACCAAAACATACTAAAGTACACTACGACAACAATCTAACCCATACCTACCAACCCATACATACCGACACCTACCCATATTAGCCCTAAACCTCAACCCCAAATAATAACTCAAAATTGCTCTTACATTTTCTGTAAACCAGCAACAGGGAACTGCAACTAGCAGGAACACAAATCCACTAACAATGATGTTAATACACTAAAAGGCTATAGATAGTTGTAAAAAAAAAGATGGCAGCTGATTAGAACTAAAAAAAAGATTATGTTATAATAGAAATAAATGCAAAGTTGATAAGAAATATGAAGCGTATGTGTTAAAAATTATTGCAAAAATATGAAATCGCATGAAATGCAATACATATGTGAAAAATAAGGTACGAAATATATATTAAATAGTACTATACAATGATGATATTAAGCTAACAAAGATAATTACTAAATTATAAAAAATATATATAATTAAAAAAATGTAATCAAAATTATATACATTAAAAGATATAAATTGCATTACACCGCATGTAATTATCTGAACTAGATACTTATATATGTAAACATTAGAATTTGCAGTGCAACATTATTAGCATAAAAAAATTAATATTGAAAATTTATTGTACAAAACAGTATGTACAAGAATGCTTTTTCGTATTGTTTAGTAATAAATAAGGCTCCAGGTTTTCAGTTTTTACTTATTTGTACAGATAATTACACACAGAAAAAAAATGATTCTCGTCTGTATTTATTTTTAAAAGCGGAAAAATTCAGAAAAGTGTGCTTCTTGTCGGTGACTCTCAATGCTGTTTTAGCTGAGCAGATAGGCAGCATAGGTAGTTAAAAATAGGGTTAGATTTCCCTAAATCTAGGTGTAAGGTAACAGATATTTGCATTATATTGCCCATATTTACCTGAAGGTATAGTGTTTTGGTATATTTGGGTGCTGAATTTGCTAAAACGCAACTAGCAGCAAAGTATGAGTGCATGTTTATCAGTTAAATACATTTTGAAAATATATCATTTTATGACTCCATATATTCGCAAATAACAAAATAAATATGGATAAATACCAATAAGATGGACAAAAAATATATATGGATTAATACAGATGGAAATGTTAAAATAATAAATACCATAAAAGTGGGAGCCCTAATAATACATTTATTGAAAAGCATATATGTGTTGTAATTTATTTAGAAATGTGTATATATAATATATATTCAACTGTACAAGTGTATTATTAAAATGACAAAACAACTAACACAACAAAAGAATCAACACAGCAAAACATACCCTATCACTTTCTACAACACATTATCCATTAAAACTAAAATCTTTTTGGGAGCACATTAGCATTAAAAGCATAACACATACTGATCCCATCTCAATGTACAGCATATTGGCAAACTTGTTGGAGATGGAACGGGTCATTTCATTTCATTAAACTTTATTCGGTTCACATAATAGGAAGCCATAAAAGTTACATAATACCAATAAATTACAAATCATCTGTAAAAATATGCAAGACACAAAAAAATCCCAGACGTACATTACAGTTATTCCAATATATATTCAATAATTAAAAGGAGGAGGGCATCACATTGATTCAGTTGTTTTAAAAATTAATTCATAAAATATATCATCCAAGTCCCTTAGGGTTCCAAACATTTTCTGTACCTTAGCGAACATTTCAGAAAACCAGCCACAAACGGAATACATTCTGGTTTTAATAGATGTGAAAAGTAGAGAGCGGGGCGTACCTGTAAATAATTTCACTTTTTTAAAAGAGATTTTAAAAAGAGCTTCCTTGGGGTTTCATAAAATTTACAAAAGAACACAAAGTGCAGCAGATCCTGTGGAGACATATTGTCGCAGCCACAGGGTGCTAGCACTTTGCCTTTGTGACTCCCCTTCGGAACAGCTAATAAAAGATGGAAATAATCCATTTTAAACCTGATTAGTAAAAAGCGCTCATGGGCAGATAACGGCCACAATAAATATGGCTCCATTTCTAGTGATGACTTAAGCATCATGTGCTTACGGACACTATTCTTTAACAGTTCTGTCTCCTCTCTTTTCATGTTTTTTGCGCATGATAAAAGAGTGTTTCACAAAAGCCACATCTGCCCTAGTAATACAATCAGGTGTTAAAAACAGGTCTGGATGCCCCAGCTCACTAAAGCACCCCTTTAAATACTTTAACCACAGTATGTCAGTCATGTGGTCCAGGCTTAAAGTCTCTTTTAGTAATTATTGAGTAAGGTCTAAATTTTCATTTAACCAACATTTGAGCCAGAAAAGTAATGGGCGCATAGCCAGAATGTCACATATATATGTAAGGCCAGTTTCTTGATGAACAATTAAGTTCGCAGTCCCTTTAGGAACACCCAGCAACTGATTTAAAAAGTGATTTTCCGTCACCAGTATCCCCTCTAGACCAGTATACCCCCATAATTTGCTCCCGTAGCTAGCTATCAACACACTCTTAGCTTGATAGATCTTCAACATTGCAGCCACTGGGCGGTTGCCCATTTTAGCTGCAAAGTTAAATATTGCTGAATTTGACCTGGTCACCTCTCCCATTTTCTTTCTTAGCAATGCGCGCCAATTCAGAAGGGGTCAAATATGGTATTCCCACTCCCATCAAAAGAATTGTGGGGAGGAGTCAGAACCTGATGCGCTCAGGTTTACTATTCCCACACCCATGCAAAGAAATTTGGAGAAAGTATTGGACACTGAAATGGTCAGATGTACTATTTCCACTCCAATATTTTCCACTTTGGAGAAGGTATTGGACAATAAAGGTGTCAAAAGTACTATTTCCTCTGCCAATCTAAACCATTTTGGGGAAGCTGTTGGATACTGAAGAAGTCAGAATTAATGTTTCCACTCCATTCTAAACCACTTAGAGGAATGTGTTGGACAATAAAGTGTTCAAATCTGCTACTCCAACAGCGATGTAAACTATTGGGCATATTAACAATGAAATGTCTGAGCTGCACCAAATTTGGTAGCTTCATGCTCTGACATTTCCAAAACGAAGGGATGTGCCGTATTTACACCAATACAGCGCACCCCTGTGTTTTTCCTAGCCCTGGCAACTAAAATTAGCTGCCTAGCGCCAACGCAGGCACCCTTGTTGCAAGGGTGCCTGCATTGCAGAGAATATTTGTTTATGTGCAGGAAGGGACACCTTAAACAATCATTAATGGCGTTTTGCTCTTTCTATGGGTATAGAAAAAGCAAATACAAGGATAAATAAACATATTTGTCCTCATTTCGCCATCCTAACACCTGGTATGGGATGGTGTTAGTTTTTGGCGCTGCCTCAGATGTACATATCATTGTAATCTGGGACAGTGTCAAAAAGTAATAGGTGTTTTACGGTGGAAACCCAACAGCAACCCTCATCGCACACCCCTTTCACATTAAGTGATGCGTGTAATGGGGCCATATTTACAAGGCGGCGTTAAGCCACAAAAAGTGGCTTAAGGGAATTTTGTAAATATGGACAAGGGCCTAGCGCCACTTGAACGTTGCTAAAAGTGACGTTCTGGTAGCGCTATCCCCTTGTAAATATACCACTATGTTTAGGAAACTATCCCAAATTAAAGCAAAGAAATCCCCGATTATAAGCCATTCTTTAACAAGTTAAAACTACTATAATATTGCTATTCACTAAGTCACCTAAAAATAAATAAAATAATATATTTAAGACCAGCTAAAATATCACATGAAGTATTGCAACTAAAAGTTATACCACATTTGCACATATTCTCTTAAAAAACAATATATACCAGCATTAAAAAAACATAAATAAAAGCATTACATAAATTAATTAAACATTAATTAACAAATACAAATAAAATAAAACATTTACAATGTTAAATATAGTAATAAAGTTTAGTCACATAATATATAAAGTATGTAAAAATATAATCTGTATATTATTTTAATATAGTTAGTGACTTATTAAGTTATATAATAAATAACCAACATTAAAATATCTTTAAACATTTTACAATTAATATAATAATTAATAATTAAGACAAAAAATCCGACATACATATATAATATAGCAAAAGCCAAATATGATACAAAATATAAACACCAAACTAAAATGTAAAACAATCGTGTTCAAAATATAAAAAAACAAAATTCCAATTTTAACAAAATTGCTAAATATATACAATATATAGTTAAATATAAAGTGTTCTTTAAATGTGATTTAATAAAATAAAACATGAATATATAGATATTTATATATATATATATATAGAGAGAGAGAGAGAGAAATATATATATATATATATATTGATATCGACACATATCTATATTTATCTATCTATCTATCTATCTATCTATCTATCTATCTATCTATATATATATATATATATATATATATATATATATATATATATATATATACACTAGCAGCCCGCCCCAGCGTTGCCTGGGGCAGAAAGGGGCTGGGGGCAGCATTTGAGGCTTGCGTGCACTCCCGCCCCGGCCCCCGCCCGCCAAGACATTGTCTGTGTCCCGGAGCCTGCGCCTTACCTCAGCCGCCGTTGTTCAGGGCCAACCTCCCGCCCCCCTCCCCCTCCCGCCCGGGCCCGGCCCGGCCCCCTCCCGCCCCGGCCCGGCCCCCTCCCACCCGTGTCCCGGAGAGCCTGATCCTTACCTCAGCCGCTGGTCCCGATCCAGGCGCCCCGCCCGCACAGGCCGCCACTTCGCCCAGCAGCAAGCAGGGCCGCGCCAGTCCTCCCAGCAGGTCGCGATCTTCGCCGCCATTTCAGGAAGTGTTCAGGAAGTGTTGGGAGCGCAAATGATGTCATCACGCAGACGTCGCGACCGGCGCTACTTGCAAGGGACTACTTTATTTTTATTTCTAAATGTTTTAAACAATGTATATTTTTTATTTTTAATAGCCTATGTCCTGCTTGCCCTGAGGTTTTCAAAGATGTCTTGGGTGTTTTGATTGGTGGTGTACTTTTCGAGTTTACCTGGCTCAAAGGACACAGTTCTCTCTTTATAATAGTAGTATATATATATATATATATATATATATATATATATATATATATATATATATATATATATATATATATATATATATATATATATATATATATATATATATATATATATATATATATATATATATATATATATATTTTTTTTAATATATATATATATATATATACAAAAACAGAACCAGAGAACTCTGGGTAGTTCCCAAGTTTGGGTGGAAAGCAGCTCCAATATAGAGCACTCTCAACACCAGCGACACTCTAAATTTGCTCACTTCAAATGTCCGGTTTTCTCTCAAAGTCTTTAACCCCTTAAGTGCTGCTGACGGCCAACGGTCGTCAGCAGCGCTACCTCCCCAGTGCTGCGCACGACCATTGGACGTCCATTCAGCACTGGTTCCAATGGACAGCGCAGCACTGGGGAGGGATGTTTACACGCAGCTAAGGTGTTAAGCATAGGATTAGCAGAGTGCAACCCATGCAGAGAGAGAAAGGGACAAAGTGGCATATGTACAAGAGTCAACGTCTGCTTAGCGGCACTCTTCTGACGGTTTTGCTGCAATATTTCCATCGCCATATGTACAAGCTGTTGCTAACCTCTGTTAGGGGCAGTTTACTGGAGAAAACATCCATAGTAAAGAGCGCCACTTCTATTAGCGATAATGACATGCAAGGGAAGCGTTTCCATACAAAAACGCTGTAAACCTCACTTTGCGATATGGACAAGGGAATCCTTGAAGGTAGGAGGACCTAAAAACTGCCTCTAACTGCAGTTAGAGGCAGTTTTTTAACACCAGAAAATAGCTGGTCTTAAAAATGGTGATAAAACCTGGGGCCTCAGTTCCGCAGGTTTTGATGCTGGACAGCCCTGCAAGCAATGTTGCTGCGCTGACCTGTGACAAAACTACAGGGCAGGAATGCGCACCCTCAGTAAGATAGTGTGCATTCCTGGGCCTCAGTCATGCAGTGATGCGACAAGACAGTGGTGCAACACTTTCCACTACGCTCTTCTTGCGACACCATGGATGCGCTGTGTTCACTGGACAGCGCTCCATGGCGCAAGTAATGACAGACACGTCTGGAATCCTGGCGAATCTGTCTGCCGCAAAGTCACGCAGTGCTGCAGTTGTGTCACAAGCATGATGCACCTCCAGCATCACATGGGGCCAGCCTATGCTTGTGACTCTGCGTCATCCTTACGCCTGCCATCAGGCAGGCGTAAGGTACTGACGCAGTGCTGTCCTACAATTGTCGCAGTGAACTCTGAGGGATTTCACTGTGCCACTCCTATGAGGCCTTGTCGCGTGGGAACGCACACCATTCATACATCATACCTTATGCAGGTATGATGTGGCACAGGGCTTCACAGGGCCACGCATATACCTAAATGCGCCACTTTGCAAATACGGTGCAACGTGGTGCTAGTTTTGCCTGGTCCATTCTTGAGGGGTGTCAGAGTGTCGAACAGTTGTAGATCCATCGGTGGCTGTTGCACGCTGCCATGTCATCTTCTGTAAGCACTGGCGGAGTGGTGGTGCTGAGGGAGTTAACAAGACGTTCTTCGGTGGCCTTGAGCCAGCTTTGAGGGAGGGTGATGATGGAGGTGATGTACGGTGGGCATGGTGAAGACGTGATGTATACAATGATGATCAGTCCAGGAGAGTCCGGTGGTGTGGCTGTAGTTAAGTTCCCACTGGCGGAGGAGACATGCTCGACCGTGTGCCCTGCTATGTGGCTTGCTGTGGTGACTAGCTGCTTGATGTTGATGTTGGGGAGCTTCCCTATGTGGAACTTGAGTTCACCGAGTAGGATGTCGGCGGTGAATGGAAGAGCCAGGGGTGCAATTAGATCAACAATGGTATCAGAGATTCGGGGTCCATGACCCAGGGAGGGACCCTGCAGATGAGGGTGGCGCAGAGGATGGGGTTGGTCCGGATATAGAAGTTGAGGTGTTCCATGGTCACCGTTGGGTCATTAGAGTGCGTGGTCAATCGGAGTGTGCATCTGTAGGTGACGTCAATGCCTCCTCCTGGAGGGTCGGGTGGTCCTTGTGGGTGATTTAGTATCTGTCAGTGATGGCAATGGCGGTGTCTGGTCCAGAGGTTGGTCCTGGCAGGCGATGTGGCGTCCAAATTTGATGGCGGTGTGGGTGCTGGCATCGTAGTGGTGGAGTGTTTGAGAGGAAGGGTCCTTGGTGCTGAGAGCGGTCATGGGGCAGATTGACGCAGACAGGCTTGCCTATAGCTTGCCTTTGGCATGGGAGAAGTCCATTACAACGAATGTCTTTACAACGCAACTCCAACAATGCAGGTGCCTTTACATCGCATTCAATTTCAACACATTGTGAGGTCAGTAATGAGGAATTTTGAGGTTTTGGGTGGGTATGGGGTTCAGGTGTTGGAGATGAAATTTGGGGTGTATTATGGGTAACATTTGGAATTTGGGGTGTGTTGTGGGGTCAATTATGACATTTGGAGTGTGCATTTGGGTCATGTTTTATTTTTAGGGTGTGTTTTGGGGGCTCAAATGTGAGATTTAGGGTTCAGGGATTGCTTTGTGGTTCAAGGGTTAGTTTAGGGTTGCACTCACTTTAGTGAGAATAGTAATATTTACATCTCCGCTATCCAACACCTTCCCTACTGTTGCATTATGCCTAGTATTATTATGCATTGTAATGGAGTGCGATGTAATGATATGCATTGTAACTTCATGTATACCTTTGGCACAACAGTGGTACGCCCGTAGAACATGGCCGCACAGCGGCCGCCATTGAAGAATGCTGCGGGGGGACTGGATAGCTGGGAGGTGGCAAATGCTAGAAAGGACACTGAATGGGGTGTGGATGCATGGGGGTGTGAGTGGGTGTTGTAAATATTTAAATGAGAGAAATCTTACCTCAAGGCCGGGTACCTTGTCTTCCTTGCTCCTGCTCTCATGAGTCTGCTTCCAGGAAAAGGAAGTAGGCAGCCAGGCTCCCTCCCCTAAGCCAATCACAATGCTGCAATGCAGCAATGGGATTGGTCTTGGCACCGGGACAAGACTTTCAGCCAGGGGCTGGAGGGGTGGGCATGTTCTCCATGCAGGCTGTAATGCAGCCTGCATTGCGAACAGGACAGTGCCCATGACTGCTTTGGGCGGCCTGAGTGGGCCGACCTAACAGTCATTGCGCACTTTAGTGGGCATGCCACTCTGCCCCTGCCCTGCTCTGTGAGTGGAGCAGCCCTACCCACCCTCCCGCCCGCAAAAGAAACATAGCACAATTACATTAGAAAGTTATCATCATGTGATGAATTTTCCTCTTCTTGCACTGCTTGAAAGCAGTGGGGTGACGCTCTTCTGCCATAGTGGATGTGCTGCTACTGGGCGTGCATCATCTAGAGGTGCTAGGCCTGGTCGACTCGACCCCCGGGCCTCCTCCGATACGGGTCCTACCTTCTCCTTACCTGGACATTGACACCGTGGCACAATCCACTGCACTCTCTTTAAATCTGTGACTCAGCCAGCAGGAGCCTCTGCCAGGTGGGATTTCACAAGCCTAGGTACAGCAGTTACTGACAATTCTGCTGGTGAACCTCCTGATGCAGTTGATGCAGCAGGCCCCCTTAGGCGTGAAGTTGCAGTGCTCCCGCCACTTAAGTTCAGTGCAGCTCTGGGGCCTCACCCTCCACAGCGTCCGGCCAGCCCAACATCATCCGGCCTATGATGCAGAGAGGCACCGCCCACCGTTGGTAATCTCCTCCATGCATCCTGGTGTAGTGATGGATCGTAGTATGCGATGCAGACCTCCCTACATTGGTGCGCAGGAGCTCCTCTACCATTCACAGCTCCAAGGGGCTCAAGGCGGTCTTCTCCCACAGGTCAGCAACGTGCCTCCATACGGCCTGCCAGACGGGTGATCGCCGCACCTCAATGTCTACTGCCATGGCTCATCGACTCCACAGCTCCTCCGCATCCCACTCCAGGCTCCAGACGCTAGTCCAGCGAGGCATCCAACCTCCAGATGCAGGTCTGACGAGGCATCCAGGCTCCAGTCACAGGCCCTGCGAGGCATCCAGGCTCTCATCCTGGATGTTGGGTGGCTTCAGGGGGTTGTTGATATGTGCTGCACTTGTTCCTGGCTGCTCCACTCTGCATTTCATTTTTTTTTGCCTATTTTCTATTGGAGGTCAAAACAAAACCCTTTCAGGCTTAGAGTGATGCATACATTATGCAAAAAAAGAAGCAGAGAACTCTGGGTAGTTCTCAAGTTTAGGAGATATCTGCCCCTTTTGTTTGCATAATTTATGCATCATTCTCAGCCTGAAAGCGTTTTGTTTTGACTTATACTGGGTGCTCCCTTGTGTCTGGACAAAGTTATACCTCTCTGAAGTGCTCCAATGAGAGCAAAACATGGGTCAGGGGTTGCTTTTAATCATTACAGGTTGACTTGGATGGTATTTTACCAAACAAAAGCTGTAATATTGTGCCTCGAGTGGTAAAAGACTTTGGCAATTGTACAGCTCGGCGTGGATAGCACTGTGCTAATCCTATGCTTAAAGACTTTGCTGTGGAAATAGCAAAAGACTTTGTCCCTTTCTTTCTCAGTGTGGATGGCACTGTGCTAATCCTACACTTAAAGACTTTGATAGAAAAGCAGACATTTGAGGTGAGCAAATTTAGAGTGTCCCTGGTGTTGAGAGCGCTCTATATTGGAGCTGCTTTCCACCTAAACTTGAGAAATACCCAGAGTTCTCTGTTGTTTTTGCATAATTTATGTGTCACTCTATTCCTAAAAGGGTTTTTGTTATATATCACCCGTAAACCTACATCCACTACTAAAAATTACTAATAGAAATTTAAATTTCCATAAATAAAAATGATAAATATTTTTATATAAAATATTTAAATAAAATATGCTATAAAAATATACACTACTAAGAAAATTACTCTAAAACAAACACAATCATTACATAAACATTGGGAAAAAAATATTACTTACAAGGATATGTGTAACAACAATACTTTTTACAATATTAAAACCTGCACTAAAAAAGGAAATTCTTATCTGTGATATTCTTTTCGATGATATTTGCCACATCACGATATTCTTGTATCTCAATATTAAAAACTTGATATTTTAAAAAACACTTCAAGCAGTATTATAACTGGAATCAGCCCCCCTCGAAGGAGTTCAAAGCAATTCAAAAGCCACTTTACCTATTCTTCTTCATCCAGCTCATTTGTGCATTCCAACCTCTCCCAGCCTTCAGTTCAAATGGTGTGTCAATGGTCTAGGATACAGGGATTTGTAGCTGACGTGAGCTAGATTGTACTGCACACATCACTTTCTTCTGGCATATTGGTAGTCCTGCCGTGATTTATTTCTCCATGCCCAATTGACCATATGCTCGCTAGAAGAGGTAAGGCTGATTTTTTATGTAATTAGATGGGGGCAGGAAAATATTGCTCTAACTCTATCAGCTAACTAATTGCTAGTTCTTTCCCAATCTTCCCCAGATCGCCAATTTTGCAGAAATGTTTAGAAATTGCAGGTAGCAAGTGTGCCAATGAAACTGGAGAGGAGAGGTTCATATCCACACTTGCTGCTTCTCAATTTCTTGTTATAGTAGCTGACTCTTCCTCTTTTTCATTCATTTTCAGCCTAATATGCAATATTCAATATGGCGCATTTCTGTTAAAGTCATTTTGTTTTGTTAATTTGAAGTCAACATTGAATTAATCACTAGGGTATCCTTAACAAGAGTTGCTTCACGTTTGCACCAGGTTGCATGCTGCAAAAGCAATGCAGCCCTTGAAATTTGATTTATCAAGCCATGCAAGGCCACCTTGCATGGCCCTCAGTGGCAGGATACATCTGAAGTAAAGCAACGCAGCGCAAATTGCTTCATTGCGATACTCTGCCCCAGGGAGGCGTTCCATGGGTGGTGCGTGAGTGCTCCCACACAAAACCCATAGATTGTGATGTGTTCCCAGATATGTCTTACAAATAAACCTGGGAATGCACCAAAATGCTATTGCTTGCCAGGGGAGGTGTAAGGAGGAGAAATATTTTTACGTCTCCTCTTTTCATTCTGCACCGCACATAAAAAGAGGAAAATACCTCAGGGTATTGTTTTTGTGAAGGAAGATACCCCTTTTGTGCACAAAACCAATCCTCCTTACAATGCAGGCACTCTTGCACCATGGTGCAAGAGTGCCTGCATTGGCGTTAGGCAGCACATAGTGTGCAGGTGCTGGGAAAAGGCAACAATGCGCAGTATTGTGATAAATACGTAGCATTCCTACGCTTTACCTGTAACACAGCATTGCTACACTCTCTCTCGCTCTCTAGCTTTCTAGCTCTCTCTCTCCCACACACTACTGTTTTACCTTTAGAATTTGACGAATTTCACCAAGTGATGAGAGGGGGAGGATTGGAATACTTCAAATATGGAACTAATGAAAGCTAAATAAAAAACTCTCGGCCAGTTTCTAATGATCAAACCCAAAAAAAATTGCGAATAGCTCTTCAGAGCTGCCTTCAATAACTGAAATGGAAGATCCACCCCAGAATTTGACCAGTCCATGCCTTGCAAAACACATACTCGTCTAGTTAAGTTGTTGCCTCTCACTGTGGGATTTGGTATTGTACGTTTAAAATTTTTATTTGGAAATAGACAGCTTGCATCATTTTTTTTAGCTTCCACAAATGCTTGTGTTTAAAATCATTTATGAAGCACTCTTGGAATTTGTTTTTTTTTCGCGTTACCTGAAATTCTTCTATTATACCACTTTGCGTAATTGCTGCGAAAACACAAGAACTACAGACCGTGAGTTGTTGTTTTCACTTCTAATGTTTTGCGTTATTTTTTAGCAAGGATGCATCATTGCCTCACTATTTCACATGCGTATGTGCTTTGCACTAAATATTGTGTGAAATGATGGATTAGCATGACACATAATTGTGCAGAATTTTTCATAATTTTGCTGAAATTTCACAAAGTTCTGTGAAAGCAAATTGTGCAAATTTCTCACACCACTACAGTTTTCTGTGATCTAGGACAGTGGTGTATGATGAAGAATAACGAGAGTCCTATTTGTTCTAAATTTTCAGGATTTCATTGACACGGAATTGATTTCCCTTTAGAATAATTGTATGTATATAGAATATTCCTAAAATCTGACTTGGATCAGACTCACACAAATTAATGATGAACAATCATTTATTAGCTGAATAATGCCAAAGTACATGTGTGCTGCAAGGATTTGAACACAATCCATTGTTGCGACTGTATTGTCACCAACTTGGTCAACAAGTGTGTACCCCTGCCCTGAGTGCTTGACTGCTTGGGTTAAAAGACTTGAGACTCACGCATTGGTGGTGATTGAACTGCACCTTTGCTATTTTAACACTACCCCTGTTAACCTCTAGAGAAAGATAAAAGAATCCAGAACTGGTGAAGAGAACCTAGGGGCAGTGGTGACAGAGAGGAAGTGAGGTGGGCACAGCACCTGCCAACAATGCACTAAGAGACACTAACTTATTTTGATTATTGTATTGAGTAATATTGAGTGTAACTGTGTGATTGGAGCATTTTTCTTTGCACAGATAAACACTGGATGGCCGTTTACTCTACTGGTCCTGTTGATGGATTACTGAGCTCCATCACACTCACACTACCTCCCTGAGAAGCTTGTGACTGGTCAACCTTGGTATCTTGAGGGCACAAGTACAGAAGAAGTTGCACTTGTCCCGCTTTGCAGAAACAGAGTAGAATGCGCCATGGAACATCGGAGCAGGCTACCACAAACCCCATGATTGAGGTCGAGCAACTCCTCAAACAGGTTTAGAATCCACACTAGATACAATTATGCCAAATCTTTTCGTTGGGAACTGCTAACCAAAATTATTGTTTTACCAATGGACGGTCACATAATTACCATCTCAAAAATGTATAGCTGGGCCAAGCACATTCAACTGAGGACATCTAATTTCCTGGATAGGTTCCGGGATGTGAACTGTGGGTCTGTGTTGTAAAAGCAATGAAAGAGGTCCCACCTGATTGCATGAAACAGCCCTTTACTCGTGGTTTTATGATTGAGGCCTTTACATTCAAACCTTCCACTTCTTGAAATGCAGAACACTTTTTGAATACTTGCTTAATAAGTCCTTTCTTTTCAAATGTGGCAGAGAAGTACATCAATCGCCAACTGTCAGGATTCATTGAGGAGAGGGATCTTTTACGTAGAATGCAGTCTGGCTTCCACTCTTGGCATAGAATGTAGTCTGCTCTTTTCTTTTCTTCAGAGTCCATGCACCCGATTATGGACAGAGGGGATGCCATAGCTTCATTGCTGCTGGATTTAAAAGCGACCTTTGACACTGTACCCCACAGCCTTCTATTAGAGCGGTTGTGGGGCGATGGTGTTTGCCACAAGGCCTTTAAGTGGTTGGCATATTTTTTGTATGGCAGTACCTTCCATGTCCTCCAGAAGACTTTCTGTTCTAGGGTGGCTCTATTGATGCAGGGGATTCCCCAGATTTCTTTGCTGAGCCTTATCTATTTATGGCAGACATCATCGTGCAGTATGGCTTGGAAATCATATCATACACCAATGACACCCAGTTCATCATCACTTTGTCACAGAATTCTGCTATTGTTGTTGCCTCTTTGAGCGCTTGCATGCAGAGGTGTCCCAATGGATGGATCTCAACTGCCTGAAGTTAAACGCAGGTAAGACAGAGGTCCTGTTCCTCGGCAAGCAGCCCACAATTCCCCAGCTTTGTGGCCGGAGTCTCTGGATTCCTTTCCACAGCCTAAACCTAAGGTTAATAACTTGGGTTTTTGGTTTGAAGATAAACTCACTTTTTAGAGTCAAATCACAGCCTTAGCTGGCAAGTCTTTTGGAATTCTTAAATCCCTCTAAAGCTTTAGTCATCTTTTTCCTGTCTAAGCCAAGAAGACATTGATCCAAACTTTAGTGGTCTCTCGTTTGGACTTCTGCAACATCCTATATCTGGGAGTATCTCAGGCTAGTTTTAGGAGACACAAGCGTGTTCAGAATCTGGCAGCTTGCGTACTGCTTAACCTCCCTAACTGCACATCTATGGGTATGGCAGTTTATAAATTGCAGTTGCTCCCAGTGGAGAAACATCTTTCCTTCAAAGCACTTTGTCTCTACTTTAGGATTACCAGGAAGACTAATGCGGTTTATGTGCATCCTCTCCTTATTCCTTATTTTCCTAGGCAATGTCTCAGATCTTCAGAGGCATTGCTAGTGCAGGTTTCCAGAGTAAAGAAAGGTTGTTCCAGTGAAAGATCTTTTAGCTTTCTTGCATCTAGGCTCCAGAACTCTCTTCCGCTACAGCTGAGGAAATCTCTGTCAGAATCTTTGTTTTAGAAAAGGCTAAAGACTTGGCTTTTCAGATAGACTGTTTCCCCAGGGCTGGCTTTAGCGCGATGCGACTGGTGCTTCCGCACTGGGTTCTGACCTGGGGAGGGGGTGCTGACCTCAGGGGGTTACTGTGTTTCGCAATAAAGTATGATTTTATAACAGCTTGAGGAGAGTTGCTCCGCCCAGTTTTCAGGCAGCCTTAAAAATGTTGAGATAACTTTTGTGATTAATGTTCCTGCTAAAGAGAGAGATCAGAGTTTGGTCTTGGGACAGTTTTAGCTCACTATAAAGTAGAGCAGAGGGTTATTATGTAGATCACTGATCTGTATTTTGTGTGGATAGCTGACTGGATTAGTGCTTTTCTCACGGAGATCATTTTGTTACTGCAGTTCATAAGATACAACCCACATATAGAACAGCGACTGTTACGAGCTGTCATCAAAGAGCGTCTTGCAAACTAAAATAGGTTAGGATGTTCTGTTTGCCCTACCCCAGTTATCCTTATCTATTCATAATGTTGCTAAAAAGTGTTTGTGTGGGTAGAAATCCATTCTTATTAGTAAAGTTAACCTTTACCAGTGCTTCAAACAAATGAAATGTATGTGAGACAGGAGCTATTGAGAGATGAGAGGCCCTTTTGTCTGGTGGTCGTAAAGGAATCCAAGGAGATGGTCATGGTAGGGGGCACCAAAAATGATTGTCACACCAGGTGTCAACAGCTCTAAAGCCGGCCCTGTGTTTCCATTTGTGTCCTCTGTTTCCTTAGCTGTTTTGTGATGTCCCAGTGCTGGGGCACTCTTTTTAGGAGTAGCTATGTGCTTTATAAACCACAGTAATTCTTTGAAGACTACTTACCATTGATGTCTGATGAATCTTGTGAAAAAAAGGTCTTTAGTATCCACTTCTAAGAGATGTATCCTTTTTGTGAACTTTATCCCACAAGCTTTTAATTATTGCATATTTTGTGGCTTGGTCAACTCCAAAGACTCTTAAAACAATATTTGATCAACAGAATAATGTTTGTGATTTTATTTCCTTGATTTCCATATTTTCATTCACCTTAAGAGACACATCTAGATATGGTTGTTACAGGAAAGCCTTTGATTTACTGATCCAGAAGACAGCCTACACAGAAAGGGTTTCCCCATATCGATAGTTTGGTGGAGGGAATACCACTGGTGGGTTCTCCTTCAGATTTAGTACTTTAACACAAATCAGTGGATTTTACTCTAACACCCAACTTTAAATATGGCACTAAATCAAGAGTTTGTTGAATTTCTGTTTCAATAATCTATTTCCTTAGTTGTACATGTTTAAGTAAGTCTGACACTGACTGGACAAAAAATATATTGCCAAGCCACTTGGATCAAGTGCCCCTGTGACTATTGGAGCAGAGCAGTCTGTCAACCCAGTCAGGCCCAACTGTAAATTGTTTTGTTAGGTTGGTTTGATATGATTCAATGCAGTTTGATGTAGCTAAGTCTTTGTAGGAATGAGTTAAAGATTTCTGTAAAATGGCCTTAAAAATTTTAAATCACATGAACATAGGGAAAGTGCACCAGACTGCCAGTCAAAAAAGAGTTGCTTAATCCCAGGGAGGCAATACAAATGTTAATGTTCATCAGTGTCTTACCCTCATTTCATCTAATCATCTGTGAAAAAACAGACAATTCTTCTTGAGAAATGAGACAGTTTTTGGGGCAAGCTGTGTATTACGGTTCTAGTGAGGTAAGTCTTTGGTGATTTCTTTTTGTTCACCAAGATAGATCAATTATTAAGTGGAGATGAATCCTAAGCATGTATCCCTCTTCACCAAGTTTTAATATCTTCTGGAGCTCATAATCCCTGATATCTTCCAAACATCTTCCTTTTCCTTGTTTAAAGTGTTTTTCCAGGCCTTTTTTTAATTGCATCTTTACTCCAGGTGTAACAGGGCATGCCCTTGTGGTGCCAGACTGGTCAGTATGAGTGAGACAAATCAGTGGTTTCCTTTCACTGGTATATGGTAATAATGTTCCCTTAGCCCCTAGTTTACCTGCATGCTTACTGGGTGGAGAGTAACAGAACTCTTCTACTTTGTCTACTCTGCACAGGAGGTTCAAATAATTTATACATGAAGGATGGGTCTAGTTACAGTGATGTCTCTGTAGTACAATGACTAGGCTAGTCCTGTTTACTTAACCCTTGTTCATCGTCGAGACATAGGATGTAAGCAATTCACCAGGCGCAGATTTATGGGTAGTACTGGCAGATATATAATGGCAGAGATAAAGTTTGACCTGCTAGGTGTACTACTTGTGTCTTGATTTGCAACATAGATTGAGTGCAGTGGAATCTTTTGGACACATTGTTACAGAGGCAAGGGCCTGTCTCAGATATGCTGACTATCATGTTCGCTTGCGTCTGGTTATGGGGAGGAATAGGAAATGCTCTTCTGTGGACCATAAGTGACAGGACAGGTACATTTCAGATTGTTTTCCTATTGGTATTTGGGGTCTGTGCCATAGATATATTTGCATGATAGAAACTAGGGTATCCAGAAATTCTTTCTATCTTTTTGGGAGACACAGTAAGCTTCTGATACAAGATGCTACATATTCATTTTTAGGCCAAATATCTGTCTTCCTGCAGCATAATGCAATTTCTGCTATCTTCTGATTTGGAAGACTGGCACAATGGCTTTGAGGCCTTAGTTTAGTGTAGAGTTGATCAATGGCCAACCACCTTTGCGCAATAGTGATGGTGTTGAAAGAAAAAGAAAGAAAAAAGGACTTTCTTGATTTGGTGGAAGGCTTCCTTAATCAGTGCCCTAATTGGGAAAAAGGACGAGGTTCACATCCCATACTACTCCAGAGGCTTTTAGTTTTTGTTTGATGAGTCCCATGTTTCCTAAAATGTTGGAGTTGTAATAGGGTCTCAATGTTTAGAGGAGATGTGCTTGACCTCTGAGCATAATTCCAATTTTAGAAGTGTTCAGTCTAGGTGTTGGAAAATGGCCTTCTCTGAAGGGTCACCACACACTTTTGACTTCCTCCCCTTTTTCTGACCTTGTTTATGTTGGCTTTAGGACTCTGGACACTTTACCACTGCTAACAAGTGCTAAAGTGCATGTGCTCTCTCCCTAAAACATGTTGACGTTGGCTCATAACCAATTGGCATAGCTAGTTTACTTATAGGTCCCTATTAATGTGCACTACATGTGCCCTAGGCCTGTAAATTAAATGCTACTAGTAGGCCTACAGCACTGCTTGTGCCACCTACCTAAGTAGCCCTCTAAGCATGTATCAGGCCTGTCACTGCAGTGCCAGGGTGTGTAGTGGATTGCCGCTTTGACTTGGCATTCAAAACTACTTGCCAAGCATTCAACTTTCCTTTCATTACACCAAAGTCAACTCTGAGGTAGGCCCTTGGAAGACTAAAGGGCAGGGCACTGTGTAACCAAAAGACAGGACAAAAACATGCCCTGTTTACATGTTCTGGTATTGGCAAACACCTAAATTAGGTTTTCACTGCTGCGAGGAGGCCTACTCATTTCATAGGATCCCATTTGGAATTCATCAAAATGTCTTTAAGCTGTAAATCCTGATCAGAAAGAAGTAGCTGAAACCTGTTTCATGTCTTACAGAATGGTAAAGTTAAATTATTTTTACTGGTAAATCCAGATTATACATCATTGTGCAATATTTGTACAACTCGTAATCATTTACACACTTTTGTACATTAATACAAATTACAATCAATTGTGAATAATCATTAGATGTTCAAACCGTTGCCCAATGCATTTCGGAACTATCGTGAGTTCCTTCGTCAGGGGCTCATCTGCAAATAAAACATAAAACAAATGTAAACATTGGCCCAATGTTGCTCATAGGACACTGGCAGGTTCCATTGGAAATCTGTTTATGTTTACTCTACCTTGTAATGTGTGTAGATTGTCAGTTGATCTGTGTTAAATATCTGAAAAACAGAAAAGCTAAGGGTCAGACTTTCATGTTTCATGATTATACACACATATACTGTGTATTCAAGTAACGTAAGGAATAGGAAAGCTTACCCAGTCGTTATATCAACAAAAGTTCTCAATCTACATAGAAATATTAAACCATGATATTATTGCTACCTTAGATATCTCTATTGTGTGAGACAACTATGCTCAAATAGCAGTCTTACCTCGATAATCACGCGCTGTGAAATCTAAAAAAAAGAGAAAATCAAAACAAACCAGAAGTTTCTAAACTGAGTCTGTACCACGGTGTTTGCCGCCTATTTAAGCCAAGTACCGTTGACATATTTGCCCCAAGGGCACACACTAAATATTTGCTCACACGTACCTAATGAGTAGTATAGTGCCGATCCTCAGTTGAAAATCAATCGTGTTCGCTCCACGCTTTCCTACACGTTATGAATAAAGGAGTCAGAAACTAATGCTGGACTAAACGCGTGGACGAATCTCCAAACAACACTGAGAACAGACTTTGCTACTCGCCGAAGCGGAGTGAATTAAATGTGCCGATAACCGTCACCTTAATTCATACAACAATGTGTACCTTGATCTTAATGGATCTGTTATTAATCACTAACAGACTTGCTGCTACTATTTCTCGTGTTTACACTCGAAGAGTGCGAACACTAATCTATTGGATTAACCCAATATCAGATAAATGATGAAAAATAACAGATAATAAATTCAGACAATACTGAAAAAAATTGTGTTTTTAAAAGTGCGGTGTCAGCACACCGAGTGAACAGTGCACAACCAATTCAAGCCATTCAGCTTGTGATAACCAGTTTGATGACTATCAAGGACTGACAAACCTTGTAAGTTGTAGCACCTTATACAAACAAGGATTAGGAAGAATAATAGGAGTGCACCCCTCAACCTATACACAATACTTTTTTTAAATGGGCATTTCACTGTTCCTACTGCTCTGTGTGCCTTGCAGCCTGTCTCTAATACATGTCTGGGCTGGGTTACAGTTAAACTTTGTGCATTCCCGTCATAGAGCCACAAACACAGGAAGGCTAGGTTTGGCTGAGTACCCATCTACATACATCTGCATTCTAATGACCCTTCCTGGCCTAGAAGCGAGGAAGGGTCTCAAACTTACACTTCAATGGGTAGTGGCCTGACTCTACGCAGAGATCTGATTATCCCCCACATACAGGACTGGGTTGAAAGGATACTGGTGCACTTCAAAGCCATTGTTTGAAGTTTCCCTCAGGCATATTTGGATATAATTAATGTGTGTCTGACTGCACCAAATCAGACACTTCTGGATCTTCACATGTACCCCTGTCAGAAGAACTGTTGTACTGATCAATGGACTGCTATCTGGAAGGCCTGCTTTTCTGTGTGTTGCCCTGCTGCCTGCTGCTCTCTGACTCTGCTGAAGGAGAGCTGGGTTTCGCCTTCTTCCAAGTGATCTCGAAGGGCTTGTTGGCTTGCCTCCTGTTGCCTGAGACTCAGGGATATCAAAGTCTCTACTCCTGCTCCTGTTCTTGGCTCACTGGTAGTGACCCAGATACTTGCAACATGGATTTTGATGCATCTCCTGTCTGCGTGTAGCAGAACCGGCACATCGATCCTGTTGCGGAAGTAAAATCGGTGCATCACTTCAGAACCAGCACTTTGCCTCCAAAGATTGACGCATTGGGCAGCATGTCGCCACTGCTGCAGCTTGGTGAAATCGAAGCATTATCTCCACTCTCCAGCAGAAATTTGTGCATTGCTCTGCGCTTCTCAACTCCAGCACCTGTCTTCGGGAACTGATGCATCGCCACTACTGTGTAGAAAGATCAATGCATCTCGCTGCTTGTGACCAGGAAAGATACTTTCTTTACCAGGGCCTGCGTGGGTCGTGTGACTTTGCCCCATCCAGCATGATCATTACTTGCTTCTAAGCACCTTACTGAATTTCTTCATTTTAAAGTCAATATCTGAACTTCTACACATTAGATTTTGGTCGTTTTGGTCCTGTTTTATTTATAAAGTCATACACTTTTTTCTAAACTGTTGTGGAGTCTTTTTGGGGTGTTTTCACTGTATTCCTGAATGAGTTATTGCACAAATATCTTATGTATTCCATTCTAGTTAAGCCTGCCTGCTCTGCCAAGCTACAAGAGGGTGAGCACAGAATAATTTAGATGGCATTGTGACTTGCCCTGACTAGGATTGTGGTCCCTTCTTGGGAGCATACCTCTGCCATCTAGAGACCCAATTTCTAACACTAGTCTATTCTGATTCTTCAACAACACCAGACATCCCTAATTCTGAAGCCATTGCTTAAGCTTCAACTTAATCTTCTAGACTTGTCTTTCTAATGTATATGTGTTAGTCATTCACATAAGAGTTGAAGAGAATTGGTGGGTGTAAAGCAGATGAATCAGAAGCTTAATAGCGCAGCCATTGGGGGGGGGAGGGTTGGGGTTTTGGGGAGTTCAGGGGGGTTGTTGCCAGGGGGAGGGGGCGGGGTGAAAATTGAAAAGCGGTCCAAGTTATCCTACGGTTTCAGCCAACGTGAATTGGGAGAAGAGGCAGAAGATGGACATATTGCCGTCGCCGCCCGGCCTTCTGGATGTGGGCATACAGGCTGTGTAGTAGTGTCTCTTGGACAAATGTGCATCACAAAACTGCATTCAATTAATGTTTATCATTGTAATGTATACACAATGTTTTGGTACTGCAATAAAAATTATGTTACAAAAAAAAATGAATCAGAAGCTTAATATTGTCATTACAAAGTGGGGCATAAATGGGAGCCTGATGATTTTTCTCTGCATTACTTAAGCTTTATCTCGCCCTAGGAGGGAAATGGAAAATCTAATACCCTGGTCTGAGATGATGGCTACAGTTTGGAGTTAGTGGAGGAGGATGCTGGAGGTCAAATCTGGTGAAGATGTTGGGATGTCCAACAGAAACACCAGACTAAGTGACCTCCACACCTTTTAGCTTCTGCACCTTTAAAATTAGAAAATTATTTTGGGCTTTGATTGTATACCTTGATTAGTATATGCTGAAGATGTCACTTGATTTAATCTATTGTTTGGAATATGACAGTGATTTTTTTCCCTAGTGATTTATAGATCCATACGGGGTGGACTACATGAGGTCTTTAGGTTCTGGAGGGGTATTGTTAATAAGGACTATTATGAAGGGCTGTATTAGCATTGTAGGGCCATCTTTGAGGCAGCTGTTCACAAAAGTAGTCACTTTGTTGGCTAGCATGCCGTCATCAGCAGCTCATATGACAACTGGCTAGGAGTCACTTTAGTCTTGCTTAAATCTGAGGACCATTATTTTTAGCATATCTAATCGTGTGTCAAAGGTCTGAAAAATTGGAATAGCACTTGTGGGACAGGCGGGATTGGATTGATGGTGTTCATATCAGAGGCTGCATTGACTGGAGGGAATTTTTCAATAAGGGATGTTTCGAGGGCACTATACAGGTCACATGATTTTTGGAGGGTTGAGGCATTGCGCTGAGGTTACCAAGGTGTGCTACTTTGATTAACTCATTTTGACTGCTGATGGTTTCTGGTACTTTTTTGAAGAGATAGTTTTTCCTGAAAATTATGATTATTTTCTGGCATTCTTTATGCACTTATTTTAGTGGTAGCACTGAGTCACATGTTTTTCGTCCTTGATTTCTCTCAACCTTTTTTGAATTTCCATACGAAGTCGGTAAACCATGGTTGTTTCATAGACTATATTTGAAGCCCTCTTGACTTCGAAATAGAATGTCAATCACACCTCTGAAGTTGCTGAGATTTCTCCTTCTGTGGTCTTAGGGTGTGTTTCGCTTTTTTTTAGATCTGCTTTCTAAGATTACGAAAGCTAATAAAAAATTATTGATGCATGCCAGCTGCCCAGATGCTAAACCGAATGTAATCCCTTATGTGATAAAACTGTTCAGATGCAAAGAGGGGAAACTACACCAACAGTCCATGAGCAATGCAATACAAATAAACTCTCAGTGCTAGAGAGTTTCAAAAATACCTACCCAACAAAGAGGAAAAAGACCAAATGGTGTAAAGGGAGTATTCAAATATGGCTAATATCTGGAGGTTCACAATTGTATTGATTTTGGGCGAGTATTTTATTGCATCCTATGTTCCCATCTTGGATTGCCAAACTAGCATATACATATTCCTTCCCCATAACATGAGGTAATTTAATAAATGTTAGTATTTAGCGCTTGAAGATGCATAGAGAATTCACAAATCCAGTATCCTAGAATTTTCCCTCTTTCCCCTTTTCCGCTAAAATATACCATCTGATCAGTTTTTCCAATGATTCTTCAAGAGTTGCTTAAACCTGTACAGAACCTGCATATATCTCAAATCATTTGCATGAGTGTATATGTGGGTTTATGTATTACTTCATGTTATGCTGTGTGTGAAATCTCACATGCCAGGGGAAAGTTGTGGAGGAGCAATAAATACCATACTTCTCACACGTACATGTTTCCCTACAGAAAACAGTGTTTACAACGCTGTAAACACAACGCAGTAGTTTACAACGTGGTTGTTCAAAGACCGCGTTGTTGCCACGCGTGCCATTACATCGCAAGTTGTATCAATGACTTGCTGTAGGGGGCGTGCCACACCAGGGAATGTGTTGGATTTTAAATCCAACACCTTCCCTGCTGTTGCACAAACTGGAGTAGGAATAGTAATTAATACTATTCCTAAGTCCAGCGCGCACCCTACAGCAAGTCGCTGATACGACTTGCGATGTAATGGCACACGTGGTAACAACATGGCTGTTGTAATGACCGCATTGTAAACTACCTCGCTGTGAATGCACGCGTTGTAATGTGCTATATTCTTCCCTACTACTTGCAAACAAGGCCTAATACTAACAACTTGAGGGTATTCTTTTTTTTATTTTGCTTACTTATTGATCAAAGACTAGGAACAACACACCAGAGGTCTCTACAGTTATCAGCATATATAATTTAGAATAGGAAATACTTTTAGCTAAGTTGGAAATTATGTGTACAAAAATAAATGTATAGTTGTCTTTTACTTTAGGATATCACATATGCCTTGCGAATGTGGTGCCAACACATGGAATTTTCATATTGCAATTTCCGGACAGAGAGGACTGTTGTATGATGCACATGATATTTAAAACTAATGGAGCAATGTTAACTGAGATCAGTATGGGTTCTGTTAACTAGGGTCAGACAGGGACAGAAAATAGGCCCAGACACCAAAATGAGCTAAAAAAGTGCCCCATGTTTAAAAATTGGGGCAGTTTTGAACTTGTGAAGACACATTGCATATGTTTTCCGCAAGGTATGTGAAACAGTGAGCATTTGTGCTTGCTGCAGATAATGTTTGTTTTAATATTAAGGAATCAACAGTAAAAACCGGCACAGTAGATCATAAAATAGGCCACAAATAGGCCAAAAAACGTCCCACCAATTAACCTTCAGACCGGCCTGTCGGGCACTGCGTGATTGCCCACATAGGCCAGTCCAACCCTGCTATTAGGTAGTTGTGCAGCAAGAGAGCTAGCTTGACCCTGTTTTTCCTGTTTCTGGCTCTTTCAAAATTGGACTAAAAAGGAAAACATTTGCCTTTGCTAGAGACTTTATTGCTGGTTTGGTTGCTCCTGGGTTGTACTCTGTGGAGTTTGCCTCAGTCTTCCTGCTGAAAACTCTTTGATTCTGAAGACAGCACACTTTCTGAATCTAGATGAGCTGAGGTTTAGTAAAAATAAGTATGAAAATGAAAGCTTAAAAATACCTAATGCTACACATAGACCTTGCAAAAGGTTACGATATGCACTGACTGTGGGAAAAAAAAGACCAACAGGTGTAAAGGCGTACGTTTAAAATGAAACCGAAAATTGGTTTATATTTGGTACGATCTTTTAGAATAATAGTTTTTATTTTTACGAAGTTAGAGGCAGCGGGAGTGCGGCAGGAGATACTAGGGGGGCTGAATGTGACTTTGGCAGTGCAGGAGTGGGGAGGCACGCCACTGTCCCGCAACGCCAAAGTCAACCACCACCCGCCCGCCAGATTAGTTTTCTCCTCGTCTGGCAGGCGGTCCTTTGGCATTCCCACGGTGGCGCCTTTAAGAAAGGCACTACAATGGGAACACCAAAGCATATTCCTGTACAGCATGGGCGGTTTAGTCCATGCAGTGTAGGAACTGGGCGTGCATGGACAGAGTGAGGTACACCATGCCCCCCTGCAAGCATCCAAGTGTACAGGGAGAACAGAGGGCCCTGTAGGGCCACCTTTGTTTCCCCACCGCCAGCCTTTTTAGGGCTGGCTTATTGGCATGAAAAGGCTGGTGGTGGAGTAACTCAGAATATGCTGTGGCACCACCAAGCATATTGTTGCCCCAGACTGCCACTCCACTGCCACCCAAAACTGACTGACCTCCATACTTGTAATACAGCAGGTAGACCACTGGTGTGGTGGTCGCCAACCGCCACCGCACCTCTACCACGTGTTCGGCGGTCCTAATCAGTCCCTAACATACTAATCCCACCGAAAGGAGCGAGACACCAATTTGGTATTCAAGAGGTTGGTATGTATTTCTCACAAATTTCATATAAAGAACTAAAATACGTGATGTCCCTGCCCTGCACTACAGACAACAAATCAGTAAAATGTATGTGGATGTGCCGCACAGAGCATTTTATGTATTTAAAAAATAAAGTCTCAATTATCCCCCTTCTAATCATCATGCCTACCAACAACTATAACTGTTTATTGGCAAAAGCCTATTGAAGACAATACCAATACTAACAACGAGCTTTGTGTCAACCTATTCTTTACCTTTGGCTAGCTTCCTGCCACTCACATTTTCGTGCTCCTTTAACTTCCCTTCCGCTACTCAGAGTTTGTCAAATCTCTGGAGCTTAACTTCTTTACTGTTCTTTTGTTTGGATGACTTGTGTTCATCCACTGCTCACTTGCAATTAACTATTTTGTTCATTTTTCTTTAGCGCTCTGTTATAATGTGGCTACATGCCCTTGCATCAGTATATTAATGCAGCTACATTCTATGGTTATGGAATGTTGTTTACAATGTGGCTGTGCGTGGTTCCATGCTCCAGCAGTTAGCTGCTGACTGGAGATGATGGCAACAGATATAGAGAGACCTGTATCTTCAAATAAAGCTGAGTCAACTTACCATGCAGCCTTGTCTAATTACTACATTTTTGGTGATGATTTATTGTGCAGCAGGCAAGGACTCTCTTTCGAAGTCGATGCCCAGAACTCGCAGTGTAGAGCCACGTTTGGTTAGAACCAGTGTGTGCCATTTCAGCTGCAGAAATGGGACAGGCAGCGTGGCACTGTGTAATGTGTGACAAGTGTGGATAGGACTGTGAGCACGGAATAGCTGGCTAATTGTGTTTGCTGAGGTAATTTACTGTGAGTACACTGTGTTTAGGGCTGCCGTCCAATTTGGAAAAGTGCACTACTGTTTGGGGAGACAATAATCCTACTCGTGACAAGTGCGTCATTGATAGTTCTGTGTGCACTGTGCAGCCGACTGAGTGTGTATGTGTCAACACGGTTTACCAAGGTGCCGCTGGGCCTAGTGCTGCAGTCTCTTTTAGAATAATTGCGCAGCTGTTTGGGGAGACGGGGATTCTACTGCATGGCTGCCGATCATCATGTGCAGGCATTTTAGTGTTATTTAGACGCTGTAGCCGATACGCATAAAAAGGCCCAGCCACCAATGACATCATTTTACCAGAGCATTTCTTAAAATCGGCTTGAGCGCTTAGAGTGCCATTTTCCTCGCATGTGCCTTTCCAGGGCAGCGTTTACGTGATCAAGCTCCTACAGAACTTGTGAATAATATGGTGGTTGTTAGTATGTGTTTCAACGCTGCAGCTGTGTTTGTGACATCGTGAAAGACTTCACCTGGAATTGGACGGTGTTTAAAAACAAACCTCAGTGTATCGAGGAACTGGTCAGTGTGTCAGTATCAAGGGAGGTTCATTACTGAAGAATGTTCGCGAGAAAACAAAGTTGATATTTTCATTTTTTTCTTTTCTGTTCCTTTCTTCTTTTTCTCTTCTCCATATGTTTATAGAAAAACTGTTACAACCTCATGTCTAATTATAACAATTTTTCAGTTACAGGAAAGTAAAACTTGTGGGGAAATTTGGGATAGCATGTGTCAGTAGTTATGCAAAGATATGCATTTTATACTCAAACTCAAGTGTTAATTGAAACAGTGGATGAATTTATTACATGGTTATGGGAACTTTCGGTTAAGTGTAAGTTTGGAGCCAAAACTGATGAGATGATATGGGATCAGTTGATCATTCAGTGCAGGAGTGTAAGATGCAAGAACGTTTATAAGCTGCTAAGGACCCTTCCTTAAAAGATGCAGTGGAAATACTCAAGGTAGTAGAAGAAGATGAGTACTGCATGAAGAAGATGGAATGGTAGAATGTTAAAGGGTCTGTGGCGGTATCGTTGCTGAATGGGGAGGTTGCCGTTGCATCCAAGTGGCCAGCCAAAAATATATCAAAGCCTAGTAGTGGCAATAGTACCTTTAGCAAAAGTTGCAACAGGTGTGACAGTTTATTATTCATCTGATTCTAGGAATTGTTATGCTTTGGGAAAGGAGCGGAGACAGTGTGGACGATAAGGTAACTTAGCCAGAGTGTCAAAGTATAAAGATTTCGCCAAAGGAAAATAAGCAATGGTGATAGAGGAAAGCCCAGGGATGTTTGTAGCGGCTTACACTGACAGTGATTTGTGTGTCAATGAGGTTAGTGATGGATCTACAGGCAGAACATGTAGGCTTAAGGCTGAATTTACCATCAGGAAATACGTTTTGGAACTGATGGTGGATTCCGGTTCATTTTATACCATCATTTGAAGAAAATGTTGATACAGGAATGGCCATCAGTTCATTTGTTACCAAAGGATATTAACCCGGGTGGGTACCAAGGTGAACAAATTGATGTAATTGGGTATTTCCACATGGACATCATTTTCAAAATCAGATACATAAGGGTCAAAGTGTATGTGGCAGAATCTGTACCACGAATTTCGGGATGGTATCATCAGTATAATTTACACATCATTATAAATCCTCAAGCTCCCTCACAGGCTATGATTGTTGAGGATACAACATTGGAAGAGATTCTACATGGGGCAGAGAGATTTATTTAAAAACAAATGGGTGAATTAAAAGGCTATGTTAAAGAATTAAATTGAGGCAAGGGGCCATTCCAGTAACAACATAAAGTCAGGTGAGTACCTATTCTGGTTAGAGAGGAGGTGTAGAATACACTCTGTGAAATGCTTGCGAGTCTGGAGATAGAACTGGCTGAGGCATCAGATTGGTTATCACCTATGTTTATCACAAAAAAGAAAAATAGCAAATTCAGATTTTGTGTTTATTTAAGAGGATCAAGTCAAAATATTGAGGAGGATAGTTTTCCATTGCCTAGCATCAATAAACTTATTTAATTACTAAAAGCGCAAGGTTTTCTCAACACTTGATTTTAAACATGCATATCACCAGATACATCTGCACAGCAAATCCAGGCCCTTGATGGCTTCATCACCATGAAAGAATTATCAATTTACCAGGATGCTGTTTGATTTGTCCTCAGTGGCTAGTATTTTCCAGAGGATGATGTGTGAGGGTTTAAACGGTCTGGACAACATCATGTACTTCCAAAATGACATTTTCTTGTTTGGTGATACTGTTGATAATCATAATGTCACTTTGAAGTTGGCTTTAGGCTGTCTCTCTGACTCTGGTTTAGCATTGAGACAAGAGAACATTTTATTAGAAGAGATTATCTTGGGCATCCCTGGACTGCTGAAGGCATCAAATCTAAAAGATATTTGTTATTGGTTATTAAATCAGCACCACCCCAAAAGATAAAGAACAGTTACGTTCTTTCTTGGGGCTCATACCGTACTACTATACTTTTGTAAAATATTTTGTCAGCAAAGCAGAGAATTTAAAGTACTAAAAAAAAGTGACTGCCAGTGCCACAGGCATGTTGTTAGCTGTTTCGTCACAAATGAATGGTACTGTAGAGTGTACTGTTGCCTTTGCTTTGTGCACCTCTACTTCTACTGAGCTACGCTATACCTTTATTGAAAAAGAGGCCCTGGCAGCAACATGGTTTAGAGTACTTTACCGCACATATGATGGGGTAATCACATTTTAGTGCATACTGATCATAAACCACTCCTGAAAATAGTATCACCAGGGGGAACCGAGAAAGTTTCAGGAAGATTAGCAATATCAGCCTACCATCTGCAAGAGTACAATTATTGCATTGAATATATTCCTAGATAGAAAATATCCAAGCCGATTGCCTTTCTAATTTACCATTAGGTTGGGAAAGGGTGGATGGAAAAGTAGTATCTTGCAGTGAAGAGGAGAGAGCTGTAGCGACTGTTGATGATGTGGTACAGTGTAGTAAAGGTGAAGTAAGTGAAGCTGAATAGTCTAAATGCC
The DNA here is from genome assembly GCF_964263255.1 of Lissotriton vulgaris. Lineage (NCBI taxonomy): Eukaryota > Metazoa > Chordata > Amphibia > Caudata > Salamandridae > Lissotriton > Lissotriton vulgaris. Next base: position 579,560,316 of record NC_141699.1, on the reverse strand, counting down.
TTGAGTAATGTCAATGTGTTAAAGTGCGTGTTGGAGTTGATAAGGAAGGAGAGAAGAGAGAGTTTGCTACCCAGCCATATGTGACCTGATGTGAAAATACTGGACAAGTTTTCTAGGTGTGATGGTAAGTTGGTCATGCGAGGTGACAAAACTGCCCCACACAATGCGGTACATAAAAGACTTTTTGATATTGCTCACGTGGGACACTTCAGTCATACTATTTAAAAAAAAGACTCAACACTGAATGTTGGTGGCCAGCAATGGACAGAAATGTTGTGGAGTGGGAGGAGCGTTTTGCTGGTGTAAGAAGATGAGAAAAGGTTAAAAGTTGGTGTGCAATTGAATTTAGGCAGTATTTGTGATCCAGAGAGGGCTTGGCACAATGTGTGTGTGGATTTTATTGGACACATGTCATGTGTGAATTGTGGAAGGAATTTTGCCATGGTCTTGGTTGACATCCATTCTAAATGGTTGGTGGTCAAGTTTTTGTCTGAGAAAAAACTACTATGAGAAAATGGCGGGAAGTATTTCATAAAGTAGGGTTCCCCATTGTTCTAGTTACTGAAAATGGCACACAGTTGATCTCAGTTGAGATGAGAGATTTTCTAGAGTCAAGTGATATAAGAAATTTACGTATTGTACTGTACAATCCCAATGCAAAGGGGATTTTGGAAAGAGCTAATTGCGAAGATCTAAGGAGCATTGCCAATTTCCTGAAGTCTTCAGGTTAGATGTGGAGGTCACAATTTCTGATCTGGTGTGGGCATATCACACGACAGAGAATACAGTTACTGGAAAAATTCCCTTTAATTTGATGAGGGGCACAAACTCCATTCCCAAACTAAATCTTTCATGGATGTGATATTTGAATAATGGCATAAGTGGTAAGGGTACAAAACTCAAACTGAGTTGAATAATACTAGAATTTTGCCTGGAGATTGGGCCTAGATTAAATCGGGACATGTAAAGAAAGGTTTGAGTAAGTGAAAAAAGATACTTTGACGGTGGACTGCTGTTTCTGCACCTCACTCTAGTTTCAATCAGAACAGATGTCCTTGCGCCACAAGCCCTGGCACCAGCTGTCAATTGATGCCTCTGTAAATCAGATCCTAAGAAGTGGATGGGTTGGGCGTGCGCCAAGTGATGAAGTCCAGAAAGTCAATATTTTGTTTTCAAATAAGTCTTTATTTGCAATCAGTTAGTTCTCTCGAAATTGGTGATTTTACAGTCAGCCAACGCTTTTCGTTCTTAAGATGAGGACTTCGTCAGGGCTCAATGGGCGTATGTCCTTCTAATGAACTAAAAGATATATTGGATGATATTTCCACTCCAAAGGTGTAGTGGCCTAGCTCCAACTAGACCTCTTGCTTAGAAATCGAATAAGTGATTCATCGATCAAATCGGTGTGGGAAACAACCTTTAAAACGCAACCATTAAATCGCACTACACTTACAATGCAGACATTACATCGCAACATCCTTTACAACGCATGACTCTACAACGCAGGCATTACAGCGCATACCATTACAACGCATGACACTACATCGGATGTCACTACAACGCAGGCATTACAAAGCATACCATTACAACGTATACCATTAGAGTTAGAATAGTAATTTTTAACCCCTACATTATCCAACACTGACCCAACTGTTGCACCCCCTGGAGTTAGAATAGTAATATTTACCCCTACACTATCCAACACTTACCCTACTGTTGCACCCCCCGGAGTTAGAATAGTAATTTTTACCCCCATACTATCCAATACATTACATTAAATGCAATGTAATGGTATGCGTTGCAAAGGTACTATGCGATGTAATGGAATGCGTTGTAAAGGTAGTTTTAAAAAATGCGATGTAGTGTCATGCGATGTAATGGAATGCATTGTAGTGGATGTTGCGATGTAAAAACTGCATTGCAAGGGCATGCGTTGTAAATGTATGCGCTGTAATGTCATACATTCGTTGGTGTTCCAGGCAGTAACTCTGGAAACACTGGAGGTATCACAGGATCTCGGTCGGCCTTAGAGGTATTTCTTAATTAGAACTTCTCTTGCCTGAAGAAGCAATTTTGAGAGAACTAACTAAATATTGACTTTCTGGACTTCATCACTTGGCGCACGCCCAACCCCTCCACTTCAAAGGTTTGAGTAAGTGTCTAGGTCATTTTAAGGTGAAAGAGGTACATAGGTGGCATGTAGTTTATGCTAAATGATGACCGCTAGAACTTAATAAGGGTGGCTTAATATTGCCTTCAAGAGTGTGGAAGGAAGGAAGATAGGGGCAATGGTTGTGGTGAGTATATGCTAATGGGAGATAAGGAGCTGGTGAGACCAAGTGGCTTTAATAGTCGGTTTGAAAGTGGTGATTGTTCCAGGTTGGGTATTAATTCCAGCTTCAATGTTGGTATAGAGATTGGTAGTAGTAGGATTCAGAGACCAAGAAGACCTCCCATGTATTTGCATGATTATGTTTGCTGATGTTTATTAATCTGTGGGACCTAGTATCCACTTACATATTAACATGCCTGGGTTTTATGAAGTTTTATGAGTCTGTTTGCTGTGTTGCTGTACTTCGTGTGGCAATTGGCACTGCTGGCATTGCCTTGCAATTGTATTGCATTATTGTATTTTCAGTGTAATTTATAATCTTTGTTTCATATATAATTTGGCTCTTTCTTCATCCCTTTTACCTTTTTCTTAAAAGTTGTATTCATATATTCTGGGGGACGTTTTATAATGTGGCTACATGCGCTTGCATCAGTATAGTGATGCAAGTCCATTCTATATTGTTATGGATTGCTGTTTAGAATTGTCAAACAGTATATTGTCAAAATGATTATTTCTAAGTCTGAAGAGAGAGTTTTGGAGTTGTTGTGATAATTGTTTATTAAGTACTAATCTTATTTTCATTTAAAATTATTTTCAATATAATTCTACTAAGACAGCACATTAATTATACTAAAACAAAGCACTGATTGATTACTTTTGTACAGAAATAAATGAAAATGTTGGTGTCCTTTTTTTGTGTTGTTGGAAAAGTAGTTTAACTTTGAAAACTTTGGGGCTAACTGAATTTTTAAGGTCTATTTGGTGTAATTTATTTCATTAATTTAGATTGAATTCAGTGTGTTATAAGAAGTTGCAGCAGGCATGGCTCACTGGGTCACGCGGGAGGTCAGGGGTGGTCGCATGGGACGTTGGGGTTGGTCGTGCGGGGGGGGTGTTAATAATAAAAATAATTCAACTTACCTTTCATGCCAGCCGGGTCCCACATTTTCTCTGCTTCTGCTTTCCTGCCTCCATCAGGAACAGGAAGCAGGCAGCCAGGGTCCCTTCCTCTAAGCCAATTACAACACTCCAAGCAGCGTTGTGATTGGTCGGGACGCCGCCCACCAGGGGCTTATGAGGAGTTCATGTTCTCCATGCAGGCTACATAGCAGCCTGAATGGAGAAGGGCAGAGTGCGCATGCTGGTTTGAGCATTCCCAGAGGGCCGACCAAATAGTCTTTGCGCACTCAGGAGAGGGCACACCACTCCTCCCATGCCTGCTCGCAGAGCAGCAACACCCACCCGCCCGCCCCCGAAACCAAAGATAGAATGGTAATAACTGAAGGTTATTACCATTTTATGTTTCTGCTTCACGCACTGTGAGAAATAAGTAGGGCAATGCTCCTCCACCCTAGTGGAGTAGCCACTCCTGGTTATAAGCAAAAATAAGATTTTAAGGCCAAATAATTTATCTATGGTTGGCATATGTGGAGTCAAAGCACAACTCCAGCTTTTGAGAGACCCTCAAAGAAAGTGTAGGCCCCATGGAGGAGCACAGTCAGTAAGCCTGCCTAAATGCTACTGGTAAGACAGAAAGAAGAGACCCTACACCACAGCATAACACAGAGCCAGCACTGATACAAAGCAGAAGCGCTAAAGACAGTGATATCCAGGCATGAAGAAGTGCTAAAGGCAGCGACAGTCAGATGCAAGAAACCGCTAGAGGCGGCGATGACCAGGTTCCAAGAAGCGCTAAAGGCAGTGACAATCAGGTATAGAAAGTTCACATGTACTTACCAGCATGATCGAGGGAGATGCTGCACAACCTCAAATCGTTTGTGACGACTCAGCCCGGTTGAGCTGCCTATGCATGAAATGGCAAGAAGCATGCAATACACCAAAAGGTTGTTGGAATATTAAACTTTTAAATGGCGCAGAGAAGAGTGCCAAATATGTTGCCAGTCACATTCCTGAAACCACCACCTCCTTTCTATAGTGCAAAAAATCTGAATATTGACACTAGTTGGACTGCCTGGATTGAAACATTCAATTACTTTGTAGATGCTATAGAAGACGCAGATGAAAAAAAGATCATCAAATATTAAAAGATGGACTAAAAAAACTGATAAAGAAGATATCAAAAGCTGGTGAAGTATCATACCGACAAATCAAGAAGATGTTGGAGGCCAAGTTGACTCTAATGCTGAATGTTGACTATGAAAGGTATGCTTTCAACCGAGCAAGTCAGGAACCAGATGAGACAATGGGTGAGTTTGTTGGGAGACTTGATGCACTTACAAAGCACTGCAAGTACAATTAATTCAATGGTGAAGAAGCCATGCGTCTTAAAGATATTGATGGTTGCCTCTCCAATTCATTCCGACGATGCATGCTGAGAGAAATGCTCATTTTGGAGAAAGTGGAGATGGCTGCAAGAGTGTAGGACCATGCTGATCGACAAGCTGCAGATATGGGAGCTGGAACAACCCCCCAAAAAAATGAGCATTGAGCATGAAAAGTTATCAGAAACACAAGGCAGAGGCCCAACGAGTGATACCTCCTAAGAAAAGGGAATTGTTTCTGCTGTGGATTCTCCTTTTCAAATGAAGGTACATTTCCTGCCATTTGACAAATATGAAAACGCTGCAGGAAGGGAAACCATTTCATAATGGTTGGCAAAGCAAAAGAGGAGCACATTGTGTCACGAAGACACAAGAAGATGGCTGCCAGAAAGTTCCAGAAGCACTCTAGCTACTCTCACAATGCCAAATGGCAACATCAAATAAGGCAAGTGGATATTAAACAAAGTTGATCATTATCAAATTCGTCTTCCAACGCTTTGCTGACATCATCATCAGTGAAAATGGATGTTCAATGGTGATGCCAGTCACAGACCGACGTGCGTGTGTAGGATTGGTTGCTTGCAAGGAGAAACACAAATCTGAAAAGAATTGCCACATGAAGCAACAAAGTTAATTTGGACATTGTCCTAAAATAGCACTCAAGGTGAATGGTTGCCATACAACTTTCATGATAGACACTGAGGCATTGGAAAACATCATGCTGGCAGAAAAGTACAAAGAACTGCCTCCGACACTACATTTTCCACCATCGAGAACAAAGGTGTTCAACTGGGTAGCTTCTTCACCCTTGCAGAGCAAAGGATCATCTGAGACAACCATGCGGCACAAGAAAACCACATTGCAAGGGCCAATTCATGCCTACCAGGTACTTCATCAAGTGCATGCCTGTTAAGTTTCAATACTGCTGCTGACATGGGACTGATCTCTATCAACTATACCTTGAATGCCCAGTCTTAAATAGTGAACCAATTCCATGTTTCATGGACTTAGGAAACCTAAGACAATTATTATTATTATATTATTATTAGGTACACATTCACATTAATGTAGATATTTGCCCTGTTGCACAGCAACATAGTTGAATTGCTTTTCACTTACAGGAAGCCATGAGAAAGAACTAGAAACACTGTTAAAGCAAGACATCATTAAGCGATCTACTGGTGCGACACCGTGGGCTTCACCCATTGTGGTGGTTTGAAAAGGACAATGGAGATTCCGTGCGCACTTGTGTTGCTATGGAACAGGCCAACAAAGAAATCAAAAGAGAAAGACATCCATGTCCACATATTGCGGACATTATCATGCAGCTGAATGGCACCAAAGCTTTCTCCAACCTTGTTCGGAACAAAGGTTACCATCAGCATGAACTGGAAGAAAATGTAGTACATTGCAACTTTGTCAATGCATTTTGGGTTGTTCAGATATAGAAGACTCAGTTTCAGTGTGTCATCAGCTGCAGAAATCCTTCAAGATGTAATTTGCTCAATAATTCAGCCTGTCACACATGCTTTTAATTACACTGATGATATTCTGGTGTTTGGGGCTACATGAAAGGAATATAACAAAGCACTCATACATGTATGCTGGCTGCATGCTGTAGTAGGTCTCACACTAAATTCAAAGAAGTCTGAATTTCAAAAAACAAACTTAGATTGTTTGGACATATTTTCCCAAAAACTGAATGACTCCTGACCCTGAAAATGTACAAGCAGTGTTGTGTACTTGCCCTCCAGATGATGTGACCATGCTGTGATCCGTCTTAGTCATGGCCAGCTACTGCTCTAGGTATATTTGTGATTTTGCCACTCTGAGTGTGCGTCTAAGAGAACTAACAAAGCGATATGTTCCATTTGAATGGTCATCTGAATGTGACTGAAGTTTCAAGAAAATAAACATGCAATTAAAAATGCAACTGAAATGGCTTACTTTGATCTGAAATTTCATACAGAGATTGTGGTGGATGCCAGTCCAGTGAGGTTGGGCACGATCTTTGCCCAACACAATCGACAGACCGATGCTCAGAGACACATTGTGTCCTATGCGACGGGAGTCTATCTCAGACCAAATGTGCTTATTGTCAACCTGAGAAAGAAAGCTTAGCTGTGGTATGGGCGTGTGAACACTTCCATGTATTTCTGTACTTCAATGATTTCACTCTTGTCACAGATCACCAGGCATTGTTCAGAAATACCAAAGCCAAGATGCCCCCTCACATTGAGAGGAGGGGGTTGCATCTGCAGGAGTATGATTACATTATCGAACACAAACCGGGGAAAGATCACAACCCCACAGACTACCTTTTACGAGTGCCTCTACAGCGCCACAATACAATATACTAAGTGGCTGAGGCCTACATCAATTTCATAGTAAAGTCAAGTGAGCCTGCAGTGCTTTCTATTGAACAGGTTCTGACAGCTGCTAACTCTGACAAAGACATGCTTAAACTCAAAGAAGTAATTAATTACAACACAATCATACAGGATTCCTACTCGACCTCTTAAAGATGATGTTGAGTACCAGTGTCTGTTACACATTGTAAATGTATGTATAGGCATTTATATAGCGCACTACTTACCCGTAGGGTCCCAAGGCGCTTCGACCGCTGCGAAACCCTTCCTGGCTTCCCTGAGAGATGGTCCCTTAATGGGTATCTCCAGGGTGAGACCAGGCATCCCCGGCGGTCTGGTGGGGCCGTTAGTGAAGATGAGGCAAGCTAATGCCCAGAGTTGCCGAGTGTGATCGCTGATCAGAGTGGGCACCGAGGCGAGAGAATTATCGAGTCCGCTGACCCTGGTCCAGAAACCTGCCGCGCCGGGAATCGAACCCTGGTCCCGGGCCGTCCTCTGCTCTCGGGTCTGCCGCCTCTAACCAGTGAGCCACCCTACTTCATTATGGTGTCATACTAAGAGGAGCAAGAATAGATTTCCCTGAAAGCCTGAGGCAACAAGTTATTGAACTGTCACACAAAGGACATTGTGGCATTGCTACAACTAAATGGGCACTCAGGGGTAGAATGTGATTACAGCATCTTGACTAACGAGTTGAAAGGGAGCTTAAAGCTTGTCATCTGTGCAACTGCTTGTCTACCAAAATGACTCAGCACCCGTTGAACATGTCTGATCTACCTAAGATAGCTTGGGAGAGAATTTCAGTTGACTTCTTTGGATCTTTCATTAACAGACATTATCTCATGGTAGTTGTCGATGAGTACTCATGTTTTTCTGTAGTGGAAGACTTATCATCAACCACACGACAGAGTCATCGAGAGACGAGATTACATTTTCAGGACATGGGATGGTCTCTCCACTCTCAAATCTGACAACGGGCCATCCTTCACTAGCCGAGATTTCAAAAACTTTCTTAATCATTTGAACATGAAACATCAGAAAAGTACCGCTCTCTGGCCACAGGCAAATGGCGCTGTTGAACGATTTCTGAGTACTCTTAAAAGGTGGTTCAATATGCTGCACTGGAAGGGATTGAATTCAAGTCTGCATTATACCCTGCCCTTCATGCCTACAATTCCACTCACCGTTCCACTACAGGTACCCTACACTAACTGAGAGCATGCAACATATAAGCAAAATAAAACTCCCAGTACAGGCATGGTCATCAGCTCCATTGGCCTTTCCAGCTTATAAGAAAGCCCTCTATGACTAAAATTAAAAACTGGATGGGTTCTGGTTTGTCAGTGACTAAGTTTGTGTCAAGTTCCATGCAAATTACAAATGGGTAGACTGGACATTGTAGAAATATAGGATGAGATAGGAAATCAGAGCTAATGGCATCAGAGGGGCAGGACTTATACCTGTCTATTTGAGGAAGAAGATGTGTGACATACAAAGAAGGAGCTTGTTAAATGTTTTACAATTGATATTAACATCCTCTTGATGCTCTTGACCTCGTCACCCTTGAGGAACTATACACAGGTGGACACATCTTTTGTTCATTTCTTGGCTTTCTGTATGACTTAATTTGTAATTAATGTCTATCGCAGCTAGTCTAAAGTGAACATTATCTACAAGATCCTAAAAGACCACTGAGCCTATCAATCCGGAGACTTGCATTCATGCTACAGTGAAGTCCAGATTCAGTGTCATTAGCACTGTCATTTTTCTAGTCACCCTTTACTACAGCCCTGCTGCATTTTCCCTGGCTACACGTAAGAGTGATTGAAAGGGTTCTGTCTTTGAACAGACTAGGTTTATGATCATCTTAACAGGCTAGGTTTTTTCTAGACCTGGGCAAAGCACTACGCTACGCTGGCATAGTTTGCAAAGCTTGCACTACGTGAACTTCACATAGCACAGTGCAAACATGCGTAGCGTAGTGCAGCGGTCATTTTTTGCTTGCTTGCGGTCCTCAACGTCAAGTTGGCAACCGCGAGCAAGCAAAATGACTTCCCGGTGAGACTTTTTCCTCATTCGCGATCAGCAACATCAAGTTGCTGATCGCAAACGAGGAAAATAAACCTCCTGGCGAGATTCTCAACGCGGGGAGGTCAGGTTTCTCATTGCGAGTGGGCGCGTATGCTTGCAACCGCTCGCGATGAGAAACTACCAGTCCGCTTTGAGAAAGCTGCCGCTCGAGTAAATATCTACTCGAGCGGAAGAAAACTTCAGCTCGCACTGTGCAAGATGCCGTTTTCAACGATTGCACAGTGTCGGATGCTTGTCCGCACTGTGCAATCATTGAAAACGGCATCTTGCACAGTGTGAACAGGGTACTATGCAGTTCGCGTAGTGCTACGCGTCGCTTGCGTAGTGCGAAGTACACTTTGCGTAGCTTCGAGTAGCGCTACTTCGCAAACTACGTCCAGCTCTAGTTTTTTTCTATCACCTGTTGCCCTATCAGGATGGTCTGAATGCCTCCTTCCTGTCCAAGTCATAATTAAGGGTTCTAAAGGCAGAATAATTCAAAGGGAGGATGATAGTTTGTCCCCCTCCAAAATCTGAAAACTTTAGCATTTTAACTAGTTTATAACCGTGGTAGGAGATAAAACACCCTCTATATCTGGCTAAACAAATTGGCATATATGTTTTCAAAACTGTAATTCGTTCAAGAGGCCATGTTAAAAACATTCTTCATATTTAGCTTCCCAGCATCTGATTGGATACCCCCCAATTCAGAACAGCAATTGGCTTGGGGTGTGACTGTTTGTATCACAAACATGTTTCTGGGGCATTTTGGATATGATTCCTAATAAGAAATGTGTTAGAGGGGAGTGATAAGTCTTTTTTTAGTTTCAACAGACGCCTCAGCCAGGCCAAACACTTCACCTTTAATTAACTAATTACCGTTGGGGTAAAACGGGAATAATATTTCCTATAAGAAAATACGAATATGAGGTAGTATACTTTTCAGATTAATGGCCTTACAAAGTGCAGTAAATGAAAAGTTTCATCAATTACATCAGTAGACACGGGGGGCAGATTTACAAGCCCTTTGCGACACATTTACACCACTGTTGCGTTACTTCTGTGATGCAGCGGCGGCGTAAACCATGCGCCAAGTTGTGCCTTATTTACGACATGACGCATCTAGGGAGATACGTCACTTTGTAAAGCCCTTCTCCACATTATACCTGAGTTAGGTTAAATGTATGTAGGGTGGGCGTTCCTTTGGAAAAAGCCTCGTAAAAGTGACGCAGTGAAATCTACAAGACTTCACTGAGTCACTTTTCAGAGGCCGCTGTAACCAACCTTACGCCTGCTTGAAGCAGGCGTAAGGAGTGGTGCAGCACGTTAGGTAGGGCGGTCCCGGAACATTGCTGGAGTTGCGACGCGCTTGCGACACGACTCCAGCAATGCGCCGCCCTTACACCATCAGATGCAACACGCATCTATCTATCCCTGGTCCACGGTGCGCTACATTGTAAATACGACGCATCCGTGTTGGCGCAAGGGTAGAATTGCGTGTGGCATTTTTAATGGCGCATTCCTGCTGATACGCAGGGATGCGCCAGACCTTGTAAATCTGCCCCTAAGAGACCAAGTACATCACACCCATTGTATAACTAAGGAGGGGTGAAGCGCTGACCTAGAAATAGAGAAACAGACACTTCAGAGCCCTGATGAGTAGCCGAGTTTGTGACCCCCCCTCCCCCGAAGATGACCACTCGAATAATAAAATGGATCAACTGAAGGGATGGAATTATTCCAGTCATGGATCAATACGGCTATTTTATGCGAGATTCTTCTTAAAGGTCTCCTTTTCTAAATAATATCCTTTTTTATTTTTATTTATCAAGATGCTTCTCGGGGAGAAATAATCGAGAGTCATGGTGTTTCTGCACTTTTGTAAATCATATCAGGTGGTAAGTCCTGGTGCCGGTCTTCCCAGGATGACCAGAATAGTCATAATGATAAGATACCCAGGTCATGAGTAGGGGCCGAGGGGTTATGTACAACTACAGTAAAATAAGCACGTAGTTCAGTAATGACACCCTCCTAAATTGTGTTGATTTATTTGAAGAAAAAGATTTATATAAAAAGCATCACAAATTGAAGTAAACCCTTAATCATGAAGAAATAAATCCATGCCCAAATAAACGTATACAAATACAGATTAATAATAACTATACCAAAAAGCAATAACATCAAATCTGCATATCTCTTGGTATGTTCGCACATAGCATTAGATGTGTCACCTGTTAAAATGATCAAATGGAGGGTTAGTAAATGCTGTCATGTATAAGATCTCTACACAATTACCTTAATTTAAGAAATATTTCTAGCTAGGTTCTAGAATAGTACACCATTTACTACAAATACATATGTGGGCAAATAAACCAAATATGTTTCACCATAGGGTACCAAGTTTAAAATTTGACGTTGGCAAGATATCCTAGAAGTTGAAAAGGAGACTACATGACTATTTGATTGTAATGCTGTTGTTGCCGAAGAGTTACCGCGCATGAATTAGATATAATTGCCTGCCCTTCATCGCCGACGTTAAGAACAAGATAAAAATTGAGTTCAAGTTCATACATTTAATTGGATTTGGTTCACTGTTCAAATATCAAATGACCCAGCTGATCATTTTGACAGCACGGCTAAAACCCTGCTCTATCTCAAAGGATCTTTGGAAATAGAACTTTGCTGACTTAAAAAATAAATTATAAGTTGGGAGAGTTGATCCTGGCATGAGACACAGGTGTTCAGTAAGGAATTAAATCTCGCCAAAAGGGAGCGTCTCCTATGTCAAAATGGGGTACAGGCTCAGGTGATGTTTCATTGTTCCAGTTTGATTGAAGAAAGGTGTATATTTCTTACTTTCTTGTTTTTACACGGAAACATTAGATCTACATATGGCATATTGATTTTTTTTTATTTATTTAAAGCTAATATGTGCGCTATAGGCTTTTACATTTTTTTAATCTTTTTCATTGTGCAAAAGTTGTGTGGTCTAACTTGTAATAAGATATTCGTCACTGAGTCTCTGAGTAGACTTGCACTGGTTGTAAATAAACAATACTTTTTTTTTCTTCAAATCAAATAAGCTTTATTCGGTTTTTGTTTAAAACCATAAAAGCAACAAAGAAATATAAAACATGTATACATGACTCAACATATCATTTGCAAAGATAAAAAAAGAAAAACCAACTATTATAAACGAGCTAAAATCAATTTGTCCCTTCAGGTGAATAGAAAGATATTTGCAAAAATGGGGAAAAAGGGTAGTTGTTGGTAGCACACGGTTCATGGCGTCCCCTTTTACCAAGAATTATTGTTCCATATCGCTTGCCTTAGGGACGGGTAGGGTCGGGGGCCGGGATAAAAATCGTACAAGTCCCAAATGCGAATGGGACCATCTCCCTCTTTGGGTTGGGAGGATCGCAAGTAGGGGACAATATTCATAGTTTTGAATTTAATTAAAATAAGGTTGCCCGGGATGTCTTTGGGCGACGTACCAAGCCACCCCACCCTCCTGACCCTCAAAATGCCGCCATCTAAAGCAGGTGGCAATGGTCTGTGTTGTTTTAGCCAGGAGATGGTTTTATTTAACAAGTCCTGATGAGATTCAAATTTACCCTGAAGAGGTGCAAGGACCCCAGAAAGAACAGTCACGTAGGGGGCAGCTTCTGGGGGTAAGTTGATCCAATTCCTGCGTTCATGTGCAAACCTAGGTAGTCTATGGGGTGCAGGTACAGAGTTAGAAATAATGTTCCGGCCTCTTGGATTGGGTGGAAAGAGGAGGGGTTCAGGAATTTGAGCTTTCATAGGTGTCGTGGGTTTGAAGTTTTCTTTGTTGCAGGGGAGAATAGAGTGAATGGGTGCGGCAGTTGTTTCAGGTGAGATAGAATTCCTTGATAATTTATTTTCAATACTGGACAGCCTGTCTCCCAGCTCATTGATTTTAGTAATCAGGGGTGATAGTGCGGTTGTTAACAATTGTTCGATCTGTGCCAGTAGGGTCAATTGAAGTGGTGAAACTGGGTCAGGTGTTTTGTTCACTGCCTCAGTTGGCAAAATTATTGGTGGATTGGAGGGTTGTAGTGAGGGACTAGTGCACATTTTGTCTGTATTGACAATGTCAATGTCATTTACCTCATCGGCAACTCTGCCCACTATAGGGGGGGGTAGATACATTCAGGGTGTAGTTCGTGCCACACAGGGCATTCAGCTCCTCCCAGATGGACATGATGTTAAAACAGTGCAATGTCAGAATCGATATAAAGAGATACAGTACCTCCAACTTCGTAGCAGCCAAATGGGGTGGCCCGACCCGGCCTCTTCGTGCCTCTGAGGGCCACAGAGGGCCCGCCCTTTGCCCGGGCTTAGCTCGGCGTCCCGCGAGGCGGAGCAGAGCGCTGTTTGTAGGCGCCTCCTGGCGCGTCCTTCGTGTCACAGAGCAGCGCCGCCGCTCAGCCTGCCGGGAGATGTGGTCCCGGGGCGGCGGCGCTGTGGGCTGGGCAAATTGACTCCTGGCGGTGGCGGCTGTAATGGGGGCCTCCTCGCCTCCCCCCTTCTCCCACAGGTAAGTTGTTGCTGTCCCCCGCGCTCCGCCAAGCAGAGCGCTGTTTGTAGGCGCCTCCTGGCGCGTCCTTCGTGTCACAGAGCAGCGCCGCCGCTCAGCCTGCCGGGAGATGTGGTCCCGGGGCGGCGGCGCTGTGGGCTGGGCAAATTGACTCCTGGCAGTGGCGGCTGTAATGGGGGCCTCCTCGCCTCCCCCCTTCTCCCACAGGTGAGTTGTTGCTGTCCCCCGCGCTCCGCCGAGCAGAGCGCTGTTTGTAGGCGCCTCCTGGCGCGTCCTTCGTGTCACAGAGCAGCGCCGCCGCTCAGCCTGCCGGGAGATGTGGTCCCGGGGTGGCGGCGCTGTGGGCTGGGCAAATTGACTCCTGGCGGTGGCGGCTGTAATGGGGGCCTCCTCGCCTCCCCCCTTCTCCCACAGGTAAGTTGTTGCTGTCCCCCGCGCTTCGCCGAGCAGAGCGCTGTTTGTAGGCGCCTCCTGGCGCGTCCTTCGTGTCACAGAGCAGCGCCGCCGCTCAGCCTGCCGGGAGATGTGGTCCCGGGGCGGCGGCGCTGTGGGCTGGGCAAATTGACTCCTGGCGGTGGCGGCTGTAATGGGGGCCTCCTCGCCTCCCCCCTTCTCCCACAGGTAAGTTGTTGCAGCGGCGACGTAAACCATGCGCCAAGTTGTGCCGTATTTACAACGTGACGCATCTAGGGAGATGCGTCACTTTGTAAAGCCCTGCTCCACATTATACCTACGTTAGGTTTAATGTATGTAGGGTGGGCGTTCCTTTGGAAAAAGCCTTGTAAAAGTGACGCAGTGAAATCTACAAGACTTCTCTGAGTCACTTTTCAGAGGCCCTTGGTTCAGTGCTGGATTGTCTTTCCACTCTTGTTTTCTTCATCTCTTCTTTTTCATAGTTCTTGTTTTACACTACCTGCCCCCTATCACGTCCAAGGGGTCTTTCCACTTCCTTGCTTTTTTCTTTTCTTTTCTTTTCTTTTCTTTCCTCTCCTTTTCTTTTCTTTTCCTCTCCTTATTTCTCTTTTCTTCCCTCTTTCCTTCTTTTCTCTAATAGTTCACTCTGTTCTCTCTCATCTTCATTCCCAGCGCATCCGCATATCCCTGCCACTGCCACTCTCTGCCACGAAGGCCACCAATGCCTCACCACCCCTCATTTCTGGCAGCCATCTCCTGGAATGTTAATGGCCAGACATATTTCATAAAATATAAGAAGGTGCTGATACTTGCTGCTCATGATGATGATAGCGTGGATATCAAATAGATGGCAGTTGCAGTGGTGAGTCTGCATAGGTTTCAATCTCCAGAAGCCCTCCAGGTGTTACAACGAACAGCTGGCTGTGGTGGTGGTTTGGGTAAGGGTTGAAATATGTGCTCTAAGTATGAAGAAATACCCTAATATGGGTCCTGTGCTCATTGTGCCGCTGTTTGGGATTGTTTGGACTTGCTCAAGCAGTTGGAGCTAATTTAGGGGCATATGTAGGTAGGCGTTTGCGATTTGCAAACTCCGAAATTTGCCGACTTTCGGCGTATGCGAATCGCAAACGCCCCTTTGGTATGTAGGTGGCACTTAGCAAAATAAGGAATCGCAAAAATTGTGATTCCTTACTTTGCTTATAGCATTTAAGGAATCGCAATTTTGCGATTCCTTAAATGTTATGTAGGGGTGCCTTAAAAATTGCGATTTTGGCATAAGGAATCGCAAAATACCACCTACTTCAAGTAGATGGTATTTTGCGATTTCCTTTAAAAATGCATTTTTTTAAAAAATTCAAAGTGCCATGTGGCGCACAGACATGCCCTTTGGGCATGTATGTGCGCCACATGTACTTACAGGCACATACTAGGAGTGCAACAGGTGTCCTTTGGACACCCTGGCACCCTTGGAATTGCGATTCTCAAATTGCGATTTTCTCACAGTTAATCGCAATTTCAGAATGTATCCCTATTCATTCCTATGGCCTTTTGGCCCATAGGAATGAATGGGACACTCATTCCTTAATTGCGATTCACAATTTGCTAATCGCAAATAAGGAATGTTAGAGATTCGCAAAAAATGGGATATTAATACCTACATTCTATTTTGCTATTCTCAAATAGCGATTCATTAAAAATCGCTATTTGAGAATCGCAAAATGGAAATTACCTACATATGCCCCCTAGTGCTTAATTTGAGGCAGTAGTTGCCAGTGAGGGCCACAGGCACTCTTTTTTGGGAGCCAGCGCTTGTTTTTCCTCATCAGTCATTTCCCAAAAGGAAAGGGGGGAAACTACATAAAGGAGAATGAAAGAGGAAGAGAAAGATGGAGAAACCTTCACAAAAGTAGAAAGCAAGAAATGGCAAGATTGAGGTAAAGGGTAAGATGGTGTCTGATGATGGATTAAAGAGATATGAGATAAATTGAAGATTACTCCGCCTTGGTATTTGACGAACTGACACGTAACCAACCTGGCTGCCGGCTTCTGAGCAGAGTTTTGGGCACCGGCAATCCTTATTCTTCAAATTAATGACTGGCTAGATTGTTCTGGTATTGAGCAAGATAAAGGAAGATGGATATACATTTGGTTCCTAGCTGCAGAGGCACGGTGAAGAAAACAACAATGCACTGAATTGTGGCACATAATGATTGGCAACTATTGAGATTAATTCTAGAATTTCTCGCACAATATACATTCTTCAGGCCTGACATCACTCTCTAAATGATTCACCGCCAGGTACCTTCAACCCCCAAACGTGAGATTACAAGCAATTCAACATAAAACCTGGGGGCCTCTGGACTTTACTGGTTTGGCAATCACTGGAGATTGGCAATCTAACCTTATTTCCACTTTAAAGATGGAAATGTGGTTCCCTAAATTGCATCAAGTGACATTTATTCGCTCGCGATTACATCTGAAGCATGAATTAAAAATAGACAGGTGTTTACAGAAGTGAGGCACACATTATATTTAAAACTGCCATACTCTAACGATTATCAATAGTAGGCGAAAAATGCTATTAAAAATCCATTAGGGTTTGGCAGCGTCATCGTCCATACCATGCTCTTGTGTAAAAGTTAGTAAAAGGCTCATATTTCTGATTTTCTAATCAATCATCCTAAAGAGAGGCAACAAATGTTAACATACTAAGCCAGAACATTATTTTGCATGGCATTGATGTTGTTATTATTTTAATATTGAGCTCAGCTCTTAGGCTGTGAAATGAGATTCTAAAAATAGTTTCTAATAAACATGGGTATGCAAAAGGGACAAACAGTTCTAAGCAGATATAGATTGAATTTCTATGAGTCATATCGTAGATGTTGACTATCTAAGATGCCAGGGGTAGTGGAAGTGACAGTGCATGCCTTTTGTTCCCTGTTTGCATCATAGGTTTGTCCTATTAGCCACTCAAGTGCCTCTTACTTGCTCTTGAAGTGCTATTTATGTATTGTTCCAGCTGCTGCCATCCTGGCTTTAAAAATGAGGAATGGCAGAGGCAGTACTAAGAATATCAAAGGGGAAGTCAACGGTAGCAGTTATTTGTGTAACAAACATAGATAAAGTATTAAACCAGTGTTCTCAATTCTTTGTAAAGCCTAGAGATGCAATAGTGCATCCTCGGCTAGCTGACCTCTAGCTCTGAATTAGGTGCTCGACCAAGATTTAGGGGCATATTTACTAGGGCATTGTGCCACAGGAACGTCACTTTTAATGACGTTCCTGAGGCGCAATGCCCTGCTCCATATTTACAAGGCGGCGTTAAGCCACTTAAAGTGGCTTCACGCCACCTTCTAAATATGCCCCTAACTGGGGCAGTCCGCTGCGACAATATGGTGGGCAATGAGTGTTTCTGTGAGCGTTCCAACGCAACACCCATTGCTTTTTTACGCTGTCCCTTATTTGCAAGGGTGGCGCAAATATGGGGCAGTGCCAAAAGTAAGACCAGGGAAAACCTGGTTTTAAACAGGCACAACAAGGAGAAATTATTCATCTCTCCTCGTTTTTGCTGTTTCTAAGTGTGTTGCATTCTGCAGTACACATAGAAACAGCAAATCGCCATTAGTGATTGTTCATGTGCAGGAAGGAACACATTTTGTGCTGGTTAGCATTACTTTTTTGATGGTAACCCAGTGCTAAATGTTTGAAAATCTACCCCATGACAATAAACAGGAGCACAGTAACTTGTCCACGAACATTTCCAAATAAGAATGTGACTTACTATGAGCATTAACTTACAGTTAATGTGGGGGATGTAGATAAACTTTACAGCTTTGTTAAAGTCTGGAGTCACTAACTCCAGAACATCTGTATCTTACTCTCGGACCCCAAAGTTACGGGCGCCATCTGGTCTGGTTCGTTGAACATCATCTTCTTCTGTTCTATTATACTGCAGTGTCATTAAAGACCGACCTTTTTTCCAAACTACATCTATCAATGGATAGTGACCTTTCTTGAGTGTTATTTTATTGTTTCATATAGTGTCTGAGTCCTAACACTTAAACGGTACCCACATTAGCCCTTGAAAGATGGACAACCTTATCTCAAGAAAGTCAATACTCAACTCTCCTCCTTGGCACTTCGGAGAAGTACGATAACACTGAAGACATCGGTTTACCTGCAGAATGCGACATTTGCTGGAGGGTCGTTGTTAGACCTTGCTTGTCCAGTGGGTTTATCCCTGCTGTTTATGTCCGCTTTAGGACTCTGGGCACATCACCACTGCTGATCAGTGCTAAAGTGCATATGCTTTCCCTGTAAATTGGGTTTATGTATTGATGATTCCATGATTGGCATATTTGATTTACTGGTAAGTCCCACATACAGTGCATTGTGTGTGCCCAGGGCCTGTAAATCAAATGTTGCTAGTGGGCCTGCAGCACTGATTGTGCCACCCACATGAACAGCCTGTAAATGTAACTCAAACCTGCCACTGCAGTGTCTGTGTGCAGTTTGGCACTGCCATGTCGACCTGGCAAGTGCATCCACTGGGCAGGGTGCAGTGTATGTGAAAGGTAGGAAATTTCCTGATAGTGAAATACAGTGTATTTCATTTTTCAATATCGAAAGGCTATCTGTCCCATAGGATAGAATGGGAGTTAATTTATAACATCTTGTACATATAACTTCCCATTGGGACAAGATTGAAAGTTGGAGTTTACTATGCCTAAACCCAGAATAAAAAAATGCATCTTTTAGTATAGATGATTTTTATATTGTTTGTTTAAAAATACCACTTTTAGATAGGGGGTATTTTCTTACTTAGCCATCCTGTGTGCCTCTGCTAGTTTGTGGATTGACTGCCTGGCTTTTGAATGACAGGGGCTGGGGATGTGCATTCTCTCAGACGGCAACTGGGGGGTTGATGTGTGTTCTACCTTACCTGGATGAGTCAGGGCTGGACTTAATAGAGCTGGGTTACATTTAGAGTAGGGGGAGGAGATTTATTTTACTCCTGAATGGGTCTGGTCTGCCTGGGACAATACTGTCTCCACCTTCTGCCAAGAAGCAGCACCAGAGAGGACAGAACTGGTTTTGGCTGAGCAAAAAGCTTCTCTGCCACCAGAGAACAATGGAATTTGTACTATAAAAAGTAGGGCTCAGACCCCTGAACTTTGGACAACTGCTGAACTTAGGAACCTGCCAGGAAGAAGAACTGGGTAAGCTGGAGGAGGAGTACAGCCCCTGTGCTGTGTGCTGTTGGGGTTGGCCTGCATTGGTTGCTTCTGTCTTGGGCAGTGAAAGAACCGGACTGTGCTTTCATCATCCTGCTGTTAGAGTTGTGTCCAAGGGCTTGAATTAGAGCTTGCCTCCTTTTGGTAATCTCAGGGATAGAAAAGACTTCAAATATTACTTCTGGGAATCAAGAGGAACCTTTGCCAAGGAGAAGAGCTGGAGAAACTGAGGCTGTTTGCTATCTGGGGTTGGTCTGCAGTGGCTACTTTCTGCCAAGGAAAGGAGAAGGACTTTGCTGTGTGCTGTGTCCCCTGCTTGAGGAAGATCTCACAGGGCTTGAAATAGAGCTTGCCTCCTATTCTGAAGTCTCAGGGACACAAAGACTTCACCCCCAGTCCCACCTGAGCTCCCTTCCTGGGTGATTGGACCTGCTGAGAGGTGCCTGCCAGTGTTCTGGACCTCTGGAGGTTCTTTTGGGACTAGAAACTGCAAGAAATGGGAAAATAAACTCAACACCTGTTTCCAACGCATCGCAGAGGTGTAAGGTGAATTATCTGACGCATCGCCGCTGCCGAAGAATCGACGCAGTGCCTGCTCGTGGCTGAAGTGGACAAACCTTTGCCAACTAGATCCCCCCAATTTCTAACAGTCCTCCTGTAACTCTACCAGTCCTCCTGTAACTCATGACTTTCTAGAACCTTGAACAAAAGCACTGAGAATTGAAATTTGCCTGGGCCAACTTCTGGACATTTGTAATGGGCTGTAGTCAGGATTAAACTGGAGTCAGAATTGAGCAAAGCAGAGACAAAAGGCTATCTGAAGACTTTTGGACTGTAACAAACCCTTGTTTGCCAGAGAATGACAATGTTTAGATAAACGACTGGCAGCCATTTGAAGATATGCAGGACAGCAGACCAAGTTCTTGGACTAGCTGAGCTCTCTTCATCATTTGGGCTTTCTCCTCCCAGTGGGAAAACCTAGTCCCACTGAGGGCTACGACCACCCCTCTGAAAGGTGGGAGCTCTGGAATGTTTTTGTTGTTCACATAGCAGATGGGAATGCTAAAAACCCAAATGCAAGCATGTCACCTTAGGTGAGTGTGGGCATTCATCCTAAAAGGGACCGCTTCCCAACAGGGTTTTCTTATTGAGATACAGTTGCACTTCACTCTAACCTTTGTCATTTCCAAGCCTTAATAGACCCAAGAAGTTTACTGTGTGATTTATATTTGTGTAAAGGGGGAACTACTTCTTGCAGGTATTTAAACTCTTATCCCTCGGACCCCCCCCCCTTGAAGGCTATTGTTGTGTTCTAGCTGAGCTCTCGCCTGGAAATATTTAGGGCCTCATTTGAGAAAAGTGAATCATCGCTGCGTGAAAACAGCGATGCGTCACATTTCATTGCGGTCTCCTTGAAACACTAATGATGCGTCATATTTACAGTATGGCGCATCATGTTGAAAGAAGTTACAGATACGTCACTATTTCTGACGTATCTGTAGGCACAAAAATGATGCATTGCTGGAGTGTGTCACAAAAGTGACGCAACTCTAGCAATGGGTCATTAAACATGGGCAAGTCCCATGTGAAATATGCCTGCGTCAGTCTTAAGCCTGCCATGAGGCAGGCGTAAGATATTGACGCATTTGCATCCTAGAAGTGGGGCAGTGAAATCTAATAGATTTCACTGCGTCTCTTCTTTGACCCTTACTTGCTTCGGAACGCCCCCCTGCATACATTGTACCTGGCGCAGAGGTTTACAAAGTGACGCATCTATCGAGATGCATCACTTTGTAAATATGGTGCAACAAGGCACATTTTTTACGCCACTGGTGCATCACAAAAACGGACGCACCGATGGCGCAAAAGTGACACAAGGGCTCATAAATAAGCCCCTTAGTGTATGAGCTAAGACAAGAGGACATGTCAGCCTGGATGTGGGGGCTGGGGTTAGCATGCATCACAATTTTTTTTCCTGCGCACTGTAATGTGGTGTTCAGAATAAAAGCAAAACATTTGAGGACCTGTTTTATTTGTCTGTAGGGAGGCCCTGAAAAAGCTTATGGCCCAGCCAGTGGCATGAATGCCTATGCGATACCTCCTTACACCAAAAATTGGGTAGAAGGTTTTTGTCCATTTCTGCCCCCGTCCAAATGTTTTCTGAGACATTTACTGTGAGCCTTCCATCACGTTTCATATCGTTTGATGGGCGCTAGTCCTTTAACAGCCAGGTACCCCTATCATCTCCTCCATCAGCCTCCAATTCCCTTCGGCTCTTTGATCCATATACTAGAATCCAGGGCTCATTCCTTGTTCAACCAATCTGGTTTATCACCATTCTACCGTGAAATTCCACAATTGGGAATAATTCATTTGATCTATTTTCCGATCTTTAATGCCTTGATGTGTTCAAAATAAAAAAGGGTGCAACTCTTAATTGTCGGAAGGAGATGCGCTGCATCAATGGGCTGTGTACATTGGAAGGCAAGGCGGGATATGCAGACAGTGATGGATGCCTTTTAAAGCAGTGGTTAACATTACGTGTTTGCCCACTCTGGGCTCATGAATGCTGATTTGACCTTTGCACTGTGGTTGGCGAGCGTCGACGTAAGGTTGACGCACAGGGAGCTTCAAAGCTAACGCAAATCAAAGCTTGTAGATTGAACCTCCCTTCCTCCTTGCTGACTCAAGGGGGGGGGTTGGGGGGAGGGACGGGGGGAGGGATCCATCGCTCCAACACTCCACGCGCACGTCTGTGTGAGGCAGTTCTTACCACAAGACTAAGCAACACACTGGAAAACAAACTGGCAAGTGCTACAAGAACAGCATATTCCCCTAGTGAGATAAACTATTTCTGTTAAAAATTAATAAGGCTAATTAAATAGAGAAGTTTGTTTCACCGCCGCGCTTCCATTTCCCGTTTTTCTTTGAGCCCGTATCCAATCTCCCTCCCGCTTTTTTCTTCCCTCACAAGCTGGTGTTGTCAAGGTGTCAAGTGCACCGGGAGAAGAAAAGGCCGGGAGATAAAGCCGAATTGGTATGCGTCTTGCAGAGACTCCGGACACCGGAGATTTATTTTAATCCAGTCCATTAATCAATTTCTCTGTTGAAATTGAATTAAATGTCTTTCATCAACATCACATCCTGGGACTTGAAAACAGAGCCTGCCACCCAGGAATATGAATGAAGCTCCCTCTTACCTCCCTCCTTCCCCATCTCCTTCTCCCCTCCTTATTTTTCTGCATTCATCTTCCCCTCTCACCACGGCCTCGCTCCGTGTTATTCGTACTGATTTACAAATCCTCTCTTACTTCTCTCATCTCCTGTTCTTACGACTGTCTTTGCTACTGTTATCTGCCGTTTCTTCATCTTTCCTTCTTTCTCTCCTTAAGCCTCCTTTTCACTTCTTCGCAATTCTATCCCGTCCCTCTACTCCTCTCCCTGGCTTCAATCCTCTATTCTCCTTCCTCACATCATTTTCTTTCTTCCAATTATTCCACTAAATTTAAGTTATTCTCTTCTTCCTTCATTTTCCTTCTTAACTCAAACCTTACTACTACTCTCTCCCATATTCCCATCAATATGTTTGACTTGCTTTCTCCAATCCACTTTCCTTACTTCCCTTCTCCCCTTGTTCTTTCTTATTCCCCCTATTTACTCTTTTTCCCATACACTCCCACCAGGGTTCCTCTTCTTGCCTGTCTTTCTTTCTTCCTGGTCTGTTTCTCTCATTCTTAAATTCCTATTGTCTTCTCACTCACCTCTTGACTCTGATTCACAATCTCTTTCTCTCTTTCTCCAACACTCTTTCTCATACCGACTGGTTCACTTGATTTCTGTGTCTGCCCTCCATACCACAGTAACAGAGCTGCCACTCCACTTTCTCCACCCTGGTCTCCTCTCCCGTGGGAGCTTCCTTAGATCCACTGCATGTCTGTTCCTTGAAGCACACAATGGTTTAAAAGAGAGCACTGTTCCCTCATCCTGAGGCAGGTGGTATCAAACACATGAGCTATTTGCCTTACTGCCCTGTGGGGTCTGGACTTATTTTCACTATTAACCCCATTCTGGCCTAAGGCCAGGATTCTAATTTTGAAATCAATACTTCTCAGAGAATCAGAGTGGCTGAACTACTTCACAATTTAATTTTATACATTTTCAAAAAATAAACAACTGTCTAAATCTGAGGTCACCTTGAATCTCGGGGCCAAGTCACATGGCCATCCTGACCACCCTGTGTGCGTTAATGCTTTTCATGGTGTTAAGGCACACACATATTCGGTTCCATTTTGGGTGGTGATACATACAACTTCACCTGAATTATACCTGGGTCACTAAGTTATTGAATTCTGAAGAGATTTCACGTACGCACTATTAATGACCCATGAATAAGAAGGATGGCGTCAGTTAGCAGAATCCACCAATAAAAGACCTGATGCATCTTGATATTAGCCAAACGAATACAAACTGATAACAGTAAAGCTGTCACATGTTAATTTTCACACAGATGACACAGAGGCACATTATTATCCTGGATAAGAAGGCAAATATTCTCCTAGGCTATGGTATTCATAATTGTTTTGCATTTATGTTAATTTATCAAATGAAAAAAACATACATGACAGATGGCCACAAATAGGCTCGGGTTCTAATTAGATAGATGAGACCTTGATGCCAAATGTTGCACTTCAATTGGGTCGTGTGAGAAAATGGGTTTTTAGTTGACTGGGGTGTGAGCCCTGGTCAACCAGCAACCACGATTCTTGTCAGGCTGAGGCACAAGCAACCCCAAATTAACCTGTGCCCAACCCCCTGGTAGCTTGGCACAGAGCAGTCAGGCTTAACTTGGAGACAATGCGCAAAATATTTGTGCAGCACTTCAAACAGAAAAACGGTGTAAACATCACACAAAATAGCCCCCACACCAAGTTAGAAAAATAGAGCTGAATTGAATAAATGAAACAAGAACTAAACAACAAAAATCCAACCAGTAGAACCGGAGTTATGAATTGTTAATGAATAAAGTGTAATGTAGTGCTTAAAAGCATAAAGCGCCAACTTCAGCTATATGGTCATGTTGGATTGAGTCACAGTCAAACGTTCAGGCCAACCGCAACGGAATGCAGATTGTCTAGTCTCAGATTAGTCCCACTGAAGTTTTACCTTCTCAAGTTTAGCACCATGAGTCCCATTCATGTTGGCTGTACTCTGCAAGTAGTCGACGATGCAGTGCGAAGGGGTGGGCTGGCAGCCATTTGTGCTGATTTTTGGTGAGAGCAGTGCAGTCTCATTGCAACTAGGCCTGTCCATAGTTACGAAGAGCCCAAGAACTTGATGTAAGCTCACTGAGCCACAGCAAGCGTCCAGGACCTGATGGGCTCTGGAACTCACTACAGCTGGGTCCACGAGCTGTGTGGGGAGCCTTTTATGTCCCTAAGGCTCACATGAGGGGATCATTAGACTAGCCCTTGGAGTCACTTTGGAGTCCTGGGTTCAAGATGAGGTTACAGGTCCAGTTCTTCCCCCCTAAGCAAGAGGGAAGCAAGCAGGAGGTCAGCACAGTAGGGCAGTAGCTCATTCAGAGCAGCAGTCCAGCAGAGTGGCAGTCCTTTCAGCAGCACAGCAGTTCTTCACCCTGGCAGAGTATCCAAAGGTTTAGAAGTATGCATAAGAGTTTGTGTCGAGGGGCCTCTTTTTTGTACCCTGGTTCCCTGGTTCTGGAAGGTGGGAGAAGATTATAGACAGTGACTTTGAAGTGTATTGTATGCCATGTCTCTCCTACTCTGTCTCCAAGCTGACAGTAGTTACAATGTAGGGCCATTAGGCCCTCTGTGTGAAGGCAGAGAACAGGCTATTCAGTTGTAAGTGGGACTATACTCAGCTCTGCCCCCATACTGCAACAGATGGCGCACCCAGGCACACCTAATCCCTCTGTTTTACGGCTGTCTGGGAGAAATTCACAAAAAACTAACTGTCACCTACATCCAGTCATGTGACCAAAGGCAGGCTACAGGCACAAAGGGGCAGGAAAATATCAACTTTCTAAAAGTGGCATTTTCAAAAGTGTAATGAGAAATTCGACCTTATCATTTGAAAAGGGTTTATCATTACAATTTCACAGACACCAAACTTGACCTGGCCACCTGCTCCGAATTGGAAATTGCAGGTTATTAAATGTAATAAGGGATCACCATTGTTATCCTAAGGGAGTGGTAAGCTCACAGGAGTGAAAAACGAATTCAGGAATTTTACACTACCAAGATATGTAAAACTTAAAAGTACATGTCTAACCGTCTAACTACAGAGCACCCTTCGCTGTGGGCTAACTAGGACCTACCCTAGGGGTGACATATGTGTAATAAAAGGGGAATTTAAGGCTTGGCAAGGGGATTTTAATGGAAAGTCAACATGGTAGTTTGAAATTGCATTAAGTCTGAAGTGGCAGGCCTTGGAAATGTTTTAAGGAGCTTCTTAAGCGGTTGCCACAATACTTTCTGTGACCCACTGGTAGCATTTAATTTACAGTACTCAAACGAGAAACTTACAAGTAAATTAAATATACCAATTGGGTATAAGCCAAATTAACCAGGTTTAAGGGATTTGAGCACAAGCATTTTAGCACTGGTCAGCAATGGTAAAGTGGGTAGAGTCCTAAGGCCAGCAAAAAGAAGTCCAGCAAAAATGGAGGAGGTGAGACAAAATCTTTGGGGAAGAACAGATGGATTTTCATTTAACATAGGATCTAGCTATTTTTTTAGATATTGTCTTAAAGCTTTTATTTTGAGATCTGTAATTATTTATCTCCTCATGGCATAACCTTATTTTGGTAGTTTCCATACATTTCAGAGCTAGCTTAAGGAATAGAAACTTCACAGTTTTAATAGAACTTGTTTATTTTAATGCCCAATTACTGCATGGCTTATATTTAAATGCAAAATGTTTGGTTATATATTGTAATGGTTTTGTTAATCCAACATAAAGATCAGATTTGAGTTTTTGCATAGGTTACATTTTCAGACAGGACATAAATAGAACTCCTTTGTTTCAGTAAATTATGGTGGATGATGCAAGTTTTGAGCTCTTTATGTCAAACGGCTAGGTTGAGCAAGAATGTTGGTCCTCTCCCTCCTCTGCTTTTTACCTTCTTCTTTTAGATTCTGGGTTGTGCTAATAGCCTTATCGCTTATTGTTCCAAACTCAAAACAATGGAATATTGAACCCTTTTTTGTTCAGACAACACCGCTTTTACAGACTTTGTTGTGTTTGGCCAGCGGCCAATGCTGGAATCAGCATATCTCTATGTTAAGAGGAATCAACATAGTTTCAACCTAGAAAATAAGAGGAATCCATTCAGTTTCAATCTAGAAAATAGGAGGAATCAACTTCGCTTCAAAATAGAACAAACAATTGTTTTGAGGTTTAGTAAAGCTCGCATAGCTAGACAAAGCAGGGACTGGAAGTTGAAAGTGTTGCAAAATTTCCATTTTTAAGCTTCAAGTTTGAGAAAAACGTTTTTGAAAAGGCCCTAGAAAACAACCAGTGTTAAGGTTGGTTCTCTAGTGCAAGTCTATTTGAAGTATTTTTTGTATGCTACCCATAGCTACTTCCTCAAGACCAGATTGGTGGTTCAAAGGCTATGAGTGTGGAAAGAAAGAGGAATGGTAAGTGTAGATGCAGAGGTCAACCTCATCTCACGGCTACAGACAAATCAGACATTCGTGCAAGCTTATTCTAACTTGTCACAGAGTTAAGAAAAGGTGGGGGGAAAACGCAGGATGCTCAAAGATGTAGCATGCACAGTGGACCCTTTGATGCTGGAGACATAACTAATGAGACAGTGCAAGATAGTTAGTGAGACTGACACAGTGTAGCCCGACATGTTGCCACCCGTGGCGGTTCCTGCGGTGGTATGTAAGAGGGGGGAGGTGCTGGCAATTCCTGCGGTGGCCGCCTCATGACGGCTGTAGGTAAGAGCGGGGGAGGCTGCCGCCCCCAAAACCCATGACACCCGGAGCGGACCTCTCCCCGCTTAGCCCTTGCTATGCCACGGTGCGAATGAGACACTTACTTAGAGTGACTTAGATTAAGTGTGAGAGTGAGTGTCAGTGAGTGACAGTGAAAGAGAAAGTGTGCAAGACAGTGAGTGTAATAGTGACAGATGCACAAAATGAGACAATGTGTGAGCATGTCTGAGCTTGTGAGTCTTATCCTTGTCAGACTGTAGCAAGTGAGCGAGACAGTGTGTGAGGATGCAAGTAAGATAGAGTGAGTGACAGTGAATGAGACTGTGATTGAGACAGTAAGTGACAGTGACAGTGAGATACTTTGAGACAATGAGTGAGACCGTGAGACAGTGTGATACTGTGAGTGAGACAATGAGTGAGAGTGAAGGAGGGTAAGTGTCATAGTGAGTGAAACAGTGTTTGGCAGTGAGTATCATTGTATCAGACTGTGAGTGAACGAGTGAGACAATGTGTGAACATGTGAGAGTGTGTGTGTGCTTTTAGCTTGCTAGCTTTGTCCTAGTCCTGAAGGTACTTTTTGGTAAATCAGATAACCATTGCAAAATCCTACCACTGGCATATTGGAGAGAATTATTGACACAACCATTTCACATGGAGGGTATGGAGCTGACTCCTGTGACTAAATACTGGCCATGACATACTGGTTTTATTTTTGGAGAGGGTCCCCGGTGGTGTATTGATAGCATCAATGGAAGTCTGACAAGGGTGTATTGTAGGCGATATTTGGTGTAAGGGGGGCATCTATAGCATACAAGGGCACCCATAACAAAATGGTGGCCCTGGAACACTGGAGGTAATTACTGACATAAGGGAGGTGCCCTTAAAACATTTTTTAAAGCAACGGGGACCTACTCAGGAGGAGAGTGAGCGTTCTTGACAAAGAAAAATACTTGTCAAACCCAGAATATGACAGCAGACCCCAAATTACAACATGCACCTATTCTGTATATCCCCACATTTTTTATCCAAACTGGAAAATATTCCAAACATATGCACACATGTCAATACCTGCTGTAAAGGTGCAGTCCAAAAAGATGGACCTACATGAACAAAAACATACAGTATGATGCACCAAGTAATATTTATAAATCCAGAACAATCCAAAGACATCAAATTTCTGATTCTTGTATCAGTCTTCTTTTTAATATTATAAACATAGATATGACATTCAAGCAACCAACATGTTTCGTCCATGACTAGACTTCTTCAGGGCAGAAAGCAACAGAAGCAGGGTCACAACTAGTAGTGTGAGTTTCTAAATTATTCCAAGATCTCAAAGCTCTACTGCAATTGTGTTCATCCAATCTATACTAATATAATAAAGAGAGAGACCAAACCTTTGAGGCGGGTAATCTCAGGAACCACAGCACCAATCACAACACCCAATACAGCGTTGGAAAGGGCAGTTGCAGCAGAAGGACATAGGCTATGCAGACGCCCACATATACATTTAAAAGGTAAAAGAACCGTGCCAGCAAAGTAGTCTCTTGTGGGCGTGTCTGCGTTGTGCTGTGGGCGTGTGCTGGAGGCGTGACAAATGCTGGGGGCGTGTGGTACGTTCCGCCCTTTATGCCATGTCTCATATCGTGTGCTGTGGGCGTGGGCGTGGGCGTGTGCGAGGAGCGGGATTACGGGAAAAAAAAGCTAGCGTTGTGCTCAATATTTCATTGTTTTTTCTTCCCAGGTTCTGTACATTCCAGTTCCGGGTGTCCACCCTGCTCCCTTTAAATACCCCTGCACCCCATAATCATAACCCACCCTTACTCCTTAAAATACCCCAACACCCTTAAACACTAACCCATCTTAACCCTACAAATATACCCTGTACCCCAAAACCCAAACCTACCCCTAAACCCTAAAAATACCCCTGTACCCCAAAACCCAAACCTAGCCCTGAACCCTATAAATACCCCTGTACCTCAAAACCCAAACCTACCCCTGAACCCTAAAAAATACCCCTGTACCCCACAACCCAAACCTAGCCCTGAACCCTAAAAATACCACTGTACCCCAAAACCCAAACCTACCCCTGAACCCTAAAATACCCCTGTACCCCAAAACCCAGACCTAGCCCTGAACCCTTAAAATACCCCTGTACCCCAAACCCCAAACCTACCCCTGAACCCTAAAAATACCCCTGTACCCCAAAACCCAAACCTAGCCCTGGACCATAAAAATAACCCTGTACCCCAAAGCCCAAACCTACCCCTGAACCCTAAAATACCTCTGTACCCCTGTACCCCAAAACCCAAACCTAGCCCTGAACCCTAAAACACCCCTGTACAGCAAAACCCAAACCTAGCACTGAACCCTTAAAATGCCCCTGTACCCCAAAACCCAAACCTACCCCTGAACCCTAAAAATACCCCTATACCCCAAAACCCAAACCTAGCCCTGAACCCTAAAAAATATCCCTGTACCCCAAAACACATACCTATCCCTAAACCCTAAAAATACCCCTGTACCCCAAAACCCAAACCTAGCCCTGAACCCTATAAATACCCCTGTACCTCAAAACCCAAACCTACCCCTGAACCCTAAAAAATACCCCTGTACCCCACAACCCAAACCTAGCCCTGAACCCTAAAAATACCACTGTACCCCAAACCCCAAACCTACCCCTAAACCCTAAAATACCCCTGTACCCCAAAACCCAGACCTAGCTCTGAACCCTTAAAATACCCCTGTACCCCAAACCCCAAACCTACCCCTGAACCCTAAAAATACCCCTGTACCCCAAAACCCAAACCTAGCCCTGGACCATAAAAATAACCCTGTACCCCAAAGCCCAAACCTACCCCTGAACCCTAAAATACCTCTGTACCCCTGTACCCCAAACCTAGCCCTGAACCCTAAAACACCCCTGTACAGCAAAACCCAAACCTAGCACTGAACCCTTAAAATGCCCCTGTACCCCAAAACCCAAACCTACCCCTGAACCCTAAAAATACACCTATACCTCAAAACCCAAACCTAGCCCTGAACCCTAAAAAATATCCCTGTACCCCAAAACACATACCTATCCCTAAACCCTAAAACTACCCATGTACCCCATAACCCAAAACTATATCTGAACCCTTAATATACCCAAACACCCCAAAACATATACCTCAGTACCCCAAAACAAATACCCCTATACCCATACTTACCTTATCCAAACATTAAAAAAAACATGCTTTTACCATTCATGCATTTACAACGAATTTCGTTGTAAATGTATGCGTGGTAAAAGCATATAAAATGTAATGGCATGTGTTATAATGGCATTGCGGAGTCATGGTACTTTCGTAATGAAAGTATGCGGAGTGATGGTATGCGGAAAGAAAGTTGCGGAATAATGGGTGTTTACCCTCCCCCGGTAAGTACATTTGTGGCACGGCGGCCCACATCTCCAGCAATATACTCATATTTTCTCACCACCGATTTGAAAAATGCACAGGTCTCTCTCATTGATGGCGAAGTGTGGCTCAGGGGTTAGAGGCGGCAGACCTGGAGCCTGAGTTCAGCCCGGGACCAGGGTTCAATTCCCCGCCTCGGTGGGTCTTGGGCTCAAATATTCCACGGACTCGTTAATTCTCGCTCCGGTGCCTCCTCGACTCACGGGTTCACACTCTGCGACTCTGGGCAATAGCTTGCTTAATCTCCACAACGGCCCCTCGCGGTGGGATGCCTGGCTTTCACCCTGTGGATACCCTGCCAGGGTTATCTCACAGGGGAATACCAGGACGGGTTCCCTAAGCAAGCGCTGAGATGCCCCAGGGTAAGTCATGCGCTATATAAGTTTCATTCATTTCATTTCATGGCCAGCACCGACATACACTTTTAGACACACCTCCCGCCACAAGTTCTAGAATTGCGAACTTTAGAGCTGGGGAGCTACGTTCGAATCTCGGCATCAGCTCAACATCCTGTGATTCCAGGCAAATCGCTTTGTCTCCCCGTGCCTACCACAAATGAATGTGTTCTTCTGTAATGTAAATTGTGCTCATGCCATGTTGTCGAGTTTGCGCAATATAATATTGTAAAGAAAAATAAAGTAGGGAAACTCGAGTTCACACACTACTAAACGCGCACTTTTAAGTGCATCAGCAGTGCACTGTGAATCGGAGCGTTTCACAGGCCTGTCACAGATAAGAAATGCTATCAAAACGAAATCCTACAAAACCATATACTACTGGTCGGTTTTACCTGTAGCGATCTAGCTGGCGTTTCAACAGTCCGGCTGCGGGTTCGTGTTACTAGGCACTTCCGGGTAGTTTAAAGAAACCCGTGCTGTTGAAACGCCAGCTAGATCGCTACAGGTAAAACCGTGATTTAACATTGGAAAATGTCGGGGAATAGCGGTACGAGAACCCGTTTTGGGTTGGTTGGTAGTTCACGGACGAACAGTAACTAGAAGACAATCCACATTGCCGCTTTAAACCAAACACATCACTAGAAATCACGATATGTTAAGAAAACCCGGTTTGTGGTCCACATATGAACAGTAGCGTGTAGCCTACCTGCAGTGCCGCTTTAAATCTTACACATTATTAGAATTTACAGAATGTGCCAATAGCTTTGTATACTTTAACGTTGCTGATATTTACAACAAAGGACAGCGCAGTACTGAATGTGATGGAATGTTCAACCACATATTTAATAACGCGAATACCATATGTTGGTCAGTATAATGCACATCTATGGACTTGTTGTGTTGATATTTGTGAGTGATAACTTAAATATACCGATGAATGTCGAGTAATGATTTACATTGTTTAGTTTAGTTTACACTATAGAGAAAGTAGTATGCTCAAAATGTTATGTTTGTTATCCTTAGATGGATCCCTGAAGAAGGTGGTCTTCCACCGAAATGCAATGGATGGATATGTATCATTGTCCGGGAATGAATTTCGAATAATTCCTATGAGTATAAGGATAAATTTATCAATTCAATGAATTAAAATTGGATAAGCGCAACTAAATGGACTAGGACTTTTGATTTTTGAAATAGCTGAATGTTTTGGTCAGCAAATATACCTGTGCCCTAGGTGACAGTTGCACTATTGGGTGCCACTGCTACTTTTCATGTATTAAATACGCTCCGGGCGGGGAACGATACCTAGGAGCACAGAAAAGATTTAACAATTGGAGTAAACCAGTGGCGGTGCACCACCATTATCCTCAAATAATATATAGTGCATCACCTCAGATATGAGATTGCTATGTTGCAGCTCCTGCGGTTTGGGGTTTGATTGTTACCCCTTTGTGCATATTTTGGAATTTCCTTATTTGAAGTGTCTGGCTTGGATAGGAGCGTCAGAACTGGGAAGCAACAAAATTTCCAAAATAGAGCAAAAGTGTTTTTTTGTGGAAAAATAGTAAAAAACTGTTGTGCAAAAAGGCATATGTTTTTGTCAGTATGAATGGCATTAACAAGTGCCTATTGTGCTAAGGTTATCCATTTTCCCAGCTTTCAGGAACAACAAAAGATGTAAAATAAAACCAAATTTTTCGCACAGTTCTTGCATTTTTCTAATTGATTGTTCATTTTACCATTTTTTTTGTAATTTTAACATACTTGCAGTTGAGGTAGAAAAAGAACCCGGAAAGCTATACATTTCTGAATACTAAACAAAAGTCTAACAGCCTGATTCATCATTCTCCCGTTTTGCGAGCCCCTAATAGCGATTCATAGCGAATCGCTATTAAGGACTCGCAAAACGGGATTCATGTAGAAATTGCATAAAGAAATGCGATTCCTACATATTCCTTATTTGCGATTAGCAATTTGCTAATCGCAAATAAGATAGCGATTTGAAGGGTGCCAGGGGTGTCCAAAGGACACCCTATAGCACCCCTCAAATGAAATTTTACACAGGTGTTGCACACACAAATGTCCAAAGGACATGTGTGTGTGTAACATGCAACTCAGAAAAATGCATTTAAATGCATTTTTCTGAGTTTTCGCAATTTACCACGAGGTCTGACCTCGCGGTAAATTGCGGCCAGAAATTGCGAATTCGCAAAATAAAATTGGATGATGAATTGCATTTAAGGAATCTCAAATAGAGATTCCTTAAATGTAATTCCTCGCAAAATTGCGAGATCGCAATTAGCGATTTTTGCATTTGGGATGCTGAATCCCAAATGCAAAAATCGCACTCGCAAAGGGCTAGATTCTCAGAATCTGGCCCTTTGCGAGCGCAATTTTGTTTGATGAATCAGGCGGTAAATTCAGCTTGTAGATGGCTCATGGTTTTCTAAAAGAAATGAAAGCATTCATTACTATGGCGGTAGGATGAGCATCAGACTGCCATCGACACAGGCAGGTGTCCGTGCGACAATGAGTTGGCGGTCCCACCTGCCCAATTATAATTGGACTGCTGGAAAGGTGGTTGGACAGTGCCTTTTCCTACTGTGGCTTGCGATGTGGCTCAGGAAATGACCAGCCGCACAGGCCACAGTAGGAATAGCCACTTTATGCACATCCAAGCACTGTGTACTAGGCACCAGGTGCTGCCTGGCACATGCTGCATGGATGTGTGGGGGTGCACTTCATGTGCCCCTCGGGCCACTTAGCAGTGGTCCACGAGGTACAGGGGCCCTGCTTGGGACCCCCAAAGTGCCTTTCCGGCTGCCTTTTCATGGCGGTTGGACCGCCATGAAAAGGCAGTCAGAAACGGACATCCTAATCCCAGCGGTGGTGCCTGCACAGGCACTGCCTCCATTGTAGGGAAAGGAGTCCAACATCACTCCGACAGGATCCTAGATCCTGTTGGAGGCTGCAGCCTTCCCCCTGACAGCAAATGGTCCGTCCGCCACTATCATAATCTGGCAGTCGGACTGAAGGGCTGTCAACTGGTTGAACCACTACCGACAGGCTGTCGGTGGCAAGCCAACCGGCATCCAAATGCAGCCCTAAGTGTTGAAATAAAAACAAATGTTATAGGTTGGAAAACATTGCAATTGATGACAACATTTACACCTGTACATTTTTGCCATGACGGTGGTCTTACAAAAGTATCCACCAATCAATCAGTCAATCAGGGATTTGTGAAGCACACTACTCACCCATGAGGGTCTCAAGGCGCTGGGGTGGGTGGGGTGCAGCTCGTAATCAGCTGAAGAGCCAGGTCTTGGGACCCTTCCTTAAGGTGTGCAGAATGGGGGAACATCTGATGTTGAGCGGGAGCTCTTTCTAGGTCTTTGCTGTGATGTACAAATAGGCTCTTACCCCCACTCTGGCTCTGCAGATGCATGGGGTTTCGGCGAGGGCCAGGTCAGCGGAGCTGAGGTCTCTTTTGGGTACGCTGAAGGAGACTCTTTCATTGAGGTATTGGGGTCTGGTGTTGTGGAGGGATTTGTAGATGTGAGGGAGTAGCTTGAAGGTTACTCTTCTCGACTGGGAGCCAGTGGAGGTCTCGAAGGTTTTAGGTGATGTGTTCATGTCGTGGGTTGCCGAGGACGAGTCTGGCAGCGGTGTTCTGGATCATCTGGAGTTTCCAGAGCAGGGATTTGTTGATTCTGGCATAGAGGTAATTTCCGTAGTCGAGTCTGCTTGTTATGAGTGTGTGGGTGACGGTCTTTCTGGATTCAGGCGGATCCACTTGAAAGTCTTGCAAGGATGCTGAGGGCGTTGAAGCACGTGGAGGAGACGGCATTGATCTGTCGGGTCAAGGTGAGTGAGGAGTCGAGTATGATGCCTTTACATCTATCAGACTCTTCTGGTTGCAGAAACATATGGTCTTTGTCGGTTGTCCAAATCCTGCAACAGAATCAAATCAAACCAAGGGCTATTCGAAGATGATCCCTAGTTTGCATGGTTCCTAGTAAGATCCATTCCCTTCACTGGAAGTAAGCCCAGCCACAAAAGTGCATATCTAGTTTTTAGAAATGTCTGGGTTTTGTATCTGAGTTTTGTAGATATTCCTCAGAGACAATATGCATACTGGCAGTGAAGGTTAGAAAAGAAAACTAATGATGCACACCCAGCCAATACTCAAATATGGACACATACTGGTTGACTTGGCAAATGGATGAGTGGAAAGTTCAAATTGCAACAGCTTCTAACAAATGATCTCACATAAATCAAAATGCAAAAATCTTTGTTAATAAGATAATTGGAATATCAGAATACTGAACCTAAGATTCACAGCTCTTGAGCTTTAAATCCACAGCAAGGCACCAACCACTTTATATTCCATTTGCAAGCCTTTCATACACAACAGACAGAAAACCATTGACAAAACTAGCTGCTGACCCATCACAACATTCACATAAACAAACTACTTTATTCAAGGCTCCTTCTTTTCCGTACGCCCAACAGGATTGACACAGCAATTACACCACTACTCCCCCAGACAGCAGCCAATGTACATACAAACGCATCCAGCAAATCATTGTACACATTTTGCCAGCCAAAAAACACTTCAAACACATTATCCGTACACTGCCAACCTACCCCAGTACACATACTGCAAGCCAACCTCCACTATACACACACCACTAGCTAACCGCAGCTACACACACACCGTCACCCAACAGCCACACAGACATCGCCATCAAGCTCCATGCCACTTTCATTTCTAAAACACTTCCAAAAGGAACAGATTATACCCCAAACATACAGAAAAAAAGAAACATTTAACTAAGGAGAGAACATTACAATTTCAGATCTTTTTTCAAATTCCAAATAACTCATCTTTAGGTAGACTCATTGTCAGTGAAATTGCTCTCCCTCCCTCACAGCTCCACCATTAAGTGAGGCCTTCCCCCGAGCCCCTGCACTCTCGAGTGTTGGTGTTGGATGCCCTCCTCCACCCGCAGGTTTCACCTGTGCCTCATCCCTGGTGGTCCAGTGGACCTCTGTCTCCATTCTCTTGCTCCTCTTTTTCTCTCCTTTTTTACTCGTTTTTCCCTCACTTCTAACTCACCCCCTTCACTCTCCTTCTGGGTCTTAACCTCCATTTTCAATGGTTTTCCCCTCATGTTAAGCTCCCCCTTCACTCTCCTGTGTCTTTCCTTTGTTTTTCACTCATTTTTTACCCTCATCTCAATCTCCTCCTTTCACTCTCCTGTGTCCTCTGTGTCTTTTCTCCACTCTTTCCTGCACTTATGCTGCCCCCCCAAAGTACAACCAGTGCGATAGGCCCAAACCAGCTCCACTCCCCGCTCCCGCCTCCAAGCTGTCCAGCCCTCCCCAACCCCTACTTAATGCCGGCCACTGCGCAGCGGCCGTGCCACCGGGGCGTCACAGACAAGCCCATCTGCGCCCGTCCGTGATCTGACTGCTACCAGCGCCAGGAACCCTGGATCTCTGCACCGCCAACACTACGACCCAGCGGCACTCCACGCTCTCAACCCAGGCTGCAACAACAACTGCAAGCTAGCATCACCAGCCGTCGCCCACGGACCCTTCAGCTGTCACCGCTGCAAGCACACCTGCAGCACCGCCAAGATCACTGACTCAGCGCAATCTGCCCACAAGAACACAACCGTACCAAAGACCCTGCAATGCATCCTCCTGAATGTCCGATCCCTCCACAAACACGCTACCGAAATCTGGGACCTCCTCAACAGCACTACCCCGGACGTAACATTCTTTATCAATACCTGGACCAACACCACCTCGGGACTGTACATCGCCATTGCCATTCTCCAAGGATACAAGATCTCCAGGAAGGACCGTCCCACTGCCTCGGAGGAGAAATCGCCATCATCCACAAATCCCCCCTCCGCCTGAGCACACTCCCCGATGAGCCCACAGACCTGATGGAACACCTTCACTTCAAGATACTAGCCAGCCCTACCTTCACCCTCCGTGGAACCCCCATCTACCGACCACCTTGACCCTACTGACCTTTTGCCAACTCCATCATGGACATCATCTCCCCGCATGTCATCGGGTCCACCAACTACACCCTACTCAACTTCCACCTCGACAACCAATTGGACCCAAACACCACATCCCTCCTGGACAACCTCCACAACATTGGACTCCGCCAGATCGTGACTGAACCCACGCACTCAGCAGGACACACCCTCGACCCCCTCTTCACAACAGGAAACTCCATTACCTTCAGCTGAACCACCAAATTTCCATGGACTGATCATCGATGCGTCCACTTCACCTTCAGAACACCCACCATCCACAGACACCAGCACCTGCTCCCACGAAGAAACTGGACCAGAATCACCAACGACCAGCTAACCTCATCACTCAGCAACTCCACCCCAACCATCGCAGAAAACAACAACATCAACACTGCAGCCCAAACCCTGTACAGATGGATCTCCGACAGCGCCAACACCATAGCCCCCCATCAAGAAAAACAACAACACCCACGCCAAGAAAGCTAGATGGTTCACCCCCGAACTTCGAGAATCCAGACACACTTGCCACTGCCTCGAAAAGGCCTGGAGGAGCACCAAATCCACAGAGGCCCACAACAACTTCAGAGCCGCCTCTAAGGCCCACCACCAACTCATCAGAAAAACGAGGAAAAAAGCAATTGAAGACAGAATCTCCACTCATGCACATAACAGCAAAGAACTCTTCAACATCATCAAGGAGTTTGCCCAACCCACCAGCGGGTCCACCGACATCCCTCTCTCACAAGACCTCTGCGACAAACTCAGCACCTTTTTCCACAACAAAATCAAGACCATCTACGACAACTTCGACAAAGACAACCAACACACTGAACCTTCACCAACAACCCCCGACACCCTGAAGCCAGCGATCGACAACTGGACAGCCCTCACCTCTGAAGACACACTGAAGACGATGAAGTCAATCCCCTCCGGGGCCCCCACGGATCCCTGCGCCCACCACAATTTCAACAGAGCCGCTGACACCATCGCACCCATGCTCTGCCACACCATCAACTGCTCCCTGGCAACCGCCTGGCTCCCTGGAAAACGCCTTGTTCCCTGGCGACTGCTCGACAACCTCGCCAACCTGGGACTCAAGCAACTGGTGTCCACCCCCACCCACCTCGCCGGACACACTCTCGACGCCGTCTTCTCATCCAGCACAGACATCAACTTCAGCCACGCCACAGAGCTTCAATGGACGGACCACAGCTGCGTCCACTTCACCTTCAAGAGAACGACGACCCACCAACACCAGCAACACACCGCCCGCAGAAGCTGGAACAAGATCACAGCAGACCAGCTCGTCACCGCCCTGAGCCAACACCCTCCTGCCAGCTCAGCGAACCCCAGCCAGGCCGCCGATAACATCACGAAGTGGATCAGCAACTGCGCGGACGAACTCGCCCCGCTGAGGACCCCGCCCAGCAGACCCGGCAGCAAGAAGGCCCCATGGTTCACCGACGAACTCAAGAGCTCCAAGAAGAACTGCCGAGCCCTCGAGAAAGTCTGGAAAAGGGACCCGACACCGGACAACAGGACCTCCTACAAACTGGCCACCCGGAAACACCACCAGCTGATCCGAGCCGCCAAGAGAACAGCATTCAAGGACCGGTTGGACAACAACGCACACAACAGCAAGGAACTCTTCAACATCGTGAAAGAGCTCTCCAACCCCAGCGCAGGAAACAACGACATCACCCCATCGCAAGACCTCTGCAACTCCCTCGCCTCCTACTTCCACAACAAGATCACGGACATACACAGCAGTTTCAACAACCAACCAACACACACCACGACCGACCAGCCACCCCCCCCCACCACCACCCTCCACGCCTGGACCCCGATCAGCACAGAAGACACCATCCGCACGATGAACTCAATCCACTCCGGATCACCAACCGACCCCTGCCCTCACCACGTCTTCAACAAGGCCGACGCTGTCATCGCACCCCACCTGCGAGACATCATCAACACATCCTTCGACACCGCCATCTTCCCCGAAAGCTGGAAACACGCCGAACTCAGCGCCCTACTCAAGAAACCAACAGCAGACCCCACCGACCTCAAGAACTACCGCCCCATCTCGCTTCTCCCGTTTCCAGCCAAAGTCATCGAGAAGACCGTCAACAAGCAGATGGCCGCCTTCCTCGAGACGAACGGATCCCTCGACCCCTCACAGTCCGGCTTCCGAGCCAAACACAGCACCGAGACCGCCCTCATCGCCGCCACCGATGACATCCGAGCCCTGATGGACAATGGAGAAACAGCGGCCCTCATCCTCCTAGACCTCTCCGCGGCATTCGACACGGTCTGCCACCGCACCCTAATACGGCGCCTCAGCAACATCGGAATTCAGGACAAGGCGCTGGAATGGATCATCTCCTTCCTCGACGGAAGAACACAGCGAGTCCGCCTACCACCGTACAAGTCAGAGGCCTCCGAAGTCATCTGCGGCGTCCCCCAAGGATCATCACTGAGCCCCACCCTCTTCAACGTCTACATGAGCCCCCTCGCGGCCATCGTACGCAAACACCACCTCAGCATAATCTCCTACGCCGACGACACCCAGCTGATCCTCTCCCTGACCAACGACCCCGCCGCCGCCAGAGCCAACCTGCACGAAGGGATGAAAGAGGTAGCCGAGTGGATGACGACCAGCCGCCTGAAACTGAACTCGGACAAGACGGAGGTCCTCATCCTGGGCTCTTCACCCTCCGCCTGGGACGACTCCTGGTGGCCTCCCGCCCTGGGCACCGCACCCAAACCGACAGACCATGCACGAAACCTGGGCTTCATCCTGGACTCCTCCCTCTCCATGACCAGGCAAGTCAACAGCGTCTCCTCGGCGTGCTTCAACATCCTACGCATGCTACGGAAGATCTTCTGGTGGATCCCCACAGAGACCAGGAAGACCGTCACCCAGGCCCTCGTCACCAGCCGACTGGACTACGGCAACGCCCTCTACGCCGGGACCACCGCCAAGCTCCAGAAGAGACTCCAGCGGATCCAAAACGCCTCAGCCAGACTCGTCCTCGACATCCCACGATCCAGCCACATCTCCGGACATCTGAGAGACCTTCACTGGCTCCCCGTCAACAAGAGAATCACCTTCCGCCTCCTCACCCACGCACACAAAGCCCTACACGACCAAGGCCCGAGCTACCTCAACAGCCGAGTCAACTTCTACGCCCCCAAACGCCACCTCCGATCAGCCAACCACGCCCTCGCCGCCGTCCCCCGCATCCGAAGAGCGACTACAGGAGGAAGGTCCTTCTCCTACCTGGCCGCCAAGACCTGGAACTCCCTCCCGTCCGACCTGCGCCTGACCCAAGACCACCTCTCCTTCAGGAAGAAGCTGAAGACCTGGCTGTTCGAGCAGTAGCGGCACCCCCCCTCCCCAGCGCCTTGAGACCCCACGGGTATGTAGCGCGCTTTATAAATGTCACTGATTGATTGATTGATTGAAACACGCTGAGATCAACCACCTCCTGAAGAAACCCTCGGCGGACCCCACCGACCTCAAAAACCACAGACCCATCTCCCTGCTTCTGCTCCCAGCGAAAGTCATTGAGAAAGCCATCAACAGCCAACTCGTTACATTCATCGAAGAGCACAACATCCTCGACTCCTCCCAATCCGGCTTCAGAAAAAATCACAGTACGGAAACTGCCCTCCTTGCCGCAACAGGCGACATCCGTACCATACTGGACAAAGAAGAAACAGCAGCCCTCATCCTCCACAACCTCTCAGCGGTGTTCGACACAGTCTCTCACCGCACCCTAATACGCAGACTCCATAACACAGGGATCCAAGACAAGGCTCTTGACTGGATCCGCTCCTTCCTCTCCGGCAGAACGCAGCGGGTCAGACTCCCCTCTTTCCTCTCAGACCCTACACCTACCACCTGCGGAGTCCCCCCGGGGTCCCCCCTCAGCCCTACGCTCTTCAACGTCTACATGGCTCCGTTTGCCCCCATCGTCGGAACCTACGGACTCAACATTGTGTCATATGCAGACAACACCCAACTCATCCTCTCCCTATCCAACAAACCCAACACCGCCAGACACAACTTTCGAGATGGCATGGAATCCATCGCCAAATGGATTAAAAATAGCTGCCTACAACTAAACACAAACAAAACAGAAGAACTCATCATGGGCCCCAACCAAGACGCCTGGAACAACACCTGGTGGCCTCCCACCCTCGGAAGCCCACCCACCCCCACGGACCACGCACGCAACCTGGGAATCATCCTGGACTCAGAGCTCAACATGGACCGCCAGATCAACTCTGTCTCGTCCTCCTGCTTCCACACCCTCTGCCTCCTACGTAAGACCTTCAAATGGATTCCCCTCGAACATGAAAGACCGTCACTCATGCCTTGGTCACCAGCATGCTCGACTACGGCAGCGCACTGTATGCCGGAATATAAAAACCTCACCCGCAAGCTACAGAACACCCAAAACGCCGCCGCAAGACTGGTCCTCAACCTGCCAAGCAACTGCCACATCTCCCAGCACCTGTGCACACTCCACTGGCTCCCCATCGAAGATAGAGTCACCTTCAAGATGCTAACCCACGCTCACAAGGCCCTCCACGACACCGGACCAGCAAACCTGAACAGCAGACTCAAATTCCACGCACCCCAAAGGACCCTACGATCAGCCCAGCTCTCCTATGCCGTGGTCCCCCACACCAGAAACACCAGATCGGGAGGCCGCTCCTTCGCCTTCCGTGCGGCCAGTGCCTGTAACGACCTTCTGCTCCACCTCAGACAGATAACATTGCTCTCCCTCTTCGCAGGAAACCTCAAAACCTGGCTCTTTGACAGACCCCCTTCTTGATGGACTGGAACCTGTGAACACCCACACAATCCCAGCACCTTGAGACCCTTACGGGTCAGTAGTCGTGCTTAACAAACACCTGATTTGATTTGATAGAAGAGGATAATTAATGTTTGCATGAACAGCAGGCATCACTAAAACATGTCAGACAATAGCCTAACTGGTGCCAAAACATATCATATTTGGCAGTACATGCATGGCATCTTCAGTTCCCTTTTACTCTTGTGATTTCTCCCCATACTTCTATTGCATGTAGCATAGTTTCAAACATGTAGGCACACATAGGGCAGGACTAGAACGACAATTGGATCAGTATGTTGTGAACGTATCTAGGACCCTAATTAAATATTCCCGATTTATGCCCTTATTTGGTTATATCAAATCATATCCTTATAAAGGCATAAGAATCATATCCATATTTAGTAATAGCCAATGCAGTCCAAATATGGCAAGGCTACTTCCTTAGACTCCTAGAAAGTACAACAAGTTATTTAAACAAACCAAACCTCCAGCAACCTGGGAATTCCCCATGCTTTTGTTTTGATTTGTCCTAGAACTCCTGCGAGTCCTGAAAGAACTGCCAGTTCCTAGTTACGGTTCTTACTGATGTCTTATGTCCAACCTTACGTCAAACTCGGCACCTTCCAGATATAATTATACCAGCATTTGCCTTAAGCAACACACAGTAGTTTGGAGCAGAGCGTCTATCTACTTATTAAAAGCCCAGCTGATGCGAGTGCCGAAGGTAGTCGTCCCTCCCATTTGACGCACTGAGAAAGATGCTGTCTTTTCTCCTGCCGAGAAAATCCAGTTCCAGTGTTTCCAGTCTCCCTTGCGGGTTACTGGGAGATCGAGTCCTGAGAACTAGATACAAGACCTCCTTCATTCTGAAAACCAAGGTACGGAGCTGATTAGACCCTTAGAGAATTCTTGATTCAGATTCTTGGCAAAACTAACTTAACTTAAACTGCAACTCCCTTACTCCTTCCCACATACTAGGATTAGGTTAGGTACACTGGGGTAGGCGTATTTAGAAGCACCAGTTGAGTACGTTTAGTCAACTTTTATCATTGTATGCAATTGTATATATTTTATCCGTTTTAAGTATCATATGGCTGAGAAACCATATCAATGCTTTTACAGTATTATTTCATAATACTCCTTTTACTGTACGCACTTTACTTTATAACAAGTATTGCAATTGTGGCAACTCATTTCTCTTGCATGAGAAAGAAGACTGCTCAATAAATAACACCTTTTATTGAAAACGCCCGTCTCTCTATTTCTCTGCACTCTGGTGAAACTAAGTATGCACGATTGAATGAGTGAAATAGATATCTATTGTTTTCACACGACTCTGGAGATATACTCCTTATTCCGGAGGGATCAAAGTTGTCATGTTTATGCAGTTGTCAGAAGCTAATCCCTTCTTGTCTAATCAGGGAAGTTAACTCCTCCCTGTTCATTCAAGAAAGTTTCTAGTGACCTCTGAGCTAGCTGGCATACCTAATTAAGTCTAACATATTCAGTAGAGACCTAGTCGACTCAGTCCTACGTCTAAACTGCTGTTTATGTTATCCCAATGCTCAGAGTTTATTGGGAATATAGGAACTACACTACATGGCGCCCAACGTTTGGTAAGGCGATAATCTAACGTAAGATACTAGAGTAACTCAGTCGTGCTTTTTCACACAGACCCCTTTTCCCGTAAAAACTCCAATAGACGTCTGGAGTGGGTAAAAGGTTAATATCTGCCGAAACTTAGTAGGAAGAGATTCCTATGTATTAGTTTTCGGTATAGTCAAAGTTGAAGGATACAGTGTTCCAAAATATTGTGCACCTAATCTTTGTTTCCTTGAAACTTGATCTGCAAACTTTCATTAAACAATGTCAACTAACGGCGAAAACCGGTGGAGCTGCAGTAGATGCGAATCAACCGGGTTCAGACGTTACAGAGTTTAATGAAGACCCGAATGCTATAATCACCCCGGCCAATATAAGAAAAACCATAATTATAAAACCTATAGAAAATGGAGTAACATCAAGAGGTGGTACAGTCGTATTTGTGGTAGAGGCACATGAATTTCGGCAGACAGAAGTATTCTATTCCTGGATAAATTTTCCAGCAGCACATGCTGTAACGGATGCACCATGTTACAACGCATACTATTACAACTACCTACCGTTACAACGCGACCATTACAACGCATACCATTACAACGCATAGCGCTTTGGGGTGCTGGATAGTGGTAAGTATAATTTACTATTCTAACTCCAGTCCCCGTGGACCCTAGGGAAGGTGTT
Source organism: Lissotriton vulgaris (assembly GCF_964263255.1). Taxonomy (NCBI): domain Eukaryota; kingdom Metazoa; phylum Chordata; class Amphibia; order Caudata; family Salamandridae; genus Lissotriton; species Lissotriton vulgaris. The sequence continues at coordinate 579,516,021 of NC_141699.1, read as the reverse complement.
GGATAGTAAATTATACTTATTCCCTATCCAAGAGCGCCCCCCAGCGCAATGCGTTGTAATGGTATGCGTTGTAAAAGTCGCGTTGTAACGGTAGTGCGTTGTAACAAATGTGTTGTAACAGGTGTATACCGCTGTAACACATGAGTTCCACTACTACAAAATAGCGGAAGCTCCAGAGGAATACTGTCCTTTCGAGGAACTTGAAATTACACTAACATACCAAGAGCACCTGCTCTGGTTTAATGGCGCCCTAAAACATCAAAATCACATTACCAGGCTCGGTCCACTAGGTAGACCAGGAGCCACATGGCCGGTTCTAGCCAGCTACACACCACACCCCAACATTGAAACAATGTCAGACAGAGAACTTTTAGTTCAGTTAAAACAACTAATTAAAATAAATAGACAATTGGTCCAATATGTCATGCGGACTTCAACAGTCCAACCTGCAATTAAAATTCCACAAAACACCCCTCAACAGGGGAACACAAATAAAATTACACCACAGAATATACAATCATGTCTTGGTAAAACACCCGCAAAACGGGAACAAATTCCATTTTGGTTAGCTCAAAAAATTACTCAGATAGAGGCAGTATTTCCTGATACTACCCCTCACGAAAAACACAGAATTCTGACTATCTTTCTCCCAATGGGGATCGCACCACATGTGGAGGACTGTGACACTTGGAGCACAGTTTTTGCTTCTATCTACACAAAAACACATGGTGTTCCGTGTATGGCGGTTATACCAGATGAACTAAGACAGATTCAAAATGAATACGGACCAGAACCTGCTTTAACTCTGGGTATGAAATTACTGAAAGACTTTAAGCAGGTCTCGGCTATATTGTTAGCCAACATAAAAGGAGAAGTCAAGTCAAGTCAAGAGATTTATATAGCGCGCTACATACCCATAGGGTCTCAAGGCGCTTGAGGCAGGGTGGGGGATTACTTGTCGAATATCCAAGTTTTAAGTTGCTTTCTGAATGCTAGGTGGTTCTGAGTAAGGCGAAGGTGAGTGGGAAGTGAGTTCCAGGTTTTAGCTGCCAGGTAGGAGAAGGATCTACCTCCCATGGTGGTTTTGTTGATGCGAGGTACAGTGGCATGGGCTTGGTTGGAGGATCGCAGCTGACGGGAGGGGGTGTAGAAGGACTGTCGTGTGTTGAGGCATTCGGGTCCAAGTTCGTAAAGTGCTTTGTGTGCGTGGGTTAGGAGGCGGAAAGTGATCCTCTTATTTACGGGGAGCCAGTGGAGGTTTTTCAGGTGACCAGAGATGTGGTCTTTACGCGGGATGTCTAGTATGAGCCTGGCTGAAGCGTTCTGGATGCGTTGAAGTTTTTTCTGGAGTTTTGCGGTGGTACCGGCGTATAGGGTGTTTCCGTTGTCCAGGCGGCTCGTGACCAGTGCGTGGGTGACCGTTTTTCTAGTTTTGGTGGGGATCCAGCGAAATGTTTTTTTGAGCATGCGAAGGATGTTGTAGCAAGATGATGAAACGGCGTTGACTTGTCTGGTCATCGAGAGTGAGGAGTCCAGGATGACGCCCAGGTTTCGTGCGTGGTCCGTCGGGATGGGTGCTTTTCCAAGGGCCTCTGGCCACCAAGAGTCGTCCCAGGCGGAGGGGGAGGTGCCTAAGATGAGGACTTCTGTTTTGTCTGAGTTCAGTTTCAGACGGCTGTGCTTCATCCACTCGGCTACTTCTTTCATTCCTTCGTGTAAGTTGGTTTTGGCGGTGTTAGGGTCTTTGGTGAGTGAGAGGATCAGTTGAGTGTCGTCAGCGTAGGAGATGATGTTGAGATTGTGTTGGCGAGCGATGGCCGCAAGGGGGTTCATGTATACGTTGAAGAGGGTGGGGCTGAGTGACGATCCTTGTGGCACGCCGCAGATGACATCAGAGGCCTCTGACTTGAATGGTGGGAGGCGGACTCTCTGGGTTCTTCCGGTGAGGAACGAGGTGATCCATTCCAGTGCTTTTCCTTGGATTCCGACGTTTCTGAGGCGTTGTAGAAGGGTGCTATGACAGACTGTGTCGAAGGCAGCGGAGAGGACAAGGAGGATGAGGGCGACTGTGTCTCCATTGTCCAGTAGAGTTCGAATGTCGTCTGTTGCTGCGATAAGTGCGGTCTCGGTGCTGTGTTTGGCTCGGAAGCCGGACTGTGAGGAGTCGAGGGATTTGTTGGCTTCGAGGAAGGTGGCGAGCTGGTTGTTGACAGCTTTCTCGATGACTTTGGCCGGGAATGGAAGAAGCGAGATGGGGCGGTAGTTTTTGAGTTCGGTGGGGTCAGCTGTGGGTTTTTTCAGAAGGGCGCTGAGTTCTGCGTGTTTCCAGCTTTCCGGGAAAGTGGCGGAGTTGAGGGAGCAGTTGATGACATCTCGGAGGTGTGGTGCTATGATGGAGTCTGCTTTGCCGAAGATGTGGTGAGGGCATGGGTCAGTTGGGGATCCTGAGTGGATGGAGTTCATCAGGCGGATGGTGTCCTCAGAGGAGATTGGGTTCCAGTCGTTGAGGATGTTCAAGGGGGGTGAAGGTCCTGCAGAAGGTTGGGTGGGTTGGTCTCCGGGTCGGTTGTCGAAGCTGTTGTGGATGTCTGCGATTTTGTTGTGGAAGAAGGAAGCTAGGGAGTCGCAGAGGGCTTGGGAGGGGGTGATGTCGTTGGAGTTGGCTGATGGGTTGGTAAATTCTTTGACGATGTTGAATAATTCCTTGCTGTTGTGGGCGTTGTTATCTAGTCGGTCTTTGAATGCGGCTTTCTTGGCGGACCGGATTAGTTGGTGGTGTATGCGGGTGGCGTTTTTGAAGGCGTCCCTGGTGCTGGTGTTTGGGTCTTTTTTCCAGGCTTTCTCAAGGGAGCGACAGAGTTTCTTCATGTGTGGCGATCCGCCAAAAATTTAAAGAGATGGATATAGCAGACCAACCTTTTGAACTTGCTAAAATAATTGAAAAATCCTATGAAGAATTAGGCAGAGATAGCTTGGGTGGTAAACCAGTAAAACCCCAACTAATTGAAAATCCTGAAAAGACTTTCATTAAAAATAATCTCAATTCTCAAAAGAAGAAGTGGGAGGGTAATAAACAAACCATTCCCAGAGAAAAACAGTTTCAGTCCAGAGGAAGGTCTCCCCAACGAAGAAATAGATCTCCAGAAGGGGGGTGGGCAAGTCTCCACAGCGGGAGCACTCTGAAAAAAGATACAACCTTAGAAATAGGGACAATCTGAAAAAACCTGACAGATATCAAGATATTGATACACGTCCCTCTCGATCTTTTCAGACTTCTTCAAAGAAATCGGAAAGAAGAGGACGGTCAGAACATAAAGAAGAGCACGTCAAGTCCAAAGGCAAGGAACCTGCTCATCAAAATAAAAAATTATAATTTACCAGAAAGAAGGTAGCCAGTATTAAAATAAAACATCCAGACAATGCTAGACAGCCCAGCAGAAGTGACCATAGCTCGCAAGATCATGATGAATCTTCTGGAGACAGTGGACATGAATGAATACATTCAAGTGGAAACTGCAGACACCAGAGTGAGCATGCCCCATAACCTATACGAAATAGCATTACGTATAGAGGGAGATAAAACTGGGAAAATAAGAGGTCTCTTTTGGGAGAATCTGTCTAAAGGCTATGATATCCGTCTAGCAGAAAGGGACTGTCCACCAGAGTTTGTCAGGGAGTGCCCACATGGTGAAGAAATGATTATGCCTGCCTTCTCAAATCACATTCCAATTCATAAAAAATATACATTCGCAAGAAAATGGGCAGTGGCCCAAGCACCTGCATTATATAAAAATCATGTAGGATGGGATGAGGATTCTCCTCACCATAAAATCCAGTTAAAAAATCAACCTACTGCACAGAGGCACTATCCAGTTAAGCAAGAAGCTAAAAAACAAGTAAAAGAAATTTCAGATCAACTTGAATATCAGGGGGTGATTGAAACATGCACCTCACAAATGAACAATCCTTTGTTTCCTGTCTCCAAGCCAGACGATTCATATCATCTAGTTTTGGACTACAGACACCTAAACTCCTGCTGTAAAACATGTGCAGCACAAAACTCACACAGTGCAGCACTAATGAATAACATTGTGCACAAGAAATATAAAACAACATTAGATATTTCAAATGGTTTCTTCTATCAAAACATAGCACCTGAAAGCATATATTTGACCGCTTTCTCCAGCATGGGGACCCAAAAACAATTTTGTCGTCTCCCACAGGGATTCAAGAATAGCCCAGGATTATTTTCAGCCAGGGTAACAGAGTTACTACAAATTTATGATGATGAGGCATTATCTTATGTCGATGACATCTATCTTACAGACGATGACCTGGAGACTCACTTGAAAAGAGTGAACACCATAATACTTGGGTTCGCATCTGAAGGGTACAAATTTAACTTTAAAAAATCACGAATTGCCCATCTATGAATTATCAAGTGAAGGCAAAAGCCTAGCAGACAACTTCCTAGAGAAGTGTGTAGTACTCCAAGCTCCAAAAACGCTGAAAAACGTACAATCCATACTAGGTTTCCTGAATTTCGGAAGAACATACATTCTAAATTATGCAAAAAGGGTTAAACCTCTCTACGAACTAATAAAACCTGATTTCAAACCAATTAATTGGACTCAAAAACACACAGAAATTTTAAGATCATTACAGACAAACCTGTTAAATAAAACAAAACTGCAAACACGCGCAAACGAATGCAACCTTGTAATCCGAGTCATCCCAGGAAGATGCAGATTCACATACCTGACCTCTAACGAGGGAGAAACGGTAGCAATAACTTACAAATCACACTTGTACACACAAACTGAAATGAAATTCAGTTCTACTGAAAAAATTCTAACTGCGGTTCAAACTGCTGTAGCAAAAGAAAGAACCCTAGCCCAAGGGAAAAGGATATCTGTTTTAACAGCAGTGTCAGCCCTTGAGGCAGTAGCAAGACCAGGTATTCCAAATGCTATAGCTCTAGATCCAAAATGGATACAATGGGAAAATTCTCTTGCTACAGAAGACGTGAAACACGCTTTTGATAAGAAAATGAAAAAGCTAGAAAATCTGGAACACAAACATGAATGCTCCCGTCAATCGAAATTCTGCCTCTCGAACAGTACACCCGTGTAATCTACACAGACAGATTTGCACAACACCACGTTGTGGAAAAACAAATTTACAATGCTGCGTGCGCGATTGTTAAAGGTCGCTGGCGCTTAGGTAAATTCAAACCGATGGTCACTAAAACTGAATCACTCAGAAACTGTACAGCTCAGCGAGCTGAAAAAAGATCTCTAAAAATGGCGCTTGAAAATGCCGATCGCAAATTCCCCACATTAATAGTATGCGATTCGCGTTACTGCGTCCGATCTTACAATAATTCCATGCAGACCTGGATAAAAAACGGTTACAAAGATGAGACAGGCGCCACAATAAAGCATAAAAAGCTATGGGAACAAGTAGTTCTTTTGCAGAAAGAACTACAAAAGACTCACGTGGTACATACGCAGAGTCTTCAACGTGATGGCGTTCACGTTGCAGGGAATTCATTAGCTGACAGAGCCACAGCGGCAGCCGATCACTCGGCTTCCGTAGCTACAAAAAAGCGTATGAAAAAACAAATAGATGGCGAAACGCTGCTTGCAGTAAAAGCTTCAATGGAAGGCAATTATGCGGCGTTACCTCTAAACTATCCACTCGAAAATACATACATAATTGATGCGAACTCCGTTCCGTTTGCCGAGTAATTCCAAACACGAACCGGAGAGTCTTCTTGATACAAGAAGCACACATGGGATTGGGTCTGAGGAACCAAGAGATCCTGAAATCTCTAATAGAATTACAATCACGATACTGGTGGCCGGGGATTAGCGTGTACATTTATAACTTTGCAATGAATTGTGAGGACTGCAACAGAGATCGCAGTTGTGAACCGGACCAGACACCTGCCCAGACACCACTATTAGACAGCATCAGGCTATCTTTGCGCAGACATCCAGACGGAAAAATGCGATCCCATAATTATTAAGACGAGATTCATTTAGATGAGACCCTCAGCGCTCGGCTGACGCCAGAACTGTTAAAAAAGATTTGCGAGTCTTTATTGGCACATACACAATTGGCGTGCTACATTCTGACCAGGGTCCTGCGTTTAGCTCTCGGGCTAACAAGGAGTCCATGGCCAGCATGGGCATTGCATTGCGGTATTCTAATCCATTCCATCCCGAGGGAAATGCGGTAGTGGAGAGAAAAAACCGTGACATAAAGCAATGTATAACAGCGAGGGTATTGGGTTCGGGTGACGGGTGGGTCAAACATCTAATAAGTGTCCAACGTAGTCTTAATAACATGCCAAGAAATTCTCTAGGAAGTATCAGTCCGTACAAACTTTTATTTGGTACTAGAATGATCATCCAGGATTTAGATTGTCAGTCTTCAGTGGTGAAACAAAAAACCTTTGATATCAAAGATCGTTTGGCTGTTTTACAGGACTTAAATGAAACAAGAAAAAGTCTGAGTAACGAAAAGCTAAAGCCAACAACCACTGAAGAAAAACCACCTGTCCCAGCAAAATCTGTCTGGATTCCAAAGATTGGGGATATGGTCAGAGAAAAGATCGCGGTGAAGAAGGAATTTGGGCCTTCTTACAGAAAAGCAGTACCTGTCTTAGCTGTCAGCTGAACAAGATCAGTAGTACTACCGCCCCTTGCTGGTAAAAAGGAGAACTGAGTTGTACCAATCGACCTTGTGTAACCACAACCATGTGGCAGATAATAAGTAGTAGGCCCAGTGGACTCCCAAGAAATAGCAGAAGACCAAATCTTGCTACAATCCAAGAGGTTCAAACTGAGAGACTAATCACATTTGATAAACCTGCAGTGATTACAAAAAAACTATGCAACAAAGCCATGGAACTTGTGCCTCTTGAAACCCAAATTGCAACAGTTCATCAAGAAACACCTGTCTACAACGATGCAGCCTCGGATTATACAAATGTAACAAAAGAAAATCCAAAGATCAATGGAAATCCGGAAGCAATTCCACCAATTGACAGAACTGCCTCTGGCTCCTTTATCAACTTTGATGATTTTTCCGATGATCCAAGTGAACATGGAGACAAGCCAGCAACAAAAACATTCAAAAAGAAAATCACAGAACTCTTTCATCAACTCAGAGAAACATATCTAACTTCACCATGGATTACAGTATGGATTGTTTTAGGTGTACTTTTCCTCCTTCTGTGGCTCATCTTAGTTTTGAGTTTGGGTAGATTTATTGATGGAAAATATAGTACAATGGACAGAGCAAGTCAGAACATCAACTTGGTCCTGAAACCACATAGATCCGCTCACATCGAAAAAAGAGAACTATCATCAGTGAACATCACAGCCATCCCTATACCTGGTGGTATAGCATGGGACAGAACTGACTATGAAATCTATGGCCCGGTTGAGCTCTTAAAATATCCACACTAATTTAAGATCTCCTTAAGTGACTTTGTATCACCTAGTAGCTTCTCTGATGATTGGGACTTTGAAAATATTAATAATATGATGTCAGATTTAGAAATGTCAGCAAAATTTACAGAACATGAATATTTACATTGTTCGTCGAATTATGAGGCAATGTATTGTTACAATCACTTTGGGCATCATCATCTGCATAAATCTGCAAATCCTAGAAATGTTTTCAGTCATAATCAATGGGAACATTGTCCAACTCCGCCAAAAGGCAGTTCGAAAACATTTTATGAGAAATTTCCCTACTTCTCAGGGTTCAATTACACAAATTCAGAAACATTTTATTTCAAAATGTTAAATAAGACAGGAGTGAAAAACATGTTGACAAATACTAAACTGATTTATTCTGAAAATTTTTATGAAAAAATTTCTATATTTGGTTTTGAATTTTGGAAAAACAACATTGGGACAAAAACCATCTGGGGTACAAAAGAGTGGCAGGTACTAGGTCTAGAATCATTGTTTAGAACCTGCATGATCCCAAAACAAATAATGTTCCTGAATGACACCATTCAACAAACAACCTGTCTTGGTTTAGCCAAGATAAAAGATTTAAACAATCTGTCTATAGCAAAGCCTATGCCTGATAGAAACACCACTACAGATGAGGGGTTAGACGTGTCCTATATTTTAAAACAAAACAGAACACTTCCTGATTGGAACAAATGGTTGATCTGGCCCACGGACACTAATAACTGTCAAGATAGATTCCTGAACAAAATACAGGGGTTCAAACAGAACAGGCCAGACCCAAGATATTCCCAGAGACAACATCCAGGGATAGCTACAACATACAGTGTAGGAAAACTATGCCTCGACTGGCTAAAGAGATCCACACTTCCCAAAATTAAGCAACACTTAACTTTACTTAAAGAAGGTGCTGACTTGCGAGATTTCTTACTGGGACCTCGCAAACAGCGTCAAAAACGTTTCATATACGCCGGTATATACGCAGCTTACAAAGAAGCTTGGAAAGTAACACAAATTGAAACTGCAGAAACAATACGAGAAATTGATCGTATTAATTTGGAAAAATCCCTTTCTGTGGTGGACAATGGGTTAACGACTCTGTCCTCCAGAATGTATTCACTGGACAACATTGTATCATCTGCTATTGAAATAATAGAACAGGATATGCTAATGTTACAACATGGTCAATCCCAATTGCGTTCTATTGTACAGTTAGGCTGGACGTTACAAAACCTCAGTTCAGGCCACGTGCCATGGCGTCTAATCAACATAACGTCATTATTTTCTATCTTTAACCTTACTGATAGACAAATCTCGTTGGCACAAAAAGGAGCAGACTATACGGTGCTCAGCATTGAAAAACTAGAAAGATTACCATTGACAATGTCAGAAAGACCTGTCATTAAATGGATAATACATGGCACCATTACAATCCCGATAACAACTTTTCAGTTTCAATACTGCCAAAAATATCTACCAGCAGGCCTGTATGAAAGGTTGGGTAAAGGATACATCAAATCAACCTGGAATTTACCTTTTACACATAAATGTTATAGTGAAGGGAAAAAAGAGGTACTTCTTAGTGGTAACAATTGTAAAAAATCACTAAGCGGTACACTTCTGTGTCAAGGTATTAACTTGCATGGAGCCTGCAAAGGTTCATCAAACAACCTTTCATGTCATCTGCACGGCACCCCTGCTACACAGATAGAGCCCTTTTTCAGACAACTTTCCAACTGTAGCTATGTTATATCAAGTGACCACAGCTGTTGTGGCATGATGCCAGGAAAAGCCTATCTCGTGAGCGTCACTTCCAGGGTCATTTGTTGTATGCAAGTATTGTATCCAAACAGCAATCCAGACAAGGAGGCAGCAATATGGCCTTCTGTGAATATCTCTTCTATTCGAATTGATACTTTAAGTAGAATGTAGTCTATTCTTTTACAGACATCTGTGCCTTTAACCTCGTCTAAAGAAATGTATGACCTGCAAGTTGCAAGGACAGCGCCAGAGATACATACCCTATTATCGACAAATTTCCCCGTGCATTTCGTAGAAATGTTAAGCCAAATCTTAAACATGTCAGATACCAGTGGCATCGCATATGTATTTAAGACAATTTTTTCGGGACTGTTAGCACCCTTTGAAACCGTTCAGGGCATCTTCCCGAATTTTGTGCATTCTCTTTTCAGTGGCCTGCCTCTTATTTTGGGACTCGTAGCAGGAATTTTATTTTTGTTCCTTCTGCTCCGATATGGCAAGCCAAGTCACAGATAAAACTCAGACAACGATGGAAGAAACGATCCTAGCAATACGATACCGAGACCGTATCACTAAGGTCCTCGGATTGGCCCGGCTAAGAGATCTGAATACTACCTGGTTTCTTTCATTCAGACCAATCTGGCAAAATTGCATCTTACCTGTGCTTCGATGTCTGCTATGCGGAGAAGAATGCATGTTGGACGTCAGTCTTACACTACCATCAGCAGTACCAATGGATATCGATGCTTTGCTTTGTCCGGTAACGACTCATGCAACGTGTTGTCCCCAGCGGCTACCGATTCTGATGACGGCATTCGTTGAGACTTCACCATTACGATTAGGTGGCGGTGAAGTACGAGATGAAAGCGGCACCACACAGGTACAACCTTCCGTGAACATTGCTGATCCTGACATCGATGATGGCAATGCATCGCACATATGCACTATTTCCACCTTTTCTGAGTTGGCCCAACTTTCACCTACTGTTGTAGACACATTTTTTGCTGGCCTATCTGAAGTAATGTTCTCTGCTAACAACGAGAATAATATTTGAAATAACGAGCACACAGCGTTCCCTGAACTCTGAATTCGGCCTTCCATTTTTATAAACAGCACTGCTGAAAATATTTGGAACTATTTTTCCCCATAAAAGCGAAAGTATTTTTCCCAATTTCCAAAATATTTACTTTTTTCTGGCACTGCTTAAAGTAGATTTATTCTTAGAGAACAGAACTTCTATTCTTAGAGACTCTAGAGACAATATTTTGAAATCAGCCTCTAGCACATGTGCAATCTTGTATGAATATGTGCTGAAATGGTCTCGACTTTTTTTTCTGTATTAAGAGCCATTTCATGAATGTAATTTTCGTGATTCATTCAGTCAACATTCTAAATGTACAAACATTTTATCTGAATGATACCACTGCTTAAAGCGTACAGTATAATACTCATTTTCGTGTATCTATACCATTTCAAATGCATTTGATGTATTTTGGGGTGGGCTGGAAAACACATGCATACTTATATGTTTATATATTGCTTAGTATTTAGTAATGATGGACATTACACGTGGAGTGGGTGTTGTGAACGTATCTAGGACCCTAATTAAATATTCCCGATTTATGCCCTTATGTGGTTATAACAAATCATATCCTATTAAAGGCATAAGAATCATATCCATATTTAGTAATAGTCAACGCAGTCCAAATACGGCAAGGCTACTTCCTTAGACTCCTAGAAAGTACAACGAGTTCTTTAAACAAACCAAACCTCCAGCAACCTGGGAATTCCCCATGCTTTTGTTTTGATTTGTCCTAGAACTCCTGCGAGTCCTGAAAGAACTGCCAGTTCCTAGTGACGGTTCTTACTGACGTCTTATGTCCAACCTTACGTCAAACACGGCACCTTCCAGGTATAAATATACCAGCATTTGCTTTAAGCAACACACGGTGGTTTGGAGCAGAGAGGCTATCTACTTATCCGAAGCCGAGCTGATGTGAGTGCCGAAGGAAGCCGTCCCTCCCATTTGACGCAATGAGAAAGACGCTGTCTTTTCTCCTGCCGAGAAAATCCAGCTCCAGTGTTTCCAGTCACCCTTGCGAGTTACTGGGAGATCGAGTCCTGAGAACTAGATACAAGACCTCCTTCATTCTAAAACCAAGGTACGGAGCTGATTAGACCCTTAGAGAATTCTTGATTCAGATTCTTGGCAAAACTAACTTAACTTAAACTGCAACTCCCTTACTCCTTCCCACGTACTAGGCTTAGGTTAGGTACACTGGGGTAGGCGTATTTAGAAGCACCAGTTGAGTACGTTTAGTCAACTTTTATCATTGTATGTAATTGTATATATTTTATCCGTTTTAAGTATCATATGGCTCAGAAACCATATCAATGCTATTACAGTATTATTTCATAATACTCCTTTTACTGTACGCACTTTACTTTATGACAAGTATTGCAATTTTGGCAACTCATTTCTCTTGCATGAGAAAGAAGACGGCTCAATAAATAACACCTTTTATTGAAAACGCCCGTCTCTATATTTCTCTGCACTCTGGTGAAACTAAGTATGCACGATTGACTGAGTGAAATAGCTATCTATTGTTTTCACACTACTCTGGAGATATACAGCTAGATTCATGAAGCATTTTTGCGGGCGCAAACGGTGCGAATCGCAGAATTCGGCCGTTTGTGCCCGCAAAAATGGCATTTGGAATTCATCAATGGGTCATGAACTCACAATTTGAAAAATCGCAAAAAATTGCGATTTTTCAAATTGCGATCGCATTCAAGGAATCTCAATTTGGGATTCCTTAAATGCTATTCATGAACCATTAATAAATTGTGATTTCGCTATTTTTTGCCGCTATTTACCGCGAAGTCTGACTTCGTGGTAAATAGCGAAAACTGAGAAAAATGCACTTTTGTGCATTTTTCTCAGTTGTATGTTACACACACACATGTCCTTTGGACATGTGTGTGCGCAACATAAGTCTAAATGTACATTTCAGGGGTGCTACAGGGTGTCCGTTGGACACCCCTAGCACTCTTGAAATCGCATCCTTATTTGCGATTAGCAAATTACTAATTGCAAATAAGGAATGTGTAGGAATCACAATTTCTTTAGCGATTCCTACATGAATCCCGTTTTGCAAGTCCTTAATAGCGATTCCTTAATAATCGCTATTAAGGTCTCGCAAAATGGGACTTTGATGAATCTAGGGGATACTCCTTATTCTGGAGGGAGCAAAGTTGTCATGTTTATGCGGTTGTCAGAAGCTAATCCCTTCTTGTCTAATCAGGGAAGTTAACTCCTCCCTGTTCATTCGAGAAAGGTTCTAGTGACCTCTGAGCTAGCTGGCATACCTAATTAAGTCTAACATATTCAGTAGAGACCTAGTCGACCTCAGTCCTACGTCTAAACTGCCGTTTATGTTATTCCAATGCGCAGAGCCTATTGGGAATATAGGAACTACACTACAAGTACATACAACTCTTGCATATTCCTTTTGAGACACACTCCACATCTCCAACAAAGGAATGCTTTTTTGGGGGTAGGAGGAATGCATTCAAGAAAGTGACAATCTTTCAATCAGCCACATCCTCAACCACTGCAAATCTTGAAACTGTTGCTTGCTCCACTGGGTGTTTGGACAAAATATCGAGTCCAAGGTATTGTATGGACAAAATATTATGTCAAGAATATTGAGGACATGAATATAGTGAAGATAAGCTTCAATCGGTATGCAAAGTTTTACCATACTTAACTCAATTTATATGTACCTTTAAGAATTATATATCTTCAAGGTACATAGATGCTGAATTAAGTATAGTAAATCTACACCTACCTATTTGCACTTACCTTCTCAATATTTTGATACTCTATATTTTTGACACAATATTCTGTCCACACAATATTTTTGTACACAATATTCTGTCAGTGATCCTTTCACTGCAACAAGGCTGCCTATTATAAACTGCAGAAACTATACAAATGTTGTCTTGCCATCCCGAGAATGTTGTTTGAAAATAGCATAAGCATTAAAGGAGGCAAAATGCAACAAATTGACAGACAATTTCTTGTACCAGACATATGAATTTTGAACAGCAATATAAGGCTCCAGCCCCTCATCTGATCTATATACACCTTCTATATTCTTGTGGTTCTTATTGTAGTTTAGAATGCACACTGGTTGGTGTACTTCTGCTAACTGGCCCCCAAAAAGTCATGGGTGAGGTGCACTCATCGTGAATAGCTTTGAGCATATGGGTATCTCTTCTGTTTGATCATTGCTATACAACACACTGTTCTGTCCCTTAGAAGTTTCTTACAAATAAGCTCCTTAGGATAACCTTTATGGTTCAGTAATATTGTGACATATGGTACAGTTCCCACTTTGAACAATTTATTAATTAATTACCCTCCTGTGTAGAAATTGTCAACATAGATATGATGACCTTTGTGAAAGGGTGTTCTAGCAAGTTCCAACACAATTTTGTCACTCCAAAAGGGGAAGATCAACCAAGGGGGTCAACTGAAGAATCTTTACCAGTGTTGAACTTGTACACATATCCAGTGGCACTTTCACAGAACATATACAATTTAGCTACATGTTTACAAGCCCCTCTCGCTACGGGAACCTCACTTTTTATGACGTTCCTGTGGCGATAGAGGCTTTGGCTTATTTACAAGGCAGCGTTAAGCCACTTAACGTGGCTTAATGCTGCCTTGTAAATAAGCCCCGTTTCACTCTGTTCTTAGCGTGAATGGGGAGGGCAATGGGTTTTGCTTTGGGCGTTCCACCGTAGCACCCATTGATTCTGATGCTGCCCCCTATTTACAAGGAAGGCGTAAATAGAAGGAAGCAAGCTCTGTGACGAGGAGCAGTGTCTGAGCTTCATCTAGGAGCCAGAACAGGCGCACACAAGGGCAATAGAACCACACTGTGGAGGGGAACATCCCCCAGTGAGATCCCACACAAGAAGGGGAAGAAGAGAAGCATAGAGGCAGAACGCCCCGCAAGGCGCTACCTTACCCGGCTAGAAGCCCCCAGCCTGACAAGCTAGAGCCCTGGTGGAACAAGCGCAGAACGGCAAAGGGGGCACCTTGGAGCCTCAACAAGGCCATGCGCACTACCAAAGTGCAAGCGCACCGGGCAGTTCCAGAAGTAAAGAAGCGATACTAGAAAGGCGTGCGGAAATGTGCGTGCAAGCGTTATCACTCACGACATCAATCCCATTCTTATCCAAACCGGGTGATCCAGTGATGAAATGGGAAGATTGGAGGGAGTATTTTATGAATTACCTAGAGACCCTAGAAGATGAAAGCGGGGAAGCATTCCCCAGCAAGAGAAGGAAGAGAATATTAATACATAACTTGGGCCCTGAAGGAATCGAAGTCTTCCAGAACTTGGTCCCCGCGCAGCGCCAGGCCGCAGATGATAACGTATTCCGGCATGCAATAGAGGACTTAAACAACCATTATAGACCGGCGGTGTGCACGTCTATAGACAGGTACAACTTTCAACAGCGGAAACAAGCAGTGGGTGAGTCCATAGACGACTATCATGCGGCGCTTAAGAAATTGGCGATCACATGTAAACTCGGTGTCTTGCATGACGAATTTATCAAAGATGAAATAGTGATGCATAGTACAAACACAGCGATCCAGGACAAACTATGGGTGAATGGGGACGCCACCCTGAAAGAAGTCATAGCCATGGTAAAGAAAGCAGAACTATCGAAAAGATGCGCAGACGCAGCGAAGAGAGAAGCTACCGCAAGGCCTATGGTTAACAGAGTCTCAGAGGTGGAACCACCAGGAAAAGGCAAAACCGTAGAGGCGGAATGGAAGGTGCAAACCAAATGGACTCCACGACCGGCACTGGCGAAGAAACCAAATAAGGAGGGCACAAATATGTTCTATAGGTGCGGCAGCCCTTCCCATGCGGCATACGACAAACGGTGCCCAGCCTTCCGAGCAAAATGTATGTACTGCGGGATCGTAGGACACTTTGAGAAGGTGTATCGCAGGAAGCTAAAGAAGCCGACAGTCAAGTGCGTGGCACAGGAGACAGAAGATGAAGAGGAAGGAGGAGAAGATGAGGAAGACAATGTACTGTGCATCGAAGAACAGATACTGGGCATTGACAGCATACGCTCCAAGAAACCACAATGCGGCCTGATAGTGGGAGTAGTGCCGATCAAGATGGTGGCAGACTCCGGATCCCCGTATACCATTATACAACGAACAGTGTGGGATGAAAACTTCAAACTTAGCCTTGGATCGCACCTTGAACCCTCGGACATACATCCGGTCACTTTCATGGGAGACCCCATCCCAATGGTCGGATACCGAACCCTGAAATTTGAATTCAAGGATCGTAAAGCAGAATGCAAACTATACGTGGCGGAGAAGGGGCCCTCCATTCTAGGATGGATGGACCAAGGCGACTTGGGCATACAAATGAATCCAGGAGGGGGCACGCAAGTCCTGATGACCAGAGCAGAACATCAGCCGGACTGCATTAGAATGAAAGATGAATTCCCCACCGTGTTCGGAGGACGAGTAGGAAAATTAACGTAGTTCACACACAGAATTGATCTCAAGGAAGACGCCAGACCAGTGTCCCACAAGGTAAGAAACGTGCCACTGGCAATCAGGGATGCAGTACAAGAAGAACTACAGGGATTGGAAGACAACGGGATTATTGAAGCAATAAATAGTTCAGAATGGCTGGCCCCGTTGGTGGTGGCAATGAAACCCAACGGCAAGGTTCGCTTGTGTGTGGACCTGAGAGAATTGAACAAGTGCATAATAGTTGAGAAATTCCCATTGCCGAGGATAGATGAAATGCTGGCCAAAACGAAAGGGATAAAATGGTTCTCCACCATCGACCTTGCCTCGGCCTACCATCAGATAGCCCTACATCACATGAGCCGCAAGTTGACATCCTTCATAACACCCTTCGGATGCTACCAATTCAGACGGATGCCATTTGGACTGACGTCGGCTGCAGCGGTATTCCCAAAACTGATGCACAAACTGTTCAAAGATGTAGAGGGAGTACAATACTTCCAGGATGACATCTTGGTGAATGGCAAGGATCGAGCTGATCATGACAAAAAGCTAGCCCGAGTGTTACAAGTTGTGGAAAGAAACGGCTTGACAGCAGAATGGGAAAAGTGCAGATTGGGAATGGCGTCAGTTATCTACTTGGGTCATGAGATCAGCGATCGAGGTATCACACCCAAGCACGTCAACGTCAAAGCGATATGCGAGGCACCTGCACTGAGGAACAAGGAGGAAGTAAGATCATTTATGGGGGTGGCTGAATATTACAGCAAGTTCATGCAGCATTTCGCCACCAAGACACATAATCTGTGACTACTCGTATGAGACAAGACAACCTTTGAGTGGTCAGAAGAAGCACAAAGAGAGTTTCAGAGGATCAAGGAGGACATAAGCAAAGCAGTTCCCTTACAGGGCTATGATCCGCAAGGAAAATCTGTATTAACCACATATGCGAGCGAGAAAGGACTGGGAGCGGTCCTTATGCAGGAAAGGACGAACAGTGAATCGGCGACCATCAGTTTTGTGTCCAGGTCACTTTCACCCACGGAACTGGAATTTAGTGTGATGGAGAAAGAGATGCTGGCAGCAGTATGGGCCATGGGGAAAAATTTCGCCAATTCATATGAGGCACGAGATTCCGGCTTAAGACAGATCACAAACCTCTGGTCAAAGTACTCATGTTCTGTGGTCACGCGAGCGCTACCCCACGCATCGCCAAAATGACTCTGAAATTGCTAGACTACAGATATGATGTCGAGTACATCCCAGAATAAAGTAGCTGATTATCTTTGCAGAGCTTCAGCAATGGAGGAAGCTCCGATGACTACCAATGACGACGAAGTTCGAATTGCATTTACAGAAGACCATGAGAGAGTAATAAGCGGGCAAGAGTGGAAACAAACCTATGAGGATGACCCCGACATCAAAGAAGTCAAGAGCTTCAAACTGCAAGGGTGGCCAGAAAAAAGACACTTGAAAGCTGAACTTCCTTGAGGTATGCGAGGAGTTATCCATAGGAGATCAGGCAACGTTCCTATTCAGAGGGAATAAAGTAGTCCCGCCAACATCTTTAATACCCCACTTGCTGGCAGTGTTACATAAAGGGCACCTGGGCATTGTGAAAACAAATATGAGGGCGAAGCAGATGTACTGGTGGCTGGCAATGGATAACCTGATCGAGAGACATATTCAGGAATGTGACCAGTGTCAAAGGGCAAATAAATCTCAAACCTTACTGCGCCAGTCATTGGGAAAGTTCGACAACCCTGCCAACCCGTGGGAGGAATTATCGATAGACATTCTCGGTCCGGATTCTAGACGCACACGGAACCCTGAAATACGTGGCGGTTCTTATAGACCGGTATTCAAAGTGGCCTGAAATAGACATTCAGGAAAAGATGGACACATAGACAGTTCTTAAGTTCCTTACGGCCACATTCCTCAGAGAAGGCATTTCCCGCTCCATTCTGAGTGACAACGGACCTCAATTCACATCAGACAAGTGGAACAAGTACATGGAGCAAAATGGCATCAAAGTCAAACACACCTCAATCTACCACCCAGCAGGCAATGGATTAGCCGAGAGGTTCAATAGAGTGATTATGGGTTCCATACAATCTGCCATTAGAGTGGGGAAAGACTTTGAAAAGGAAGTTAGGAGTATGCTTTGGGCCTACCGAATCACACCTACTGGCACCGGATACAGCACATTCCAGAATCTAAGAGGGCGAGACCCTTTCACTTAGGAAAATCTTGCATGGAAGGAAAGGACTGTCACGAGTACATGGTTGCCTGCAGTAGTCTATCACAATTTGGAGAGAGCACAGAGAATATATACGGAACACTACACAACAAGAGACGCAACGTAAAAGAGACATTGTTGGAAAGAGGAGAATGGGTCAGAGTCAAACTTGCCCAATTAAGAAGGGAAGGAGACAGCAAGTACAGCGCACCCATGCAAGTGAAAGAAGTGTACGATAGAGCAGCGCTGCTCAGCGATGGAAATGTATGGTCGCAGGATCGCATGTCCAGATGCAATAAGATACTGCAGTGGGCCAGAGAGGAAGGATCGAGGACACAAGAAGATCGAAGCTCAAGCACCGAAGGGGTCTCACCACGGGACGGAGAGAGGGACTCGGAAGCAGAAAAAAGAGTAGTTGAGCTGGAAGGAGAAGAAAGTTTCATAGAGGAGGAACAAGAAAGGAAAAACAAGACTCCAGAGAGAGAGAACCCGAAGGGGGCAGAAAGGCGAGGGGGCAGGCATGGCTGAGGATAACGTGGAAAGCCCCTCCTCTACTCCGGTAAGATGTACACGTTCAGGGAGATTGGTGATAAGACCTGCCAGATACAGAGACTATGAACTAGAAGAGGTGAAGTAACCGGAGCACTTATAGACTCTGAGACTTTACTGTTATTTGTGGTTTGTTATAAAGAAGGGAGATATGTAGTGTTGCGCTCTAGTCAATACGCACCGCGTGATGACCTAGAGTGCGGCCGAAATTTTGGGCGTGATTTGAGCGCCGATCTCGGAGCGCTCTGGACACATTCCCAGTGCTCTCCTGCCTGTAAGAAATAAAGGTACCTTTCTGCTACCACAGAGTGTTTAGTTCATTGGAGCATAAGCAGCATCGTTACAGAACCAGGTGTAACTCAGCGTGGACACTAAGTCGTGACGTCGGTACGTCATGACCCAGAAGCAGTTAAAAGGCACTTCCGCGTTTACCATGGTCCAGATTATTCTTAATTGTTCGTGGATGCTGTGTGTACTGAAAAAGGAGAATAAACTGTTGCGCTGTGGTAAGGACGTATCTACACCAGTTGGTTACCTTTCATTTTCTTTGTAGTTCTTCATTTTTCTTGAATTTGTTATTTGCGCACTAATTGAAGGTTCCGGAGTCTAGTGACTTTATAGCTGATGCTTTATTGGTGTGTAGGTTTGCTGAGAGCATTTTATTCCCTGCTGTCAATACAGACAATCTGAATTACGAGTCTTTGATAATGCCTTTTATGGATTAGGCATGGTACTGTGTTTCTCTAACAGTACCGATTTACATATATGACTTTGTTTGCTATTTGCTATAGTCACGAGGAGTGACATATTCCATTATTCTTTTCTTGGTTGCGTTAAATTGTAGGTTTACAGATAAAGAAAGGAGTTTTGAATACCGTAAGTGCACTATGATAAGAATAAGCACATATTATTAGGAAAAACATTTCTCATGAGTATTCTTGTCTTTCCATTTTTAACAGAGGGGTCTAACTGTTTGAATCACACCCTGTAAAGTTTGACGATTCTGTTGTTCTTGTGGGTATCATTTTAGCATAATAGAAATTGTGTAGAATGCACATTTTTCTTTAATAATGGCTCTGTTGTAACACTCTCTTCCTATTTATAGTATCACAGTTATACATTGAAAAGAGCAGTGTTACCAAGAAGGAAACATTTTTGTCTTCTTATTCCATTTAGATACAAGATTATTTTATTTTACAGGTAAATGCATATAGCATATGTTTTGATATAACCAAAGAAAGGTCTTCCTAAGTTAGAGAGAATCTGACGGTGTTTATTTGTTTTCAGGTCTCCTTCCCTGCTGTTCCTGTCCTTTCCTTCCCTCACTTGATCATCTGAAGCTTCTGTGCTGTTATAGGTTTGCAAAATTGAGGCTAACAAGGGGTGGGCCCAATTGAGTCAGAAACCGATCCTAAGGACTCAAAAGGTGCCTGACACCTGCTGAGGATGGGCACGAAAGGACCATCAACCTCCTCAATAAATCTACACGTTGCGCTTAGTTGGGAAAGGCATTGTTCTGACTTCTTGCAGAGAATTCAGCTTACCGAATGCAGTTCTGTGATTCATTGTCGGGCCTGTGATTGCCAAGCGTTTGTCTTGGCATTTTCAGATCAGTTGTTTCACTCCGGCAGAGGGAGAGGCTGCACTTTGTTCAGTGTTAGGTCCACATTGGGAATGAGGACGTTGATGCGAGCAGAGAGTCTAGCCGCACGCAGCTGCACTGGGATTAACAGCCATGCAGCCGCATAAGGAATTAACGTTCTAATGTGGTGTTTTTATCTAGGAGGTTCATTGGAGTTTTTTTTGTTGTGAGATAGAGCTCAAGCACAGAACAGCATGAGTTGTCTACCAATGACGCGCCTGATGGAGTTAATGATGCTATTAATTGTGTGTTACAGCAAACAAATGATGGACGGAAAGCTGACAATGCAAACATTCTTCCCTAGTCAAAAGATCCGGGTTAAATTCATTGTTCTTATGCCCACTACTCCACCCCAGTTTGGACCCAGCCATATGCAAATCAGTATTGATCCTGTGCCCCATGGGAACAGTTCAGACCGAACTGCCAGGCCAGGTCCTCCCTGGACCGGAAACAAGCATCCTGGGGCTGGCTTCAGGGTATGTCTTGAATCCAGTGGCACAGTGATCAAGTGACCCACGTCTGGGCATACCCATCCCACTTAGGCAAAAAGTGTTACAGCAAACAAATGATGGACAGAATGCTGACAATGCAAACATTTTCCCCCAGTCAAAAGATCTGGGTTAAATCCATAGTTATTTTGCCCACTACGCCACCCCAGTTTGGACTCACCCATATGCAAATCAGTCTTGACCCTGTGCCCCATGGTAACAGTCCAGACCAAACTGCCAGGCCAAGTCCTCCCTGGACCAGAAACAAGCATCCTGGGACCGGTTTCAGGGTATGTCACCCTTCTTCAGCCAGGCTATCTTGAATCCAGTGGCACAGTGACCAAGGGACCCACGTCTGGTCATACCCATCCAACTTAGGGTGAAATGTGTTACAGCAAACAAATGATGGACAGAATGCTGACCATGCAAACATTTTCCCTTAGTCAAAAGATCTGAGTTAAATCCATTGTTTTTTGCCCACTACGCCACCCCAGCTTGGACCCAGCCATATGGAACTGGATGGACTATTCCCATGAGGCACAGGGTCAAGACTGATTTGCATATGGCCAGGTCTAAGCTGGGGTGGCATGGCGAGCAAAAGAATTATGGATTTAACCCAGATCTCTTGTCTGGGGCTGAATGTTTTGATTTGTTCTGTATTCCATCCATCAATTGTGTGTCTTTTGTCATTAATTGTGTGGGCATGCAAGCATGGTTGCCTGTTAATGCAACAAAGTCTGTATAATACAGCTGATTGTTATTATGCTGAGATACGTGGCTGGGGTTGTCGGCGAACAACAGAAACAGGGTATTTCGTTTATTGTGTTGTCATTGCTTAAGTGGCAAGTGCACCATTCCAAAGGATTACGAGGTACTTTATTTTCATTGCGTTTTGCCTTTACTTCAGTGATACGCACACAGTGATTTTAACAAATTGTGTTTGGCATTTATACAGTGATTGCTATGGTTTTGGTGATATTCTGACCATAATTTAATGATATTCGTGTTTCCATGTCCTTAGTGACATGCACATCATCATTTTAGCATGTGTTCTGGTGATATGATAGGGCAATTTCTGAACTTTTTGTTTGCTTTTGGGGGCTCCATAAGGAAAGCATTAGTGACACTTGTATTGTCATTAGTTAAGTTGGCACATGTTAAGGCAATTTCTAGCACAGTGTGGTGTAGGTAATGTGTGACAAACATATTTGTAACTATTGGAGAATTGTGCTGCATGGCATCATGTTTTTAGAACAATAACAGATGGGCTGTGAAACTTTAGAGTTCTAGTAGTTCCATATTTCATTGTCATAACACCATTTCGTTTGCTAATATGTCCTGGGACCCACAATTTCTCTCTGATAAGGGTGAGTCTATCTTGCCCTGGAAGCGATGGAAACAAATATTTGATTCATACTTGCTTGCAATTGGAGGAGAGATGTTTTCTCCGGTACGCAAACAAGCTATGTTGTTACATAATCTTGAAATTGAAGGCAGATTGTCTGGATGAAATTGTATGGGACAAGGAGAAGTTGAGCCTAATAATGTAAAAAAATTCTCAGTATTAATGTTGGAGAATCATTTTGCCGCACAAATCTGTGTGGTATTAGAAAGGCACAAGTTTTGTACAAGGGTGCAGGGTAAACAGGAAATAATTGGCAGTTGCGTCCTTGAAGATAGTGACATGCACATGTGAGTTTGCATAGCTCATTTATTTACTGGTTACAGACCAGTTCATTAGTTGCACCAAAAACATCAAAGTGCAGGAGAAACTTCTCACAAAGAATTGTGGCTTGAAGGACGCAAAAGCTGTAGTAGAAGGTATGGAAAATACAAGTATGTGGGTGCATGAAATGCGTAAGGAGAAGGGGGAGGATGCTCAGGCACTGGATGTAACGGTTCATGAAGTTAGATCGTCGGGTGAGAGTATGGTCAGAGAAGGTGACAAAAATTCAGATAGCAAGGGTAGAGAAGTAGATACACATTTTGGAACCAAGAACACTTCTCAAGGGTAGAATCCCATTTTCGTTAGGAATTTTGGTATGAAATGTTTTCAATGTGATAGTGAGAGACACATTTCCAACAGTCTTGGGTCTTTCACGAGATTTGCCATGTGTAAAAAATGTAGCAAGAAGGGGCACTATGCTATTGTGCATAGAGGAACAAAATCAAAGTGTGAATTGTGTGGCTGAAGAAAAGTTTGTGTTGAGTGTGAGTGATGATGGGTTGGTTGATGTCGATCCCATACAAATGCCAGAGTGTGAAACGTTTGTAGGGGGGAAGAGTAAATCTGTGCTCACGGATTCCGGTTCACCATATACTATGATTGGTGATAAGAACTGGCAGGCGGTGTTTGGGAGTAATAAAATTATGCAACAGGCACCTGATAAAAGTCCATTTGGTTATGGAGGGATGATGGTAGATGTCTGAGGGTATTCAGTGATGAAGATTCAATTTTCTGATCGTGAGACAGTGGGGAAGGTATTTGTGGCAACAATGGAAGACAGCCTCTTGGGTTGGAGACATAAGAGGATATGGGCATAACTTTGAAACCAAATGCACAGCAAAAGTCAATTGTTGGCAACTGAGGAGCTACCTGATGAAACTGCATCTAAGTTTCCAGATTTATTTGATGATGAACTAGGCCTACTTAAGAATTTTAAACATAGAAATTGTGCTGAAGTATGGTGCTGTGCCTTGTGTGTCAAAGGTGAGGAAAGTTCCTCAGATGATACTGGGCCCTTTAAAGCAAGAATTCAATAAATTGAAGGAGAATGGAGTGAATGAAGAGATGTAATGTTCTAAGAAGCTTGCTCCCATAGTTTTAGTCCCGAAGAAAGGTGGTAAGCAAATTTGAATCCGCGTCGACTCGAGGGGGTTAAATAGGTAAATTTGGGTAGACAGCTAGTCACTACCAAATATTTTGGAAACCTTGGTCATGATAAAAGATGCAAAGCCATTCAGCATCATGGATTTGTTCTCCAATTACCACCAGGTTTTGCTTCATCCAGATTACAGACCTTTGGCATTGTTGTGACCCTAATAGGTGCCTATAGTTTAATTGGAATGCCTTTTCGGATACCCATGACTGCTTCATGAGTCATGAAGAAGGTCTTAAAAGAGTTGGCCAAAGTGTTGTTCTGATGAACCTGGACAGATAAATGTGTACCAGAAGTGGATTCATCATTTAATGATTGTTCTAGGACAGACATTTCACTGCCAGAATGCTGCACTTGGTCCTCTGCCTCAGATGCACATTCAGTCTCAGGGCCATATTCAGAAGCAGATTCAAAAATCAAACAACAACCTGATGGGCAGTCAGCTTGTGGGCAGCCATAATGCTCACTAATAAAAAGTAAAAAAACCCAGAGAAAAACAAAGTACACTGCTTCACATTATAAGTCAACTATCTCTGGGTGCGAAAATCAGTAAATCAGACTAATAAAATATAAAGATCTGGAAAAACTATTATTGCAAACCACACAATTCAGTTTCAACAACAAACAAGATACATCTCACTTGCCATGGACAGCTAGACTGAGTTACAACTGCACCTAGCCTGCACAGACACAATAAACATCAAAGAAATGTCACTAGAAAAGAAAAAACAATATCCACAAAGCAACACTTTCTAGGTCCTGTAAAAGTCCTTACCTGAATTTGAAGCACAATAAAGCATAAGCTAAATGTTGTCAAAGTAATTCCCCACTTACAACAAATTTAAGCAAGACAATGGTGCTCATTTGAAGCAAACATTACAATTATTTCCATTTCCAAACACATGCAACTATCCCAACTGCAGATGTATCAATGCTGAAATCACAAGTGGTATTCACCACTAGGAACAGGGAAATAAATCAAAAGAATTGCCCTACAATACAAAGGGAAAAAAACGACAGGTTCAGAAAAGATGCAAATGATTGGACGAAATAGTAATTACTTAAAAACACAATAAAGTCCCATGAAACAAAACATTTGCCAAAGCAAAAGATAAAAGAACTTTAAAGAATTTGCAAATGTAAAAAAACACACAGATTGCAAAGTGCATAGGATGCCATGAACAGTGCTATAGTTGCCCTCTCTCAAGTTTCATAGGCAACACTGCTAAAACCTGGAACAAACTTTCGGTCGAACTGAAAAACAGCCCCTCACTGTGGTCCTTCCGAAAGAACCTAAAAACCTGGCTTTTTCAGCTGAGCCCAGGGGGTACCTATTTCACTGTCAGGCAGCTCAATTCAGTGGCAGCGCCAAGACGCCCTCTGGCATTCGTGTGCTCTACAAATCACAAAATCAAATCAAATCAAATCAAAATCTCATCGCACGTTTTAGAGGACAATGGTTACTATGAGGCCAAAATGGCTCAAGAAAGACCCAAGAGTTGCACAAGAATTTAGAACAATAGGCCCAAATGAGACAGGCAAATAATGCCAGAAGGAGCAAGGAATTATGTTACTAGGGACATGTTCCACTCATATAACATATGTTATTTATTTTCAACAATATACAGAGATGGTTCAGGTGCTCACATAAAAAAGTGAAAGAAGGCGTGATGTGATAAGTGAGGGTGACTTTAAAATATATACATTGCATTGACAACACACAAGGGAACTCCTCATGAACAAATTATAAAAAATGCAAGGAGTTCTTGTAACGGGTCAACGGCGTTTCGATCTCAGTCACTTGAGATCATCTTCAGGACAGAGCGTATGTGAGCAAGCAGAATTCTGAAACCGGGCGAAGCCGGTTTGATTGCAAAAGGATATTAAGGAGGGACGCAATGAAGGCGTCAGGCGGTGATCGGCTGCGGAACGATAAGTGCTGGACGCTGAGTATGGTGTTTACCAATGCGTTGCTCTGACTCAGGTGAACAGGAAGTAATCAGGGCGAGTAGTCAGAGCAGTGCTTAATGTGAAGACTTGAGTTAGAAGCGCTCAGTATGGCTCCAACCACCCATTTCCATGATATAATTAAATTGGCGGCCAATAATGTGGTGGTGCAACACGACGGTGTTGACTGTAGAGGAGAATTAGTAGATTCCTTCCGTTGGTACTGCTTTAGTAACAGACCGAATGAGTCAGTCCGTGCTAGAAGAGCGGGCTGTGTCTCCGGCTTCCAAAACTTGGCACAGCCACTTAATACAAGACAATCTCAAAATGAAATGGCAGCTACGTACAACTTTCATTGGAGTAATAAAGAAACATTGAGTGGTGGTACAACCATGTTCATTGAAGTAACAAGTAAACATTGGATGATGGTGCAGTAACTTGGAAAACAACAAGCACAAAGCACCATAACACAAAAACAACCATTCAGCACACTGCAGTGTTACACATCTATGCCCAGAACAAAAGATATATTTATTGTGAAATTATCACCACAAATCACTGAAAGAGAAACAGAGTATGAAAGAGAAAATGTTGTTAATGAAATTGTAATCTCAGAACTACAGCATTTTGAATAATAAAAACATTGCAGTGAGTCCTGGTAAATACAAGCAAAAACATGTTTCAAAATAAAATACACTCCAAAGGTTTCTGAAGAATTGTAACTAAATCCCACAAACAATTTACAAACACCATTTTTACAGCATACTATAAAAAATCACACATTTGAAGGAAAATAAACAAGATAGGGTAGCCAAAAATAAAGGCCTGTGTGTCCAAAAAGGACTTTACCCATACCCCGAAAGGCAGCAGAGAATAAAAAACAAACTCACATTTCAAACACTATAGAGGCACAATCAACACAAAGTGAAGCTCAAGCATGCAAGAAAAAAGAAAACAAATGCCCCGGTAAGAAAAGATATAAGGGGCATTAATGGCCGACCAATGCATTTCATGGTTTTGGGTCCTTTGTGATCTTCATCAGAAGCTAAATGGTGCAAACTCAATTTGTTAGAGTACTAGATAGGGAAACCAAAAGGAAAACCAAGAAGGCATTGCCATGATTCCTTCATCGTGTTCAGCCTAAACTATTTGGTGCATGTTGTAAAACACTCCAGCCACCAAAAAATAGGGTATGCACGTAGCTCAACAGTTATCTGAAAGATCATTGAAATATAGTGATAGCAGCTCAAAATGTTATGTTCTCTAGGAGCACCTGTTTTAATAATCTATTAAAAGGGTGACCAGATGACTCCATGTCACCGTAAAAGAACATTTCCTGTTCAGGGTTTTGATTTAACATATTAGTGCATTCTAGGAGTTGTAGTCTGGGTTCATTTAAATTTAGACAATATTATAAGACTGATATGTAAAAGCAAAGTCCAGCAATGGACATGTGGAGTCCTGATGACATGGAGTCAACTGGTTAAAATATGTATTTAGCATGACACCACCTTTCATCCATGCCACCCCTAAAAGGAGCATCTGAAGCTAATACATCAGTCACTCTCACACCTTTATTTGTAGGCATCAAAACCAAAGTGTATGGTACACCTCCTGGGTGACCACAGGGAAATCCCTGACCAGGAAATGACATAAACCTTGTTAGACTGGGGCTGTGAGATGTAGGCATGGAAACTGAGATATCAACAGCATATTGGTAACTTTAATTAGTGAATCCAGATAAGTACAGAAAACCATAGGCACCTGAGCCAGACTTTAGAGATTAGGAAGCAGAGAAACATAAAGCAGCACACACCCACAACATTATGGTCACACAGAGGAGGACGCCATAAATAATGAGCAGCAATGTCGCTGTCCAAATTATCTTCTATTATAAACCTGAGTTATTGTAGCCTGACGATTTATTTCACAACATGTAACCTTGGATATGCATAAATACATAGTGACACAGAGGTGGTGGCATAACTGTATGTTCTGTAGTCCCAACAGGGGTGAGCAGAACAAACCCAAGGCTGGATGCTTAGCTCAATGCTTGTGCTCGTGGAAAATTGGTCCTGATCAAAAATCACAGTGCAGAGTTGTCTGGGCTGAAAAGTTTGAGAATGGTTTCTAAAAAATAAAAATAAAAGATTAGCTAGTGCACATCAAAAAGATTCACGACGAAGTAGATGAAAGATAAAAAAAAGAGGAAAGGAAAAAGAGCCAATAGGCTAAATAAAAAGGCAAGTGTTTTCACTTCCACACTAAATAGTGAAATCCCCCAAAAATGTAAAAATCACTTCCACTATCGTGACCACCTGGTTTAAAGGTCTCCAAATGTTCTACCTACGATGCATCTCTTTTGAGCAGTATGATCACCTCCTCATTTATTGCTTTTGACTTGTTTGATACCTTGGATGCTACATTTTTGGGACGTGTACACCCCAATAGAACAAAAAGAATTGCAATCTCCTTCAGCACAGGAATCCACGCACATAGGGCCTCATATGCAGGAGGAAATATACACTTTTGTGCACGGTTTTTTGGGATGTATTCACAAACTATGAGTTAACAGTAAGGGGTATATTCACAAACACGGGCGATAACTATTGCCATCGTCAGTCATCGCAAGAAAAGCTAACGCTGCCTAACCCTGATTAATATCACCATGTTAGCGGGCTATTTTCAAGGCCGCTGTAAATGGCCATAGTAACAGGGAAGGGGTGTGAAAACCCACATACTTATCATCGCAATGGCGAATTAAAATCCTGTGTTAGCAGGCGATTCGTTGTGAATGGCCAGTTATCGGCTGAGAAGTCCCTTCATCACTACCTTTAGCTCCCGTCCCAACACTGCCCCCGCTGGAAGCCAGGTGTCACTGTGAGACTGGCAGCATGGTGACCTCAGCAATCAGCTTCCTCGAAGTCTGACCATTTGTTTTAACCACAAGTTAATGGTGCTAACTTAGGAAGAACCTTTCCATCTGGAATACCTGCATCCTAAAAGGCTCCTGGCTGTGTTCCCTTCCATGCTGCAGGTAGTCGTCCTGCTTAACAACAGCAAAAGGCAGGTGTAAAATCCCTAGGTGCTACCACGGGTTATCCCCTGTTTTTCCTTCGCTTTGCAGATCTGGCAGTTCGTTGTGAATGTGGTGTTGTCGTTTTCTCGTGTGTTTTTGCACGGGAACGTCTACTCTGCATCTCATTGGTGTTGGTGGTGTCCACTGTGTAGATAAATTTGGGGGCAGCTATCGCGGGAATACTGGTGTTGTCTGCAGTTTGCACCAGCTTGTGAATGGGGTGTTAATTCTATCATCACTTTTGATGCGGTAAAGTGGGAATAATTCTGAGATAAATCCTTGAGAGTATTCCCTATGTTTTACAACTGTGAAGATTCTGTAGTGGGGGCGGAGTACTCTGCGCATTAAAAGATAGGCCTGCCCAATCGTTTTTTGTGTGGAGTTCTCCGTCCCAACTGTATATAAGGAAGGCCCTGTTTAAGAGGTCATTTTCTTAGATGAATGTCTGCTTGGCCTCCTTGGTGTTCTTGAAGAGGACCTGCCTGTCTTTTACGCCACCTTAATATATGGCATTTGTTTCAGTTTTGAATGCTCTGCCATTTTTTCACTCAATTTAATCTTCTGGATTTAATCCTTTTTCTTTTGTGGTCAAGTTATCTCGAGTTTTACTGATCTAATTTCTCTTCTCCGACACTTGGAGGGTCAAGTCATGAAAAGCTCTCATACTTTGGTAATTGTAAGCACTTGCTCCAAAGAATCCAGAGCTATGTGTAAAAAAGATGCTGCTTTTTTATTTTCTCATTTTGAGAGTTAATAGAGTGTGGTTTGGGCTAGTTTATGGACCAAAACACTAGAGAAATGGGCAGTTTGATATTGCCTCCTATTATCGGTGAGAAACAGCCTCGCAGATTGCGGAGTCAATTGCCATTATTACAGTTAGGACAAAAATGCTATTTGAGGCCGTTCATAACATATATGAATTTCATACAATAGTCTTTCGAATAACAGTAACATCTTTCGAGTTCAACATTTGATTAGGGTCCAGTTTAGTGTACTTGTGATACACACACACACACACACACACACACAACTTTTAGCTCTCTTTCACTGTGTGTCCCTCTCAGTACTGCCCTATCAAGCGTGGCCTGCAGCATTATTTGAGGATCATCCTCAGTTTGCAAAGAGAAGTGGGGCAACACTCCTGTACAACAAATAGATCTCACAGCCTAATGCATACTTAATGACAGGTACTAAATGGGATAATTTTGAAATGACAAACATGTGGAAATGTTGTCAACAGTTAGTGTTGAGGCGGATTTTGCACTTTTCTATTATCTTGACGTGGAGAAATCAATCCTCCCCCTTTGTGGATGTCATTGGTTAAGACTAGCTTTTGTGGCTAGGTTCTTTGTGGAAAGAACTGACTGTCAGGCAAAATTATGCATCTGCATTTGACAATCTCTTGCAGTCTTCTACACAATATTAACTATCTTGCAGCTTCTCCATCATTCTGTGAATCACAGTGAGTGTCAATTGATGCCTAAGACCTAGAATCTGTAAGATGAAATTGTACCTCAATGACTATAAAATAATGTTTGTACAGGCTCTCAGGTAACAAAATCAAATTTAGCCCTGCATTAGCTGACCTTCAAAATTTTAAGTAAATTGATCCTGTTGTCGCATCACATTGTGTTGTGCGAGCGCCCACACACATTTTTAGTAAATGAGAGCCCTAGTGTGTAAGATTATACAAATGGTAGTCATCAGATTGAGATACAGATGAGGCATTCAAATGTCGGAACTAGGTGGTAAGGCTGTTTCCATATTGGAAATGGGATTAATAATGAAGTGTGTTTCAGTAATGGCTAGGAGAGGGCGATGAGTATCTCCCCTGTAAGTTATAACAGACACCAATTACAAATTCAAAAAAGGTTCATCTACACGCCATCAGTAGCAAGAAATCAGTATGAAAGAGCTATAATGGCCTCTTCCACTGTCATTTAAACACTCTATGTAATCATTGTCACCACTGCTGCATGTTAAAATGGATCCTCTTCCTCCCTTCCTCCAGTGAAGCATGTCTCAAATGAATCAAAGGCAACAAATGCACAACCCAAACTTGACCACAATTTGAAATTAATACATATGGGCCTGAGATTTCAATTTCTAGACTGACGAAGGCCCTTGTTGGAGGAGTGCGAGTCGAAAGGAGAGGAGGAGCAGCATATAGGATGTCTGGCCAAGGATGGGATGGCTATGTGGAACTATTGTTAACCTTGGCACCAGCCATTTTACTTTTCAAATCTTCCAGCAAATTCCTCACTGTCTCCAGTCATCTAATCGTTCCTAGCTTCCAATAATATGAATGCCCAAGAACCCTCATTTGTTGGTCCCATGTTTGGTGTGTGAGAGTAGCATCCCAAGACATTTGCAGAAGTGCAATGTGGGCAGGTTGACTTGTACTTTCTTAAGTAAAACTGTGTGTTTGTTGGATAACAAATGTTGGACTGGTACGAGGCTGATTCTGAGTACCCACTGGGTTGTGGTCTATAGTCCGACTAGCTAACAGTGCATCATTTGCAGCCCTCACCTCACTGGATACCAAATCGGTGTACAACCTCAGAACATGACAACCCTAATCCCTAAAGGAATTCGTGGTAACAGATCTAGAACCCTATCACTATCCTGGTGGTCTAACTTCCTATTATCGGTGGGTAAGTGTCAGCAAGTTGCCTGTCACGGTGTGGTGTAGGACAGCATCCCTTTCATGATTTGACAGAGATCAGCTGAGCTGGAATTCCAGCATGGACCAACCTCTCAGTGCCAGCTAAATGCTCCTCTGAATTAATATGTATGTACAATACCATCCTCTGTTACTATGACAAAGCCCCAGTTAGGCCACTATTGTTTATTCTATTGTGATAGCTTAGTTACTGAGTGGCAAAAAAAAGAATAACATCTTGCGCGCTGAACCTAAACTGTGGAGAGAGTGATCAAGGTGGTCTGATATGGTCCCTACGAAATGATATTGTAAGCAAACTGAGTTTGAGGAATAAAATCCTGTGTATGCATGCAAATAAATGTGTGTCAAATGTTATGGTGTTAAAGAGGAGAGAAAGCAAATTAAAAACTTGAACATGTAAAGATAGCGTTTTCTCAAACAGGCCTAATAACTCCACATGACAAAACAGCCATCTTTGTGTGTGTCCCATTTTCATTGTGCTTAGTTCACAAACTAATCACAGCTCATAATATTGTTGTATGTCCATAGAGTGGTG
This sequence comes from Lissotriton vulgaris, assembly GCF_964263255.1. NCBI lineage: Eukaryota > Metazoa > Chordata > Amphibia > Caudata > Salamandridae > Lissotriton > Lissotriton vulgaris. The sequence continues at coordinate 579,484,146 of NC_141699.1, read as the reverse complement.
TAAGTATACATTGTTGTTAGGCCTGTCAGCTTTAGGATGGTCTTCCCACAAACATTTTGCCTGCTAGCCTCCAACTTTGCTGCATCTGATTTTGTCGGCCTTAGGACCCTGTGTACATTACCACTGCTAACCACAGCTGAAGTCATAGAGACCATTCCCCTGAACATGATTTGCTTATCATATACCTAATTGGCATATTTACTTTATATATAAGTCTCTTGTACAGTGGTATACTGTATACCCACGTCTTGTAAATTAAATGCTACCAGTGGGCCTGCAGCATGTGTTGTGCCACCTACCTGAGTAGCCCTCTAAAACAAGTCCTAGGCTTGACATTGCAACCTGAATGCTGTGTTATACTGCTATGTCGACTTGGCATTTAAAACCCCTCATCAAGCCTTAAACTCCCCTTTTAGTACATATAGGTCACCCCTAAGGTAAGCCCCAGGTAGTGCATAGGGCAGAGTGATATGTAATTTTAAGGTAGGAAAAATTCTTTTAAGTGTCCTGGTAGTGAAAAACTCCCAAATTTGTTTTTCACTGCTGTAAGGTCTACCACTCCAACAGGATAACATTGGAGATTTCCTATTACATTTAATAAGCTGAAATCCCTAATGGCAAAGTCGAATTTATTGTTTTAATTTTCAAAATGAGAAAGTTGGTATTTTCATTTTTCATGTTCTTAGCCCTGTGTGCCTGAGGCCTGTCTCTGATTGCATGTCTTTGTTGGGTGACAGCTGGACTTTGTGTATTCCGTCTAGACAGCCACACAAAATGGGAGCGTAAGTGTGACTTGATGGGCCATTCTGGTAGGATGTGAGGGAGAAGCTGGGCACAGTCTCACACTTACACCGGAAAAGGCAGAAAGGGAGGATATCTGTGCATTTCATAGACTCTTCTTTGAAGTCTTTCATGCTTCAAAGACACCATTGGGCATAAAAACTAGACCCCAGGCTCTACAACTTCAGTACACATCTGGACCTGAGTATACTGTGCCAGGATGAAGGACTGCTGTGCTGCTGAAGCACTGGTACTCTGCTAGACTGCTGCTCTGGAAGAACTGCTGCCTTGTTTTGCTGCCTTGCTGCCACCTGCCCTCCTTGCCTAGGTTAGAAGGACTGAACCTGCATCACTTGTCCCCAGAGCCCAGAGTGACTCCAAGGGCATGTTGGTTGGCCTCCTGATCTAAAGTCTCAGGAATATAAAAGACTTCCAACCATTGTGCTTCTGCATCTAGACTCTGCAATCTGTGAGTCTGCCCTGTCAAGTGGTGCTACACCAGTCCTGGACCCTTGGAAGTGGGTCTAAGGAGTTTGCTCCAGCAGACCCGACACATTCTCTTCTGTTGGAGTAGAATCGGCGCGTCGCTGCTGTTGGGAGAACAGAACTAGTGCATCGCCTTCAGAACCAATGGATCTTCTGTTGCGGGAGCAGAATCGACGCATCACCTTTTGAACCGGTGCATCACCTTCAGAACCAACACATCGATGCTGCTGTGTGGTGAAAATTGACACATCCCTCTGCTGCAGGAATAACACCAATGCATCGATTTGGCTGCACCACGCATAATTGTTGATGCTACCAGGATTATGGTACTTTCTTTCAGGCACGAGCCATTGCGGTCGGCCTGAACTCTTGACTTTGTCCAGCGTGAGCAGATATTCCAAGTCAGAACCTATTGCTTCTAAGCACTTTTTTACAGTTCATTATCTAAAAAATCATGTCTAAATTCCTACATATTGGATTTTTGTTGTTTTGGTTTTGTTTTACTTATTAAATTAAGAGCTATTTTTCCTAACCTGGTGTGGAATCTTTTTGTATAGTGTTTTCACTGTTCTACTGGGTAAAATATTGCACAAATACTTTACAAGTTAAGCCTGACTGCTCTGTGCCAACATACCAGAGGGTGAACATAGGTTAATTTAGTGTGTGCTTGTGACTTACTTTGAGTAGGATTGTGGTTACTGCTTGACCAGAGCCAGTACCCTAGTCAATCAGAAACCCAATTTCTAACACTATTGATCAGAGGTGGGGATAGGACTTGTGTTTGTGCAGTAGCATACAGTGATTTGGTGTACACTACTATTCAACATCTAAGATCATTATGAGTTTTAAATTCTTCGTTACTTTTCTCAATTCACTATTTTCCCCCTTTCTAAATTGAAATGCCTTACCTTCATTTTTGCACCATGGATGCCTGCAATTTTAAAACTCTTAGCAGACCTGTGCTGCTGAACTCTGCAAACAGAAGGGACTGAAAGAAGACAAGAAGGCTTCCAGATTGTATCTCTAGGTAGCCCTCAGGGTCTTTGAGGAGGTTTAGAGATGGTAGGCCACCTCATCGGAAGATGAGGTGGAAGGCGGTGGGGAGAAAGGAGCACAGACAGAGGAGGAGGGGAGGACCGAGCCCAGGGTATGAGCTTCCAGGGGGACCCCATTTAACCCCAGCAGATGACTTGGATGCCCTAGATGACCAGGAAGGTGCAGGGAGCAGTGTGTCTGCCAGGGGCCAACCCCACAATTGGTGGAGGATAGGAAAGAGGAGAGAAAGCTCAAATTGGAGCTAGCTAAATTGAAGCTAGATAAGGAGAAAGCTGAGGCTGAAAGAGCGTTTGAGGAGAAGAGACTGGCCATGGAGGAGAGAAGGATTGCAAGGTAGAAGGTTATACCCTGCTGTACAACCGAATGTTGAGGGAGCACATGCTTGATATTTGTTTTACAGAGCTGCGCCAACACTTAGTTGATAGGAAGCTGATTGACCCTAAGAAGCTTGCTGGGGAGGCCGACCTCTGGGTCAGCACCATCGTTTCCAAGAAGGCATATGGAATATAGTAGGGTCTCCCAAAATGGTGGTCAGCATTCCCACCATTAGAAGGAGATAGGAGACAAAATAAAGGAGTTCTCTCAAGGTCCGCAAAATGGTTTTCAAAGAAAATGGTCTCAGTTCCAATTTGGCCACCAGAAGAAAGGTTTTCTGGTAAAAATCCAAAAAAGTCTACTCACAAGTGCTATGAGTGTTATGAGTATGGGCATTACAAGGGTGATCTCAAGTTTCCTAAGAGGGCACAGCTTCCAACTGGAAGAAAGACCACAGTGTTGGCTAGTGTAGTACTGGGGGAGGGGATTGTCCCAGTCAGTGGGTTTGGTCAGTGAGGTTACCTAGTGTCACTGGGTGACATGAAGATGGTGCCTAAAGTCCAAATACTTCCCATTACTGCAAATAATAGGTAGAGGGTCACGATCAATGGGCAAGGAGTTGAGGCTCTGAGGGACACAGGATCAAGTATGACTACAGTAAGGAGTCAACAGGTGGCCCCATGAGCAGATCATACCGAATACATTTGACCTGGTTGTAGTAGCAAACAACCGGGAGGGTACCCAACCTGTTGCTCATGTTCCATTTGAGTAGGGGAGGGTGGTCTCAGGTGAAAGTTGCTATGAGCCCTTCCATGTCTGTGAATTGTTTGCTAGGAAATAATCTTGAGCACACTCCCTGGAAGGAAGTGGAGCTCATGTCACACATGGAAATAGGTTTGCCTGAGTGAATTTGTGCAACCATCAGGTTCATTGCTGCCCAGGAAAGAAGTCGAGGAAGTCTGGAGCCTAGAAAAAGGGCACAGAGAGCTGCCAAAAGAGGGAGGGACAAGAGGCATGGGAAACCAACCTGTGAATATCTCCCAAATGAGGTGGATGGGGTGCTAGAGGAGGTTGCCCCAGATGCCACTGCAGGGGACATTGTCTCTCTTGGTGACCTGCCTGAACTTGCTGGACTAGGGAGGAGTTCTGTAAGGCACAGAAGGAGTACTCAACCCTCAGGGGCATGAGGCAACAGGCCAAAACCCAGGCGCCTGGTGATGCCTTTGGAAATTACAGCATCTAGTTGGAGGATGGCCTCCTATAGAGTGAGCCTAAGATACCTGTGCAGGGGGCAACAAGGGAACCGGTAGTTCCTCAATGCTATAGGGACTTCCTATTGTAGCTGACTCATGAAATACCCCTGACAGGGCATCTAGGGCAGGGCAAGACCTTTGCCATTTTTGTCCCCACCTTTACTGACCCTGAATGAAGATTTCCTCAGATACTTTCTGCAGACAAGCCTGGCCAGAGGGAAGACATAGCAGAAGCTGAAAGCTCCCCTGAATCCCTTGCCTGTCATTGCACCCCCTTTGAAAGTGTGGGCATCAACATTGTAGCTCAGGGAACTAGAACTGATGAATTTCAATGATTTTGTATGAGTGAAATCTGTATCTAACTATAAAGTCCTTGTAACTTTTGTTTTTTTCAGTGAATTCCTAAGGTTTTTTTAAATTCTATTTCCTAACTATAACGTTGCTGTAACCTTTGTTTTTATTTTCAGTGAATTTCTATGGATTTTAAAATTTTGTTTCCTAACTATATTGTCCCTGTAACTTTGGTTTTTTTCAGTGAATTGCACCTTTAAAAATGTTTTATTTCCTGACTGTAACCTGTAACCTTTGAGAGGGGGTGTGTGAGTGTCTGTATGTGTCTGTGAGTGACTGTATGGGTGTGTACATGGCTGTGTAATTGAGTGTAGAAGCGCCAGTGTGGATTTGTGTGTGGGTGTGTGTGTGTGTGTGAGTATCTGATTGTGTCTGTGAGTGGGTCCACTAGTGTCTGAGTAGATCTGTGAGTGGGTGTGTGAGTATCTGAGTAGATCTGTGTGTGGGTGTGTGAGTGTCTGAGTGGGCTTGGGAGTGTGTGGGTGAGTTTCTGAGTCTGAGTGTGGATGAGTGAATGTCTGAGTATGTCATGTCAGTGTGTGAGTCTCTCAGTGGATCCTGAGTGGGTGTATGATTCTCTGAGTGGGTCTGTAAATGGGAACATGAGTATTTGAGTGGGTGTATGAGTACCTGAATGCGTCTGTGAGAGCGTGTGAAATCCTCTGAGTGTATCTGTGAGTGAGTGGGTGCTTGAGTGTCTGAGTGGATCTGTGACCGGGTGCATGAATGTCTGAGTGGGCCTGTGAGTGGGTGTATGAGTCTTGGAGTGGGTCTGTGAGTGGGTGCATGCATTTGTGAGTGGGTACGTGAGTGTCTTAGGGGTCTGTGAGTATGTGTGTGAATCTCTCAGTGGGTATGTGAATCTCTTAAGTATGTCTGTAAGTGGGTGTGTGAGTGTCTGAGTAGATCTGTGAGTGGGTGTGTGAGTGTGAGTGTGAGTAGATCTGTGTGTGAGTGTCTGAGTGGGTTTGGGAGTGTGTGGGTGAGTTGCTGAGTCTGTCAGTTGGTGCATGAGTCTCTGCGTGGGTCTGTGAGTGGGTGTGTAAGTGTATGTGTGGGTCTGTCAGTGGGTTAGGAATATAAACTGTCCCTTAGGTAGGATGGGCACGGGCCATGTAAGGCTTTGAAAGCCAAAACCAAAGTCTTGAAGCGTACTCTTTGAGCTACTGGAAGCCAATGTATCTCCCTGAGCTGTTTGCGTACGCTCAGTCTCCTTGGAATGTCAAAGAGGAGCCTTACTGCTGCGTTCTGGACCACCTGCAGTTTGCGTATCAAAAAGTCAGGGGCACCGATGTAAAGGGCGTTAGCGTAATCCAGATGCGAGAGAATAAGTGCACTGGCCACTGTTTCTTTTGCCTCTTGGGGAAGAAGGGGAAAAAACTTCCGGAGAGTGGTTAGGGTACCAAAACATGTACCTGCCAACCGCGTGATTTGTTCCCTGAAGCATAAATCAGCTCCAAACCAGATCCCTAAATTTTTTGCAACTCCACAGTCCCCGATGGGGCATGGCAATCCACTGGGCCAAATGGATTCCTTAAAAGCCACCGGAAAGTTGCCGAAAAGAAGTATCTCTGACTTGTCCTCATTACATTTGAGGCAGGCCTGGGCAAGCCAGGCAAAAACTGAGGACAAGCACTGCCGGACACCGTCGGTACAGAGGTTGTTCTTGTCCCAGGTGAAGAGAAGTTGGGTGTCGTCGGCGTAAGCCATTATTTTCGCACCCAAGCTCTCGGCCAAACAGACAAGAGGAGTCAAATAAACATTAAAAAGCAGGGGACTTAAAGTCGACCCTTGGGGAACTCATGTATCTACCCTGCTATTCGATGAATGCTAGGGGGGCAGCCATACTTGTTGGAACCTGTCTGTGAGGAAAGATTTGACCCAGCTGAGGGCCGCGCCTGTGATGCCAATATCCTCCAGCCTAGAATGAATCTGGACATGGGGAACCGTGTCAAACGCGGCAGAGAGGTCCAATAAAATTAGAGCCGCTCTGCCGCCCCCATCCAGACATTCCCTAATGGCCTCGGTGACTTCGACGAGCGCGGTCTCAGTGCTAAAGGAGGTGCGGAATCTGGACTGGGCAGGATGTAAAGCCCCCGATGATTCCACAAACTTCTCTAGCTGCTGAAAGGCAGCCTTCTCACAGACCTTGGCTAGAGCAGGGAGCAAGGAGATGGGCCTGTAATTGAAGATAATCAGAGGATCCGCTGAAGGTTTTCTGATAAGTGGGAGAAGTTTTGCTTGTTTCCACTGAAGGGGTACCACACCTGTTTGTAAATACTCATTGACCAAGTCAGTTACTATAGGAGCAATAACTTCCGCCACACCACTCAAAACTCTAGCCGGGCAAGGATCAACTGGAGACCCAGACTTCAAAGCTTTTAAGATGGCCATTACGTCCTTCTCTTCAACTTTTCTAAAAAAGCACATCACGTCTTTCGACTCTATGCTATTAGATGAGGCAGGGGATCGGGAAGGTTCAACTTGATCCCGAGCCCCCTGATCAGATGGGGAGTAGACTAAATCGGAAGGCTTAAGACTTGCTTGAATTTTATGTATTTTTTCTATAAAGTAAGTGGACAGTTTCTCACACCAGCCCACAGATATAGGGGCCGACAAAGTTTCTGCCACTGGGGTTGTAAAACTTTTAACAATAGAGAAAATTTCTCTACTGTTGTTTTTGGCCTTGCAAATCCTGTCTGCATAGTGGTCTCCCCTAGCCTTCTTAATTGCAGCATAGTAGTCTTTTTGCACTGCTCGGAGTTCCGCCTTAGCTACTGGGTAGTACTCTCGCCTCCAGATTCGTTCCCTCTACTTACAACCTATCTTTAAGGTTTTAAGATGTTCCGTATACCAAGGAGAGGAAGGAGAGGCTCTAGGCCGCTTTTTACCTTTGAGCTGTGGTAGCGAGCTAACCGAGGAGCTTATCCAGGTCGAGAAATTCTCAACAGCTTCTTCTATATTATGAGACTTGACCGGAAGGGTATGGGTCAAAGCTACTGCTAAGGCTGGAATACTAATTTTTTGGGGGAAGGGATCCTGATGCTCTTTAGCTAAAGCACGAGTCCTGTCCAGCTCCCAAGAGAAGCCTACCAAGAAATGGTCCGACCACGTAACTGGGCGAGGGATGTCAGATGTAATATTAAAATTGGAGTAGACAAGATCAAGGCAGTGACCTCCAAGGTGAGTGGTGTCCTGACCCTGTCGCCTAAGATGAGCTAGGTCGCATAGATCACCCAGATCCCTGACCCCCGGGGCTGTCAGAACATCCATATGGATATTAAGATCCCCCAAGAGCAGGAACCTGGGGAACCTCATCGCCCTCTGGGCGACTACCTCCTCCAAAGATTTGATAAAGGAACCCAGAGGGCCTGGGGGACGATAGATCAGCATTCTGCCCAAGATGAACTGCGGAGAGGGAGCTATCGAAAATTCCAATGCTTCCCCGTCCTCAATGACTCCTGAGCATTCCTTCATCAAAGACCATTTGTCCCTATAAATTACTGCTAGTCCTCCCCCTCTGCCCGAACTACGATCTAACCTCGCTATCTTAAAACCCCTGGGGATGGCCAACTCAATCGACAGAGCACAGAAGGTGTGCAGCCATGTCTCCGTAACGAATAAGAGGTCAAGCGAATTATCAATTATCAGCTCGTAAACCTCCTCCGTATGCTTGACTAAAGAGCACGTATTAATGAGGGCAGCGCAAATTCTAGAACAAGAATCACCGCTAACCGGAGGAGTAAGAGTAGAGGCAGATCTACTAAATTGAAACGGACATATAGGGCAGGCCCAAGCCATGGAGTGTAAAACCTCCCATGGCGTGCAGTCAGTTGCCACAAGGGTTTTTATTAAGAGAGAGAAGTAGCTCTCGGCTACATATGATAGGAGTGTCTAAATGATGGAATCCTAAACATGCAGCATTTCTGGCCCTGAGCGCTGCCGGGGCGCGGACGGGTGCAAACGGGCTTACCTTAGGCGCACCTTCGGCGCGCCTGCTACGCCCGTCCGCTGCGCTCCCGGAAACGCATGTGCCCTATATGCCCTGCCTCCCCAAAAGCGCTAGACCGCTAACTCCGGCCAGGCTTCAGGAACAACACAGCCCAAGATGGCGCCTCGCCCTCCACTCAAGCGGCACAGTCAGCCGCGGTGGAACGGGGCGAGGGAGGCCGTAGAAGGAGCGAAAATGTGCAGAAGATGCAATCGAATATACAAATATTAAAACCAGTGCTCAAAAATAGTAAGTGGCAATTTTTAAAACGGTATTAGGCTACAGCATCTAAATCATGCCTGCGCTCGCTTTTTACCAACCTCCTCGTCAGCTGCGATCTGCCACCCTTAGACATTTGGTCATTCCCAGATTTAAGAGAGTTCGTCTAGGGGGGCAATCTCTGACGGTTAGAACTGCTCAGATGAGGAACAACCTTCCCGACGCACTTAGGCATACGACAAACCTCACATGCTTTAAAAAACATCTGAAAACACACTTATTCATGCAAGCCTTGTAGATTCCCTGCGTTTCCTTTAGCTGACACCATGATCCTCTCTCGCGCCAGGACATTTTCGACTAACAGTGCACTTTATAAGCAACCAAATAACATAACATAACATAACATAAAAAGTAGGGGGCACACAGGAGCATATCCACATGCCAGCTGGCCCTGTGATGGTCCTCCTGTTCATGTTGCCTGCTAACCGCTACCCTCTGCTGCATTCTGTTTTGTGCCACCCTGGCTCGCTTTCTGTTCACTTTTCTGCATCTTCTCTCATGCCCTCTACTTTGCCTCTATCTGCCTCTTTCTATTTGCCCCAGACCTTTATTCTGCCTCTAGTTTGCTTGTTTTTTACCTCTATTTTGCCTCTTGCTGCTTGTTTCTGGCCTTTATTTTGGCCCATTATTTTGCCTCATTCTGCTCACACCTGACCATTATTTTGCCTCATTGCGTTCGTTTCTGACCTTTATTCTTCATCTTTCTGCTCCTTTCTGACGTTCAGTCTTCCGCTTTCTGCTCCTTTCTGACCTTTTATGTGTCTTTCTGCTCATTTCTCTCTTTTAATCTGCCTCTTTCTGCTTTTTTCTGATCTTTACTTTGCCTCTTGCTGCTCGTTTTTTACCTCTATTTTGCCTCTTTCTGCTTGTTTCTAACATTTATCCTGCCTCTTTCTTCTCTCTTCTGACATTTATTCTGCCTCTTTCTGCTGGTTTCTGATCTGTATTCTGCCTCTATCAGCTCGTTTCTCACCTTTATCTAGCTTCTTTCTGCTCATTGCTGACCTTTATTCTGCCTTTTTCTGATTTATACTGCCTCTTTCAGCTCCCTTCTGACCTTTATTCTGCCTCTTTCTGTTCATTTCTCACCTTTTTCCATCCACCTCTTTCTGCTCATTGCTGACTTTATTCTGCCTCTTTCTGCTCATTGCTCACATTTATATTGCCTCTTTTTGTTCATTGCTAACTTTTATTCTGCCGCTGTCTGCTTGTTTCTGATCTTTATCCTGCCTCTTCTGCTCCCTTCTGGCCATTATTCTGCCTCTTTCTGCTCGTTTCCCACCTTTATCCTGCCTCTTTCTGCTAATTGCTGACCTTTATTCTAACTGTTTCTGCTAATTTCTCACCTTTATCCTGCCTCTTTCTGCTCCCTTCTGATCTTTATTCTACCTCTTTCTGCTTGTTTCTCATCTTTTTCTTGCCTCCTTATGCTCTTTTCTGACCTTTATCTTGCCTCTTTCTGCTCTCTTTTGACCCATATTCTGCCTCTTTCTGCTCGTTTCTCACCTTTATCTTCCCTCTCTTTGTTTGTTGCTATGCTTTATTCTGCCTCTTTCTGTTCATTTGTAACCTTTATTCTGCCTCTTTCTGCTCATTTCTCACTTTTATCTTGCTTCTTTCTGGTCTTTGCTGACTTTATTTTGCCTCTTTTTGCTTGTTTCTGCCTTTATTCGGCATCTTGCTTCTGTTTTTTTTACATCTGTAATGCCTCGTTCTGCTCATTTCTGACCTTTATTCAGCCTCTTTCTGCTCCCTTCTGACCTTCAGTCTGCCGCTTTCTGCTAGTTTCTGACCTTTTTTGCTCCTTTCTGCTTATTTCTCCACTTTATTCTGCCTCTTTCTGCTAGTTCCTGACCTTTACTCTGCCTCTTGCTGCTCGCCTTTTACCTCTATTTTGCCTTTTGACTTGTTTCTGACCTTTATCCTGCCTCTCTTTGCTCCCTTCTGACCTTTATTCTGCCTTTTTCTGCTCGTTTTTCTTCTTACTGCTTGTAGCTGAACTTTAGTCTGCCAGTTCCTTCTCCTTTCTGACCTTTATTCTGCCTAATTTCACAAAAAAGAAATGCACAGTTAATAATTGAAAGGGTAAAAACCTGAACCAATGAATCCCAGCTTGTGAGCTGTAAAGCCACTGCAAGGCACCAACCTCTTTATAGGCCATTCACACACCTTTCATACGTGAGACACACAAGACCATTCACACCGCCAGCTGCGGGCCCAGCACATTTCAACATTCAAATCAACAGACAGAGCCATTCAAGGACTCATCATTTTCATACACTCACATGACTGACACAGCAATCATATCGGCTCGTGGTTGACGTAGTGCATGCAGTGGCGTTTGGCTAGCAGTGTGTGTAATGACCAGCAGCAAGTCACTACTCACAAATCACCAGCCAAATGCCAGCCCACACACACCACCAGTCAAACGCCAGTCCAAGCCCACTGCCAGCCAAATGCCAGTCCACCCATACTGCCAGCCAAGAGCCATCCCGCGCACACCACCAGTCCAGTGCCAGTCCATGCACACCGCAAACCAAGCACCAGTCTACCTGCACCACCAGCCAAGCGCCAGTCTAACCACATCACCAGCCAAGCGCCAGTCCACGCACACTGCCAGCCAAGCACCTGTCCACGCACACCACCAGCCAAGTGCCAGTCCACGTACACCGTCAGCCAAGCGCCAGTCCATGCACATGACATGCCAAACGCCAGTCCACATACACCGCAGTCAAATTGTTTTTTAACAAGAAAGAACAGACAAACCAATTGGAACTAGATTTAAAACTATAACTATAAACACAATAGTGGGAACTAAATGCATAATTCTAATGCCAACCATGAAAAGGAACTACAAATATAAAACACTACAGACCAAGCAGTTCACTATTAGACTCATGGTTGCTCCCAAAACACTTTTGAGTGTGATACAATCTGAAACATGTGGGCACACACAGCCCAGGATTAGAAGGACAATCAGCACAGTGCATATGACTCTCCTTCTGCTTACCTCTTGGCAAACAGACTCTACATCTTTTACAAGGATTGTTTTTTTGGGGGTGGGAAGAATTAAGTTGGGAAAGTGGTGATCTTTCAATCTAGCCACATCCTACACCACTCCAACTCTAGGAACACGTGCCTGTCCCACTACAACATGGCTGCCTGTCTCAGACTCCTGAAACTGAACAAAAGTCATATTTGATGCTGGAGAACACTCTTTGAACACAACAAAAGCATTAACAGTTGCTAAAAGATGGATGGCAAACTTCTCATACCAAATTTAAACCTTATGAACAGCAGTGTAAGGTTCCAACCTCTGATCTACTCTTTCAACACCAACCATGGGGCATATTACCAATCAATAGCTATAATTATCGCTATTGCTTGGTTAGAGACAAAAACTATATCGCCGACCTGCGGCGATTTGTATCGCAAATAAACCTTGGTATTACCAAGGTTTATCGCAAATGCGATAAAAATCGGCCGCAATGCATGAATATCGCTGAAAAGTCAGCGATATTCAGGCATTACCGAGCTAATGCTCTTAGCCATGTTATCCACCTACCATTGGATAACATGGCTAAGAACTGCTCAGGGCAGGTTTTAGCTTTTGGAGATATTCGGGCTTAGCGCGAATATCTCCAAAAGTTGGTAATAGGAGTTATCGATGTTAGCGACTGTTTCCAGTCGCTAACATCTTGGCACGCCCACTTTGCATGTCATTAGTGATAAATTTCTCTGACATGCAAAGTGGGGCCCAATATGTTCGCTATCTCCTACTAGCTGTCGCTAACTTGTGTTAGCGACAGCTAGGTAATAGAGAGATCATTTTATCTCCGCTTTCTTGGCTTTTAAAGCCAAAAAAGCGGAGATAAACCCCCTTGATAATATGCCCCCATGGGCTTATTGTAGTCTACAATGCACAGAGGTGTGCACACTTCAGCAACCTGGCCCCAAACAGTCACAGGCGAAGTACTTTCATTATGGATGTTAGTCAGCAAGTAGACATCCCTCCTGTCCAGAGATTTCACAGCTCGCAGTTCATCACTACGCAAGGCACTGCACTGTCCCTCTGAAGCTTTTTGCAAACAAGCTCTTTTGGGTAACCTTTACGGTTAGAGTAGATTGTGCCACAAGCAAGAGTGTCCACTTTGAACAATTCCTTTAAGAATAGCACAGCAGTTTAGAAGTTATCTAGGTGCAAATGGTGACCTTCATTAAAAAGTCCTCTAGCAAGTTCCCACACAATTTTCTCTGAAACTCCTAAAGTGGACGGACAACCAGGGTGGTCAATAGTGGAATCCTTATAGTGTACACCCAAAAATGATAGACATATCCTGTCCTACTTTCAGACAACATATACATCTTAATTCCATAATGTACACTCTTGCTAGGAATATACTGCCTTAAAATCAAACGGCCCTTGAACAGGACCAAAGGCTCATCAACAGCCATTTCTTTCCCTGGAGTATAGATTTTTGAAAAACGATCGAAAGAGTGAGCAAGGACAGACCGATTCTTGTAAGTGTAACCTCATGGAAACGTCAATCATTATCTACAAAATGCAGCATCCAAAGCCTAAGTCTGGCACAGTTGTCCCTCAAAAACTGTTCAGAATACAAATTGGTCTGCTCAACAATCTCAGCTAAAAATACATCATCCATAAACAACTGAAAAAACTATATAGGCAAAAAAATAATTCACAATTCATTCCACACCCTGCATCACCACTAAAGGCAGGCAACACCGGCTGCACCATTTTTAAATCAACCCAGAGTCCAGCAATTTTAATGGGAAGCCTAGAAGCCCCAGGTTGCAATCCAGATGCCCCTTGCTGCACCATCAAGTGTACTTCTCTAACACAGGCACTTAATCCGTACTGAGAGTAGCTGCATCAGAGGATTCCTTATGGACAGAAAACTCACTGCCAGAATCTTGCACTTCATCCTCGGCCTCAGATGCACTGCCAGTCTCATAAACATGGTCAGAGGAAGATTCAAAAAGCATACCAACTACCTGCTGAGCAGTAATCTTGCAGCTTGCAATAATCCTTACTAAAAAAGGTAACTTACCAAACAAGTCAACAACGACAAACACTTTGTAAAATAAGTAATAAACAAAATGTGGCTTTATCAATACCACTAACTTGCTAGGAACACCTAGACTCACCACCACCAACTCTGCACAGACGCAGCAGGGTCCAACAATATCCCACTAAACAAGATAAAGAAAATTGCACATGAGACAGCGCAATAAACTCTGTGTGCAAATCCAAAAACAATTTCACGCTCAAAACATAGAATACATTTGCTGCTATTATGACACCACTTACAAAAATGTAATTCATTCATGACAATAACACTCATTTGGAGTAAACACAACAAAAATGTTCTTCTTACCAAACACCTGCAACTACGCAAACTGCAGACCAACCACTGCTGAAACTGAAAAAAAGGAATCAAAAGATTTACATTAGAATAAAAGGGAGAAATAAAACATTACAATCACATATGCAAATTAAATAATATACCACGATCAACCTGCCAAGCTGGGGTGCAGAAGGGCCTAATAATAAAGCAAAAACTTGCACTCCCAAAAGGGGCCTCTCCCCAAAAACAACTCAGTGAAAGCAACGTGCCCAGTGACTCGTGGCTTTTGCCTCAGTTGGGGGCAAGTGGGCCTAAAAGTATAAGGCTGATCAGCACCCAAGAAACAGCCAAAATAATCACTGCCTGAAAGGGAAGTGACCAGTGCCCAAGGGGGCACTCCCCAACAACAACATTCAGGCATCTCTGGTGTCTAGTAGCTTCTGCCTCCCCTCCCCACTTAGGGGCAAAGGGCCTTAAAAGATAAGGCTGATCTGCCCCCAATCATGGCAGAAATGGCCAAAATATTCACCCCAGTAATAGGGAGTGACCCTTGCTCAAGGGGCACAAGGGTACGCTCCCCAACAACAACATTTAGCCAAGGGCCTAAAAACATGAGGCTGATCTGCCCCCAGTCAGCTAAGAAACTGCCAAAATAATCACTGCAGTAATGAGGAGTAACCCTTGCCCAAGTAGCCACCCCCCAACATCTCCAAAATTGATCCATAAAGAAATCCCTGGTGGGCAGTGGCTTCTGACCCCTTTGAAGGGCAGCTGGGTCTAAAAACATACAGCTGGTTTGTCCCAATGGGAGCAGAAACAGCCCAAAAAGTGACCCTTCCCCAAGGGGTAGCTCCTCAACATTGCCAAAACTGATTTGAAAAAGAAATCCCTGGTGTCTAGTGGCTTCTGCCCCCAGGCCTAAACACATAAGGCTGATCGGCCACAAAGGGAGGCAGAAACTGGCAAAATAATGACCTCCGTTAAGGGGAGAAACTCTTGCCCAAGGAGGCCGCTCCCCAACATCAAGTTTGCAAAAGCAAATCCCTGGTGGCCTAGTCGGGGTTAGGTTAAAATAAGAAACGATCTGCCCCAAGGGGGGGGGGGGCAGAAATAACCCAAGGCAAAGATGAAATTGCTAAAAAAAAACAAAAAATAACCCCTGGTGTCTAGTGGGCATTCCTGCTGCACGATCGCGCCCCATGGACGGTTGTGCAGCAGGAATGCTCCAAGGAGACATCGGAGGCAAGGACAATCTTTTCCTTTCCCCTCAATGCCTCTTTGCTTAAAAAAAAAACTCCAGAGGAGAAACTCACCTCCTCCTCCTGGACGTGCAGGAAGCAAATGGCTTCAGGGTGTCCGGTTTCATCTAATCTAATTTCATCACGCTGTGCATGCTAATGTCATTAGATGACATGAAGGGTGTGGTCGGGAGGGCAGCGGAAGGGCTTCCCCTGCCTTCACTTGTGTATTTTTTTTTAAAAGGGCCGAACATGGGGGAGCGCCAGCACTCCCCTCGTGGGTGGGTGTAGGACAGCCAGGAGCTGTCCCACGCTCATGCCCACTGTGGCGTATGACTGCTCCTGGCCGTCACACAGATGCAAGGGGTTGAAAATTGTCGATGTGACAAATCCACAGATCACTTTCAGGAAAAGTCAGTCACTGATTGACAATCTTAGTCAGAATGTGATAACTAACCACAGTAGTATTTCAAATGAGCGGGGTAGAGGTGGATCTTTTGCCGTAAGAACTGTAAAGCATGCTGTGGCAGCACTAGTTGGTGTAAGTTCCAAGTTGTGAGTACAAGCAGAGAATTTGTAATTAAGAAAAGATTTTTGTGCAATACAACATATTGTGTATATTGTCTATTGAGTCCCTGTGATAGGATGTACATTGGTAGAACCATTTACAGGGCAAGAAAGAGAGTTTGGAGCCCATACAGGCTACCAAACATACCGATAAACACTATCAAGTGGCACATCATTTATGTGATGCTCAAATTCTCAATGAAAAGTGCAGAGAATGATTGTGATTGATTCAGTAGAAATTGATATATGAGGTGATAACTGAGAACAGAAAGTGCAAAAGTTGGAATCTAGGTATATTATCAACTTTGATACCATGACACCACAGGGTCTCAATTCCAGCGAAGAATTAGCGGTACATCTGAGGTAAATAGAACCATTAAGCGAAAAAGCTGATGTAATTTGCACTTTTTTTGTGAGACAGCAGTATTGCCTTTTTTATTTATTTTATTCCATTTATATATTTTTTTCACTTAGGTGTCTGCATCAAATGGGACATAGAGTATGTGCCCAAGCATCTTTCGCCAAACATCACAAGAATTTGCGTTCTGAAAACTGATATGTAACTATTTGCTGCATCTAGCCCACTTTGGCAAAATTTGTTTTTTAGCTTTTGATTTGCAGCATGACGGAGGCAAATTGTTACAAGCCAATGCATGTGGAATTTGCACATGTTTGACATTTTGGTTATGCATGATTGCCCACTTGGCAGAATAAGTAGTAGTTTTTTATTTAGCAGCATGAATTAAAATCATGCGTGTTACAGCTTATTGGGGCAATGACCATTTTATGCTGGTTCTTCATTATCACCTGCTGTTTTTAGGGTATATAATATTTGCGTGTATTTGGCAAAGTGTATAGTTGTGTATATATTGTTTAAATACATTTCAATATCTTTTTGATTTCTACATTTTATGGCATATATAAGCTTATACTAGCAATGACATTGAATGAGCATAGCAACAATACTCTGCATTTTAATCAATTAATGATGTATTAAGTGATCGCTTTGAAATCAGAAATGTGAATGCGATTTAATGGAAAGAAAAGTTGTTGGAACAATTTGGTTATTATACAAGAAGGTATTAACATCGTAGTAACAGAAATGGAGTATTAACATCATAGTAACAGAAATGGAGAATGTGGTCCAGTCAAAGATGGCGGATAAAGCAGCTCTCGTCTTTGTATACACACAGGTATAAGTTCCTTTTTACTTTTAAATTTGTATTTGTGCACAGATTGCTGGGCTATCATAATTTAACTGTGATCAAGAAATTATGCCAAAATGCGTCAGAGGAGCCAAATAAATCGTATTGTTTGGCATACTTGGGTGTCTGAGTATTCCTCAGTTACGATTGAAGGATTTTGCATTCATTCTAGGGAGTCCGTGAAACCCTTCTCAGACCACCACCTGCAAACCTCGAGGAAACCGGGATTGGAGTATTCAATATATATATGTATATATGTGTGTGTGTGTGTGTGTGTGTGTGTGTGTGTATATATATATATATATATATATATATATATATCATGTGATCAAGCCTCCTTGGAGGCGAAACGCGTCATGGCATTCAAGAACACACTCCTTCGAAGAAAGTGATGAAGCCCATTTGGGGAAGCAGAGGAGGACTTTAATCACAGCACCGGCAAGGGATAACAGCACAACAAATGTAAGGCATATGCATTTCGGCTCCTCCCTCTTCAGCGCCTGTTGTGCTAATGAGATGAGGGCGCTCACTTCCGGATATAAATATCCCGCCCCATCTCTCTGCTGACAAGCCGCTTCGCTCCCAGGTGAGTATGGTTAACACCTTCAATTCATGCAGCGCGCTAATAGCGCCTACAAATCCAAAGATGCAATGTTCATGTAGCAGTCTTGTAGCGGGGCAAAATGTGCGTGCTCCTGATAGCTGGGCCACAAAGCAAAGTCCCCCAAGTCACCAAAAAACCACACCAACCAACAAAGTCACTGGGATCCATCTTCCGCGTGAGCAAAGCATGGATATGCCTCGCCCGACGTGCAGTTAATAACTGCAACACCGCTCAAATCCATCCCAGTTTGTTGGAGGTGAGCCCCGGTCCATCCAGTAACCTGGAAACAAAGCAAAGTCCGCCGCAGCAGAGACCAATTGAACCGAGGCCAGCTTGTGGTGTGTGGGCCTCATATGCGAGATACTGGTCACTCGCACAAACAATTTCAAGAACACACTCCTTTGAAGAAAGAGATGAAGCCCATTTGGGGAAGTATATATAATATATATTCACTGAAAAAAACATAGGTTTTACAGACATTATAGTTAGGAATTAGCAATTAAAAAACCTTAGAAATTCACTAAAAAACCGTAGGTTTCAGGGACGTTAAAATTAGTTGGACATTTGACTCCTATAAAACCAGAGAAATTCGCCAGTTATAGTTAGTTGAGCGAACTATAACTCGCAGGCCCGTAATGCACTGCTGATGACGTCACATATTACATCACTCATGACATGGTCAGTGACATCACTGATGACATCACTGATGACATCTCAAATTACATCACATAAAAAAAGCATTTAATTATTTTATAACATTTCCCATTGTAACAGTTGGAAAATGCCACCCATTTTAGTCAATCTCTGTACTGCATTTGATATACCTCTTCTGCTTAGAGAGCTTTTTTCTAAACTTTTTGCAATGTACACATATCTTACGGTACACACAACATGCAACCATCATCTTCATCAATATTCATACTTTGTAAAGTAGCCTTCCACCTGTGATAGCCATACACCTAAAAGTTACATAACCAAAGTTTTCTCCACTACCAGAGGTAATATGGTTGCATATGCTGTCCACAGCACAATGTAATGTAGTGTGGGCCAGAGGCAGTATCATGCATAGATAATGAGCACATGGACGCCGATAGATAGTGGAAGTGGGTATGGGCACGTGCACTCGACTCCTTTTTATTACCAGCGTCATATATCTATTGACGTCTGGGCTTGATACGTGTGGGGAGAGTTTAAAGCAGCCCTGTGGGAATGGTTGCTGCTAGTATCAACTACTACAGTAATTATTGGATCACACACAGAGATTCAATATTAAAAAAATCAAGATTTTGTGCTGTAGAAAGGTAGGGACTGTAGATGTGAAATAATACAGAAAATAATTCTATCATAATAGAACCACAACTTGTGGTATACTGAGACACAATCAATAGATTGAAATAATACACAAAAAGATTATATCATAAATGGTCCATCAGATCTAGTGAACTCACATACCCTCATCAAAAGCATTCAGCATGTGCACAGCAAGCGATGGTGCGTGCTGAGGGCGGGCCGTATTAGGAGCAACATCTTTTGCCATCAACACTGCATCATCTGCAATAGCGACTCGATCTGAATTGTGAACACTGCTGTCTACAGTGTAAGCCAGACAGAACGGTCATCAAAGGCCCACAGCCATGTGGCATTGACTTGAGATCCACAGTTTGCAGTACGCGAAGCCGCAAAAAAGCAAGTGCGGACCCAGCCATGATGCATATGAGTGGTGCAGACAGAGCGCACTGCAGAAATGTATTTTCCTACAGGACTGCGTCATCTACAATACCGACTCAATCTCAAATATGAACACTGCTGTCTGCAGTGTAGGCCAAAGAGAGTGTTCAGCAAGGGCCCACAGCCTTGTGGCATTGACTTGAGCTACCTAGTTTCTCATACGCAAAGCAAACAAAAAGCGTGTGCAGAGCCTGTAATGATACGTATGCGTATGCATGGTGCAGACAGAGCACACTGGAGCAATGTCTTTTCCTACAGGACTGCGTCATCTACAATACCGAATCGACCTGAATTGTGAGCACTGCTGTCTGCAGTGTTAATTGAAGCCAGTACTCACACAGACACCCATGAATACTTTTTCTCACTTCCTCTTCACAAAATACAACATAAATTACAGAAAACTCTGCAATAAATAAATCAAAACAATTCAAATTCCGATTTCTGCTGTCCACAATGTAGACTATTCAGTGTTCCTTTCCACTTGCAAGATAAATTTGGTCATTGTACTAAACCTATAAGTCATCTAAAAAAATGTTTTCACGCAAGTATACTAAAAGGATAATGTGTATATTTCAATAGACGTTGTAGTTACTTGACTACTGGATTCTGTAATTAAACAATAACCACTTGATCTGAATTGTGAACACTTCTGTCTGCAATGTATGCTAAGAGAGCGATCAGCAAGGATCCACAGCTACGCAATGTGGACTTGAACTCCCCAGTTTGTCATAAGCAGAGCAACAAAAGGCGTGTGTGAAGCCTGTAATGATACGTATACATGGTGCAGACAGCGCACTGGAGTAATGGCTTTTCCTACAGGACTGCGTCATCTACAATAGCGACGCGATCCGAATAGTGAACACTGCTGTCTGCAGTGTTAATTGAAGACAGTACTCACACAGACAACCATGAATACTTTTACTCACTTCCTCTTCACAAAATACAACAACATAAAATACAGAAATCTCTACAATAAATAAATCAAAACAATTTGAATAGCGATTTCTGCTATCCACAGTGTAGACTAGTTAGTGTTCCTTTGGACTTGCAAGATGAATTTGGTCATTGTGGTAAACCTATAAGTCATCTAAAAAAAATTCTTCAAGCAAGTGTACTAAAAGGATATTGTGTCTATTTCAATAGACATTCTAGTTACTTGACTTATGGATTCTGTAATTAAACAATCAGCATCGATCTAAATTGTGAGCCCTGCTGACCGCAGTGTAGGCCAGAGGCACTATTCATTAATGCCTCACATTCACGTACCGTTGAATTCGAAAGCATGGAGTTGGTTGCACCAAGATCGGAGGGGGAACACAGAAATAATCACAGACTTGAACTTCTAGCATCCTCAATCATAGAATCAAGACCCCATTTCACTGTTCGGACCTGCTGTACCGCGGTGTACCCCACTGACTGGTGTCAACCAAGACCAATGATCATGTGCAACAGTTAGCTACGCAAGCACAGAGTCTGTTGCTCCTCAACGGAGGGAGTTCTATGAAAACCAAGCAACAAGAAATATCGGACATCTCCCATTGTGGGATCAAGACACCGTTCCACTGCTGTGACCTAGAGTAGGTTGCACCTCGGCGAAGGGAGTACCTTCATCTACATTCTCAGATGAAGTTCTAACATCGTCTATTGTGGGATCAAGACACCGTTCCACTGTTGGGACCTACAGTTGGTTCCACCTGGTCAGAGGGGGTACACAGAAATTATCACAGACTTTAACTTCTGACATTCTTAATCATAGAATCAAGACCTCGTTTCACTGTTCGGACCTGCTGTACTGCGGTGTAGTCCAGTGAATGCTGTCAGCCAAGCCCAATAATCATGTGCCGTAGTTAACTACGGAAGCACAGAGTGTGATGCACCTCAGTGGAGGGAGTTCTGCGAAAAGCAAGCAGGAGGTAATATCGGACATCGTCCATTGTAGGATCAAGACACCGTTCCACTGTTGGGACCTAGAGTTGGTTGCATCTGGTCGAAGGGAGTACCTTCATCTCCACTCTCAGATGCAGTCCTAACACTGTCCATTGTGGGATCAAGACACCGTTCCAATGTTGGGAACTAGAGTTGGTTGCACCTGGTCGGAGGGAGTACCTCCATCTCCACTCTCAGATACAGTTCTACCATCGTCCACTATTGTATCAAAACACCGTTCCACTGTTGGTTCCTGTTGGACTACTGTGTTAGTAGTACAGAGCACTCCACGGTACTGGGCCTCAGGCTGGGCGCTGTGTGCCTTTGTCGCGGTAGCCAGCGTTGATCTCAGGAACCTTCCGACCTCGCAGACCTTGGCCCAGACGCTTCCGCCGGCATGTGATGGGCCCTCTTTCACATAATGCGGTAGCGAAAGGTGAACTGTGGCGCATAAGTGCATTGCCACAGCCATGACAGTTTCTAGATACCAGCAGGCTGAGAGCATCATTCACGCACCCACCTTCGCTCACAGGTTCAACCTCATTGCAGTGTAAGCTGCACATACCTGGCAGACACCTTCACCATTCCTGAGCAAAACCACACCCACACAAACGTGCCTGTTATTCATACCCCTACGCTAGCCTTGCGTACGCCGAGCCAGCCCACTATGCTAAAGATTTGGGGGGGAGGGAGCACGTACCCGCTATGTTTTCGTAATCTTCCCTACTGACTGTACTATCATGGTTGCGTCCACTGTCTACTTCACTCAATAGACCATAAGTGTATATTCACATATAAATGTCTGTGTTCTGCATACTCACGTCTGTCCGGCAATCCCCTCAACACTTTGCATTGCATACTTTTATAATACAGAATCACTTCCCACCTTTGCACATACTTTGCTCCCATCTCTCCCCGCATTCTGCATTGTGTGGCAGAGGTGCCATGCCATGTTTGGTTTGTATACATGGCTAGCCACGGTTCCCACAGTACGTAGTGTTGTTGTGTCTGCTAGGTGTACATGTTGTTTGTCATGTTGCATGTGATTATATAAGGTAGCGTGTTTAATCACGAGCAGTGGTTTCTCCTATTTACATATCGCTGTCTTAAAGAGGATACAGAACTTTTTCTCACAGGACAAAAGTGCGACCACAATGGCACTCCTTCATAACTATCCAAGAATGTCCAACTGCACAACGCTATTAAGCTTCTAAGCTTATAGCCCCCAATCTTGTGTGCTTTCTTAAAACCACGCCAACTCCCACAATCAGCCCAACATTCACACAGATTTCTAACAACACTTATCTGCTTCTCAATAACATGCACTCCTACAGAATATGAGCTGGCATACCCTCTCTCCTTACTGTTTCAAGCTGTGTAACTTCCTGTGGCAATGTCTATTCCCACCCACTCAAAACAACTCCCAAACTTCAACTTGACCTTCAAAACCTACTTTGAAAACAGATTTCATGAAACTAACCAAAGTGAAACAGCTTTTGTTCAGAACAGAAGTGTCCCTCACTTCTGCAAAATAAATTTATCGACTGCAAATAACACGAACTTAGAGTAAAATACTGTCCCTTTTAAATACGAACCTCCCATTGCACTTTGTAAATTGTTACACCATTTTCAACACATCTCACACTCAAGGTCTGGCACACTTTTTTGACACAGTCTCCTCTGGCCTTCTCACACTCTTTCAAGCTGTTTTTGGTATAATACCAGACTTCATTTATTCGATCATCTATGGAATAACAGGAACAGTGCCCATAATTCTTGTTCTCTTTGTGGCCATCCTACTACTATTTTTAAACTCGAACGTCCTTCCGAGCACTCAGCAGTCAATTAATCAAAGTACATGTAAAGAAATGTCCGTTGCCAGTTGTAGGTTTGTTCGGCTCAGATTGCTCGATTTATTAGTTCCATTATTTGAAAGAAAACTCAGTTCCACAGCCAATGAAATAATAGTTCCAATTCATAAGCAATAAGCACAGCCAACACGTGTTTCGTCTTGCCAGTACAAGGCAGTAGACTTCTTCAGGGCTTGTCTTAACATACAATGTTTCGTCACATTAAAGGTTCAAATCAGACGGTCATGCATATCCAAATCAAACGAAATCACTAACATAAAATCTCCAGCAGTAATCTGATAGATCAGATTAATTATTTTGTAATCCGCAAAATAACCATCTGTCGTCCACGCTACACTGTAATTTATCCTCTCGATCAGCACCCGGTTACTGGCAATTTCACGTGTACATGATCTCAGCTATGTAGTAGCATCTCATTATTAAATCCGGCATCCGGATTTAATAATGGGATGCTACTTTATAGCTGAGATCTATTATCGGAGCCAGCCACAGCATGACATATATTTACACATATGCAATTTGCGTACAACCATCTTTTTATTGCAAAACGTACCCATTCGACTGGTGAAGAAATCTATGCCTTGCCAACAGTCCAACAATCGATCCCGATATCCAGCAAGTAATGGAGTATCTTGAAAACCATGAACTTGATTGTTCAGGCAGTGGAGAAATGGCGGATGCAACGCAAAAAGGTATTGTGGCGGAATGGGATTTCTGCGCAGCCACGAAAGATCTCCTGCAACGTGCAACCTTTGACAACATCGCAGATTGCCTGCCAATTCAAATTGCCGCTCCAGCATTCGATGAACATTACTGTCCCTTCGTGGATATGAATTGGATTGCTTAGCTTTTCTCACACGATGGCAACAATGAACTCTTGAAGCATTACGCATCTCAAGTCGCTGAAGAACTTCCGGACTGCCATCTCCAAAACTTGTAAGAAATTCACGTTATTCTTGGATTAATTTTTTTCCAACTTTTTTGACTTTTTCCTTTCAATTTTTTAATACACTTAAATTTAATTATTTTCATATAATAACTTTCTAAGTATGCTCACGCATTTGAACTCTGTTTTCATTATTGCCACTCTAAACAGGGATCGGTGATGTATGGCCTGTGCAGAAACGCTATTTACTTGCTAACATAGCCTAAACCGACATCCATTTTGAAACCATGTCTATTCTTTGTGCATACGTCTCTCTCTGCCTGCCTGTTATCCACAAAGCCTTTCACACAAATGTACTCTTCCTCAGCCTGTGCTCACAAGCTGGCGATCAAGATCAAAAGACACGACATTGTTTAGGAACTGGTTGGCACAGTGTGGTAATCGTATCCTACCTTTATTTTCATTGTACAATTTAGTCATTCATGTCTAATAGCTATTGTTCGTGTCACATGGAACTGTAACATGTAATGTGGAATTCACTGATGCAGGAGCTTTGTTTCAATACAGCAGAAGCGGTTGGAGTTTGCCTCAGCTCGATGCCTTAGCTCTCTGCACAATATTTTTTTTTTTGAAAGAGCGGAAGACAATAATGTATGGTTTGACCAGAAGGGTACCGAATGTGCCAAAAGATTTATAAGACTTTTTCACATCCTAACCCCATTAATGACTGTGTCATTTGGAAACAGCTAACTTTGTTGGAAGAGTTTCCCCCTCTTTCCAGTTATACAGGATGTGAGAATTCCTCCCTCCTTAGTGGAGTGGTGCTCCCTCTCTGGAAACAGGCTAGAGTCAAAGCACTCTCAAAAAAGATTAATCTTGACCCGGACGACTGGGCGAACTATCGGCCCATCTGCTTGCTGCCTGGAATCAGCAAGTTAGTTGAAAAACATGTCAACCTAGTCCAGTCATCATTTCTGGAAGACAATAAGTGTCTGCATACCTCTCAGACAGGCTTTAGATACCAACATGGTACTGAGACGGCCATCATTGTTGTGATAGAAGAGACCAGGAAGATCATGGATGACGGAGGCTGAGCTGCTCTAATATGGTTAGATCTTAGCGCAGCCTTCGACACTGTCAACCATCAACTGATGATTCAAAGACTTGAGGAGGTTGGTGTGGCAGGAGCTGCGTTGGACTGGTTTCAGTCCTTACTTGAAAATCGCTGCTTCTGCATCTATGAAGGCGAAGTTGCATCAGAGCATTTCCCTCTGCAGTGTGGAGTCCCCCAAGGTTCATCACTAAGTCCCACCATGTTCAATATTTACATGAGTTCTTTAGCTGAATTGGTATATCTTTGGGGGATCCAGATCATCACTTAGGAAGACGATACTCAATTAGTGGTTTCCCTTAGTCAGAAGGACAAATCAGAGCCTGGGCTTACATCATGCTTGGGAAAGATCTCTGAATGGATGGATAAGTCATTCTTGAAGCTAAACAGAGCTAAAACAGAACTTCTGCTTCTTGGGCATACTGTCCCTGCCCGTATTGATGCTTCATGGCCCATCTGTCTGGATCCTCCACCTTTACCAAAAAAGATTAAGAGTCTGGGAATTTGGCCCAACTGTAAGCTTGACTTAAAAGATCAGGGTCCTAAAGTTGCAGCTAGTGGCTATGGACTGATCAGGATGATAAGGAAGATTCCTCTTCTTCCTTTTGATGCTAGACGGGTGTTAGTCTAGGCGCTGATACTCTCGTGACTGGACTAAGCAAACGCAATGTTCCTTGGCTCACCCCAGGGAACTACCACCAAGTTACAAATCATTCAGAACTGTGCTGCCTGCCTATTAATGAACATCCCTAAACGCAGTTCAGCCAAACCAGCCCTTATTGGTTTGCATTGGCTTCCCATTCAGGCCAGAATTAGTTTTAAGGCGATGTGCATTGTTCACAAAGCCATCTATGCAAAAGGCTCACCATTGATCCATTCGATGGTTCAACTCTATCACTCTAACAGGAAGTTGAGATCTAATCATAAACGCTCACTCATAGTACCTATGATTAAATGAGTTTGAACAGGAGGTTGGCGCTTTTCATATAATGCAGCCAATGTATTGGAACCGAATTCCTGAGCATATCCGCCTGGAACCTAATTACTTTAGTTTCAGGAAACAGCTGAAAACCTTTCTTTTCTCCTGAGTTGTGCTTGCGGAGTGAAGCGTCACATTAACCGCTGGGATGCCTTTGGGTAGCCATGCACTATACAAGTGCCTATTCATTTATTCATTCATACACGCAATGTTTGTATGCCTCCTCAAAGTTCCAATGTGGGTAGAACTATTACCAATTCTGACACGGACCAGATAGAATCTACTGTACAACAGATTCCTGACTGTTCTACTGTTGATAATTTTGTGTTACAAAAAAGCAGTACCAGGGTCCCTAAAAAGTGTGATGATTACATTTTGCAAAATCTTTTTTTTTCTTAGTTTTCTTAAAGGATATATGTGGCAATCGTATCCTACCTTTATTTTCCTTATAGAATTTAGAGTCATACAACTCTAATGGGTATTGTTGATGTCAAATGGAACTGTAACATGTAATGTGGAATTCACTGATACAGGAGCTTATGTTTAAATCCAGCAAAACAGCTTCGAGTTTGCCTCAGCTGGATGCCTTAGCTTTTGCACCAGTGGGTCCATTTATGGCACTTAAAAGAAGATACTTTTTATATGACTTTCAGACACACACCTATTTGTCTCCTGTGGCATTGCAACATTCTGCATTATATTCTTCACAATTATTTCTTTATTCCCTCTTGCTAAAACACTGCATTCGAGTCTTCAGACCGGTAGGGGTGAGTAGTTTGCTTTCCACTCCCTGTATAGTATGAACGCATACTAACATTTCTTACACAGGTATGGTACTGCGGCCAGTATCCTACAGCGCCCACAGCACATCACTTTACAGCAATCAGCTCACAACTTACACTCACAATTTCATCCCTGAGTCTTCAGAGCGGTAACAGTGAGTACTTAGATTCCCACTCCCGCTATAGTTTAAACGCATACTAACACCACCTGCACAGTGATGCTACAGCGGCCAGTATGCTACAGCGCCCAGAGCACATCAGTTTACAGCACTCAGCTCACGGTTTAGGTGCACACTTTCATCCCCGAGTTTACCGGCACCTCACCTCACGACCATCTTACTCTGGGCAAAACACCACTTTCACACCGGTAAGGGTAAATACTTAGCTTCACACTCCCTCTATAGCACACCCTAACAACCATATAGAGCTCACAGCACTCCTACCCTCCTCTTTCCTACTTTTTTTGCCCTTTTTTCCCCTTACTCGCTTCAACGGAATTACAAAATGGCGGCCAACACTTCCTAGTTGCAACTGCTCGCAGCCAATAAGCAGCAACTTGTGCTTGTAACTCCTCAGCCAATCAGATGGCAGAATTCCTAAAGATCTATATCTGTAAATTTCAATATTTCTCCAAAACTACTGAACTAATTTACACCAAATAAACAAAAGCGTGCTTTCTAGACCAAGACCCTTCACCCTGCCAAATTTGGGGTAATTCCACAATCCACTGCTGATGATGTCACATATTACATCATTCATGACATGGTCAGTGACATCACTGTTGACATCAGGAATGACATCATGAATTACATCACTGATGACATCACTGATGAGAACATCCACGTGACAATTAGATACACCTCATCATACACTAGTATAAACTTTCATCACTCACTGTAAAATAAAGAGTACCATATTTGAATCCATTGACACAGCAATACAAGTATCTAAAAACACATTCAGTAATTCCTAGATCTACACACACATCTAATCACTTACCTATAGATTCACTCATACATGCTAACAAAGATCAATAGAACACTATCAAATATACTTATACACCTATATCGACAGAACACACCAGCTCACATCCCATTCACTTATGCAGTCATCCTACTCACTTTTGCAAAAAATGTATCATTCTTACATTTACTCAGCTACACATTTATACAAATAGCACTTTATTTATTCATACTTAGTGTGTTATCAAATCACTATTACAAGTATACAGTTATCTATACAGTCACTCATGCAATCAATGAGTATTATGTATACTTATTTATATACAACAACTGTCACATACACTGCCTTTTATTTTTCTAGTTTGTTGGACATGTACCATTGAGAGATATATTTGCTCATCACAACACCCATAAAGATATTCACACACCCAAACAATTGTTTGCACATGCAGTCTTAACCTTATATACCCACTGAATCAACTATTTATACATCTTTGGGCAGTCACATACACCCCACCGAACCACACACATTCACTCTCCCATCCAAATACTCCGTTAACTAATCAATAACTAATATAGACTTTCACATAGCTAGTAACCAATTGGTGCAGCAGTTTACACAACAACTGACAAAGTTATACATATATTCACACAGTTTAGTCACTATCCAATATATTTAGTGAGACCCTATAAATTAGTCAAGTAAACAGTCAATCACAATGCTACTAAATCCTCCATCCAGATATTTATTTGTATATCCATTCATTCTTCAATGCAGATTAATATATATATAAGACATATTTAAATAATGAACCAAACCACTTTCACTGGATGATGCCATCAGTGATGTCATCAGGGATGTAATTTGAGATGTCATCAGTGATGTCACTGACCAGGTCATGAACGATGTAATATGTGACATCATCAGCAGTGGATTGCGGGTGCTTGAGTTATAGTTAGCAGAACTAACTATAACGAAGGAATTTCAATGGTTTTGTACGAGTGAAATGTCCATCTAACTAGAACACCCCTAAAACTTATGTTTTTTTCAGTGAATATATATATATATATATATATATATATATATATATATATATATATATATATATATATATATATATATATAATATATATATATATATATATATATATATATATATATATATATATATATATATATATATATATATATATATATATATATATATATATATATATTCACTGAAAAAACCATAGGTTATAGACCATATATAGTTAGGAATTAGCATTTACAAAACCTTGAAAATTCACTGAAAAAACCATGGGTTATAGACCATATATAGTTAGGAATTAGCATTTACAAAACCTTATTTTACTCACACAAAACCATTGAAATTTCATATATAGTTAGTTGCACTAACTATATATCGCGCACCCACAATCCACTGCTGATCATGTCACATATTACATCATTCATGACATGATCAGTGACATCACTGATGACATCACTGATGACATCACTGATGACATCTCAAATGACATCACTGATGACATCACTGATGACAACATCCAGTGACTGTATGTTTCTGAAAAGTCAAAATATGTCTTACATATTGAAGAATGAGTGGATGTATAAGTGTCTGGATGAAGGATTTAGTAGGTGCATGACTGACTGTATGAGTGAGTGATTAAATGTGTCTCACTGAGTGCATGGGTTAGTGACTAAACTGTCTTAATTTGTGCATCATTATATCTGTTGTTCTGTAAACTGCTGCATGTGTTGATCAGTAGCTTTATGATTAAGTATATGGGTTATTGATTGGTTGCCCAAGTATTTGTATGGGAGACTGAGTGTGTGTGTGGGTGGCTGGGAGGTGTATGACTCTGTGCATAGATGTGTGAGCAGTTGATTCACTAGATGTATGGGTTCAAAAGTGCATGTGGAAACAGCTGTATGGGCGGTTGACTGTGTGCATGAGTGTATTGGTGAGTGAATGGATATCTCAGTGCTACATGTCAAAGTAAGTACATATGTAAAACACAGTACATGTGAGAGTTGACATATATAAATAACTGTGCATAAGAGCCAGTGAATTTGTGAGTGGCTGTATGGATCATTGTGAACTTGTATCAGGGATTGTATAAGAGAGTAAATATGTGTTAGTATATGTTTGAATAAGTAATGTGTGTATAACTGTATAGTTGAGGAAATGGAAGTGTGATTGATTCTTTGCATGACTGACTAGGTGTGTGAGTAACTCCATGGATGAGTGACAGTCTGTGAGTGTTTATTTACTCTGAGTGTTTGTAAGATTATATTAGAGTCTGAAGAGGTTCACCGTATTATCACATGAATGATGTCATAAGTGATGTGATCAGTAATGTCAAATGAGATGTCATCAGTGATGTCATCAGTGATGTCATTTGAGATGTCATCAGTGATGTCATCAGTGATGTCACTGATCATGTCATGAATGATGTAATATGTGACATGATCAGCAGTGGATTGCGGGTGCGCGATATATAGTTAGTGCAACTAACTATATATGAAATTTCAATTGTTTTGTGTGAGTAAAATAAGGTTTTGTAAATGCTAATTCCTAACTATATATGGTCTATAACCCATGGTTTTTTCAGTGAATTTTCAAGGTTTTGCAAATGCTAATTCCTAACTATATATGGTCTATAACCTATGATTTTTTCAGTGAATTTCAATGGTTTCTTAATAGCAAATATCAAAAGCTTTAAAATGTCAAGTACGTGGTAGGTAAAAACATTTTCGTGTTTTAAAGATGGCTCTGGGCAGCCGTGGAACTCGGACGCTTGACTGCTAGGGCAT
Organism: Lissotriton vulgaris; assembly: GCF_964263255.1. Classification (NCBI taxonomy): domain Eukaryota; kingdom Metazoa; phylum Chordata; class Amphibia; order Caudata; family Salamandridae; genus Lissotriton; species Lissotriton vulgaris. Next base: position 579,453,589 of record NC_141699.1, on the reverse strand, counting down.
GGGCCCCATTCCCAAAAGAGTCCCCTCAGCGTTGAAGATTCTACAACAGTCACCGGGACCCCCGACTCCCGTAGACTTCCGGTGGGGAGCGACTGCCATGATTGCTCGTGGAATGGCCACGACGTAGCCACGAGATGGTGGTGCTCTCATGCTGACGCCAGCTTCAGTCTGAAACATCCAGAAACACTGTAGACTACAAATTCGATCAGTTCCGGTGGAGCCCCAACGTGACCCGGTAGAGAAGAACTTGCCCTCCCCTCTTTGACTGATGGTTCTTGTTGCCTGTCCCTTCTGTTGTCATTTAACAGAACTTTTTGGACTGCTGAAAGGGGTTGTGTTCCGACCGCTGGTTGGTGGAGACATTTTGACTATATTCTGGACCTGCGTTGTCGCGTAATGCGTCATATGACGCGCCGCGTTAGCGCACCCGGAAGTGCTCCGGTGCGCGAGGCGCAGCTTCCCGGAAGTGATCCAGGGCGCGGCGCGCAGCGCGTAACGTAAGCATAACAGGTCATGTGACTTGTTAATAAAACTTTTCATTGGTTCATTTTACTTTTGTATTTCTAATGATGGAAGGCTTGGTCATATGACCTAAAAATAACACTTTTCATTGCTTTCGAACATTTTTTTTTCCCAAATGATGAAAGACCCACCTTTTTTTTTCTCACTCTGACTTGTAAAGCAAAGGACCCAGATGCATTTACAGTTTATCACTAACAATGTTCCAGGCTAATGTATTTTCCCGGGAAATTTACAACTGTCCTGCAAGTAAAATATTCCTATTTCGAGAAAAAGGGCGTTTCTTCGTCCCATGAGGGAGCCGTTGAACAAAAGAGGCTCGGCCTGCTGTCTTAGTCGCTGATAGGCATGAATATCGGATTCTTATCGATCACTTTATGTTGCAGAAGTGGAAAACACAACAGCCCTTGACCATTTATCTTTACTGCGTTCCTGCGTATTATACCTTTTAACCGTCATGTAATCGGGCTGCTTTATTTCACTTGCCTTTTACTGATTCGAAAACAGTGGCTATTATTCAAAACTTTACCAATCTAGGTACTACTACCATGTTTTGTTTTAAAAACCTTTATTGTGAAAATGTCAGTATACAAATACGGGCCTATAACCACGTGGGCTGGCCACGGATCAAACTGGAATCGTATATGATGAGGGGACATTTACACTGTAGAAGAACGTAACGGGCGGGCCATTCGGTTGCAAGAACTAAGGTGTCTAACAGTTGAGGAATCGGTGGACGTACATTTTATAATTAAAGTACGACAGGGCCAGTTACAATAAAATTATCTAGATATATATTTGCGGGCAAGTACCATGGGTGACGTTAATTCGAACTTTCAATAGTACAGTAATCAATAACACATCAGAACTTATTATCAATAGGGATGTCCAAATGTTCAATCAGTACTCGTCCCCGCCCGACATGTGCTTCAAAACTGCATACGTATCTCGTGATATCAAGGTTGGGCAACCAGTACACAACAAGGAGTTACGAGTCCCATTTATAATGGCGCCATTTTGGGCGAGGCCGGGCAGGTCCAGGATATAGTCAAAATGTCTCCACCAACCAGCGGTCGGACCAGAACCCCTTTCGGCAGTCCAAAAAGGTTCCGTTAAATGACAACAGAAGAGATAGGCAACAAGAACAATCAGTCAAAAGAGGAGACGCTTTCGGGAATGGGGCCCATGCCCTAGCAGGCAAGCGTCCGAGTTCCAAGGTGTCCCAGGGCCATTTTGTGGACCAGGCCCAAATCCAAAGAGGCGGCCGCCATTTTGAGAGTCCTGTTGCAGCCGCCTATCGCTGCACCGCAAGAGTGGGCGCAATTCAGCTGGATGGTGGGCGAGACGCTGTAGCCGCAAGAGCGGGCGCAACTCAGCTGGATGGCGGGTGAGGCACTGTGCCGCAAGAGCGGGCGGAACTCAGCTGGACGGCGAGTGAAACGCTAAGAGGCGCCCCACTGCAGATGAGGTGCCTCCACCTGGGGAGGCGGGAGAGGCCCGTTTGCGCCGCCTCCTCCCCCCCTTCGGGCACCCCACGCCGTCTTTCGGCGCAGCAATGTAGGATGGCCACACCAGTGCAGCAACTTGCTGGACACCACCTCGGTGCCATCCGGATCTCGGCGCGTTGTGCTGCCTTCGGCCTACTGTAGCAGCAAGTGCGGGTGCAACTCAACTGGACGGCGAGTGAAACGGTAAGGGACGCCGCACTGCAGATGAGGTGCCTCCACCTGGGGAAGCGGGAGAGGCCCGTTCGTGCCGCCTTCCCCCCCCCCCCCCTCCCTCCCCGGGCACCCCACGCCGTCTTTCGGCGAAGCATTGTAGGATGGCCACACCAGTGCAACTTGCAGGACACTACCTCGGTGCCATCCGGATCTCGGCGCGTTGTGCTGCCTTCGGCCTATTCGCACATCGGTCCGCTACTGACTCCGCCTCACAGGCCAACGGATTTTGTAGGCTTTTTATAGCCCAAAGCCGCATAACAGGTCATGTGACTTGTTTATAAAACTTTTCATTGGTTCATTTTACTTTTGGTTTCCTAATGATGGAAGGCTTGATCATATGACCTAAAAATAACACTTTTCATTGGATTGAAACATTTTTTTTTCCCAAATGATGAAAGCCCCACCTTTTTTTTTCTCACTCGGCAGTCCAAAAAGGTTCCGTTAGATGACAACAGAGGGGACAGGCAACAAGAACCATCAGTCAAAAGAGGGGAGGGCAAGTTCTTCCCTACCGGGTCACGTTGGGGCTCCACCGGAAGTCATTGAATTGGTAGTCTGCAGTGTTTCTTGATGTTTCAGACTGAAGCTGGCGTCAGCATGAGAGCACCACCATCTCGTAGCTCCGTCGTGGCAATTCCGCAAGCAATCATGGCAGCCGCTCCCCACCGGAAGCCTGCGAGAGTCGGAGGTCCCGATGACTTTTGTAGAATCTTCAAGGCTGAGGGGACGCTTTCGAGAATGGGGCCCAAGCCCTAGCAGGCAAATGTCAGAGTTCAAATGTGTCCCAGGGCCATTTTAGTGGACCAGGCCCAAATCCGAGGAGCCGGCCGCCATTTTAAGAGTCCTGTGGCAGCCGCCTATCGCTGCACCGCGAGAGTGGGCGCAACTCAGCTGAATGGCGGATGAGGCACAGTGCCGCAAAAGCGGGCGCTAAACAGCTGATTGGCGACTGAAACGCTAAAGGGCACCCCACTGCAGCAGAGGAGCCTCCACCTGGGGAGGCGGGGGAGGCCCGTTCGCGCCGCCCCCCCCACCCCGGGGGGCCCCACGCCGTTTTTCGGCGCAGCATTGTAGGATGGCCAGACCAGTGCGGCAACTTACTGGACACCACCTGGGTGCCGTCCGGATCTCGGCACGTTGTGCTGCCTTCGGCCTATTCGCACAACGGACCGCTACTGACGCCACCTCACAGGCAGACGGATTTTGCCGACTAAAAGACAGACCAAAGCAGCCCATTGTTGCTTTGAGATGGATGTTGCAGCAGGCTGCCATGTAAATAGTTGTTTAATTTTTTTTTTTTTAACGTGTTTACTTTGTTGGAGCGTTGTATATATTTATAAGTTATTAAAGTGTTATAATCCTACTACTTTGTTGGAGTGCTATATATTTTTATTGTGACACATAATTGTGAAGACTTTGATGTACAAAAAGGCATCCCTGGAATCTTCCGCTTCAGGCTCGGTCCCACACACCCTTACAGTGAGAATCCCCTCCCCAATCACAATACAGGATCGTTATCAGATAGTAGGAACGCGTGTGGTGTGACGGATCTCATGGGGTGGGGGCCTTGATCTACTGTAACTCCTTTGAAGAGGGGTGATTCTTTACAGTTGGGGCCATAAACTACATCCGCAGGGCTAGGTGATAGCCTGGGACCGGCCTGGACAATCAGACACAGAGGAAGAGGAGTGTCAGAGGGTGCGGTAGTGAATAGGGTGAAAGGGATGTGTCGGGCGGGCACAGTGTGTGATTCGCAGGGAGAGCAGCGCAGATGGGGGGAGGTTTATGGCCCATGCATGAGAGAGAGAGCGGGGGTGACCAGTGCGTGGGGGAGATGCTTGCGAGGGTGGGGAGCCATGCTGAGGATCGGCGGCATGCAGAGAGTGGGTCTGGTCAAGGCATCCAAAATGGCTGCCGTGCACGACAAAAGTGTGGCATTGGAAAAAAGGCAAGATGGCGCAGACAATGTTTATCAATACGGATTAATTTATAACAATTATTTTTAACAATATATTTCCTCGCAGTGACAAAATGGCGGTCAACACTTCCTGATTTCCTTCGAATCGAACGTTAACAGACGTCACGCAGCAAAAAAAAAAAAACGCTCACGCGCAGCCGCTGGAAGACATGTATCAACATATATGAGCATCCTCAGCCACCCTCAGAAAACATAGGGGGTCAGGATACGTCTCCCGTACCCCCTTATACCCATTTCTCACATTGTTTTTCCTCCATCTTGTAATTTATTTAAAACGAAACACAAAATGGCGAATTCCCGTTTCGCAACCCGGTTCGCGAACCGGGAAGCGCTTCTACCGCGAAAAATCAAATTTTTTTTATTTGCCCTACGGGACCCTTTAATAACCCCAACATCATTCCTAGGGGGTCAAGAGGGGTCTACCTTGCCCCCTTTCATTAAATTCCCCCTTCGTTTTTCTCCTCCTCTTGTCTCTCGATCCTACCAAGAGACAAGATGGCGGCCGTTCCGGACTGTTTAGAATGTTGACAGACACCGGAGAGCCAATCAGCTTCGCTTCGCAAAGTTCCGTAACGCGAAAAGTACGCGAACCGGAGCGCTACCCTGGACGCTGTCACGGATATATCTGTTTTTTAAAACGTTAATTTCTCAAAATCTACTGGAGCACATATATTGAGACCCAGCAAAGGCACATCGGGCTAACAGTCCCTACAATTTTGCCAAGTTTCGTGCAAATCCATTCAGCCGTTCGAGCTAAAAGTGAGGCCAAACGCCCTATGGAAAAATGAATGGGAAAAATGCGTTTTGGGACCCCCCTTTTTTCTCGGCCCCCCCTTGACGAAACCCCCCCAAATTTTCAGGGGCTGCTCAGAAACAAACTATGCCATTTTCCTGAAAAATTTCAGCCGATTCCGTCCACAAACGCCAAAGTTATTAGACATAGAATTTTCAAAAGTCCCATAGAGAAAAAATCCTAACTATATATACCTACTGGCGACCGCCAGTAGGTAATATATATATATATATATATATATATATATATATATATATATATATATATATATATATATATATTTTTTCGATCCAATCCTGCTTCTGAGGTCAAAGAAACAGGCACCGACTCCGTGGGATGAAAATCAAAAGAAAATATTTATTCCATGCGATACAGCCAGACGCATTTCGACGGACAAGCCCGCCTTGCTCACTACATCTGAAAACACTGTGGTGAATTGACATTTAAATACTGATTGAGTCATGACACACAGAGACATTAGGTCGTCATGGCAACTGGTGATAAACATAGAAAAGTTCATTTTGCATTATGCAAGTCATTCTGCACTTCTGTAATTTAAATAAAACATAAAATGTGACTGCTTCTACAGTTGTCCCCCAAGTTATTCTGACATCCTGTTTACATTATTAAGCATGATTAGTTGTGTGTTTTTGATTCAAAACGACATAATGTCAGTGTTCCGTAACTTTCTACGTGTGGAAAGTGAGGAAATACTCCCATCTGATTATGTAAGTTGCATGCGCAGCCTCTGCGTCTTTGTTGGTGTTTGTGGACCAATCCCCCCAGTTAAGTGAGTCAGCTCTGGCACTTTACTTACTCCGTTCGGTAAGAGCACTTTGCGCTAGTTTTCTGTTTTGCTAATCTGGTGTTTGTAGGCTGTTTGGTCCGAGTGTGATGTATACCCAAGCCGGTTTGTGTGTATGTGTTTGAGTGTCGTTTTGCCCAGGGCAGTGATGCGCATGCAGTTTGTGCGGTACGGGTCCTAAATCGCGGGAGTTCCAAGACAGTATTGTTCCGTTGACGCCCCAGTGGGCTTGACCGATCTTGTGAGGGTGAGTCCTGAGCCAGAGTCGGAGGTGGCACTATTAGTACAAAGGTGCGCTATATGTGCCCAAGTGGGCATAATCGGTGTGGTATGGGTGTAGTTTGACCCATTTGCACACTTGGCACTATTGGTATGCTAACACGGGAACATGCGTAGTATGTCTTAACTAGGATGGTTGACTTTGAATAACACAGGAGTGTCTAGAATTGTCGTGCCATAAAACAAATGTGTTGTGAAAATTAAATTGTGTTATGTACATGTGTGCCTAAAACAAATTAAAAAAATAAATTAAGTATATACAATGTGTGAGATAGTTAATCAGATGGTGATAGGATTGGGTTCAGTTAGCAAGGAGGCATGTATTGCTATCTCAGTGTAAATGACACATGGTGTTAAGTGGTGTACGTTCAAAGGTTCGTCAGCATTTAAACCATGTGGGACTCTGCTGTTAAGCAGGATTATGTATCTGGACTCTAGGCGTCTTAAGGCAAGCTGCCTGTTGCCCCTCTGGGACTTTTCTTCACACTATCTATGACAAAGTAAGTCAGTTCATCGGCTTTGCCATTGTGTTTGGTGTTTATGTGGCTGGCCACAGGATATGTCTGGTCATCCTTTGCTATGGCCCTGAGGTGTTGTAATATCCTGACGTGTGCGGGGTGAATGGTGCTGCCTACATATAGTTTGTTGCATGTGCACCGCAACAGGTATATGGCATGATCTGTCTTGCATGTGTAGTGTTCCCTGCTCTCCAGCGGGCTTTGTCTTAGGGGGGTGGTTACTGTTTTTGTATTGATGCCTTGCCTGCAGGCCTTGCACTTAGTGCACCTAAAGAAACCCTTTTGTGCTTTGAACCAGTTGTTACCCCTGTCTAATGATGGTGCGTTGGTCACTAGTTCCTGTTGCATGGATTTCACTCGTCTGAAGGTGAGCTGAGGCAGTTTGGCACAAGTAGGGCCTACGGTAGGATCGCACCTGACCAATGGCCAGTGGCGGTACAGTATTTTGTGGAGATTCGAGTGGTATTTGTTGTACCCCGTAATGATTCTGGGTGTGTCATTGGTACCAGACTTTGTGTCTCTCTTGACAGTGGTGCTACATTTGAGTAACTGTTCCCTGGTTTTGGTGGTGCTCTTTGCTTTGCCTTTTCCCGTGTTTTGGGCTTGCAGCCTCTTTCCGTTAGTCTTTGGCATAAACTGTTGGTGGATTCCTGCAGATCTTGTTCAGTGCTGCAGTTCTATGAGACTTGCAGGGTGAAAGCTTTGGGCGTGTAGTATGGCGTTCCCTACTGTTTTCTTCCTGAATGTTTTTGTGTGTATTTCAGTGTCGGTGTGGTAGAGTTCAAGGTCAAGAAACACTATTGACTCTGTACTGGTGGTGCAGGTGAATTTTAAATTTAACGAGTTGTTGTTCAGTTTGTTGGATGAAGTCTTGGGCGCTTTGTACTGTGCCTTGCCACTATATGAATATATCGTCAAGGTAGCGCTGGTATTGCACCACATTGCTGGTCATTTCAGTTTGGTATGTCGTCATGAGTACTTGCTCCTCCCACCAGCCCATATACAAATTAGCATAGCTGTGGGTGAAGCAAGTACCCATGGCTATGCCCTGTGTTTGTCTGTACAGCAGTTTCTCAAATATGAAAGTGTTGTTCTCCAAACACCACTCAGCCATTTGGAGAAGAATGTGGGTGTGTTGGTAAAACCGGATGTCCCTTGTGCCTAGGAAGTGTTCAAGGGCATGTAGACCATCTTTGTGCCTTATACTCGTATACAAGCTTTGTACATCAAGAGTTAAAAAACATAGTTCACATTCCACTTGTGCTCAAAAATGTGTGAAAGAAAATCCCCAGTGTCTTTGACATATGCAGGCACTGACTGTACCAAGGGCTGGAGAAAGTGATTATATATATATATATATATATATACATATATATTCACTGAGGTTTCAGGCACGTTATAGTTAGAAATTAGCATTTAAAAAACCATAGAAATTCACAGAAAAAATAATAGGTTTCAGGGGCGTTATAGTTAATTGGACATTTCACTCGTACAAACCAAAGAATTTCCCCCGTTATAGTTAGTTCAGCTAACTATAACTTGCGCGCCTGCAATGCACTGCTCATGACGTCACATATTACATCACTCATGACATGGTCAGTGACATCACTCATGACATCACTGATGACATCTCAAATAACATCACTGAGGACATCACTGATGACATCATCCAGTGAATGTGTGTATTCTTATATATGTATATCTTAAGTTCGATAGAAGAATAAATGGGTGCATAAGTCTAAATGGATAATTTTTTGTAAAATTGATTGTATAACTGACTGATTAAGTGTATCTTAGTGAATACATGGGTTAGCGAGTAATGTTTAAATATGTAAATATCTATATCAGTCTCACTGTGTATAAATGACTGCATGGGTTGGTGAGTAGCTACATGAGTGTCTATGTGGGTTATTAGTTTTGTTTTAGTATCATTATGAGTGTGTGTGTCTATGTGCTTTGCTGGGGGGTATTACTTAGTGCATAGATGCATGAATGAGTGAGTCACTGTTTGTTTGTGTTAAAGACAGTATGTGTGCAGTACTGTATGGGTGGATGAGTGTGTGAATGGGTGTGTTAGTGAGTGAATGACTGTCTCAATAGTGTCTTTATGAGAAACTAAATATGTGTTAAACTAGTATATTTCAGTATTTGTGTATATAAGTGAGTATATGTGAGAGTGAGATATTGGAAGAGTTCCTGTATAAATAAGTATCTGTTTTTATAAGTGATGGTTTAAAAGAGTAAGTGTAAGTTTCTAAAGAAGTAAATGTAGTGGTGTGTGTTTAACTGTGTATGCAAGTAAATGGATGTTTGATACTTTGTTTGCATGTGTGACTGTGTGTGAGTAACTCTATGGATAAATGGCGGTGTGTAACAGGATGTATAGGTATATGAGTAGATATGCTGAGTGAGTACATGTATGAGTGACTGTATGGGACTGTTGGTGAATGAGTGAATGTGTGTATAGATCTTGGAATTACTGAATAGGTGTGTTGTAACTGGTATTGGGATGTCCATTGTTTTGAAAATGTTAGTTTGTATTTTTGAGTGTGTGTATCAAAGGTTATATTAGGGTGAGAGGATGTTTGCCACTCTATCACGAGGATGATGTCATCAGTGATGTTATTTGAGATGTCATCAGTGATATCATCAGTGATGTCACTGACCATGTCAGGAGTCATGTAATATGTGATGTCATCAGCAGTGCATAGCGGGCGCGCGAGTTATAGTTAGCTGAACTAACTGTAACAGGGGAATTTCTATGGTTTTGTACGAGTGAAATGTCCAACTAACTATAACGCCCCTGAAACCTACATTTTTTTCAGTGAATGTCTATGTTTTTTTAAATGCTAATTTCTAACTATAACGTGCCTGAAACCTATGGTTTTTTCAGTGAATTTCTAATGTTTTTCAAATAGTAATTTCTAACTAGAACGTGCCTGAAACCTATGGTTTTTTCAGTGAATTTATATATATTTATTATACTATGTATACATGTGAAAATGTCTCGGTCCACCTGCTTACCTCAGTGGCACGGAGAAAATGGGTGAAACTGACGTCCGCATGCCAACAAGGTCCTCTTATGGCTCTGATGATGTCATATGGTGTCGTGAGCTGAGCTGTGCTATCATGACATCCTCGTCGACGTGGGAGAGCTAGGAAAGAATTACCATGGAATGCTGGTGATGGGGATATTCACCTAAGTGTTCAGGCTAGTTCTTTGGGAGCAACTGTTTATGTTGCCACTCCGGAAACTGAAACCAGTGATCGGAGGGCAGAGGCCCTGCAGATGGCACACAAGGTGTGGTGCCCAGTCGTGTGCACCGGCGGGGCAGCGAAGTGACAAGCACCCCAACCCACAAAAAAAGGTAACAAGGGCACTGAATAACACTGGATCTTCCCTTTGTATCTGGCAGGAACAACGAAGATGCCCTAGTACCAAAATGTAGAATTAGTGCTACAACGGTCTTCAAGAGGATGTGCGATGCCGCTTCTGCCTCACGTACCTTGGAGGCGGCACATGGATCACGCATACAGCGGTGAGATGCACACTCATTCACCTCTCCTGGCACTGCTCCACACTTCAGGGAGGACGATTTCCATTAGCTATGTTTTCTGTTGATGTGTCCTGTGGCCCCGTCATACAACAGAACTCCTTTAGATACAAACAGACTCTTCCACTCTCTCACCGGGAGTGAAACCAGGCCACGCTGACACTTTCACAATACAACAGCCGGGAATGCACTTTTTGGTAAAAAACACATTCCTTCCTCCTAATTAATTAAATAAACATCTCACTCAAGAACAGGGGCCAGCTACGTTCAGTAAACAGTCGTTACAACGATGTTTTTACTTCGCAATACCATTACAACGCATGCATTACCATGCATGCATTGTACATCGTGAAGTCATTAATACGCATTTTTTTAGAACGCATTGTCATTTACCACACATGCCTTTACAACAAATTTGTTGTAAAGGTATGTATGGTAAATGACCATGCGTCCTAAAAACATGTAGACGATCCACATTGTTGTAAGGAGACAGAGCCTGTTCTGTTTCCTCACAATGACGTAAACCGCCCCTCAGAGACGACATGAAGCAGGAACTACAAGGAGAGAGGAACCACTAGGAGTGAGAGGTAAGGGGATTGGGCATGGGGTGTTTTTTTTTTCTAGGGTTTAGGGTAGTGCAGTGGTGTTTGGGAAGTGTAGGGGGTCATGCTAGTGGTAGTGTTTTAGGGTTTAAAGTAGTGCAGTGGTGTTTTTATAGTGTAGGGGGGCGTGCGAGGGGTAGTGTTTTATGGTTTAGTGTAGTGCAGTGGTGTTTGGGGAGTGTAGGGGTCATGCTGGGGTAGAGTTAGGGTTTAGGGTCGTGCACTGGTGTTTGGGTAGTGTATGGAGCTGTGCTGGGGAAGTGTTTTAGGGTTTATGGTAGTGCAGTGGTGTTTGTGTAATGTAGGGGGTAGTGCTGGGGGTTGTGTTTAAGGGTTTGGGGTAGTGCAGTGGTCTTTGGGTGTTGTAGGGGTTCATGCTGGGGTAGTGTTTTAGGGTTTAGGGTATGGCAGTGGTGTGTGTGTGTATAGTGTAGGGGGTTTAGGGTAGTGCAGTGGTGTTTGTGGAGTGTAGGGGATCTTGCTGGGGGAGTGTTTTGGGGTTTAGGGTAGTGCAGTGGTGTTTGTGTAGTTTAGGGGTACTGCTTTAGGGTATTGCAGTGGTGTTTGTGTAGTATAGGGGGTCATGCTGTGGGTAGTGTTTTAGGGTTTAGGGCAGTGCAGTTGTGTTTGTTAGTGTAGGGGTTGTGTTTTAGGGTATAGGGTAGTGCTGTGATGTTTGGGTAGTGTAGGGGGTCATGCTGGGGTTAGTGGTTTAGGGTTTATGGTAGTGCAGTGGTGTTTGGGTAGTGTAGGGGGTCATGCCGGGGTTAGTATTTTAGGGTTTAGGGTAGAGCAGTGGTGTTTGGGTAGTGTAGGGGGTCGTGCTGGGGTAGTGGTTTAGGGTAGTGCAGTGGTATTTGTGTAGTGTGGGAGGTCATGCTGGGGGTAGATTTAGGGTTTAGTGTAGTGCAGTGGTGTTTGGGTAGTGTAGGGAGTCGTGCTGGGGGTAGTGTTTTAGGGTTTAGGGTAGTCCAGTGGTGTTTGTGTGGTGTAGAGGGTCGTACTGGGGGTAGTATTTTAGGGTTTAGAGTAGTGCAGTGGTGTTTGGTTAGTGTGGGGAGTCGTGCTGGGGTAGTGTTTTCGGATTTAGGGTAGCGCAGTGGTGTTTGTGTAGTTAAGGGGTAGTGCTTTAGGGTAGTGCAGTGGTGTCTGTGTAGTGTATGGGGTCATGCTGTGGGTAGTGTTTTAGGATTAAGGGCAGTGCAGTGGGGTTTGTGTAGTGTAGGGGGTTGTGTTTTAGGGTATAGGGTAGTGTAGTGGTGTTTGGTTAGTGTAGGGGGTCATGCTGGGGTTAGTGTTTTAGGGTTTAGGGTAGTGCAGTGGTGTTTGGGTAGTGTAGGGGGTCATGCTGGGGTTAGTGTTTTAGGGTTTAGGGTAGTGTAGTGGTGTTTGGGTAGTGTAGGGCGTCATGCTGGGGTAGTGTTTTAGGGTTTAGGGTAGTGCAGTGGTGTTTGTGTGGTGTGGGAGGTCATGCTGTGGGTAGATTTAGGGTTTAGTGTAGTGCAGTGGTGTTTGGGTAGTGTAGGGAGTCGTGCTGGGGTAGTGTTTTAGGGTTTAGGGTAGTCCAGTGGTGTTTGTGTGGTGTAGGGAGTCGTACTGGGGGTAGTATTTTAGGGATTAGAGTAGTGCAGTGGTGTTTGGGTAGTGTGGGGAGTCGTGCTGGGGTAGTGTTTTAGGATTTGGGTAGTGCAGTGGTGTTTGGGTAGTGTAGGAGGTCATGCTGGGGTTAGTGTTTTAGGGTTTAGGGTAGGTTAGTGGTGTTTGGGTAGTGTAGGGGGTCATGCTGGGGTAGTGTTTTAAGGTTTAGGGTAGTGCAGTGGTGTTTGTGTGGTGTGGGAGGTCATGCTGCGGGTAGATTTAGGGTTTAGTGTAGTGCAGTGGTGTTTGGGTAGTGTAGGGAGTCGTGCTGGGGTAGTGTTTTAGGGTTTAGGGTAGTCCAGTGGTGTTTGTGTGGTATAGGGAGTCTTACTGGGGTAGTATTTTAGGGTTTAGAGTAGTGCAGTGGTGTTTGGGTAGTGTGGGGAGTCGTGCTGGGGTAGTGTTTTAGGATTTGGGTTGTGCAGTGGTGTTTGTGTAGTGTAGGGGATCGTGCTGGGGGTAGTGTTTTAGGGTTTAAGGTAGCACAGTGGTGTTTGGGTAGTGTCAGAATAGTGCTGGGGTAGTGTTTTTAGTTTACGGTAGTGCAGTGGTGTTTGTGTAGTGTAGTGATGTCCTTTAAGATGTTATCAGTAATGTCACTGACCATGTCATGAATTATGTAATATGTGAAATCATCAGCAGTGGGTTGCGAGTTATAGTTAGTACAGCTAACTATAACGGGGGAATTTCAATGGTTTTGTAAGAGTGAAATGTCCAACTAACTATAACACCCCTGAAACCTGTGGTTTTTTTCAGTGAATTTCTGAGGTTTTTTAAATGCTAATTCCTAATTATAACATGTCTGAAACCTATGTTTTTTTCAATGAATTTTAAAGGTTTTGTAAATGACAATTTTTAAATATATTTATTCTTGTATTTTGTTTTATACTTATTTACTATTTTTTTTTAAACTATTTATTCGTTAGATATTTACTTTTTTTAATTACATTACACTGTGTTGCTCCCCTTCTTTTTATTTTTTTTGGGGCCCTGGACCCCATCCCCTGGAGCCTGACCCGCAAATCTAAATGTATTATTTTTTTTTTATAGGAATGGGATTCCAATGGAAGGAAATACAAGTTACTTGTAAGTATGCTTGGAACTACTTTTCATGGTCAGTGCTGGGCTAAAAGATGCAGTACTTGATTCTCTCCTGATAACAGATGAATAAATCGGAATTCGTTGTTCGGATGATTTTAGGTGAATATTTTAAAGTTCGAAAACTCTACACTTAGAAGAATTTGCAAGTGAAACCAGTCAATGTTAGCCTATGAAAGGAAATTCACTTATCAAGTAAATAGTGTTATCATTACCTTTTCTTACGCGGGGGTGGATCCTGGATCCAGCACTGCTGCATCACCTTTAAACAGTTGAAAGAATGTAAATTACAACGTCTCTTTTTTTAATATCGCTAGAATGCGTGGATCATACACGCACCTCGCGATTTTACCCCAAAAAAATAGGTTTGGGGCCCAGGGGGTCCTTGTGGAACCACCTGAGCATACCTAGAGATCAGGGTGTGCATACCCTCCCTTTTTTCACGTTTTAAACACACATTTCACACACTTCTTCAGTCTCCCTTCTACCGAGGCATAAAATGGCTGCCAACAGTTTCAAGTTTCGAATGTTGACAAGCACTTGACAAGCCAATTAGCATTCAGTGCGTGATCGGTACGTTGACTTTAACCGTAATTTTCAAAGAAACTACTGAACAGATTGACACCAGATAAGCAAAAGGCTTAAGAGAGAGTAACAACCAGAGCCCCTTACTTTGTGTCCCCCTATTATTTTGTCAATTAGGGTAGAGGGAGGAACTGGAAAACAGTAAACAACATATCTACAAATATACTGGTATGTTCAGAACACTAGATCAAGAACTGAAGAACACAGGTCACAAATAAAAGAAGAAGTTACACAAAGGAAGGCTGCACAAGAAAGAAGACAGATCTTATACACAAACAGGGAAGTCAGCAAAAGAACAACAAGTGAACAAGACTGAGAACACTGAAACGAACGGACGCTTTGGAACATATTGCGATAAGACGTAGAAAGATATTGTAAAAAAAAACTGAGTTCAAATAAAAAAAGTTCAAAAACATGTCATACGTGATAACAAAGATGCTGGGGTAACACTATTGACCAACACTTTTAATAATGGTCCCGGGATGGGCCCTCTTTGGTCAAATGAAAACAAAAATGCTTATGAAGGACACCTTTGGAGAATTATATAACACATTGGAGACCGTGAAGGAAGCCCCAATGCCCCCACGGTCCCAGCCGGCTCCCCGCATCCTACAGAAAGCAGCATTACTTGCTAACATGCTTCTCCCCCTGAGGAAAAGCAATCTGCTTTCTTATTTGGAAGAGAAAGCAGGTTTCCTGCTTTCTCTTCCAAATAGGAAAGCAGTTTGTAATGGCAGGGGGTAGCTGCGAGGCTCATGCCCTGCCATTGCAAACAGCAGTGTCCTGGGGGTGGACTCTCCGGGACACTACAAAACCTGGCCCTGGGGGGTGGCGCTCCCTAGGGCCATCTGTGGCCACCCTCATTAAAAAAGCCCCGGAGGGTGGCAGTCCCCGGGGCTGTGGGGGTCCTTCAACCCAGCCACAGTTTTTAACAAGCCCCAGGGAGTGGCGGTCGGTGGATCTGTGGGGGTGCAGTGAGCCCCCCGCATATATTAACGTTAGAGCCCGAGGGGTGGCGGTCCCGGGGAGTAATAACCTTTAAACCGCGAGAGCCCGCGCTTCATTTTTTTTATTTTTCTGCGGCAAAATGCGTGAATCCTACACGCACCCAGGAATTAAAAAAATTATAATTTTTTGCCCTAGAGGTCCTTCTGCGACCCCCTGAGCTAGGGGGTCAGGGTGTGTCTACCATGCCCCCTTTTCACACATTGAACACATATCTCAATGACTTCCTCAGCCTCGCTTCTACCGAGGCACAAAATGGCTGCCAACTGTTTCTGATTTCGAATGCTTACAACATCTTGACAACCAATTAGAATTCAGCGTGTGATCGGGGCGATGCGCTTATCCTACGATGCCAATCCTCGCACAATCCGCGGATCCTCCGCACCCATAGATATATAAATGACTTTAATCGTCATTTTCAAAGAAACTACTGAACAGATTGACACCAGATAAGCGAAAGGCACAAGTCGGAACTGAGGACTACCTCTCTGCCACATTTGGTGTAATTCCGTTTAGCCGGTCGAGCTGTAGCCGTGGCTAAAGGTCCTATTGGAAATTGCATGGGGAAAACAAGTTTTGGGACCCCCCTTTTTTCTATGCCCCCACTTCACCAATCACCCCTAAACTTTCAGGGAAGGAGCGGAAGTCAGCTGGCCAAAAGTTTGGGAAATTTCAAGAAGATTCATCAATTCACGCCAAAGTTATTGCCAACAGAATGTTGCAGATTTCCTATGGATAATAGGTCCTAACTATAACTATCTACTGGCGACTGCCAGTAGAGAGATATATATATATATATATATATATATATATATATATATATATAGAGAGAGAGAGAGATTTATAGAGATTTATTACACCATACAGTTGTCAAAATAGGAAAATAAGATCAATCCTAACGAAGAGTTGGCCAATTCTTCAAACAGACAGTGTTATCTCACCTGAACTCCCTGATAACCCTAAAATCACTTTCAGGAGAGGACCTTCTTTACGCAACCATGTCACCAATCCATTCCCTGAAATTCTAAAACAGAAACCCTGGTTCCTGCAACGTCGAGGTTTTTTCAAATGCTCGAGTTGCCGAGCTTGCAAGTTCGGTGTCAACACCAGCACCTACATGACTCCATTCAGTCCAAAACTAATACAGATCAAGGGTAATTACAATTGCAGGACGGAGTTTGCTGTTTATGTCCTGGCTTGCACTTACGGCCTGAGGTACGTCGGTAGTACTCGGCTTGCGGTGCATGCCAGGATATTACAGCATCTCCGTGCAATTGTCAATAATGACAATTCTTATCCAGTGGCGAGACACTTCAAGAGTGTACACAACAATAATCTGGAGTGTCTCAGCTACTACGTTTTGACATCTGTACTCCAACCCCGCCGGGGAGGGGACAGAGACAAAATGCTTTGCCAACTCGAATCTAAAATGATATTAGAGCTTGTTACGAAGGTTCCAAATAGTCTTAACACCACAGAAGACCTATATCATTTTCTTTAAGATTGTCCTGTCTATATATCTTTACCCTGTTTGTGTAACCCACTGAGATTTTACAATTTGTGTTTATTTTTGGAGTATAAGTCCGCCTATTTGAAATCATATTGACTTTCCTCGTAACCCAAATAGAAGATTTTTTGTTCCCTTCCTTTTTTAGTTTTCATTCTTCATTTACCCAGACTATATATTTTCTCATTCATTGAATTTAGGAGTGAACCCAAATTACTAGTCTTTATTGGACTATATCAAAAAAACAGAACTATATAGAATTTTTTTTTTCCTTTTTCATTTGTTTATTTCACTTATTAGATGTTGGGCACACATTTCACTAAATTTGGAGATTAACTACCAGACGTAGGAAATGGGTTTGACAAAGGAGGGGTTGCCATCATTTTTAGATGTCCCCTCAATATCAGCACCGAGTAGGGGTTGCCATCAATATTAGATGTCCCCACAAGATTGTAAATAGGGCTTAGGGGTTTTTTGTGTATATATGTATAGTATTTATTGGCAATTTTTGTACATAATATATCATTTTTATTGTATAGGTATATGATGCATTTTAGAACGTTTGTTCATAATGATACCTTTTAGTGATAGTATGTGTGTTCAGTGACATTATCTTGTTTGTATATGCTCTTTTCCGTATTAGGTTTTATGGAAGTCAGTATGTATCCATCTTGCAAGCTGCTGATATATGTAATTGCCTATAGTATATACATGTTTATATTTTACCACCTCTCCCATTTTTCAAGCATTTATGTAGAAGCAATCTTGGTTTTATACATAATGAATTTATTCAGATATTAATTGGTGTTTGGGAGACTTCCCATCTCTATTGTTATCACATGGGGTGCACTAGCACTTTAAAAGTTCAGGCATGAGGGGTTAAGATTTGACTGTGATCAAGGGCATCTGCCGGAAACGCGTCAGTTTTTGCCTCTGTCCAGCTTTGCTCAATAAAAATGAGCGGTGAAAAGACATTTCTGGCATCCTACAAACGTTGCAAACCTACAAGGGTAATATTGGACTATCGATCCCATAATGCTTAGCACTTGCTTTTACTTACCTGAGGACAATGAGAAGTGTTTTAAAGAGGAAAGAAATTGGCAGTGAGTGCTTGTGGTGTGCTGCTCATCTTGCCTTTGAGAAAGGAAATGGATTCCGAAACACGTCAGGCATGAGACCTTTGCTGCTTTGTTCATGCACCTTACTGAACTCAGTCTTTGGAGAATAAAGTGTTCCTGTTTGAAAGAGTGCATTTTACCTGGGGGCAACTTCTTTATTTAGATAAATACGACCTGTCTGGCCGTGAAGTGCTCCACCGGGGGATCCTTGCGGGCCGCAGTTTGCTCATTTAGGCAACATTGTGTGGATCAACAGGACACCTAAGGCTAAAGATTATGATGATGTAAGTTGCGCTTACAAGTAAAAGAAATTCTGGCAACATACAAACTTTGCAAACCCACACGGTAATATTGGACTACTGATCCCATAATGCTTAGCACATGCTTTTACTCACCTGAGGAGAATGAGATGTGTTTTAGAGTGGGAAGAAATCAGCAGTGAATGCTTGTGGTGTGCTGCTCATCTTGCCTTTGGGAAAGAAAATGGATTCCGAAACGCAACAGGCATGAGACCTTTGCTGATTTGTTCATGCAAGTTACTGAACTCAGTCTTTGAAGAATAACGTTTTCCTGTGTGAAGGAGTGCATTTTGCTTGGGGCAACTTCTTTCTATATATCTATATCTATCGATATATTTTTGTCCACCCAATAAAGTCGCGTTAGCTCCCGCCTCTTAGACGTGAGGAGTGTCCGGCGAGGTTGTGAGCCTCAAATATCCAACAAAGAGCTGCAATAATCCTCAGTACCAGTAATCCTGAGACAATTGATTACAGAGCTGACACTTATTTCAGTCCAGTGTATGTCTATTCACACGTGGTAGCAAAGTAACACCCAACGCCTTTCAATTAACGCACTGCACTCCTTGTTCACGGGTTAGGCCAATGCTCACTTCCTGCTACATTTAAAGAGGAAGAGTGTGTGTTTCATTGACATAAAGAAAATACTTTGCATTGTTTGGTGTATATCTACAAAATAAAAGCACTGAAAGACTGTATTATTTACAGGGACTTAAGTCGTGGCTTTAGTAAATTCATTATGTTATGATATTAAATTCTATAGCATACAATGATTGTTAATTTCAGCACATGAACGGCGTCGTTGGCAATACTGATTTTTGTACATTTGTTTCACGGTTTCAATTCAGTTTGAGAGCCCATAGTCGTCATCCTATTTCCCTGATTGAAAGCATTCCGTATGGCGAGCGAACATATCGCAAAAACGGCTGAACGGTTTCACATGAAATTTGCAGGATTAAACATTATGGTGCACCGATGATCCTTTTAATTAATACAAGTAACTTTAAGTAGAGTAAGTATATTGAATGTAAAAGGCATTTTAACTTAGTGATATCTGTTGTATTTTCACCAAATTACACTTTATTTTGTAAAAGTACCATGATGCATAGTGATGACAAGTCATTATGAGCTTGGCTAATGGCTGCAATTACAAAAGTTAAAGGCAGTCATGTTGTTTTTAGGGACACTTTGCCTGGGTTCTGTATTTCGTGCTTAGATATAGGTAAGTACTTGGTTTGATATTTTTCCCCTACCTGTTACTACTTTATGAATTTGGTAATACGAAGGAAAATATTTATGTTTCTATATATTTCTTAAATGAAAAATATATGGAGCCCTGCAGTACTACCTTGGAAGTCCTGCGGTACCAAAAAATACAAATATAATAAACATGTTAAAATACACTTTAGCACCCCATATTTGACAAATACAGTGTACTACAGAGTATTTTCCATTTTTCAACATATTTAAAAATTTAGGAAAAAGTCTATCGAGTAGCGCTGTAATAGCTACAAATTACTGGGCTACTTACAATTTTTTAGTTTTAAATGCCCAGTTCTCCCTAACTGCCGTAAAATGATACAGAAAATTATAAATACATTTCTTTACCTATTAACACTTTAATAAAGTGGTAATAGGTAGGGTACAACAATAAAACCAGCGACTTGCCTAGATCTAAGATAAAACCCCAGAACGCCCGAAATGCAAAACGCAGACAAAATGTGCTGGAAATGACATGGCTGACTTTTACCTTTGGTAAACACAGCCAGTAGCCAATCAGATACTGCCTTATCGTACGCTTTTACCATTATATACTGAAAACTTACTGCTGTATACCACAGCACAATATATAACAAAATATTTTAAACATGATAACTTAAACCAATACTTGCAGTGTTCACACATACTCCAAAAATGACCAATTACACCAAATAATCTATTTCCAGCCACATTACATCTACATCTGTTAACACACTTTCACACTGCATCTGTTTCAGTTACCACACTCCACTTTATGCTACTCCACTCTATGCCACGCAACTTTAGGCTATTACACTCTACAGCACTCCACTCTATGTCTCCCCATTATAATAATAATAATAATAATAATAATAATAATAATAATATAATAACAAAGCATTTGTAAAGCGCAATGGTTACGCCATCTCTGCGTGTCCCCACGCTATATGCCACTTCACTGTACATTAATCCACTGTATGCCATTCCGGACTACCCCACTTTGCTCCATGCCACTCCTTTCTACACCACTACACTATACACTATTACACTCTCTACCACTCCATTTTATGATACTCCAGTGTATGCCAATACACCGTGCGCTCTTCAAGTCTATGCCACTCTACTGTACACTATTCCAACTCCACAACTCCACTCTATGACACTACCCTCTATGCATCTCAACTGTCTGCCACTTCATTGTACACTTCATTGTACACTGCTGCACTGTATGCTACTCCTCTGTATGCAACTGCATTTTACACCATCCCACTGTTCGTCACTCCACTATACACCATTCTACTCCTTAGCAATTCACACTACGCTATTACACTATACATCATTCCATTGTAGAGCACTACACACTATACCACTTTACTCTACACCAGTCCAATCTACTGTACTACACTCTACACTATTCCATTGTATGACACTCCGCTTTATGCCACTGCACTCTATGCTATTCCACTATATGCCACTCCACTCAGTGTCACTACACTGCACGCCAGTAACAATCAAAGTTATTCCACTGAACACCCCTCTACTGTACATTACTCCACTGTATGCCACTACACTCTATGCCACTGCGCTGTACACCAATATGCTCTTTGTCCCTCCACAGTATGTTATTACACTGTATGCCACTACATCTACCCCACTACACTGTACTCCGCTCCACTCTACAGCATTCTACTCTACGATATTGCACTCCACAACACCCCACTATATGCCACTACACTGTAGGCCACTCCACTCTAAGCCACTCTAGTCTACACTATTCCACTCTACACCACTACACTGTACCTCACTCCACTCTATGCTTCTCTATTCTACGCTACTCCACTGTATGCCACTCCACTCAATGCTCTAACACTCTATGCCTTCGCACTCTATGCCCCTACCCCAGTCCAGTGTACTAATTCCACTATATACCACTCCAGTATATGCCACTACACTCTGCACTATTGCAATGTAGGCCACTACACTCTGCCTCAAACCACTGTACATCAATCAACTCTTCAACACCTCGCTGTATGCCACTCCACTTTACATCAATCCACTCTACCGTAGTACACTCTATGCTATTCCACTGTATGACACACCATTTTATGCAGCTCTTCTCTATGCTATTCTACTATATGCCACTTCACTCTATGTCACTACACTGTGCGCCAGTAACAATCAACATTATTCCACTCTACACCACTGCACTGTAAACTACTTCACTTTACGCTATATCACTCTCCATTCTATGACACTCCACTCTAACCCTCGCCAGTGTACTTATTCCATTATATGCCACTCAAGTATGTGCCACTCCAGTCTACTCTATTGCTATCTATGCCACTCCACTGTATGTCACTCTACTCTACACCAATCCACTGTACCGTACTAAACTCTTCAACTGTTCGAAACTCCATTTTACGCCACTCTTCTCTATGGTATTCCACTATATGCCACTCCACTCTCTATATGCCACTCCACTCTATTTCAGTACACTGTATTCCAGTAACAATCTACATTATTCTACTCTAAATCACTCCACTGTGCACTACTCCACTGTATGCCACTCCACGCTCTTAAACTGTACGTCACTCTAATCTATAACACTCCACTCTATGTCACTCCACAGTAAGCCATTACACTGTATGATACTACAGTCAACACCACTACAATGTACCCTGCTCCATTCTACAGCACTCCACATCACAGTATTCCACTCTACAGTATTCCACTCACCTCTATTCCACTACACCGTACGACACTTCACTTGACACCACTCCAGTCTATGCTATTCCACTGTACACCACTACACTGTACGGCACTCCAATCTATGCCACTCCACTCTTCATTACTCAACTGTATGCTGCTCAAGTATACACTTTAAAGGGGGCTCTAGAGGACGCCAGGCAAGATGGCCGCACTTTTGTACAGCTCCGCCCAGCTGATCCATAAACCGCCTAGAATCCGCCAAAATTCGACGTATCACTGCCTGCTAATGGCTGCCTTGCACAGTGCCTACATCCTGAGGCTGGTGGCAAAATTGTTGTTCCCCGAAGGCATTGCGGCGGCTGCAAATTAATTAAAGATCGAGAAATGACTGGCACGTGGCAAAATTGCGACCGCCAATGCCCGACATTGACTCGCTCCGCTGCGACTGCGCTGTGCACAGAGGTCTAATAGTGGGCGGGTCCTGCCTGTGTAGTTCCCGCAGGCCGGAGAGTGCTGTGGCCACCCACCTGTGTCACCCTGGGAGAGGCGGTGGAGAGGGACTCCCCTTTGCGCCATCTTCTGTTGCCCACTTGTGAGTGGCCGCTTTTGTTGTTGAGGATTCCGGTGGGGCCTGGGGCAGCGGCTGCGGTCATTGCTCTTGCCTGGCACGCTGGGCTGAAGGGTCCCTACCTGGGGCTGCCGGAGCTCTCGTGGGCCGGTGGAGCCACAGCTTTATCTGCTGCACTCATCGGTGCAGACTCTGCCCTGCGGTCAGGCTGGTGGCGTGACGGACTCCTGGCGTGTTCGGGCCAGCGCTCCATGAGGCTGACGGCACCAGCTGCAGGCGGTGGTGAGTGGGGTGCGGACTGGCTTGAGCCTTTCGCTGCGGAGGCGGGTGAAGGCCTGAGCAGGAGGTTGTGCTCTGTGAGCTGTGGCCTGTGTGTGTGTGGGAGGCGGTTAACGGCTGCGAGGTTGCAATAGTTGTAGTTTGTTTAGGTGTTGCTTTTGAATGTTAAGGTAGAGGCCGCTGCAATAACCCAATATTGATAGAATGAGAGATATTATTACTATGTGTTGGCTGTCCTCCGGCAAAAAAGGCATTATTTTCTTAATCCTTCAAAGGGACTGGAAGGTGGCTTGTGTAATGGCATTTACCTGATCCCCAAAAGTGACCTTATCATCAATTATAAATCCCAGATTTTTTGCTTTCCTGGCAGGTTTTGGAAGGGTTTCTAATTCTTCTGGCCACCATCCGGGGGCCCAGAAGTTGGCATTATTTCCAAAGATGATTAACTCAGTTTTGGTTGAGTTTAATTTCAAGCAATTCTGTGTCATCCACATCTTGACTGATTTCATACAGTCATGAAACCTCTTGACTTTCTCTGATTCCTAGCCTGGCAGCAGAAACACCGCAATTTGTGTGTTATCCGGTAATGATGATAGATGATAGCCAAATGATCTGATCAACCAGCCCAAGGAAGAAACGTAAACATTTAAAAGAGTGGGACTAATGGATGACCCCTGCGGCACCCCACAGGGTAACGAAAAAGGTTTAGAAAAAAAATTGTCCAAGGCTACTATATGTGTTCTGTCCATCAGGAAAGATTTCATTAGCCTCCAGTCCTTGCCCTGAATCCCGCAAGCCAACAGACGAACCATCAGATCATGATGGACCGTATCAAAGGCCGCAGAGAGATCCAGCGTAATTAGTGCCGCACTGCCTCCCTGATCCAGAGCTTCCCTTATTTCTTCAGTGGATTTAATAAGGGCAGACTCTGTGCTGTGTCCTTCCCTAAAGCCATATTTAGTGGGATCTAAAATGTGATTTTCCTGAAAGAAAGCACTAAGCTGTGTATTCATGGCTTTCTCTACCAATTTTTCAGAAGTGGAGACCGGGAATTCGGCCGAAAATTGTTCGGATCCTTGGGGTCTAAATTCAGTTTTTTCAGCAGTAGAAGGATCAATACTTTCTTCCATGTTTTGGGGAAATGCTCTGACTCAAACATGGCATTAAATAGGGAGGTTATCGAGCTGGCAATAGGTTTGGGAGCTAATTTGATCAGAGACCTGACATGGATCATAAGGAGAACCTGACCTGATTGAAGCTTATAGATTTAAAGTATACTTAGTGGATAGTGGAGAAAAACTTTACAGAATAGGCAGCCCCGAGGATGGAACCTCCATACCTCCCACATTATACCAATGGACTGTATGACAATCCACTCTACACTATTCCACTGTATGCAACTCCATTGTATACCTCTCCACTCTATGCTATTCCACTCTACACCAGTATTTTCCGTGACACACCGCTATGCACTATTCTAGGGCATTCCACTCTGCGACATACCACTTTACGCTTTTGTACTGTATGTCATTACACTGTACCTCACCCCATTGTACACCGCTCCACTCTATGCCACTGCCCTTTACGCTACTCCATTGTACGCTATTACACTTTGCCACACTACACTCTATGCCACTTAAATCTTCACCAACCCACTGTGAAATATTTTACTATACATCACTCAACTCTACGCCACTCAACAATACAACACTCCACTCAATTTCACTCTATGCCACTCCACCATACACCACTCCACTGTACCAGCCTCCACTGTACAACACTCCACTCTAGCTGCACTATATTAACTATAACTCATCTCTCTAACCTGCACTGTGTTCTCACATCAGATTTTACTTGTGATGTCATAACGATTCTTGTAAATACTACATGATATAAGGGAGATAATATAAAATGGTATAAGCAGGGCATGGAGAAGGTGTATGTTAAAGGTAATGCAGTGTTGCTACAGAGTTGAATACACTGTGTATCGAGCTGCCCGATTGGTAATGTGTTGCGTAAATGATCTATTAAAGGTAAAGGAATAATTTTAGAAATGTAAACTGTACTTTAACTTTTGTTTGTATCTAAAGTATAAATAAAGTTATATTATTAAGTTAAAGGTGGTGCGTAAATAATAAATGTAAGGTGTAAGTAGAACTGAAGAATTTCCAATGTTTGTGTATTTTAGGTTTGATGTGTATAGAAAACATAAATAACATTTTACTATCAATAACAAAGATTTAAAACTTTGTTTTTTTTATTCAATACATATATATATATTTTACACAGTAGTCGTCACCACTGAGTAGTTATATTTACTTCTGTGTGGTCCATAGGAAAAGTATTTTTTGGTTGGCTAATAAACTTTGGCGTTAAATCTTCATGAAATTTTGCAAAAAAAGTGCTAATTTTTTGCTTCGCTAATTCATGGAAAGTTTCGGGGCAATCTATCAAGAAAAGGGGGATCCTAAAATGTAAATTTCCTTGCAATTTCCTTAGCGACTTTTGAACAGCACTACTGCCAAAACTGCTTAATGGAATTACACCAAATTTGGCAGAACCTAGATCTTGATTTAGAAAGACTGCTTTTTTGTGATTTGGTGTAAATCCATTCGGTAGGTTTTTCCGACATAGAGGTTTAAAACTATTTGTATATGTGGACCGTTGGGTTAGAAGGTCTCTTGTGAGTGTCCTGCAAGTACAACTTAAATCAATATAGAGTTTGACCTACTTGGCTTTTTTTCCTTTGACCCTCTTTGCTCCGGCAGGAGTGAGGGATTCGCAGGAGCGAGCTCTCTTTTTGGCTGGCTGCAACATGAAAGGAAATGTTGTGTTGGCCACTACAGGATTCAAGGGACTAAAGGCCCGATGTAGGTAAATCTACATTTACCACTTCATAAATACCGAATCATACCGAATCGGTATTTATGAAGTGGTAAATTAGAGGGGGGGAGATGTAGGTATTTCAGATTCGGTAAATACCGAATCTGTAAGATTCGGTATTTACCGATTCTGTAAATACCGATTCGGTATCCCCCATTGCTTCCTATGGGCCTTGAAGCCCATAGGAATCAATGGGCATTACCGAATCGGTAATTACCGATTCGGTAATTACCGATTTGTGCAAGGGTGCAGGGGGTGTCACTTTCACACCCTCCAGCACCCCAAAAAAAGGTATGTGAGCCATGTGGCACACAGACATGCCCTAAGGGCATGTCTGTCTGTCACATGGCATAGGTGTGCATGCACACATGTGCATGCACACCTGGATTCGGTATTTTAACACCCAATTGGATTGGGTGTTAAAATATCGAATCTGAGGGGCCTGTGGGACTGAAAGTAGTCCCACCTACATCCCAAATTTAAAAAATCGGTAAAATTACCGATTCGGTATTTTTGCGATTCGGTAATTTTACCGAATCGGTAAAATACTGAATCGGACAAAAAAAGGTCCCCTACATCTCAGTAGGCCAAATACCGGTCGGAAACGGCCGAAATCGGCCGTTTCCGACCGGTATTTGGTACCTACATCGGGCCCTTAGTCCTCACTCCTGAAAATGGAGAAAAAAAACAATAGCCCTTGTGGTGGGGTCCCAGAGTGTCTTCACCGGGCCAAAATTTAGCCAGTTTTAAATTTTTGCCGTGCTTCTGCGGTTGGGATCATAGAAAAAAAAAATTGGTTCCCGCCGTATTTTTAGTCTTTGGTTTTACGGGCGATATGTACAAATTGCAGATATTGCAATTTCCTAATTGTGAATCTTTGTGAATCACAAAAAGGAAATCGCTACTCTAATGCATTTAACCATTGAGCTTTTTTTAGTGATTCCTGATGGGGTCGCAATCGACCTACCTCATGAATATTACTGAGGTAAGTCACAGTTTGCGACCGTTAGAACTGGCTATTTCTGGCTGGCTAGGGCTGACGCCAAAGCCACGCAGAAACTACCATTCTAGTCAGGGCAAGGGAGTCACACGCCAAGATAACCCCTGCTCACCCCCTTGGTAGCTTGGCACGAGCAGACAGGCTTATCCCAGAGGCAATGTGTAAAGCATTTGCGCACGCACACACCAGCAACAACATCCTAGGCACACCACAAAAGGAACTCCACACAAGGTTATATAAAATAACTTTTGTATTGTCAAAACACATCAGATGGTAATCACACAATATACATTGTGCCAACTGGCATGGGCAATATTTACAGGGGTTTATTTACAGAACAGGGCCACATGGGCCATGGTCAGAATCAGCACTTAGTAGAAATAGCACTTCTAGAACATATAACATAGGATATAAAATCACTGTAGCACAAATTAGCAAATATAGCACACAACCAGTAAACTGGTAACAGGTAAGTACCACCTACGCAACCCTAACCACCTTAGGAGAATGTCACGCAGGGAACCAGGACCTCACTAGGACCACCTGTACTAGAAAGAACAACCACCTAAGTATCACAATACATTTAGGGGTATAAGCAAGAACACATTACACATGCTGCATCACAACATTCAGAGGTGTAGGGAAGGAAAACACATGATGCATAAAACATACATTCAGCGGTGTAAGAACAAGGCACATTATGCATCAAAACACATTCAGAGGTGCAGGGAAAGAAGACACATGATGCATAAAAACATTCAGAGGTGCCAGACCACAACTCAATAGCGCAAAAACACATGATGCCTAAAAACATTCAGAGGTGTAAGATCAAGGTGCGTAATCATATTACATGCATTACATTTCCTAGCACCACATCACATTGCGCAAAACTCACATTAGGCCTAACCAGGAAAAACTACAGTAGGCAATGTCTCACTAGTCTAAACACACATAGGTAAGCACACAGCAAAAACACATGATGTATAACCAACACATTCAAAGGTGTAAGAACAAGGAAGACACATGATGCATAAAACATTCAGAGGTGCCAGAACGCAACTCAATAGCGCAAAAACTTACATAAGCCACCACTTGTGGCAGTCCCTAGGCCACTGGCCTTGTTAGGGCTAGGACGCCCTGTGTCCAAAAGTCAGGGGCCTAAACGGTGCAGCTGCCCACTAATTGCTGGGCAGCTGTGAATCAACAAACTGCGCCAGGGCCCTCACTGGCCCTAGACCAAAAGCTGCGCCAAGCTGGAGCCACACAGGCTCTGTAAATAACTTTCGCTCCCCTAAGAGCCCTCTCTGGGCTCGCAAGACAAAGATACAGCCTCACTAGGCGGTGGGTAGGCATGGGCGGAAAATCCGTTCCGCTCGCGGATTTTGCGGATTTTCGGGAAATCCGCAATCCGCGAGATTTGCGAATCTCCCGCAAAATCCGCAAATCCGCGAGCAGCGGATTTTGCTCGCACTGCTCGCACTGTTCGCGTGAGTTCGCGTGAGTTCGCGCCCCGCGAATAAGTGCAAAATTGCAGAAATACGATCTTAGCAAAACTGAAAGTAACTACTTACCAGGTTCAAAAGTTCAGGCTCATCATTTGTAGCCATTTCCTGTAGTGCTTCCTGAGGGGCCCCTCCAGAGTTTAGTTGCCAGTTGAAACTATTATGTGACCCTGCTCTGAACCTCAGAATAGTTACACATATGCCACAAAGGTCCTGAATTACAGCTAAGGGAGACAAGCAGAAGCCAGGCTGGAAGTTAAAATCCATTAATCAGCCCCTAATTCATTATTGTCAGTTGGGGCAGGGCAGGTGTTGTAACTAATTTTGCAACAATGAAAGCACTTAGCAAGTGCAAAAGATCACTAATCAGGGCGCACTAAGGAAGCAGGTGCCAGCTACAAAAATATTCTGTGACACATTAATCAGCCCCAAATTAATTCAGGTCACTTGAGGCAGGGAAGGTGTGCTTTGCTTTGCCGAAAATAATGTACACTGGACAACCAGAGGGTGTGGTGATGAAACAGAGGGTGGCATGGGTGGGCCAGAGGGTGGCATGAGTAGTCAGAGAGTGGCAGTGGTGACAGAGAGTGGCAGTGATGAAGAAGAGTGTCCCAAACAGGCTGGACACGTAGAAACAACAAGTTCGCGAAACTTGCGACCCGACAGGTAAGTTCGCAATTTGCGAAAGTGTACAAAACCCTCGCGAACTGGCAGAAACACGGGCGAACACAAAAAAAAAAAAATCCGCAAATTCGCGGGAATTCGCGGATTTTGCGGATTGCGAATCCGCAAATCCGCAAAATTCGCGAACGCGAGATCCGCAAAATTCGCTCATGCTTAGCGGTGGGGTCCCTCACGGGGGACCCGGGAACACTTGGGGCGCCTTGAGCCTCTTCTGGACTCTCAATGTACATGTGGCGCTTCTGAGCCTCTCTGGGCTCTCGAAACCAAACAACTATGGCCCCTCGCTGGAGCCACTTAGGCTCTGAATGACTCAATGCCCCAACACGTGGGAGCGGCCCACTGAGCGCACGGGCCGCTTTGTCTCGGTGACCTCGACTGGCACTTCACAAACCTTCAGCTCCATTATGGAGCAGCAACAGAACTGCCCCCGCATCACCCGGCCCAGCCCCGACTCACCGGACCTCGGCGGCGCTTCTCGGGGCAGGCGGCGCGGGACTTCTCTGCCGGGGCTCCCTCCAGGATACGGGAGCCGCGCAACACCTCTCCTCTTCTCCTCCGGCGGGCGCATTAGACAAGCAGCGCAGAGGGGCAGGCACCGGCATTGCGCCTACCGCCCCCCAGGCCAGACGACAGGCTGCACGTCTTCTCCCGGGGCTCCCTCCAGCACATGGGAGCCCCGACGACCAGCCGCCATGCTCCTCTTCTTTTCCTGGGGCTCCCTCAGCACACAGGGGCCCCGCAACAGCCCGCACTTCCTCTTTCTCGTGCCGGTGGCGGCGCGCGGGACTTCCTGCCGGATTGCAGGCCCCGCCCCCGTCCTGGCAGAAGATGCCTGACTTCCGGTTTCGCGGAGGGCCGCGGCGGTGATTTCTCTGGCATAATGAGGGGTGGGCACCCTCGGTAGATAAAATAATAGGAGAAACGGGTTGGGCACCCGATAATTAATTAAATAAACGGGGTGGCACCTGTAAATAAAACATAGCACGAATCGGCACCTGCAAGCTCAGGGGCACAAAGGGCAGGAGCGCTTCCCTCCTCGGGAAAACGACAGCGCTCTGCCCAGGAATCAGGATAAAGCACCCATGAGGCGCTGGGGGGCCCAGAAATCGCAAAAACGCCCCAGAAAGGACCTCCACAGCAAGGAGGTTCCCAGCAGCTGCAAGGCATTACAGGACAAGGCTTCTAGGGCAAGTGAAGTCTCCCAGCCATCCTCAGGCCAGGCAGAAAGGGCCCCCAGGAAGAAGTCCTCCAGCAGTCCATCAGGCATCCAGGGGCTGGGCAGGGCCCAGGGAGGCAAGCTTTCCCCTGAGCCCAAGCAGCAGCATGCCCCTGGCAGGATTCAAGTTGAGAAAAAGAACATTTTGGAAGGGGACACAGCCCCTTTTTATACAGAGAAATCCTTTGTCTAGCAGGGTGCAGGCAGTGTGAGAACCACCTAGAACTGGTTATAGGGAATTCCTTTCACTGGCCAGGCTAGGGACATCAGACGCACCCCAGAGGGTGGAGCCAGCATTGTGTGGGGAAAACCCAGCCTCACTCAGGACCCTCAAACCAGACAGTCCATCCACAAGCAGGCCCAGGCTCACTCCTCTCCTCACATCAGCATGCTAAACACTCCATCACCACCGGGGCAGACCCTCCCAGACTCTTGGAGCCAGGTTTACCAGCCAGCCTCAGCCAATCACACGCCAGACACAAATTACACAAATATGCCAACTTCTTAAATTCAGTTTGGCGTATGATTGCAGAACCATGCCATTCTTGGATGTAGAGATCAAATCATTACCTGAAGGTCTCAAGTTGACTCTGTACCAGAAAAAAACTGACAAAAACAATTCCTTGCACTACAAAAGTTATCACCCAAAGAGTCTCAAGAACAATCTCCCCTACGGACAATTCCTTAGGGTGAGAAGGAATTGCTCAAGAACAGAAGACTTTGTCACTCATGGTGAAGCACTCACTAACAAACTGAAAGAGAGAGGGTATCCAGCCAAGCTCTTGAAACATTCCATGAAGAGGGCAAGATGGACACCTCGGGAACATCTTCTTCAGAAGCGAGTGAAACCACAAATGGAACGGATGGTATGTGTATCCACATTTGGACCCCACACGACCCCGGTACAAAAAATCATCCGGAACAACTGGCATTTGGTCGAGGAAATCATTCCTGAGATCGGCAAACCCTTGTTTGCGCTAAAGAAAAATCGCAGAATAGGACAGCAGATTTCCTCTACCAGGGCAGCAACCAAAAGAGAAACACAGAGCACCCTTTTCAACATGGGCCCAGTCAAAGGACACCACAAATGTGGAACATGCTCGGTATGCAGCTTGACGATTGAAGGCACTCACTTTACTGATGGCACAAAACACTGGCGTCATGAGGACTTCACAAACTGCAAAACAAAATACGCAGTGTACGCCATAACCTGCCCCTGCGGGAAAGTATACATAGGCAAAACAACACAAGAAGTACGCCAACGCATAATCCAACATAGATCTCGGATAAATAACAAAGTACTGACAGCACCTCTTGTGTCCCACTTTCTGAAAAAAGAACATTCGGTCAATGACCTTAAGTGGACTATCTTGGCAAGTATCAAAAACATTGCGGGTGCCGGCGTGGACCCGGATGTACGACTGGCACAAAAAGAGGCCTACCTCATTTTAAAATTCAACACTGCTATGTCGGGATTGGATGATGTGAATGAATTCAGCAATCTATAATGATCTGGAAGTCTGCAACGCTAGTCTGCTTTTGCTTGCTGCAGCCCATGTGATCGTAGTGTACCAACTTTGAGATAATCATAGCGAAAAGATTATCCATCAGCCTCTGCTCCATTAAATCTACAGATGCCTCCACACCCCAATACATGTCTCATGCTGCACATCACATCTGCACCTTAATTTTCAAAGATGTGGTAGTTAAACTACGTTTCCCATAACACACCAGGACCGCAGTCCGTTCAAATACAGGTAGACACGCCCCCCGGGCCAACAAGCTGTCTTCCAGAACTCGTTGTGTGCCGGACCGTAGCGTCTCTTAACTCCGTAGAGAAGTAAGTCACCCCGCAGGGACATATTCCATACCGGATAAGTTTTAAATCACGTCTCCCTAAACGCTCGCTCTTTATACCAACAGCTCCCAAGCCCGTGCGGCGGCTGCCGCCTCCCCACGCGTGCAGTTAGGACAAATCTGCCTCGTAAAAAAGGTAGGATATTTACAAGTTTCCCGACCGTCCTAGCATGTTAGTTGCATCATGAGCCATACTAAGGGGTCCTTATCCTTTCTCCAGATTATACAGATCTGCACAATGAACAACTGACACGGGCCGGCACCATCCCTTTTTAGCGGCAATCTTTGCACACTGTTAAGGTATGTTTCGGTCTTATATAACGTATAAGTGCAGCACATTAGAGACAGTGGAGTACCGCTTCTAACCGAGATCTTTTACGCTATTTATCCACAGGGAGTGATCCGAACCTCTCACCATTAAGGTACTTTTATTTTTAGAGTGGTTGAGTCCAAGCGATGAGTTTATATAAGTTAGCCCCTTCACTGATACCGTTTTTTAAAAATTATTTCACAGTGACAACGACCCCCCAGTCCATGTCCTGAGGAGAACCCGTCTAATGTTGTTGGGTTCGAAACGCGTCGACGTTCTTACCTCCAAGATACCAAATAATTAGGGCTCGCTAGGAATCAACTCAATATACTTGCAAATGTTTGATCTGTTCCCATGTCATTCCTAGCCATAGCACTTGATGTTAAATCTATTGTGTATCTTGTGTAGGTGATAACAAGTAGGCTCATTGTAACCTGTTAGTCCACTTGTTCAGTCTATATCCAGGACTGGAGCCTCAATGATTGATTGACCTGAGGCCTACCACAGTTGTCCATGTTAATTATTTGTGACAATTTCCTTGTTTAAATATTGTGTTTGATATCTTCTTCTCAGTTCACTGAATATCTATGTGTGTATCCATATAAATGTTGTGTTGTATTTTTTGATGCCAAAAAACTCTTAAAAATATTTTATAATATAAAAAAAGTTATTCAATACAAATGGTTGTCCAACCTAGCAATTTATTATACTAGGCTGCGCACTACTACATAGACTCAAACTGCCCGGCTATTTTTTTTTTGTTTGTTTTTTTTTTGTTTATTGCAACTTCTAGAAGTGGCACGTCTTCTACACTAGACACAATCATGCCGCATATATAATTGCGCAGCATTCAATCTCACGAGTTCGCACATACCAAACTCTACCCTGCACTCCCCACACATCAGGAACTACCATGGGCATACATATTTCCCATTCGTTCCTATGGGAGGGCAGGTCACTCTCACCACACACACAGGGAGCTCACGCACTTTACACTGTACCACAGTGAAAAAGTGCGCAGAGGCCTAAAATCACCAACACCAGGTCACAGAAACAGGCTAGGAAAAAGCAAAAATTCTCGGTGTGAACCTGCCAAAAGGGCCAGGTCCAACACAACCCCCTTCTAGCCAAAACGCAGGGTAGACCAATCACTCCACTGATGGGCTTCCCTGCTTTGGGGGACAAAACACAGACACGGGCCCGCACGGCAGGGACACCCTCCGGTTCTACGCCATTCTGAACCCACCTGGTTACCTCCAAACCAGAACTCTCTGACCCAACGAGGATACCCCACTGGTACTCCCTAGTCATCAACAGCCAGGACCAGGCCCTAGGCCATCCAAATGTCACAGGTCCTGTCCACTTCACAGACTGGGGGGCAGTAACCCCTGGCACACAATAGCCATTCTCCACTCTCCCTCTCAGTGTAGCTACAATTACCACTGATCCTTCAACCTGGGGACCAGACCTTCAGGCTGACCAGAGGTCATGGGCAAGAATGCCCCACCCTACCTCTACTTCTGGGTTTCCACACCCTCACAGGGAAGCACTCACCAGAACACAATTCTCCTACCAGATCAGGACCTCACTCCATCACTGGTCTACCACCAGGAAACTATTTCACTTCTGAGGTACAAAGCACACAGCACAGCCCCTCTTCAAGCAGGTGGGGGGGACACAGCACACAGCAAAATCCCCTTTCCTCTACCTTAGTAGAAATAACAAACTGCAGGTGAGCCCCAGATCACACAGCAAGGGCAGCCCCCTCAGTCTCTTCAGCTGATCTACTTTGGCAGAGATTCCTTCTTGACCTGGAAGTTTCCTAATCTCCCAACCTAGGATCTAAACCCTCAGGTTGCACCGGGGTCAGAAGTACAACGTCCCTCTGGACCCCCTTCCAGAGTTCTGCAACTTCCCACCTTGGAGCCGTACCCCTTGAAGCCAAAACCGGTCAGAACACTGAGTACAGACGCCCTTCCCTCCAGGTCAGGCTGAACCTGAACCTGGCCTCCCCCCTCCTCTGGGAACGACCTCCAGAGGCCCCACAAATGGTCAAGCACCTTAGACGGTCAAATGCCCAGCGAACCAGGACTTCTGCACCCTCCACTTAGGAGTGGTACTGCCCAACACCAGGACCGCCGGAGTTCTGGTTACAGACACTCCCCGTCATCTAGACACAGGAAGATCCTCCTCAAATGACCTGTAAGTACAGCCTAGGCCCCTGACCTGGCGCTCCCTTAGGGAACCCTCCAAGCCCTGAGATAGGGTTTCGGGCCAACGTGGGACACACCATCCCACACTCCCTCTGCCTCCACTGAGACAAGACGTGAACCCCTACACCCTTACCATCATACTGGGATCTAGCTGGGCTACACATGAACCTCTTCCCCCTAC
This sequence comes from Lissotriton vulgaris, assembly GCF_964263255.1. NCBI lineage: Eukaryota > Metazoa > Chordata > Amphibia > Caudata > Salamandridae > Lissotriton > Lissotriton vulgaris. Next base: position 579,418,932 of record NC_141699.1, on the reverse strand, counting down.
ACAGGATCATCAGATACACAAGCCATTACTTTTAGAATCACTCCCTAATGCCTCTGCAAGACATCTAGCACACTGCCAGATGTCCACCTTCTCATTCAGTGCCTCTGCAGGACCTCCTGCACACCACCAGAGGTACACCTCCTGTGCAAGCTCCTTTTATTACAAAAATAAACTCACACCAACTCCTCCAGTTCAACACACCACTCATCCACACACTCCCCCTCCAGACTGGTGAGACAATTCCTCACTGCCCCTGACTCTCAACCTGTACCCCTCTTACTGAGCACAAGGCACCATACTCTGGGAACTGGGAATGGGACAACATGCACTGGTCACATTTTAGCTACCACCACTAGATCCTACCATACTGGGGAATCCAGACACACACACTACACTCAGGGGATAACCACCCTCCTGAGCAAGCCATTTCTCCTCCACACTCCCTCTCTTCCATCTACCCACACAGGGACAGGGATTGGGCACTGGAACCAGCAAGGGATTCCTGATCTATGGGAACCTCCCCCTCTACTGGCGTCCCGCCCTGTCATTTTCTCTCATCTGCCACTAAACATAAAAGCGCAGGAAACACCATTTGAAAATGACACTCTTGAGGAAAAACAAAATCAAAAACAATAATCCCAAGCATGTGACTATCTAGAAACTGCAGAGTTTTGTAATGTAGCCAGCTGGCGCTGTGGCACTGCGCAAACACAAGTCCTAATCCTCACCGCTGTCCAACAATGTTAAAACTGTCTATTTCTGGCAGGCCAGGGCTGACGCCAAAGCCAGGCAGAAACCTCCATTGTAGTCAGGGCAAGGGATTCACATGCCAAGATAACCCCTGCTCACCCCCTTGGTAGCTTGGCACGAGCAGACAGGCTTATCCCGGAGGAAATGTGTAAAGCATTTGCGCATGCACACAACAGCAACAACATCCTAGGCACACCACAAAAGGAACTCCACACAAGGTTATATAAAATACCTTTTGTATTGTCAAAACACATCAGATGGTAATCACACAATATACATTGTGCCAACTGGCATGGGCAATATTCACAAGGGATTATTTACAGGACAGGGCCTCATGGGCCACGGTCAGAATCAGCACTTAGTAGAAATAGCACTTCTAGAACATAGAATATAGGATGTAAAATCACTGTAGCACAAATTAGCAAATATAGCACGCAACCAGTAAACTGGTAACAGGTAAGTACCACCTACGCAACCCTAACCACCTTAGGAGAATGTCACGCAGGGAACAAGGACAACACTAGGACCACTGGCCTTGTTAGGGCTAGGACGCCCTGTGTCCAAAAGTCAGGGGCCTAAACGGTGCAGCTGCCCACTAATTGCTGGGCAGCTGTGAATCAACAAACTGCGCCAGGGCCCTCACTGGCCCTAGACCAAAAGCTGCGCCAAGCTGGAGCCACACAGGCTCTGTAAATAACTTTTGCCCCCCTAAGAGCCCTCTCTGGGCTCGCAAGTCAAAGATACAGCCTCACTTGGCGGTGGGGTCCCTCATGGGGGACCCGGGCACACTTGCGGCGTATTGAGCCTCTTCTGGACTCTCAATGTACATGTGGTGCTTCTGAGCCTGTCTGGGCTCTTGAAACCAAACAACTGTGGCCCCTCACTGGAGCCACTTAGGCTCTGAATGACTCAATGCCCCAACACGTGCGAGTGGCCCACTGAGTGCACGGGGCCGCTCTGTCTCGGTGCCCTCGACTGGCACTTCACAAACCGTCGGCTCCCTCATGGAGCAGCAACAGAACTGCCCCCGCATCACCCGGCCCAGCCCCAACTCACCGGACCTCGGCGGCGCTTCTCGGGGCAGGCAGTGCGGGACTTCTCTGCTGGGGCTCCCTCCAGGACACGGGAGCCCCGCAACACCTCTCCTCTTCTCCTCCGGAGGTCCCATTAGACGAGCAGCGCGGAGGGGCAGGCACCGGCATTGTGCCTCCCGCCCCCCAGGCCAGATGACAGGCTGCACGTCTTCTCCCGGGTCTCCCTCCAGCACATGTGAGCCCCGACGACCAGCCGCCATGCTCCTCTTCTTTTCCCGGGGCTCCCTCAGCACACAGGAGCCCCGCAACGGCCCACACTTCCTCTTCCTCGGGTCGGTGGTGGCGGGCGGGCAGGACTTCCTGCCGGATTGCAGGCACCGCCCCCGTCCCTGCAGAAGATGCGTGACTTCTGGTTTCGCGGAGGGCCGCGGCGGTGATTTCTCCGGCATAATGAGGGGTGGGCACCCTCGGTAGATAAAATAATAGGAGAAACGGGGTGGGCACCCAATAATTAATTAAATAAACGGGGTGGCACCCGTAAAAAAAACATAGCACAAATCGGCACCTGCAAGCTCAGGGGCACAAAGGGCAGGAGCGCTTCCCTCCTCGGGAAAATGACAGCGCTCTGCCCAGGAATCAGGATAAAGCGCCCACGAGGCGCTGGGGAGCCCAGAAATCGCGAAAACGCCCCAGAAAGGACCCCCACAGCAAGGAGGTTCCCAGCAGCTGCAGGGCATTACAGGACAAGGCTTCTAGGGCAAGTGAAGTCTCCCAGCCATCCTCAGGCCAGGCAGAAAGGGCCCCCAGGAAGAAGTCCTCCAGCAGTCCATCAGGTATCCAGGGGCTGGGCAGGGCCCAGGGAGGCAAGCCTTCCCCTGAGCCCAAGCAGCAGCACGCCCCTGGCAGGATTCAAGTTGAAAACAAGAACATTTTGGAAGGGGACACAGCCCCTTTTTATACAGAGAAATCCTTTGTCTAGCAGGGTGCAGGCAGTGTGAGAACCAGCTAGAACTGGTTATATGGAATTCCTTTCACTGGCCAGGCTAGGGACATCAGACGCACCCCAGGGGGTGGAGCCAGCATTGTGTGGGAAAAACCCAGCCTCACTCAGGACCCTCAAACCAGACAGTCAATCCACAAGCAGGCCCAGGCTCACTCCTCCCCTCACATCAGCATGCTAAACACTCCATTCACCACCGGGGCAGACCCTCCCAGACTCTTGGAGCCAGGCTCACCAGCCAGCCTCAGCCAATCACATGCCAGACACAAATTACACAAATATGCCAACTTCTAGAAGTGGCACTTCTACAGTAGACACAATCATGCCGCATATATCATTGCGCAGCATTCAATCTCACAAGTTCGCATATACCAAACTCGACCCTGCACTCCCCACACATCAGGAAGTACCATGGGCATACATATTCCCCATTCGTTCCTATGGGAGGGCAGGTCACTCTCACCACACACACAGAGAGGTCACGCACTTTACACTGTACCACAGTGAAAAAGTGCACAGAGGCCTAAAATCACCAACACCAGGTCACAGAAACAGGCTAGGAAAAAGCAAACAGTCTCGGGGTGAGCCTGCCAAAAGGGCCCGGTCCAACAGCAACCCATTCGGAAACATGACCATCACAAGGATGGTGGCCAACTGGGATCAGTCATTTTTTTTTGCAGCCCATTTTACTTAAAGAAAAACCGGATGCATTTAAAAAGAAAAAATTATGCTTTGATGTTGTATTTTTTTAGAGTAGCCAGTGGCTCCTTGGAATTCATAGAATCGGGCAGTTTGTGACCTCAAAATAGATTTTGTGCATATGGCTCTAATGGCCAAATGTACAGAATCTAGGGATTGTGAGTTCCTAATTGCGATTCTTTGCACAAGTTAGTAATATCAATTCCTAATTGGGTCGCAGTAGACATAGATCATAAATATTAATGAGGTAGGTCACCACTTGCGACCCATTGGAATTGCAGCAATCTCTGGGATGGTGGCCAGCTGGGGTTAGCAGACCACGATATCAGTAATGGTGTTTAAATAAAGCAATACTTTTTTTTAATGCAAACCATTTTCCTTGAAGGAAAACAATATCCCAACAAAAAGCAAAAAATAAAACGTTTAATTGACCACTGCCTGGTCCTAAAATATATTTGTATCAACATTCACAAAGGGGAAGGGATCTTCATTTGCAAAAGGTTACCACCAACCTTAAGGTGTTAATTTAAAATTAATGTTTTGTGATCGTACTTTGGGCACAAAACAGTCATACATACTATTTCAAATTGGTATTCGAAAGGGACGCCCTAAACATGCCCCTTCGAAATATTGATTCACAAACCCAAATTGCAATTTAGCTTTTGTACATTTTAAAAACCATTTTTTACAGTCACAAATGGACTGATTATGTGAATTGAGACGATTATTATCTCAAACAAAGGTTTTTTACTTATGGCCCTAATGGCCTGATTCATGAAGCAAAATTGCGCTCACAATAGCTGCGAAAATTCTATCGCGGGCGCAATTACCATAATCGGAATTCACCATGAAAAATGCGAATTCGCGAAAAACAGAATTGCGAAATCGCTAAAAGATTTGCAGAATCCCGGCAGTAGACCATTTGCGAATCGGAAATTGCAAGAAATCACGGATTCTGCGAAAATAATAGCGAAATCGCAATTTCCTCGCAATCGGGATTCATGCCAAATCGCAATTGGCGAAAAACCCCAAGATCGCATTTTGCGAGGCGCAATTTAAGGACAACCCAAAGCAGGTGGTAACCATCAAACCCATAGTAAAAATTTTTTTGAAAAACCGTTGGCCTATCGGCAACTGGTGCTGGCCTGCCCAAACACACTTAAGGAGAAGCAGCATCAGCATAAGGAGCGTCACAATGCCAGGAATGTACATGGTGGTCAGGCGGCGAAGGCTATAGCGAGCAGCACGGAGGAGACGCAAAATCCAGGCCAGGATCTTCCGCCAGCGGGTCACCCTGCTGGGCCAAACCAGAGAGCAAATTTACGCAAAGTACCGCCTGAATGGGGCAATGATCATCAAGCTAATTCAGGACCTTGACCCCCTGATGCAGCACCCAACAAGGCGGACCAATGCCGTGCCAACACATGTCGAGGTATTGTGTAGCCTGCACCTCCTGGCCTCCGGGAGCTTCCAGGGGATAGTTATGGCTGCTGGGGGCATATCCCAGCCCACCATGTCCCACTGCCTAGGGAGTTTCCTTGACGCAATGCTGACCCAGCTACACCACCACATCAAATTTCCAACAAGCCAACAGGAATTGGATGAGACCAAGCTTCAATTCTACAATGTTGCGCATTTCCCACACGTGATAGGATGCATTGACTGTACCCACTTCCACATCTGCCCACCAGCTGCAACGGAGTACATGTACCGCAATCGCAAGTCCTATCACTCCCTCAACATCCAGATGGTCTGCAATGCAAAGACATACATCACGGACATAGTGGCACAGTACCGGGGGAGTACACATGACGCATTCATATTCCGGCACAGCGGCCTCCACACACGACTGGCCATGGGAGACTTTGGGGAAGGACACCTACTTGGTAAGTAAACTTTGCCCACAATGTCACAGCGCGATGAAGTAGCTGCGCTGCACAGGCACTCACCCTCTGCTCCTCTCATTCAGGTGACAGTAGCTACGCCCTGCGTGAACACCTCCTCACCCCATAACTCAACCCTGCTACACCACAGCAACGGCGTTACAAAATATCACACATACGCACAAGGAATTGCATTGAGAGAACTTTTGGACTACTGAAGAGCAGATTCTGCATACTTCACAAGACAGGTGGGGCCATGTACTACATTCCTGAAGTGTGCTGCCGCATTGTGGCTGTGTGTGCTATACTACACAACATTGCTACCAAGCGCCGGATACCTGTCGACATCTCTGGCAGTGAATCGGAAGGGGACGACCGGCCACCTGCACATGCGCGCCATGCATGCGGGGAGAACCCAGCTGAAGGCCACAGATGCCGCAACCACATCACAATGAACAGTTTCTAGTGTACCCTCTCCCCTCACCCAACAAATCACAATTGCATGCAAAATTTAATAATGACACAACGCCAATGTGTGATGTTAAATTAAATATTATTGTTTGAATCACAATAATGGTTCCAGTTGCCATCCTTCCATTGCCAACAGTATTTCAGCATACTGCTGCGTACAATACACAGGGCAGGCTTATGTTCAGCCTGTGCCTGTACAAGTACAATTCAGTCAGGTGCGCCTCCCGCGCGAAGCACCCAAGCGCCTCTCCGGCTTCTCCTCAGCTACCGCACGTGTCCCTGCAGTGGGCCTGGTGCTGCGTCTCAACGCCCCTACGTGTGAGGCAGAGTGGCTGCTCACACTTGATGTGTCCTCACTGGCATCGTCACCCCCGACAGTGGCAGGTAGGGCAGGGTGAAGTGCCATCACGGCAGTGGTCAGGTGCTCAAGTACCCTGGCCACATCCTCGCAGCATTGAATGAGCTGCTGCTACTGCGCCAGGGACCGGCGCGATAACTGCGAGGTGGCATTGCCGATAACATAGTTTGACCGGGTGTAAGCCGTCAGCCGGGTCAGTAGCTGATGGTGGCGGCGGCGGGCCGTGTTGCGCTGTGAAATCATACCAGCAGTGTTGGCCTCCATGGCTGCAGTCATGCGGGCCATCCCCTCCCCCACACCTGCCATGGCTGCCGTCATGCGGTCCATCCGGTCCCCCACACCTGCCACATTGCGGCCAATGTTATACAGCTGCAGCTGTATGGCCCCTTGCCGGCGTGCCTGCAGCTGGTGAATCCTGAGCATTCGACGTTTGACACTCATGCTCGGCAGCCGCTGTCCATTCCCCCTCCTGGTGCTGGGAGCATTGGTCTGCAGGCGAGCCCTGCCACGCCTGCTCTGCTGGCCTGCCACAGTGGGTGGCCGCTGTGTCGCCGCTGTCGCGGGACCTGATGTGGTTGCGCCAGCTGCTGGTGGAGTCAAGCTAGGCATTGCTGGTGCGGCAGAGGCTGGTGGCACAGTGGTAGTGGGCCGGGCTGCAGGTGTTGGTCCTGCGGCAGAGGCTGGAGGAACAGTGGTAGTGGGCCGGGCTGCAGGTGTTTGTGCTGCGGCAGAGGATGGAGGCACAGTGGTAGTGGGCCGGGCTGCAGGGGTTGGTGCTGCGGCAGAGGCTGGAGGCACAGTGGTAGTGGGCCGGGCTGCAGGGGTTTGTGCTGCGGCAGTGGCTGGAGGCGTTGTTTGTAACGGCACCTCCTCGTCATCCTGTGCTTCCTCATCTATGTGCAGCCTCTCGCTGTCGCTGCTGTCTGCTCCACCTGTGAGGGGAAGTGGACGTTCATTACTTGCATGTATCTGTCACACGTGCAGTTGCTACATGCATGCTGGGTGATATTCCCTGACTGCCTATGGCATTGCGTACTTTTGAACCTGTCTGGCTGCATTGGGGTACTTGTACATTGTGGCCACACTACATGTCCCACAATGCTTTAGGGCATTACCTGATGTGCACCAATGGCATGACTTTGGAACATTATGGGAGGCTATAGGGTCATGGCCATTCTTAGGGGAGAGGGTCGCTGTCGCATGCCACTTACCTTGGCTCTCTTGGGTGGGGCGGGATGAGTCCAATCGGGTGACTCCAATGCACGCCTCAGCCTCCAGGGTGTCTTCAACGCAATCCTCCATGGGGGTGTTTGGAGGGACTGTTGGTCCTCCCCCTCCAGTGGCCAGGGACTCTCCCAGCCTCTCAGCGACCTTCTCCTTGGCACGACCTCGGAGGTCGTACCACCTTTTCTTCAGTTCATCTATTGACCTGTCGGCCACACCCACAGAGTTCACTGCGGCCGCTATCCCGACCCAGATCCTGCGCTTCTCCTGCTCGGGCACCCTCCTCGACTCTCTCCCGAACAGTTTGGAGTGGTACTCCACCACCCCTTCAATTAGGTGCTCCAACTCCTGCTCGGAGAACTTTAGCTTTCTCTTGCGCCCAGTGGTGTTGGTGGGCCCAGGTACTGCCTCCTCAGCCATTGGTGCAGTGGAGTTTGAAGTGGTAGTCCAAGGTGTCCTTGCAGGAGCTCTCTCTGTTGCTGACTCGAGGTCTGCCTCACTGTGGTGAATGGGGGTGGGAACTGGCTGCTTCCTGGTTGTGATGTCATCACTGTGCTCGAAATGCGACTTCCCGTTTTCCCAATCTTGCGATTTTGCGATCTTGCGATTTTGCGATCTCGCAATTAGCGATATCGCTATTTGCGATATCGCAAATCCGACACGGATGTTGCAGAAAATTGCGATTTTTCTGAGATTTTCGATAATCGCAAACGGATTTTGCAGCCGCGTGCTAATCGCTTATTTTTTCTCGCTAAACATCATGAATACCGTTCTGCGATTTCTCAATTGCGATTCGCAGTTAATCGCTATTTGAGAATCGTAGATTCCTGTTTTCTTGAATCAGGCTGATAGTCTTTAAATGACACCGGTCCCAGTGGTCAAAATATATCATTATTTGGGGCGGGGTGTGCATATGCCTCTACAAGTAATAAAGGGAAGAAGGCATGCTGCCCCGTTCCTGTGGGCATCAAGGAGACCCTGGTACCACATCCACTGGTGCTGAATCCATACTAATATAATAAAGAGAGAGCCCAAACCTTTGAGGCGGGTAATCTCAGGAACCACAGCACCAATCACAACACCCAATACAGCGTTGGAAAGGGCAGTTGCAGCAGAAGGACATAGGCTATGCAGACGCCCACCATATACATTTAAAAGGTAAAAGAACCGTGCCAGCAAAGTAGTCCCTTGTGGGCGTGTCTGCGTTGTGCTGTGGGCGTGTGCTGGGGGCGTGACAAACGCTGGGGGTGTGTGGTATGGTCCGCCCTTCATGCCATGTTTCATATCGTGTGCTCATCCCACCCTGCTCCCTTTAAATACCCCTGCACCCCATAATCATAACCCACCCTTACTCCTTAAAATACCCCAACACCCATAAACACTAACCCATGTTAACTAGGTGTGGGCGGAAAATCCGTTACGCTCGCGGATTTTGCGGATTTTTGGGAAATTCGCAATCCGCGAGATTTGCGAATTTCCCGCAAAATCCGCAAATTCGCACGCAGCGGATTTTTTTGGCGGCGCGCGGCGTTGGTGATACAATTTTTGCGGCGCGCGGCGTTTATCATCGTTTGCCGAGTTGTTTTTTTCGATAGTTTGCGAGTGCTGCGCCATTTTGGATCTTGCTGTGTGATCCCGCGGGAATTGGCGAGCGCGATTACGTCATCGCGGCTTGCCAGCGATAGTTTGTCAACGCGAGTACGGCGAGATCACGTCTCGCGGTACTTCGCAATTGCGAGATTTGAGATGCGGCGAGCGAAAATATAAATTTGCAATTCTGCACAAGAAATCCACCAGCAAGCAGCATAAACCTTCTAGAAATGATGATTTTTATGTGAATAACTCCTTAGTTTGACATTTGCCTGCACTTTTTTAGCGAGGAGTCCATTTTGGGGAGGGAGGCAGGGGGGTGGGAGGAAGGAAGTGCCCCACAGTCTTCAACTTCCTGTTCCTGTTCAGCAGGCTCCTCCCAGTGCTTTGTCCATCTCCTGGTCACTTTTCATTTGGATGTGGAGCTGGAAGGATTACTTTTTGTGGATGCTGCTGGATCTTTGGATTTGAGGCCTTTTTGACTTTCTTTGGATCACTGTTGGATTAGAAATTTTACAAGTAAGTTTGTTTGGGGCATTACAGTTGCTGCAACTAAAATTTTGGAATTTTCGATTTTTGGGCTGTTTTGGGGCCTTTTGCCCAGGGGTACTCAGTGGTGGGTGGACTGAGTCTTTCTGTGGGTTGTCTTGAACTTAAACATCATGGAGGCCATAGATGAATTGGGATTGTGCTGATTTTTCTGTGTTTTTCGATTTTTGACCTGTTGTTGGGGCCTTGACCAGGGGTAGTGAGTGGTGCATGGGCCTAGTCTTTCTGTGGGCTGTCTTGAACTTAAACATCATGGAGGGCATAGATGGAATGGGATTGTGCTGATTTTTCTGTGTTTTTCGATTTTTGACCTGTTGTTGGGGCCTTGACCAGGGGTAGTGAGTGGTGCATGGGCCTAGTCTTTCTGTGGGGTGTCTTGAATTTAAACATCATGGAGGGCATGGATGGAATGGGATTGTGCTGATTTTGCAGTGTTTTTCGATTTTTGGGGGTGTTCATGGGGAGGGACATGCCATGTGGCTGATGGCCATTTTGAGTGCAGCTACAGGCACTGGCCATGTGCTGGCAGGCAAGTGGCCATTTTGAATGCAGGCTTTGTTGTTAGGCCTCCAACCATTTTGCCTACTTTTCAACCTTTATTTATGCCCAGGGGTAGTGAGTCTTGCATGGGCCTAGTCTTTCTGTGGGTTGTCTTGAATTTAAACATCATGGAGGCCATGGATGGAATGGGATTGTGCAGATTTTCAGTGATTTTCGTTTTTTGGGCCTGTACTTGTGGCCTTTTCACCAGGGGTATTTGAGTCTAGCATGGGCCTAGTCTTTCTGTGGGCTGTCTTGAATTTAAACATCATGGAGGCCATGGATGGAATGGGATTGTGCTGATTTTGCAGTGTTTTTCGATTTTTGGGGGTGTTCATGGGGAGGGACATGCCATGTGGCTGGTGGCCATTTTGAGTGCAGCTACAGGCACTGGCCATGTGCTGGCAGGCAAGTGGCCATTTTGAATGCAGGCTTTGTTGTTAGGCCTCCAACCATTTTGCCTACTTTTCAACCTTTATTTATGCCCAGGGGTAGTGAGTCTTGCATGGGCCTAGTCTTTCTGTGGGTTGTCTTGAATTTAAACATCATGGAGGCCATGGATGGAATGGGATTGTGCTGATTTTGCAGTGTTTTTCGATTTTTGGGGGTGTTCATGGGGAGGGACATGCCATGTGGCTGGTGGCCATTTTTAGTGCAGCTACAGGCACTGGCCATGTGCTGGCAGGCAAGTGGCCATTTTGAATGCAGGCTTTGTTGTTAGGCCTCCAACCATTTTGCCTACTTTTCAACCTTTATTTATGCCCAGGGGTAGTGAGTCTTGCATGGGCCTAGTCTTTCTGTGGGTTGCCTTGAATTTAAACATCATGGAGGCCATGGATGGAATGGGATTGTGCAGATTTTTCAGTGATTTTCGTTTTTTGGGCCTGTACTTGTGGCCTTTTCACCAGGGGTATTTGAGTCTAGCATGGGCCTAGTCTTTCTGTGGGCTGTCTTGAATTTAAACATCATGGAGGCCATGGATGGAATGGGATTGTGCTGATTTTGCAGTGTTTTTCGATTTTTGGGGGTGTTCATGGGGAGGGACATGCCATGTGGCTGGTGGCCATTTTGAGTGCAGCTACAGGCACTGGCCATGTGCTGGCAGGCAAGTGGCCATATTGAATGCAGGCTTTGTTGTTAGGCCTCCAACCATTTTGCCTACTTTTCAACCTTTATTTATGCCCAGGGGTAGTGAGTCTTGCATGGGCCTAGTCTTTCTGTGGGTTGTCTTGAATTTAAACATCATGGAGGCCATGGATGGAATGGGATTGTGCAGATTTTTCAGTGATTTTCGTTTTTTGGGCCTGTACTTGTGGCCTTTTCACCAGGGGTATTTGAGTCTAGCATGGGCCTAGTCTTTCTGTGGGCTGTCTTGAATTTAAACATCATGGAGGCCATGGATGGAATGGGATTGTGCTGATTTTGCAGTGTTTTTCGATTTTTGGGGGTGTTCATGGGGAGGGACATGCCATGTGGCTGGTGGCCATTTTGAGTGCAGCTACAGGCACTGGCCATGTGCTGGCAGGCAAGAGGCCATTTTGAATGCAGGCTTTGTTGTTAGGCCTCCAACCATTTTGCCTACTTTTCAACCTTTATTTATGCCCAGGGGTAGTGAGTCTTGCATGGGCCTAGTCTTTCTGTGGGTTGTCTTGAATTTAAACATCATGGAGGCCATGGATGGAATGGGATTGTGCTGATTTTGCAGTGTTTTTCGATTTTTGGGGGTGTTCATGGGGAGGGACATGCCATGTGGCTGGTGGCCATTTTGAGTGCAGCTACAGGCACTGGCCATGTGCTGGCAGGCAAGTGGCCATTTTGAATGCAGGCTTTGTTGTTAGGCCTCCAACCATTTTGCCTACTTTTCAACCTTTATTTATGCCCAGGGGTAGTGAGTCTTGCATGGGCCTAGTCTTTCTGTGGGTTGTCTTGAATTTAAACATCATGGAGGCCATGGATGGAATGGGATTGTGCAGATTTTTCAGTGATTTTCGTTTTTTGGGCCTGTACTTGTGGCCTTTTCACCAGGGGTATTTGAGTCTAGCATGGGCCTAGTCTTTCTGTGGGTTGTCTTGAATTTAAACATCATGGAGGCCATGGATGGAATGGGATTGTGCTGATTTTGCAGTGTTTTTCGATTTTTGGGGGTGTTCATGGGGAGGGACATGCCATGTGGCTGGTGGCCATTTTGAGTGCAGCTACAGGCACTGGCCATGTGCTGGCAGGCAAGAGGCCATTTTGAATGCAGGCTTTGTTGTTAGGCCTCCAACCATTTTGCCTACTTTTCAACCTTTATTTATGCCCAGGGGTAGTGAGTCTTGCATGGGCCTAGTCTTTCTGTGGGTTGTCTTGAATTTAAACATCATGGAGGCCATGGATGGAATGGGATTGTGCTGATTTTGCAGTGTTTTTCGATTTTTGGGGGTGTTCATGGGGAGGGACATGCCATGTGGCTGGTGGCCATTTTGAGTGCAGCTACAGGCACTGGCCATGTGCTGGCAGGCAAGTGGCCATTTTGAATGCAGGCTTTGTTGTTAGGCCTCCAACCATTTTGCCTACTTTTCAACCTTTATTTATGCCCAGGGGTAGTGAGTCTTGCATGGGCCTAGTCTTTCTGTGGGTTGTCTTGAATTTAAACATTATGGAGGGCATGGATGGATTGGGATTGTGCTGATTTTGCAGTGTTTTTCGATTTTTTTGTGCTCTATAACTGAACTGATGTTCCTCTGTCTTCCATTTTTTTTAGGTGCACAAGACTCAAGAGAACCACCAGTGCCAGGAAGAAGTCCTGCAGCGGTGTGTGTGTGCAGCATAACGTCACGCGACGTCACGTCTGGCCTCAGACAACTCTACAATTCGTGCAACTGCGGCCTGCTGTCTGACCTGCTCTGAAGAAGATGGCCCCGCCCCCAAAGAAAGTTCTCCGTAGCTCCTCTAGCAAGAAAGTTGCTAGTAAGGAGCAGAAGAAGCAAGTTACCAAGGAGGCTGGTGTGCCACCCGCCACTTTTTTTGGGAGCAAAAAAAAAAGTACGCCTGCAGCAGCAGGATCTGCTGGGGACCAAGCTGGGAGCAGCACCCCTGCTCCATTGGGTTCAGTGCCTCCACCACCACGCCAACTTAAGTCAAAGCCCTTGAGTGCTTCAGAGGCAGTCAGTGTACTTCTCCAATCACCATCGACCAGTGATGTTGGCTCATCGCAAGAAAGTAGCAGCAATGTCCCTGAATCAACACAGGTTGTTGTAACTCATCTGACAAGTGTTGAACAACCACAGCCGCAACAACAACACCATGTGCAAGTACACGCCCAAGTACATGTGGAAGGAGAGGCAGCAAAAGGAGATGCGCAAGCAAAAGTGCATGGAGGTTCACAAGTGCCCACAATAGTTGTTCCTCCCGAAGTAGGGGCACATTTGGAAATCGACAATGAAGCCGAGGTATCATTGGAAGCCACTCCTCCTGATGATCATTCATTGTCTTCCACATCCCTAGCAAGGAAAAGATCAAGGGGGGTGTCTACATCTTCTTCAAGCCCACCTCGTTCTGATGCAAGTGATCTGTCTTGGGAACCACAACTGCGGTCTGACAGTGAGGCACACCATGATCTGACACCGGTACCTAAGCGTAAAAGGAAGGTCGTCCAAAAACTCAAACCTATGGAGTGTGATGAGGCTCAACAAGAAGTGACAGCTACTGCTGGTGATGAAGCCTCTCACGATGACGACGAGCCAGTCATCACAAAGGTCACTGCAGCCCCACCGGGCATGCAGCAAAGAGACATTTTGACCCTATCCCGAGAAGCTGCTGAGCGTGATGATGATGTCGGCGAGGAGGCAATGGAAATGGAATCAATAGATTTGGAGTTAAGTAGTACACCAAAACCTACCGCTTCCATATTTCTTCCTCGCAAGAAGGTACCCACCTCGTCCTCGACCTCAATTCGTGGTGGTGAAAGTGCAAAACGTACTGAAGTTCGGCAATCCACATCCTCCACTTCATCTGGCATTAGCAGCAGGACCACCACCACCAGTATCGCCGCCTCCTCCGGCCCCCGAAGACATTTCAAGTCTCCAGTTTGGGACTTCTTTAGTGTTTGCCCAAAAAATGAAAACGTAGCCATTTGTAGCATTTGTAAGCTTCGAGTTAGTCGTGGTAAGTTGGGTTCCAACTATGGTACCGAAGGCCAGAGAGGTCATCTTAGGAGAACGCACGATGTCCAATGGTTTGCGCACCTACACACGATCAAGGAAGCCGCAATTGCACGCAATGAAAACGTTGTTTTTTCATCTGGTGATGACGAGGAGGTAGACGATTCAAACACTTCACTTACACCCAGTTCCCCTGTCAGCAGCACACCCCATGGGAGCCACACTAAGAGTGTGGGAGAGAGTGAGACATCAATGCGGAAAAGTTCATCAGCGAGCGTAACTGGGTCGAAGAGATCATCATCATCCCGTAAATCCTTGGTCCAGGGCAACATTAAAAAGATGTTGTTTACAGAAGCGCAATATGAACGCAACCACCCAATGACCCGTCTGTATAACACTAAGCTGGCTAAAATGCTAGCTCTAGACCTTCTCCCTTTTTCTTTTGTAGAAGGGGTTGGTTTTCTAGAATTAGTGACAGCGCTCTGCCCTAAATGGAAGGTTCCTAGCCGGTTCTATTTTGCCCGAGTTGCGGTTCCAGCACTACATGAAGATGTTCTGAAGGTGATTGGGGCAGCTTTGCAGAAGAGTGCTGTTCACACTATACATCTGTCAACAGACATGTGGACCAGTGGCGCAGGCGCTGATTACATGTGCATCACTGCACACTGGGTCTCTTTTTCAGGGGCTAAAGCAAAGCTAAACTCAGGTGTTGACACTAACATTGTTTTTAAAGGTGCTCGGAAACATGCAACACTAGCCAAGTTTGGTTTGGAGAAACGTCACACAGCAGAAAACATTTTGGATGTCTTTAACACAAAGGTCCTTAACTGTCTGTCCCCACTAAAACGCAAGGTTGGTTATGTTTCCACGGACAATGGCGCCAATATAGTTAAGGCCATGAGGGACGGTTACTATTTCAGAGTGCCGTGTTTGGCGCACTGTATAAACCTGGTTGTCCAAAAATTCTTGGGTAATAAAGGCAGTGCAGCGTACAGTGTATTGGAGACCTGCCGAAAAATGTGCAAGCATTTCAGGCATTCTTTTAAGGCCCGGAAGCAGCTGAGGAGCCTGCTATATCAACGTCAAATGCCAGTGAAAGCACTCATCCAGGAGGTGGTAACACGTTGGAACTCAACCTTCTACATGCTTGAGCGTCTGTATGAGCAGTATACGGAACTCGATCAATATTTCTTGAAAGAGGGTATAGAGGAGCTGAGGATGGGTGGGCCGCAATGGAACATAGTTGAAAGCCTGACACGCATGCTTCGTCCTTTTGAGTTCTTCACGCGTGCAGTCAGCAAGGAGGACTCTAATTTGGGAAAAGCTATCCCATTGTTGTACATGCTGGAGGACCAACTGAAGGAGGTGTGTTCTGTGTTTGGAAAAGATGACAAAAACCAAGACTCTTTGCTTCTGGCTGAGCAATTATTAGAGCTCCTACAAGGTGATGAACGTCTTAAAAAGATCCACTCAGAACAGCATTACATTTGTGCTACTATTCTGGATCCACGCTACAAAAAGGCACTGGCAGGCCAAGCATTCTTTCCTTTTGATGATGAACATGTTCTAAAGTACAAACGTTGGCTAGCCTTGTCAGCCAAGAAGTTTGAAACAGAACGGCTGGAAATTGAAGGAAATGGCAGTACATCAGCAGGCCATCCCCAGTCAAAACAATCCACTTCTGCACCTGTGGCTGTGGCACAAGTGACCTCTCAGCCGTTAAAGACAGCGGCAACCGGATCATCTGCACGAAAGACAACAGAAACATTGGAGGCTGAAGAGGATTGGCTAGCTCTGCGTGGGTTTGGTTCTCAAAAGGTCAGAGGCACAGCAAGAGCTAAGCAAAGTGGAGGAACCTTGGATGAGGACCTTGAGTCGATGGTGAAGGACTATCTGAATGACTCAACAGAGGTCTATGTTAATTCTGACCCATTGGCGTATTGGCATGGGAAAAAAGAATTGTGGCCACAGCTCACCAACCTGGCTTTAAACTACTTGTCTTGCCCACTCGCAAGCGTGTCTTCTGAACGGGTTTTCAGTGCGGCTGGTGGGATTGTAACTCCCAAACGGAGCCGCCTCTCGCCCAAAAATGTGGAGAGGTTAACAATGATCAAGATGAATCAGCACCTCATACCACCAGATTTCAGAGTACGAGAGAGCGTGCCGGATGAAGAGGAGGTGGCCAGCAACATAGATGAGGGAATTTCTACTCTGTCAGGTGACACTGAGCTCTCCCTGCCTGAATTCGCAGAGTATGATGACGAAGCCTTATTCTTATTCCTGGACCGTGATACCGACTTCGAGCCCTGAAAATGAGACAACGAATCAATAACTTTCTTTTTCATCCTTATTCACTTTTATTCCTGTGTGTCTGTCTTTCTTTGTTGTGCACAGTTAATATAATTCAAACTTTAATCAGATAATCACAAAAACAAGCCCATCAGCAGAACTGTCTTCACTTGTTTGCTAATTTATTTGAAGGTACCGCAGTCTGCATTCCTCAGGTTCACAAGTTCAGAAGAACATGCTCCTCTATCCTCCTCCTCCAGACTCCTATTTCCATCAAAGCAGAGGGCTGGTTTACGCCCAATGAAGAAAGACTCAGCACTTGTGGGGGTGTTGTTCTACCTCTTTGCAGGTGAGTTGACGGGTCTGGGGCCATTGCTGGGAAGCACTAAAAGTGGTTTGGACCAAATCCGAGGCGGAATTTTTTGTGTGTTTTTGATGACTTGCTTGCCTTTGAGGTGCTCTTAGGGGGGGTTCCGTCTGTTTGTGGGTGAGTTTCGTGGTCTGGGAGCATTGCTGGGACACTCTAATCTTGATTGCATTTGCTTCTCAGGAAATCCGTCGTGCCAACCCCGACTTATGGCCTAGCTACGCAGCGCGTTTGGACCGAAGGCCCAGAAATATTGCAAGTATGAGATTTTGCTTTTGGCCTGTTTGGGGGTGTTATGCTTCTTGGCGGGTGGGTTGCCGGGTCTTGGGGCATTCCTGGGAAGGTCTAATACCGGGTAGAAGTGGTTGGGACAAAATCCAGGCCGATTTTTTTTTGTGGCTATTTCCGACATTTTGCTCTATGTAGCGTTTTCGGGGGTCCTGTTTGGGGGGCTTCCTGGTGTTTGTGGGTGAGTTTCGTGGTCTGGGAGCACTGCTGGGACACTCTAATCTTGATTGCATTTGCTTTTCAGGAAATCCGTCGTGCCAACCCCGACTTATGGCCTAGCTACGCAGCGCGTTTGGACCGAAGGCCCAGAAATATTGCAAGTATGAGATTTTGCTTTTGGCCTGTTTGGGGGTGTTATGCTTCTTGGCGGGTGGGTTGCCGGGTCTTGGGGCATTCCTGGGAAGGTCTAATACCGGGTAGAAGTGGTTGGGACAAAATCCAGGCCGATTTTTTTTGGTGGCTATTTCTGACATTTTGCTCTATGTAGCGTTTTCGGGGGTCCTGTTTGGGGGGCTTCCTGGTGTTTGTGGGTGAGTTTCGTGGTCTGGGAGCACTGCTGGGACACTCTAATCTTGATTGCATTTGCTTTTCAGGAAATCCGTCGTGGCAACCCCGACTTATGGCCTAGCTACGCAGTGCGTTTGGACCGAAGGCCCAGAAATATTGCAATTATGAGATTTTGCTTTTGGCCTGTTTGGGGGTGTTATGCTTCTTGGCGGGTGGGTTGATGGGTCTTGGGGCATTCCTGGGAAGGTCTAATACCGGGTAGAAGTGGTTGGGACAAAATCCAGGCCGATATTTTTTTTTGCTATTTCTGACATTTTGCTCTATGTAGCGTTTTCGGGGGCCTGTTTGGGGGGCTTCCTGGTGTTTGTGGGTGAGTTTCGTGGTCTGGGAGCACTGCTGGGACACTCTAATCTTGATTGCATTTGCTTTTCAGGAAATCCGTCGTGCCAACCCCGACTTATGGCCTAGCTACGCAGTGCGTTTGGACCGAAGGCCCAGAAATATCGCAAGTATGAGATTTTGCTTTTGGCCTGTTAGGGGGTGTTATGCTTCTTGGCGGGTGGGTTGACGGGTCTTGGGGCATTCCTGGGAAGGTCTAATACCGGGTAGAAGTGGTTGGGACAAAATCCAGGCCGATTTTTTTTTGGGCTATTTCTGACATTTTGCTCTATGTAGCGTTTTCGGGGGCCTGTTTGGGGGGCTTCCTGGTGTTTGTGGGTGAGTTTCGTGGTCTGGGAGCACTGCTGGGACACTCTAATCTTGATTGCATTTGCTTTTCAGGAAATCCGTCGTGCCAACCCCGACTTATGGCCTAGCTACGCAGCGCGTTTGGACCGAAGGCCCAGAAATATTGCAAGTATGAGATTTTGCTTTTGGCCTGTTTGGGGGTGTTATGCTTCTTGGCGGGTGGGTTGCCGGGTCTTGGGGCATTCCTGGGAAGGTCTAATACCGGGTAGAAGTGGTTGGGACAAAATCCAGGCCGATTTTTTTTTTGGCTATTTCTGACATTTTGCTCTATGTAGCGTTTTCGGGGGCCTGTTTGGGGGGCTTCCTGGTGTTTGTGGGTGAGTTTCGTGGTCTGGGAGCACTGCTGGCTATATATACTTTACTTTGCAAGAGGTTTGAAGCAAATCCATGGTGGCAGAGGGGACTTAGGGCCTAGCTGCAGAGCGCGCGCGGAGTGATTTGGGAAATTTGTGAAAAATTGACTAAGTCCCCATTTTTGTACTTTTGCTCTTTGGCTGTTTGGGAGTCTTCTACTCGTTTTCTCCTGGGTTGACGGCTCTGGGGCCATTGCTGGGAAGCTCTAATACCGGATAAAAGTGTTTTGGACCAAATCCCAGGCGGAATTTTTTTTGTGTTTTTGATGACTTGCTTGCCTTTGAGGTGCTCTTAGGGGGGGTTCCGTCTGTTTGTGGGTGAGTTTCGTGGTCTGGGAGCATTGCTGGGACACTCTAATCTTGATTGCATTTGCTTTTCAGGAAATCCGTCGTGCCAACCCCGACTTATGGCCTAGCTACGCAGCGCGTTTGGACCGAAGGCCCAGAAATATTGCAAGTATGAGATTTTGCTTTTGGCCTGTTTGGGGGTGTTATGCTTCTTGGCGGGTGGGTTGACGGGTCTTGGGGCATTCCTGGGAAGGTCTAATACCGGGTAGAAGTGGTTGGGACAAAATCCAGGCCGATTTTTTTTTTGGCTATTTCTGACATTTTGCTCTATGTAGCGTTTTCGGGGGCCTGTTTGGGGGGCTTCCTGGTGTTTGTGGGTGAGTTTCGTGGTCTGGGAGCACTGCTGGGACACTCTAATCTTGATTGCATTTGCTTTTCAGGAAATCCGTCGTGCCAACCCCGACTTATGGCCTAGCTACGCAGCGCGTTTGGACCGAAGGCCCAGAAATATTGCAAGTATGAGATTTTGCTTTTGGCCTGTTTGGGGGTGTTACGCTTCTTGGCGGGTGGGTTGCCGGGTCTTGGGGCATTCCTGGGAAGGTCTAATACCGGGTAGAAGTGGTTGGGACAAAATCCGCGCGGAAAAGCCTTTAGTTTTGGCACTTTTTGTAACTTAGGGTTCGTTAGGGTTAGCCCTAGCAGCAGGATTGCATGTGTTTCGGGGTGTTCTAGATTTTTCCAACTGAGTTCTGGGGTCTTAGAGCACTCGTGAGAATGTGTAATTTTGGTTGCAAGTCATTTGAAGAAAATCCATGGTGGGAAAGGGGGGATTTGGCATAGTTAAAGAAAGCCTTTGCCACTATTCTTAACTTAGGGTTCGTTAGGGTTAGCAGTATTTCTATTGCATGTGTTTGAGTGGGGGGGATTTCGAGTCTTGGAGCGATGCTGGCTATGGCTACTTTTGCTTGGTTGCTTGCAAGTGGTTTGAATGCAATCCACGGTGGGTAATGGGTAATTAGGAAGGGCGTACTTCGGCCTACTTTTACTTTCAAAGTAAGTTTTGTCACCAGTTTTCTGCTAGGCCTCGTTTTTTGAGATTTGATTGGGGGTCTTCTACATTTTTGCGACTGGCTTTAGTAAGGGTCTGGGTGGGAGCACTGCTAGGAAGATCTAATTTTGTTCTAAAACACAGTTTACAGTACACCTAGCTTGAGGGGCAAGATCCGCTACATTAATTTGCCCATACTTATTTATCCTTCAAAAGGTGACTCAGAGTACGCACTTTCAAAAATATTGTACTGTCTACTAGGAAAATCAAATTGTGACTTTTTGCACTCCACAGCCTACATACCTTATATTTATTTATCAGTGGTGTTGCAATATTATATCACTTCCTGTTTTTCGTTGAATAATTACAGGCCGGGTTTCAGTCTCTGCAATGGGGAAAAAAGGATGGAGTCAGGCTTCACAGTAGCGAGCCACAATTCAGCATCAGGCAGGCAGTGGACAGGGTGTCTTCTGGTGACCAACATCGATGGACGAAGCGTCGGCTGCAATGGAGGAGTGCCGCTAATAGGAGGATTTTTTTTCTGCAGGCAACTTACTTACCACTTCCAACAGGACCACTACAACCACATAGATACAGTATCCCTTGCCTTTTTCTCTGACTGTGACTGCATTTCTTGGCTCTCTCTCGGCTTCTACATTGATCCCTTAACACATCACTTAGTCCACTCCACTATCACATCTGCACCACACATAGTCATTTGTAAGTGCTCCCACGTAATTCGCAAGTCGCAGCACGCCCCAGGCCGTAGAGGACTGGGATGGCCCCAATGATGAAGCATGTCACCAAGGGGCAACCCTGGTGAGTGAGGGGACACCTAGAAAAAAAGCAATTTCTCCTTTTCTATCTACTATACCTTCCAGACCAACCCCACTGAGTGTTGTTGTGAATGGATTTATAGTGACCAGCAAGGCTCTCGGGTATCTGGCTACAGAGACCTTATGTTGAATATCGTTATCAATAATTTACACATAGGCCCTTTACTGTTGCATTCTTTCTTCCACAGTTGTCGAATGTACTACTTACTTTTCACTGACATGCATGCAGTAGTGCATGCACTTTCAAAGATTGATGGATAGGTTTGTACCCAAAGAATTGTTTATGTTCAATTGTTTGTCTATGCTGTGCTTTTTTTTACAGGGTGTCTTCTGGTGACCAACATCGATGGACGAAGCGTCGGCTGCAATGGAGGAGTGACGCTAATAGGAGGATTTTTTTTCTGCAGGCAACTTACTTACCACTTCCAACAGGACCACTACAACCACATAGATACAGTATCCCTTGCCTTTTTCTCTGACTGTGACTGCATTTCTTGGCTCTCTCTAGGCTTCTAAATTGATCCCTTAACACATCACTTAGTCCACTCCACTATCACATCTGCACCACACATAGTCATTTGTAAGTGCTCCTACGTAGTTCGCAAGTCGCAGCACGCCCCAGGCCGTAGAGGACTGGGATGGCCCCAATGATGAAGCATGTCACCAAGGGGCAACCCTGGTGAGTGAGGGGACACCTAGAAAAAAAGCAATTTCTCCTTTTCTATCTACTATACCTTCTGTCAGGTTACGCAGCCCCTAAGCGCCTACCGTACTTTGAAACTACATTTCCCATGAGTAGGCGGGAGACTTGCAGGAAGTTTATCTGGGGAACAGACGCGCTTCCTGTTGCGCGTTATTCTGGTTTCTGTTCTGCACCGGCATGAGAGCGGACGCTCTGCATGCTTTTCTATCGTGTCTCCTGTGGACTATCACCTTCCCCCCCCCCCCTGAGACTCAGTGGGGAGCGCTTCCGTGTTCTGTCCTTGGCAGTAGACGGACTTCACGCGTCTTCAGGTAAAGCCGCTCTAAACTCTTCGGCCGCCCGTGCGGTCAGCTGATTACTGCCTGAACGGATTGTTAAGGGAGGTTCTGTGACTGTTTTCTAACAGAATTCTACCTTTGATGAATTCCTGTTTGGTTGAATTGTGTGTGGCGGAGCACAGTGGCGGTCTATACCACGTGTTAGCGTTCACATCGGGGATCGTTTTTGTACTATTAAAACGGAGCGCGGTAGTAAGGACAACTACGCGTCTCCGTTGTATAACTGTGTATTTCAAAGGACCTCCATAACTGGGCATTTAGTGAGGTAACTACAGGCTACCCCAGTTCTCTTTGTGTAGTGCACCGTGGGGTGTGTTGTTGGCAGAATTCAGTGGTGGTCGCAACTACGTTTTTCTGTTTGACCTTCACCAAAGATTCTCTACTGGGTCATTACTTAGAGAGCGCAGTGTTGTAGTTCTTGCTTCCTACACACTACCGTTTCCCTCTTCCTTTTTGTTGGACCATACATCTTTGCTTTGACTATTTGGAACCCCCTTTGTACATTGAGTCCTCTACCATGTTTGTGGTATGTTGTGAGTAGTGGGTTTGATGTCTTAGTATAACGCGAGTGTGTTTGGTGCGACAGGAGTGTGTTCGTTAACTATATGTTTATGTGTTTCTTAGGCCTTCCTCACAGATTGTGGCAGAAGGGCTATAGTATTTCCTATCCAAGGTCATGTTTTCTTGGTGCTCAGGTACTTGTCTACTTCCTTGGTTATTTAGTGAGACTATATGAGAGTACCCTTGTATGTTAGGACAGCACTTCACTGATGCCTGTCTTGTCTTCTGTTACAGGTATCCTTTCCCTGCTGACCCTACCTTTACCCATCCCACATTTTTTATTTTAGTTTGTTATTTTTCTCCCCCGCCTAATGGCTCGAACACCCTGTGTTTACACTTCTGGGTGTTGGTGACATTTGGAGGTGGAACCATATTTGCATCGACTGGATCACGGGGAGTAAACCTGACACCTTCCAGACCAACCCCATTGAGTGTTGTTGTGAATGGATTTATAGTGACCAGCAAGGCTCTTGGGTATCTGGCTACAGAGACCTTATGTTGAATATCGTTATCAATAATTCCACACAGGCCCTGTACTGTCGCATTCTTTCTTTCCACAGTTGTCGAATGTACTACTTACTTTTCACTGACATGCATGCAGTAGTGCATGCACTTTCAAAGATTGATGGATAGGTTTGTACCCAAAGATTTGTTTATGTTCACAATAGTTTGTCTATGCTGTGCTATTTTTTCTTGTCTCCCAAAACCTTTCCCAAAAACCCCTGTACCCATCCATTTTTCAAACCCTAACCCTCTTCCCCCGGGCTGTGTGGTTTTGATTGATGTGTGACTAAATTATTATTACAGCAATAAATCCACACACTTGCTGGGGAGGATAAGGTGATAGCAACAGGCTGGTGAAGAAATCCGAGGATATATTCTTACTCTGCTTGACAAAGAACCATTGCTAATGTGAAAGAACTTCAACCGAATTAGTAGTTATACTTTACCATTTGTTAGGCTACAATGTGGCACTGCTCTACTGTACTTCTGTCACCTGCTATATTCTCAGTTGTACCGTTGAATTGCTCAGGAGGACAAACCAGATTTCATTTTCTTTTTTTTCATAGGCATGCAACTGCCACTGTGTCATACCACTAGTACCACCGCTATGAGGAAATTTTATCCGACCAAGATTGCCAACCTTATTCGGTGTTTCCCGTGGAGCCAGCCCTGGGTCTAGCCCTACTTTTAAACACAAATTACAGGTAAGATAAGCGTTTGGTGGTTTGGGGGTATAATGGAGTATTAGTACGAGAGACGAGAGACTGAAGGTAGTACTACTAAAGTCCTAGGACTCTTGGATTCACTTCACTTAGTCTGTGAGAGGCACTTAGTGTTGAAAACATTTGGGCATTTACACTTAAAGGAAGAAAATGGAACTAAACTTTCAGGAAAACAGTCAACGTTAAACCCCCACCCACCAGGCAAGCAGTAAAAAACAGGTATGCTCAGATAAAGTTTGAAAAAGTATATTTATATCCCTAACAAAATAATCTCCCGCAAGACCCTCCCTAACCCCAACGATTGTCCTTCAAAAGTCCCCAAAAACCCAACTCCCAATTCCCACCCCCCAAAAGTCTCTAAAAAAGGGGCAAGGGACACTATGGGTGGATGCTGTTAACTTTTTGGGCCAGGGCATCATGCTCCTCGCGGAGCAAGGCGAGCTCCTGCTGAAGGCGGGACACCATCAGGGTAGTGCGGCGCAGGCGTGCCTTCACTGCCGTGCAGGTGCAATGCCTGTGAGAGGCAGCTGTTGGCCTTGCTGCTCGGCGGTGGCGTTTGCCTTTGGCAGCCCGGCTCAGTCTGGGTGGACCACTGTGCTGGGTGGCAGCCCGTGGGGCCACGGAGGCCGATGCAGACGACGTTGTTGTTGTTGTCGACTGCACACTTTCCTCGTCCTCCAGGGCCACCAGCCGCCGATATTCCGCAACAGTGGCCTCGATCCTCCGTTGCCGGGCCGCTCTAGCCAGCTCCTTCCTCCTTGTTCGTTTGGAAGGAGAACCTATATGAAGAAAAAAAGACATAGTCTGTAACCAATGCTCTTTAAGATTAACTCAATCATTCAGCAGAAATTTGTGTTGCAGTACAACTAGCAACTTGCAAGCGCATTACATAACTATTGAGGCCAGTATCTATCTAACCTCACACTTCTTCATCCTTGCTCTAACATTAGTGGGAGTTTAAGGAACAAATTCTACGAGCACTGTGGACTTCCATTGGAGTCGACTATGAAAGTACACCAGTCTTATTCTTCTTCTTATCTCTTGTTTTGGAAAATTGGTACGTTATTTTCTGCAAGCCGGCATAATGCCAGCGCAGTAAACTTGCACCCGAGAAAAAGAGACGCACGCCATGAGGAGTGACCTAGACTTGCGTTGCCGTTGCGTTACTGTACCCGTCCAGTACATGCAGGTGGTGAAGCTCTTACTTTTCTATTACGGGTGGCACTGAGAATACTCTGTTACAACTCAAGGGCTACTGCTTAATTAATTTAACTTTCACCCTACAGTGGAAATGAGTACTAGAAATGGAAAATTGAAGAAGATAAATAATCTGATTATCTATCACTTCACATGGGATTTTTTTGCTTATATATGGGATGACTTTAGGTGCTTTGCTTTTTATTGAGTGACCAGTGATACATCCACACATGAATGACTGAGTACTACTAAACTTATTAAGAGAGGTAGGGAGTGGCCACCATAATAACCGGATCTATGCAGTGCTTGCAATACAAACTACTGCTACTATTTATGGTAGTATTTGGACAAAATTAAAAGTTCTTTTCCTTGCCTTTCCTACACTGGAACGGACGTGCGGGTGCAGTGTTACATGCTCTTCAAAGTTACACTTAGTTCATCCACTGACCGTCTACTCTCTCTAGATCATGGGTACTCACAAACTTTCTCTCAGGGGCTACATTTACGGTGTAGTTTGGGGCCGAGGGCCGCACTGGTGGGGGCGGAGTCAGAGGGGGCGGGGCTAAAGCAAAACGATAACTTGTGACCATGAGGTTGCACACAGGTCCCTGCAGCAGATGCCCTCATCCACTGAGCCACCAGACCCAGCATTTACATACATCTCTCTCCCTCCTGCTCTCCCTCCTGCCCTCCCTCCATCTCTCTCTCCCTCCTGCCCTCCCTCTCCCTCCCCCTCTGTCATCTCACTGTGTGTGTGTCTATCTGTGTCAGCCTTCAGCCCGGGTTGAGACCGCTTCCTCAACGCACACACACAGACAACAACACCAAAGTACTTAACAGGTCTTTAAAAGACCATTAACATATTATTGAGGCTTTGTTTGTTGTAGCGCCCCTGCTTCTCCACCCTGACAATCACTGCTTGCCCGGCCCCACAGAGCAGAGGCTTTGTTCTATTTCACCTCTTTGTGGCCTTGCATCTCCACTCTGCTCTGTGGGGGCCGGGGGAGCAGTGATTGTCAGAGTGGAGATGCAGGGGCGCTAACAGGTGAAATACAAAAAAGCCTCTGCTCTGTGGGGGCCGGGGGAGCAGTGATTGTCTGCAAGGTCTGCGCACCGCCAAGGAAGGCTTGCCGGGCCACCACCGGCCCGCGGGCCGTACTAGGAGTACCCCTGCTCTAGATACACATATGCTATCTAAGAGTCAGATAGTAGCATGATCCAGGTATATGGACACATACAGTTTCTGTGTCACCCACCCAGGCTGTTGTCCTTCCACCCATCATTGCTTCATCATTCACCCAGCCATGCATCTCATATTCTTGCCTTCCCAGCTAGTCTTCAATCTCAATAAGTAAGGAATATATAAGAGCTTACCTCTGGCCGCCACCACCACCGTCTCAACTCTCACAGCCGCCGCCTCCTCCCCTGAAGAATCGCCCTCCGCCTCCGTGTCGAGCACCACCACCTCCACACTGGCCCCGCCACCAGATGTTCCACCTACAAAGTACATTTAAGAATGTTAGAATAAAGCACTCACTAGTCTTTGGTCTAGGAATGAAGACATGTGAAAACAATGTAATTTGTGACTGTCTACGTTAAAGTTAAAAAAAATGTCCCTTTTTCCAGGGAAGGTTGTCTTGCTGCACTTTTTGGCACAACTGATGAAGGCTGTTTTTTTAACACGCACCATTTTTCTCCACACAGACAGAAGATGGACTTCTAACAACAAGATCAAGTTGAAACCAGGTGAGAGCTCGGCTCGACCACAAGAAATGTCTTCAATTAATCGTCAGCACTAACCACTTTTCCATTATCAGTTAAACGTTTAGTTTTATTATGACTTCATTTTAATAAATGTGTTTACTTTTAATAAAGCTTTTAAACTTAAATACAATCTGTGTTTTTTGGTCCAGACTAGAGTGACTGAGCGAAAGGTTTTGCAATTTTTGCAAGCATGAGTCCAGATAGAACACTTCAAAAGACATTATGGACAATCCCAGAGGACTGCACTAAGTTGATAGAGCTATTGCTGACTAGAATCATGGGAGTTTTGCCAACCGTGCAATCTTAGTTAGCTACACAGACAGACTAATAAGAATAATCTAGTAATACCACAGGGAGTCATAGTAGAGGCAGGATAAGAATTTAGATACAGTCTACAAGAAGAGCAAAGACAATTTTGAAAAAAGTCAAATGAGGAACGCTAGGAAAAATAGGTACTAGTCTAAAATGAAAACTTACTGGGGCCAGCAGAGGAGCCCTCGCCTGCCCGATCCTGGCCCTGTTGAACAGCATCCGCCGCCTGCTGCTCCTGTGTCCTCCTCTCGCCCCTGGGGGGAGCTGACGTACAACATGAAAGAAAGAACAGAAAACATGGATGATTGTTGCTTGTCAATGTCAACCAAATCAAACATTTCAAAAGAACAATAACAAAATATTTCCGCGAAATTATATTGATTATGGTTACTTTTCATTTATTTGCGGACCTGTGACTTCGAAAGTCACGTAACTCACTAAACAAAGTACTGAAACGTTCACCTAGGACTGGCAGGCAGCAGTCCGCAGGCAAGACGCAAAGTGACAGACAAACTCCATTGTGATTTCAGTCAGATCAGTGACAACACTGACAGTTGCCTGCTACATTACCAGTCATTTAAATAGTCAAACTATCAATCCACCGCCACTATTTTTCTTATTGTCAGGGGTACAAAGGAAGGGGCAGATTTAAGCCCTTGCGGCTCTTTTGCGCCGTTCTTGCGTGACTTTTGTGACGCAGCAGCTAAACAAAAAAGGGTGCCATGGTGCGGCGTATAATATTATAACAACGTGACACATTTGGGAGATGCATCCCGTTATAAAGCCCTGCGCCATCAGGGGGCGTTCCGGCGCAAGGGAGAGCATTCCTGCGCTGGAACACATCCTAATAGTGGCTGAGGGAAATCTACAAAATATCAATCAGTCACCTTTAGGACAATGATGCGTCACACAAACCCTGCACCTGCTTGAAGCAGACGTACGGCTTGACCCAGCATTGGGGAGATAGGGTACCCCAGAGCATTGATGGAGCTGCGCCATCGTTGCGACGCAACTCCAGCAGTAAAGCTTCGGTGACGTTTTGGGCCCATGGTGCGCCGCATTGCAAATACGGCGCACCATGTTTGGTGGTGGTAGCGGGCCGCACAATTAATGGTGCATCCCTGCTACTTTGCAGGGATGCGACGGTAATTGCAATTCTGCCCCTTAGGGGCATACTTACTTACGCGTTCTGGCGCATCTCCAGAGATGCGCCAGATCAAATGCGTCACGCAAAACTACCCTTGCGACACGGCAGATGTGCCTCATTTACAATGCGGCGCGCCCTGGCGCAAGGGTAGGCACTTGCGTGACGCATCTCGTCACGTAAGAGCGGCGCATCGCTGGAGTCACATCGCCAACGCAATGCAACTCCAGTAATGCTCAGGGCCACCCAATACTTAACATGCTGTGTCAGTCCTTTCGCCTGCTTCGAGCAGACATAAGGAATTGAATTGACGTAGCAGCGTCGCAGAAGTGCCTGCGTTAAATCTTGTACATTTCACGCAGGCAATTTTGCGAGGCGCACAGCCGCTGGACCGCCCACCCTGCGTACTAGGAACGCACCCATTGTGGTGCAGGCCCATGGCTTTATAACGTGACGCATCTCCCTAGATGCGTCATGCTGTAAATGACACGCAGGGATGCGGCACGTTTACGCCGCTGTTGCGTCACGCAAGGCAACGTAAACGTGGCGCAAGGGGCTTGTAAATGTAATCTGCCCCCTAGTGTCTAGCATTACGCAGTTCTGTAAAGTACACTCATACATAATAGTTACTCAGGCCAATGAGACCACGAAATAGAAAACAAATAAGCATAGTAGCAACGCCACTGAGAAGGAGAGCAGTGCACCTGAAATGCACAGAAGATTTTGAAATATAATTTAACTACAATGTAATCGTCATCAGCGGCATTATTGGCTTGCTCCATGTAAAAAACAAATATTTGCAATACAACAACACAGAGCAGGAGAAAACATCATAGTAGTGAGTGATTAAATGGCTACTACTACTCACCAAGCCCGGGGATCTCCAAGCCGAGCTGGTCCAGCAGGTCGCGCTCACGGTCCAGGAGGTCCGTCCAGCGATGGGTGACCTGGCTGTAGGTGCGCTGGACCCCGTAGAGGTGGGATATGGCCCAGCACACCTTCTCCCACCGCTTCCGGCGCTCCCGCATGTTGTAGCCGCCGGCTGCGATCCTGCCGCCTCCCGCGATGGTCCTGGGCAGGCGGCGCTGGACGAAGTAGACCAGCGCGCCCACTTCCTCCGGGCTGAATATCTCCCGTCGCGTCACCTGCTCCCCCCTCAATCTCCCGCATGCTGTCCTGCCACTGGGTCCAGCACTACTCCCCGCCGCCGCTGCGGCCCTCAAGTGCCTGGGCAGCTTCACGGCGCCTGGCTTGACCATGGTCTGGGCAGGTAAGGTAGGAAGAAGTAGAAAATTAAGAAAGAATAGGATAGGGAAGAAGAAAAGAAAAGAGTTTAAAAAAGTAGTTTAAAAGTAAAGAAAAATAGCAGAAAAGACAAAAATATACAGCTAGGAAAAGAGAGGGATAGATAAGAAGCAAAATCGTAAAAAAAAAACTGAAAACAAGCAAAGGATGGCAAAGATACCAAGAGGATTAAACACCATGCCCAGACACAGGAAATGAATGAAAAACAAGATGGCCGGCGCCCGTTCACGAGCGCGAAAGTAAGTTCGCGCGAGATTTTCCTCGCGATCTCGTGCGAACCTCTAGATTTCCCGCGCGATCTCGTGCGAACCTCTACTCGCAATGCGCTTACTGCGCGAGATTATACATAGCGGGCGGAAACGGAAATACGTCACGCAAACAAAATGGCCGCGCCCGTACTCGACCTTGGGGTAAATTCGCGTGTTGCGCTGCAAGCGGCTCGCGAATACTGCAAAAAAACTCGCGAAACAACAAGCCGCAAAAAAATAAAATGCTCATTCGCACGAATTGGCGGCTTCCGCGGTCGGTTTCGCACGACGCCGCGCCCCGCGAATAACGAAAAACGATTTCAGCAAAAGCAAAAGCAATGAGCAGGTGCAAAAGGTCAACCTCATGATTTGTAACGATTCTTTGTAGTGCTTCCTGAGGGGGCCCTCCAGAATTCGGTTGCCTGCTTGCAACTATTGTGTGACCCTGCTCTGACCTTAACTGTATGCCACAAAGGTCCTGATTTACAGCTAAAGGAGCAGACAAGCAGGTGCCAGGCTGGAACTTTAAATTCTTTCAGTGACACATTAATTAGCCCCTAATTCATTATTGTCAGTTGGGGCAGGGCAGGTGTTGTTAATAAACTAATCCCAAATTAATTCATGTCAGTTCAAGCAGGGCAGGTGGGCTTGCTTTTCCCCCCCATCTTCTACAGTGATGATGAACCAGAGGGTGGCATTGATGTAACAGAGGGTGGCATGGGTCAAAGAGAGGGTGCCAGTGGTAAAACAGAGGGTGCTGGGAGGCTGTGATGATGAACCAGACGTAGAAACAACATAGTCGCGACCGTTGCGAGCCGACAAGTAAGTTCGCAATTGCGAACTAGTACCAAATCCTCGCGAACTGGCAGAAACAATTGCGAACACACAAAAAAAAAAAATTCGCGGGAATTCGCGGATTTTGCGGATTGCGAGTTCGCAAATCCGCAAAATTCGCGAACGCGAGATCCGCCCATGCTTAATGTTAACCCTATAAATATACTGTGTACCCCAAAACCCAAACCTATCCATAAACCCTAAAAATACCCCTGTACCCCAAAACCCAAACCTAGCCCTGAACCCTATAAATACCCCTGTACCTCAAAACCCAAACCTACCCCTGAACCCTAAAAATACCCATGTACCCCAAAACCCAAACCTAGCCCTCAACCCTAAAAATACCACTGTACCCCAAAACCCAAACCTACCCCTGAACATTTAAATACCCCTGTACCCCAAAACCCAAACCTAGCACTGAACCCTTAAAATACCCCTGTACCCCAAAACTCAAACCTACCCCTGAACCCTAAAAATACCCCTGTACCCCAAAACCCAAACCTACCCCTGAACCCTAAAAATAACCCTGTACCCCAAACCCCAAACCTAGCCCTGAACCCTAAAATACCCCTGTACCCCAAAACCCAAACTTAGCCCTGAACCCTAAAAATACCCCTGTACCCCAAAATCCAAACCTAGCCCTGAACCCTTAAAATACCCCTGTACCCCAAAACCCAAACCTACCCCTGAACCCTAAAAATACCCCTGTACCCCAAAACCCAAACCTAACCCTGAACCCTAAAAATACCCCTGTACCCCAAAACCCATACATATCCCTAAACCCTAAAACTACCCTTGTACCACATAACCCAAAACTATATCTGAACCCTTAAAATACCCAAACACCAAAAAACATATACATCAGTACCCCAAAACATATACCCCCATACCCATACTTACCTTTTCCCAACATTAAAAAAAAACATGCTTTTATCATTCTTGCATTTACAACGAATTTCATTGTAAATGTATGCGTGGTTAAAGCATATAAAATGTAATTCCATGCGTTATAATGGCATTGCGGAGTCATGGTACTTTCGTAATGAAAGTATGCAGAGTGATGGTATGCGGAAACAAAGTTGCGGAATAATGGGTGTTTACCCTCACCCGGTAAGTACATTGGTGGCACGGCAGCCCACATCTCCAGCAACATACTCATATTTTTTCACCACCCATTTGAAAAATGCACAGGTCTCTCTCATTGATGGCCAGCACCGACATACACTTTTAGACACACCTCCCGCCGCAAGTTCTAGAATTGCGAACTTTAGCGCTGGGGAGCTACCTTCGCATCTCGGCATCAGCTCAACATCCTGTGATTCCAGTCAAATTGCTTTGCCTCCCCGAGCCTACCACAAATGAATGTGTTCTTCTATAATGTAAATTGTGCTCATGCCATGCTGTAGAGTTCGCGCTATTTAATATTGCTAGGAAAAATAAAGTAGGGAAACTCGAGTTCACACACTACTGAACGCACACTCTTAAGTGCATCAGCAGTGCACTGTGAATCAGAGCATTTCACAGGCCTGTCACAGATAAGAAATGCTATCTAAACGAAATCCTACAAAACAATATACTACTGGCCGGCAGCAATTCATACCCGGACAACGTCGGGACGGGCTGCTAGTTACAAATAAAGGGGTGGGGCATGTGGCCCCATCCACTCCTTGAGCAACTCTAGGGTCCTATGGATCCTTTCACCTGGGGTCAATATTTTAACCCCTTCGCTGCGGATGACAAAGCCAGCTCGTCATGGGCGTTACTTGCGCTACGCGGATGACGAGCTGGCTTTGTCACAAATTGCGCGATTTTCAAATTTCAGCGCACAGCGGGAAAACCCGTAGCGCGCATGCGGTTAAAAAGGGGATGGGTTGTGTGGCCCTCTCCCCGAGCTACCTTGTGCCCTTGGGACTCCCTTGGCTACATTTGTACTTTGGTTACAAAACAGTCCTGTGCCAATGTCATGTCTAATACTGTACAGTGCCCCGGGTTTTGGACCCCAGGACACTGTGGTTACTTACCTGGGGGAGAGTGGACGCATACCCTGGGATCAGAGGTTTTCTCCGGCCTTTGGGAGCAGTAAGGAAATGCTGCTCTTGCTCAGGCAGGAGCAAAGGAAAGGAGCAGGCTCCTGCCAGCACTTCATAAGATGCTGGCTACCAAGCTGACTGGAGTTGTAGGGCTGTGGGACTCCACCTTCGGCCCTCAATGCTGCTAGCAGTAGATTGCCATGGGTGGGCTCAGAGGTACCCAGCTACATAAAACAAATGGCCAGTTCTCACCAGGAGGGCTAACAAGGCCTGGGGCTCGTCCTGCAGCACCCAATGAAATCCAGCCAGTGGGTGCCCCAGGTGGGACTCCCCGCAAAATCCCTCTCCAATTAGTGGCCATGGGGACCCTATCCCTGGGCCCCTAGGTGGGTTCCTAGATGCCACCGTGGCAACCTAAAAGACCATATGTTGGGGGATTTGGGGGCAGCCACAGGGCCCCTGCAGCCCTGCCGGTTCCCAGCATTTACCCATCATGGGTGCATCAGGAGCCAGCATTGCTCACGCCTCGTGGGAGCAGTTGTTTTTGTATGCACAACACCAGGAGGGAGTAATCTAAGATTCCCTGCCTGCAAGAGCACGAGCAGGGAAACAAATGTCTACTCCCACCCAGTGGAGTATATTTGCATCTTCCTCAGGGTTGGAGCAGGCAAGTTCTCCTTAACCAGGCTCTTGCTGGCAGAGAAACAGTGTCATAGGGGTGGGCTCCCAGGACACAGTGAGTGATCCAGTGCTGATGGATGTAGTCTCCGATGCCTTTATTGGTTTAGGGAGGGAGAAGCCAAGAGGCCACACCTTTGAATATATCAGCCCCGGTAGATGGGGTCCCTGGAGCTTTCAGAGGCTCAGAGCAAGGGACCGTGCATCCTCCTATTTTTAAACATTTTGGCCCAGGTAGAGGGAGTTCCCAGGACTTTAAGAGGCTCGGGAGAATGGCTGCATGTCCCCTTCCCTTGAATACTTATGCCGGGTCGTGGGGTATGGGGTCATGGGGCTGTAATTTGCCCTGGGGGATTGGGTCCCCAGGCCGAACTAGGCTGAAGGCAGAGGTCACACATATGGCCCCTCCCCAAATAACTTTATTTATTGAGTTCTAGGTCCTGGCCCTCCGTGTGGGTCACATATTTTTTTCCCCTCAATCCTGTGGGAGTAACGTGAGATTATAGCTGGGAAAAAAATGTACTCCCCCCACAAGCTCAAAGGGGCATGGTATACCTAACCTGCCCCTTTCTATTTTTTTTATCCTTTTCAGAACAGATGACAAAACCTATGAGTCCTGTAAATGACCGCCACAACATTTTTGTTCAGATTTCAGCCAGCCAATTAGAGCGCTCACTGCCGCTGGAACCTCACTCCCGTAGGAGTGAGAAGGCCCAAGGGGAAAAAAGTGCCCTTGATCAATCAAAAGGCTCTATTTTCTGAAGATGTGCTCACTGGAATCTTACCAGAGGCCCTAAAACCCATCTGTCAAAATATACAAATAATTTTGTACCTTCAATTCTCCTAAACTACTGAACAGATTTACACCAAATCACAAAATGTATGCCTCCTGCCAAACTTTGTGCAATTCCTTTCAGGTCTTTTTGGCTGTAACCCAAAAAAGTCTATGTGAAATGCAAGGGTAAATTTATTTTTCTGATCGCCCCCTCTTGACAGTTCAAACTAAAACTTTGCAGGAAGAAGCTGAGAAAGATAAATATTTTGTGGGGAAAGATACACTTAAAGCCAGCAGCCATCTTGAACTGGGTCCCAGAAAAAACGTTTTGAAAAAAGAAAAGGGGGCAGGGTCAAAACAACCACACAAACCTAAGCCTCTTGTTGGGGCCCCACAGGCGTAAGAGCATTTTTTGTTTCTTTTTTGTTAGGAGACGCGCTAGATCTGCGGCTTCTGCTGAAACTATTTTTAATTTAAAACATCCTGTGCTACTTTAGGAATTGGCCCCCAGGTGGGCCAGGACCCAGGGGCATTTTGAAAATGGAAGAAGGGGGTGCGTATTAATACCTCAGGGACCACCATCTCATCAGGTCTTATTGATTGTTAAATGGGAGGCTCTCAGACTCGCTGGGCACTGGAGACCACCTTTTTCCCGGGGCTACATTCAATAAATAAATTGGGGAGTCCACATAGATTACCGTGCCCTAGGGACCCCAACCACCCTGGGGCTATTTTATTTGTAATGGGGGGCCTCAGGGATCCCCCCAGGCACCGGGGACCACCAGCTCACAGAGACCAACTTCTTTTTGTAAAAACTGGAGGGGGGCGCTGCTCTCGGCCCCAGGGACCCACCTCCCCAGGGCAGGCCTTACAAGAAGGAAGGAGGGGAGCCGCACAGCCCACCTCCTGGAGCCATAGATGGCACTGGGGACACCACACTCCATGACCGGTTCCTGTTATCTCCTGTGGATCCCCCGTACCCTGGGGACCACTACCTCCCTGGGCTATTTTATTTGTATACATTTGTACATGCAATTTTCCTAAAAAGGTGTCACGGTGGGTACTATTGTTATGGGATGTTTGAGGATGATCCTTGCAGTGGGGACGGAAAATATGGGGCGTGAAATAAGGTTTTGTTTGTAATGTTAATTACCATGGGGAACCTTTAGCCACACCTACAACCCGAACCAATGACCAGACTTACACCAAATTAAGAAAGGTGGTAGAAGTCAGTTCAAGGAAGAACCTTTTGCTTATTTGGTGTAAAGCTATTCAGTAGTTGTTGAGAAATGTAAGTTTAAAACTATAGTGATTTCTCTGGTCATGGATATTTTGGAGAGGCTTTGCAACAAATCGCAAACAGGACTGCTCTGATTGGCTGGACGCAATCTTAATTGAAAGTTGCTGCCACCATTTTATCTATCGGAAACGGTTCTCAGGGCTCAAAATCTGTGTGAAAGACAACATACGGAGTCAGAGTGGAGATACTCTGACCCCTATGGTTGAGAAATGAAGGTGTTAGTCACACAAGATATGTGTCAAAAATAGATTTCTAACTGCGCATGATATTCGCTGGGACGCCGCGAACACCAGTGCAGCCTCCCTTGTACCATCATGGAAACATCGCAACTATCAACAACATCGTGAGTAGTCACGATTACTAACATCATCGCAGTATCTGGTCTCACAGCGAAAACGGAAAATAGGTTTTAGATATGGTTGTTCTACAAATATACTAGAGAAATATGAGTTTGAAGTGCACAGTGATAAACCCCTAGTGTATAAAATATGTAGTGTTTGTGCATATGTGTTTTTACTTAATGGAAAAGGTGCGATCATCGCGGTTAACGTCATTGCAACGTCCTGAATAACTGCGAAAACAGAAAATAGGTCTAAAAGATGGTTTATAAAGAAACTTAGTACAAAAATATTAGTTTAAACATGCTTTGAAAGGCGTATGTATATAGTAATATGTGAAGGGCAATGTTCAGATCTCGGAAGTCACTGCGAAAAAGGAAAATAGGTTTTAGAGATTGTTTTTGTATAAACTCTGTAGAAAAATATGACTTTAGAGAATACTGTAATAAACCCCTAGTGGGTTAAAATATTGTAGCATGTGAGGATACATGTGTTTAATACTTTGTGGAAAAGGTACAAACATCGCGGTTAACACGTCATCAGAACATCCAGAATATTTGGGAAAACAGGAAAGAGGTCTGAAAGATGGTTTTTAAGAAGCTCAGTTCAAAATATGAGTTTAAACATGCTTTGAAAGAAGTATGAATATAGTAATATGTGTAGAGCAATGGTCAGAATGGATTTTTTTACATAGTATTTTTGGATGTGTTGGTGGTTATTGAATGTCTGCTTTTGTTTACCATTCTCACAACGTCAATGTGGGTATTGCGAAGTCGTTCAAATATAAAAAATGTAAAGAAAAAAACTAAGGCTTATTAATCCACTGAAGAAAATGCAAGTTTATTAAAATACCTCTTATAGAGCCATTTTAGATATAAATTAAAATTTTAAAACCTTAAAAATTCAATAAAGAAATCATAGGTTACATGACGTTATAGTTGGGAAATAGAATTTGAAAAACGTTACAAATTCACTGTAAAATCCTAAGGATACAGGGATGTTATAGTGAGGATTTAGCATTTAAAAACCCTTAGAAATTCACTGAAAAAAAAGGGGTACAGGGTCATTATAGTTAGGAAATAGAATTTAAAAAACCTTAGAAATTCAGTGAAAAAAAACAATGGTTACAGGGATATCATAGTTAGGCTGATATTTCACTATTGCAGCCCAGAGACATTCAGCAGTTATAGTTAGCTGAGCTAACTATAACTCACACCCTCACAATGCACTGCTTATGACCTCACATTACATCACTCATGACTTGGTCAGTGACATCACTGATGACATTTCAAATGAGATCACGGATGACATCATCCACAGAATCTCTGACACAGCCACTCCCACCCCATTTAACCATTCATACACCCACTTCACCTTTAACACTACCAATCTCGAAACAATGAACACACCCATACATGTACTTACATACCCACTCACTGATTGATAGGTTAGACACACATATACTCACTCACTCAGTCATTCATACACCCACTCACTAACAAATACAGCCATTCACACACTGTCAGACACACACATAGAGCTACTCACACCTACTCACTCACCCATAAAGTCAATCACATAGCCACTTACTCACATATACAGTTATACACACACTAACTCACTTATTCATACAGATGCTAACACATACTCACCGATACAGTCACTGACACAAGCACATACTCGCCCATACAGCCACTCTCACAATCACTTATTCACACATACATTCACTGATAAACTCCAACACTCACATATACTGCCTTTCACATATGCAGTTACAGACCCATATACCACTCGCACGTCCATTCACTCACCAACACAGCCATTTGCAAACTCACTGACCCATGCAGCCCCCCTCAGACACACTCATGAACCCATATATCCAGTGATTCACCCACTCACTCACCCATGCAGGGACTCACACATCCCCTCACCCACCCACACAGACATTCATACACCCTTACAGGTACTCAGACAACTAATCGATAACCCTTAAAGCCACTCATGTACCTATAGTCTAACCCATGCAGCCACTTACACACCAACTGAGAGAGTGATACAGACATTCACACAAATTAGTCACTCACCTATACATTCACTGAGACATGTATAATCAATCACTTATATAGTCAGTCACGCACCCAGCAAATCATCCATACAGGCACTCATACACCCACTGATTCATCAGTACACCTTGCTGTATATATTTTTAACACTCAAACTTTTTAGAACCATTCACAGTCACCAGATGATGTCATCAGTGATGTCATTTGAGATGTCATCAGTGACATCATCAATGATGTCACTTACTGTGTCATGAGTGATGTAATATGTGAGATCAAAAGCAGTGCTTTGCAGGCACGTGAGTTATAGTTAGCTCAGCTAACTATAGCTGCAGAATTTCTCTGATTTTGTATGAGTGAAATGGAAGCCAAACTATAACATCTCTGTAACCTTGTTTTTTCACTAAATTTCCAAGTGTATTATAAATTCTATTTCCTAACATATGTATGTATGTATATATATATATATATATATATATAAAAAAAAAAATATATATATATATATATATATATATATATATACATACATATATATATATATATATATATATATTCCATATATAGTTATAAGCGCTAACTATATATCGCGCACCCGCAATCCACTGCTGATGATGTCACATATTACATCATTCATGACATGGTTAGTGACATCACTGATGACATCTCAAATGACATCACTGATGACATCACTGATGACATCATCCAGTGACTGTATGTTTCTGTAAAGTTAAAATATCTCTTACATATTGAAGAATGAGTGGATATATAAGTGTCTGGATGAAGGATTTAGTAGGTGCATGACTGACTGTATGAGTGAGTGATTAAATGTGTCTCACTGAGTGCATGGGTTAGTGACTAAACTGTCTTAATTTGTGCATCATTATGTCTGTTGTTCTGTAAACTGTTGCATGTGTTGATAAGTAGCTATATGAGTAACTATATGGGTTATTGATTGGTTGCCCAAGTATTTGTATGGGATACTGAGTGTGTGTGTGGGTGGCTGGGAGGTGTGTGACTCTGTGCATAGATGTGTGAGCAGTTGATTCACTAGATGTATGGTTTCAAAAGTGCATGTGGAAACAGCTGTATGGGCGGTTGACTGTGTGCATGAGTGTATTGGTGAGTGAATGGATATCTCAGTGCTACATGTCAAAGTAAGTACATATGTAAAACACAGTACATGTGAGAGTTGACATATATAAATAACTGTGCATAAGAGCCAGTGAATGTGTGAGTGGCTGTATGGATCATTGTGAACTTGTATCAGGGATTGTATAAGAGAGTAAATATGTGTTAGTATATGTTTGAATAAGTAAAGTTTGTATAACTGTATATTTGAGGAAATGGAGGTGTGATTGATTCTTTGCATGACTGACTAGGTGTGTGAGTAACTCCATGGATGAGTGACAGTCTGTGAGTGTCTGTTTACACTGATTGTATCTAAGGTTATATTAGAGTCTGAAGAGGTTCATCGTATTATCACATGAATGATATCATCAGTGATGTTATCAGTCATGTCAAATGAGATGTTTTCAGTGATGTCATCAGTGATGTCATTTGAGATGTCATCAGTGGTGTCCTCAGTGATGTCACTAACCATGTCATGAATGATGTAATATGTGACATCATCAGCAGTGGATTGCGGGTGCGCGATATATAGTTAGCGCTTATAACTATATATGGAATTTCAATGGTTTTATGCGAGTAAAATAAGGTTTTGTAAATGCAAATCCCTAACTATATATGGCCTAAAACCAATGGTTTTTTCATTGAATTTTCAAGGTTTTGTAAATGCAAATTCCTAACTATATATCCACTATAACCTATGGTTTTTTCTGTGAATGTCATTGGTTTTTTAATAGCAAATATGAAAAGCTTTAAAATGTCAAGTACGTGATAGATAAAAACATTTTCGTATTTATGCACGCTGATGTGCTTTGAACGCTGCACCCCCCCCCTCCCCTCTTTTGTCTTAGTAGTACTCTCTCTTTGCAGATACTGAAGGGTAGTTAACGCAGGCCTTTACCCCCGTTGTAATCCGACGTGCCTGCTTGTCTCTCCATTTGATTGATTGTTGTCCAAGCATTTACTGTTTTAGAATTGGTTCTCTTTGGATCATTCTCTATTTACAAACAAGCACAAAGTCGCAATACTCTGTTTAGTCTTTGCAGATAGTGAAAAATCGTGTAAAAAAATAAAAGTAATCGAGCAAAATCAGTAGGCCACTAATTGGATCTCTTTTTGACCTCGCTAAAATAGAAATATTAGGAACAACCCTTCATGAGAAATACGAAAATAGTGAGATGAACTGAGCTCCACACCATGAGGGCTGCAAGACAACTCGGCTCCATCACCCATCCCGCACAAAATAACGACAAACCCAATGCAAATATTAAAAATATAGACAACACACCAGCAAAGAAACAGGGTAAAACATTTTATTAAAAAACTATTTACATAACGTTGGTTTATAAGATGATGTCAGTAGTGGACCGATGTGTGAATAGGTCGAAAGCAGCACAAGGCTCCAAGATCCGGATGGCAAGCTCCTGGATGTTGGGTGCCATAGTTCAGAGTTCTGAGTTTGAGCCTTTTTCAATGCCTGTGCTTTGTTGAAT
Organism: Lissotriton vulgaris; assembly: GCF_964263255.1. NCBI lineage: Eukaryota > Metazoa > Chordata > Amphibia > Caudata > Salamandridae > Lissotriton > Lissotriton vulgaris. The sequence goes on along the minus strand of NC_141699.1, from coordinate 579,378,538 downwards.
CAAAATGGCGGCTTGACACAAAGCTGACTCAAGCGTTGCTACTGATGCTATGCAGACCAAAACTGGTTTTCAGTTTGTACATTTTTCTAGATTTTTCAATCCAAGTTTGGTTGACTTTGTAGAACGATGGCTTCAAATTTTCAACATACGGTGTGGTGGCACTGACTGGGAGGGGCCGCTTCGCTCCTGCCCCCTCCCCAAGTAAGATTTTCATACGTGAAAGTACGTTAATGGTTTTGGTCCCTGAGTTGCTTCGATGTCACTGCCATTCTCAAATGGCATAAGTTCTGGATGTTGGGTGCCATAGTTAAGAGTTCTGAGCAGCGCTTGTAACACTGTCTGAAGCTTATTTCCACCTACTGCAGCTTCACTATTCTCAAAGTAAGTGAGTGTCGTTTATGGACCTGACTGCATTAGAAAACAATGTGATATGTTACCTTCCTAAACAGCTTGACGGAGGCCCCTGAGGGGCGGTGTGATGGCCATGGACTCGGAGAAGACGCTTGGCTCCGACACCCTCCCCAAGTCTTATAGCACTGGTGTAGCCTGAGATCGCCCCCGACATAGGCGGCCGGCTCCCGGGGGCGGGCGGAACTTTTTGCCTTTTGATGACTCTTCAATTCTGAACCTTGTCCCATCCAGCTGAGTTGCGCCCACTCTTGCGGCTACAGCGTCTTGCCCACCATCCAGCTGAATTGCGCCCACTCTTGCGGTGCAGCGATAGGCGGCTGCCACAGGACTCTCAAAATGGCGGCCGGCTCTTCGGTTTTGGGCCTGGTCCGCTAAAATGGCCCTGGGACACCTTTGAACTCGGACGCTTCCCTGATAGGGCTTGGGTCCCATTCTCGAAAAGCGTCCCCTCAGCCGTGAAGATTCTACAAAAGTCTTGGGGGCCTCCGACTCCCGCAGGCTTCTGGTGGGGAGCGGCTGCCATGATTGCTCGTGGAATGGCCACGACGGAGCTACGAGATGGTAGTGGTCTCATGCTGACGCCAGCTTTAGTCTGAAACATCCAGAAACACTGTAGACTACCAATTCGATCATTTCCGGTAGCGCCCCAACATGACCCGGAAGAGAAGAACTTGCCCTCCCCTCTTTGACTGATGGTTCTTGTTGCCTGTCCCCTCTGTTGTCATTTAACAGAACTTTTTGGACTGCTGAAAGGGGTTGTGTTCCGAACGCTGGTTGGTGGAGACATTTTGACTATATTCTTGACCTACGTTGTCGCGTAATGCGTTATATGACACGCCGCATTAGCGCACCCGGAAGTGATCCGAGGCGCGGCGCGCAGCGCGTAACGTAAGCATAACAGGTCATGTGACTTGTTAATAAAACTTTTCATTGGTTCATTTTACTTTTGTTAATTTAATGATGAAAAGCTTGGTCATATGACCTAAAAATTACGCTTTTTATTGTTTTCGAACAATATTTTTTTTTCAAACATATGTTATAATATTCCAGGCTAATGTACTTTCCCGGAAAATTTACAACTGTCTTGTAAGTAAAATATATTCCTTTTTCGAGAAAAAGGGCATTTCTTCCTTCCATGACGGAGCCGTTGAGTAAAAGAGATTCGGCCTGCTGTCTTAGTCGCCGATACGCCTGATTATCAGATTCTTATCGATCACTTTATATTGCAGACATGAAAAACACAACTGCCCTTAAGCATTTATCTTTACTGCGTTCCTACATATTATACCTTTTATCCGTCATGTAATTGGACTGCTTTATTTCACTTGCCTTTACTGATTCGAAAACAGTGACTAAAAGTAAAAACTTTACCAATGTAAAACTACTACCGTGTTTTGTTTTAAAAACCTTTATTGTGAAAATGTCAGTATACAAATACGGGCCAATAACCACGTGGGCCGGCCACGGAGCAAACTGAAATCGTATATGATGAGGAGAGATTTACACTGTAGAAGAACGTAACGAGCGGGCCATTAGGTTGCAAGAACAAAGGTGTCTAACAGTTGCGGAATCGGTGGACGTACATTTTGTAATTAAAATACGACAGGGCCACTTACAATAACATTTTCTAGATATACATTTGCGGGCAAGGAGTTACGAGTCCCATTTATACCGGCGCCATTTTGGGCGAGGCCGGGCAGGTCCAAGATATAGTCAAAATGTCTCCACCAACCATCGGCCAGACCAGAACCCCTTTCGGCCCTTTATGCTACAAGATGGTGTCTTCCATTCAGAAAATATTGTTGGCAGCATTTTGAAAGGAAACAGAAACAGCCGTTCTCCTAGTGAGTTTCACATTGTTACATTTAGGAAGAATGTTGAAGAGTAGTATGTGGAAAATCTGAAGCCATTTTTCTACAAACTCTCAATCAGACTTGGATGGAAAAAAAAAAACCTGAAGAATGTACAAACTGAAAACCAATTTTTGTCTGTATAGCATCAGCAGTAACGCTTGAGTCAGCTTTGTGTCAAGCCGCCATTTTCATTCAATCAATAGCGTCCCCCTGCACACATTCAGGGACCTGGTCGTGTCTTCAGATGAAACGGATTGTAGGAAATGAAGCAGAAAGGAAAAGGAAAAAAGTTCCGCCGGACCTCGGGAGCCGGCCGCCTATGTCATGTGCCACCTTTGGCCACACCAGGGCAATAGTGAAGCTGCAGCAGGTGCAAAAAAGCTTCAGACAGTCTTACAAGCACTGCTCAGAACTCTCAACTGAGGCACTCAACATCCAGGACTTGCCATTCGGATCTTGGCGCCTTGTGCTGGTTCCGACCTATTCACACATCGGTCCACTACTGACATCACCTCATAAGCCAACGGGGCACCCCACGCCGACTTTCGGCGCAGCATTGTAGGATGGCCACACCAGTGCGGCAACTTGCTGGACACAACATCGGGGCCATCCAGATCTCGGCGCGTTCGACTCACTGTACCGCAAGAGTGACCGCAACTCAGCTGGACACGCCATCTTTCGGCGCAGCATTGTAGGATGGCCACACCAGTGCGGCAATTTGCTGGACACCACCTCGGTGCCATCCGGATCTCGGCGCGTTCGAGTCACTGTACCGCAACAGTGACCGCAACTCAGCTGGACACGCCGTCTTTCGGCGCAGCATTGTAGGATGGCCACACCAGTGCGGAAATTTGCTGGACACCACCTCGGTGCCATCCGGATCTCGGCACGTTCGAGTCACTGTACCGCAACAGTGACCGCAACTCAGCTGGACACGCCGTCTTTCGGCGCAGCATTGTAGGATGGCCACACCAGTGCGGCAATTTGCTGGACACCACCTCGGTGCCATCCGGATCTCGGCGCGTTTGAGTCACTGTACCGCAAGAGCGGGAGAAACTCAGCTGGACACGCTGTCTTTCGGCGCAGCATTGTAGGATGGCCACACCAGTGCGGCAATTTGCTGGACACCACCTCGGTGCCATCCGAATCTCGGCGCGTTGTGCTGCCTTCGGCCTATTCGCACATCGGTCCGCTACTGACGCCGCCTCACGTGCCAACGGATTTTCTACGCTTTTTGTAGCCCTATGCCGCATAACAGGTCATGTGACTTGTTTATAAAACTTTTCATTGGTTCATTTTACTTTTGGTTTCCTAAAGATGGAAGGCTTGGTCATATGACCTAAAAATAACACTTTTCATTGGTTTAGAACATTTTTTTTTCCCAAACGATGAAAGCCCCACCTTGTTTCTGGATCATTCAGACTGAAGCTGGCGTCAGCATGAGAGCACCACCATCTCGTGGCTCCGTCGTGGTCATTCCGCGAGCAATCATGGCAGCCGCTCCCCACCGGAAGCCTGCGGGAGTCGGGGGCCCCCAAGACTTTTGTAGAATCTTCACGGCTGAGGGGACGCTTTTCGAGAATGGAGCCCAAGCCCTAGCAGGCAAGCGTCCGAGTTCCAAGGTGTCCCAGGGCCATTTCAGTGGACCAGGCCCAAAACCGAGGAGCCGTCCGCCATTTTAAGAGCCATGTGGCAGCCGCCTATCGCTGCACTGCAAGAGTGGGAGCAACTCAACAACATGGTGAGCGAGACGCTGTAGCCGCAAGAGTGGGCGCAACTCAGCTAGATGGCCGCCACCTGGGGAGGCCCGTTCACGCCGCCTCCCCCACGCCCCCCCCCCTCCCCCCGGGGCGCCGCACGCCAATTTTCAGAGCAGCATTGTAGGATACCAAAACCAGTGCGGCAGTTTACTGGACATCACCTGGGTGCCTGTCGTACATGTTGTGTCAGCCATGGGACACTGGACACAGTCCCATCAACATCTCAACGCGTTCTGCTGCCTTGGGACTATTCGCACAACAGACCGCTACTGACAAGGCCTCCCCCCGCACCACCCGGGACGCCCCACGCTGTTTTTCTGTGCTGCATTGTAGGATTCCAAAACCAGTGCGGCACCCAGGCGACATCACCTGGGTGCCGTCCAGAACTCTGCACGTTGTGCTGCCTTGGGACTATTCGCACAAAAGACAGCTTCTAACCATTGTTGCTTTTTGAGTTGAAAAATGTTTAAATGTTTTTAGTTTTTGTTCCGTTCATTATAGTTAAAAGTTAATAAAGTTTTATAATCTTACTTTGTTGGAGTGTTATCTATTTTTTTAAAAACGGGTGAATAGGGCCTTGAATCGGGTTATTGTCATGTGTGGGCTTTGGAAGTGTGCTGCTGCAGGATCGGACATTTCAAACTCAAATGCACGTTCTTTTTCTTACCTTTCCGAAGCATGGAGCGCAATAGCAGGCAGAGAAAGGGTGATGCACGTGTTGAACACTACCTGACCTGGCAAGTTGCTGGCAGTGCCCCCCCGCCCGCTCCTGAAAGAGGGCACACACACACCGCCGCCCCGAGTACTTCACAAATCTTTAAAAGACCATGCGCTTGTTCATGAGGCTTAAATGGTTTATCACCTCTTCTAGAACCCCTGCATCGACCCTCTGACGTTTCCTGGAAAAATTACCATGTAACACAATACCAAGCCCTGTCAGCTGAAACCCCCAAGGAATCGTGGGGCATATTATCAAGGGGGTTTATCTCCGCTTTTTTGGCTTTAAAAGCCATGAAAGCGGAGATAAAATTATCTCCCTATTACCAAGCTGTCGCTAACACCAGTTAGTGACAGCTAAAAGAAGATAGCGACCATCTTGGGCCCCGCTTTGCATGTCAGTGATACTTATCACTAATAACATGCAAAGTGGCGTGCCAAGATGTTAGCGACTGGAAACAGTCCCTAACATCGCTTTCTCCTATTACCAACTTTTGGAGATATTCGCGCTAAGCGCGAATATCTCCAAAATCTAACACCTGCCCTGAGCAGTTCTTAGCCATGTTATCCAATGGGAGGTGGATAACATGGCTAAGAGCATTTGCTCGATAATACATGAATATCGCTGACTTTTCTGCGATAATAGCAAGGTTTATCTGCGATAAAAATCGCCGATGTGCGGCGATAATTTTTGTCTCTAAACAAGTTAGAGACAAAAATTATCGCTAGTTGTTCGTAATATGCCCCCGGGTTTTTGCTTGCAGAAATCGGGAGGCGGGAGACTAGCACTGAAATCAGTAGTCACACGCCTGAATCGGGAGGGTTGGCATGTCTGAATTCTCTACAGCTGGGGCCATAAACTACATCCGCAGGGGTAGGTGATAGCCTGGGACCAGCCTGGCATCTAAAATGGCTGCCGTGCACGACAAAATTGTGGCATTGGAAAAAAGGCAAGATGGCGCAGCCGCTGGAAGAGATGTATCAACATATATCAGCCTCCTCAGCCACCCTCAGGAAACATAGGGGATTAGGATACGTCTCCCGCACCCCCTTATACCTAGTAATTTAATTAACGAAGCACAAAATGGCGAATTCCCGTTTCGCTACCAGTTTGCGGCCCAGTTCGCGGCCCGTGAAGCGCTTCTACCGTGAAAAATCATTTTTTTTTTTTTTTCCCCACGGGACCCTTTAATAACCCCAACAACATTCCTAGGGGGTCAAGAGGGTGATACCTTGCCCCCTTTCATTAAATTCCCCCTTCGTTTTTCACCTCTTCTTCTCTCTCGATCCTACCGAGAGACAAGATGGCGGCCGCTCCGGACTGTCACGCAGCATAAACAAAAAAAAGCTCACGCACAGCCGCTGGAAGAGATGTATCAACATATATCAGCCTCCTCAGCCACCCTCAGGAAACATAGGGGATTAGGATACGTCTCCCGCACCCCCTTATACCTAGTAATTTAATTAACGAAGCACAAAATGGCGAATTCCCGTTTCGCTACCAGTTTGCGGCCCAGTTCGCGGCCCGTGAAGCGCTTCTACCGTGAAAAATCTTTTTTTTTTTCTTTTCCCCACGAGACCCTTTAATAACCCCAACAACATTCCTAGGGGGTCAAGAGGGGGATACCTTGCCCCCTTTCATTAAATTCCCCCTTCGTTTTTCACCTCTTCTTCTCTCTCGATCCTTCCGAGAGACAAGATGGCGGCCGCTCCGGACTGTTTAGAATGTTGACAGACACCGGAGAGCCAATCAGCTTTCTGCGCGAAAAGTTCCGTTTCGCGAAAAGTTCGCTAACCGGATCGCTGCCCAGAGCGCTGTTACAGATATATATCTTGATTTAAACGGTAATTTCTCAAAATCCACTGAAGCACATATATTGAGACCTAGCAAAGGCACATCGGGCTAACAGTCCCTACAATTTTGCCAAGTTTCGTGAAAATCCATTCAGCCGTTCGGGCTAAAAGTGAGTCCAACCGCCCTATGGAAATTAACATGGGAAAAACGCGTTTTGGGACCCCCCTTTTTTCTCGGCCCCCCCTTGACGACCCCCCCCCAAATTTTCAGGGGCTGCTCAGAAACAAAATGTGCCATTTTCCTGAAAATTTCAGCCGATTCCGTCCACAAACGCTAAAGTTATTAGACATAGAATTTTCAGAAATGCCATAGGGAAAAAATCCTAACTATATATACCTACTGGCGACCGCCAGTAGGTAATATATATATATATATATATATATATATGTGTTACTCAAAGTGATCCTTCAGCCTCTGGGACGCGCTCAGCAGTGTGTGCTCTGCCTGGGGGTCGGATCCTGACCCAGGAAATTTCAAAAGACAAAAGAGGCGGCACAATCAGGATGTCTGAGTTTAAGCCTTTATTTCAAGACTATTCACCCCACCAACGCGTTTCAGCCTTACACGGCCTTGCTCACGGTCGGTTAGTCCCTCTACAGTGTTTCTATATATACTGGCCCATAAGCAGCCAATTATGAGGCATTATGGGATATGTAGTTTTTTGTTACATTTTAGTGAAGAAAAAAATAATTAAAAGAAAGGGAAGACTTGGCATGCTTATAATTTCAACATGTTATGAGTAACTTAATCAATGTTAAATAATACAGGGTCTAGTACCCTAGTCTTTTCATGATGTTGCCAGTTCCATTTATAGAAAATATAGGGTGTAGTACCCTAATTTCTACTGGGGCTTTCAGTCCAGGTGAATATGCAGGTCTTCCCCAAAGTTCATCCCTCTCGGGTGTTTGGTGCGGAGTCTGATAATCATCCGCGACTCCATTTGTCGTAGTCTGCGGACTACATCACCTCCTCTTTCCATTTTGTCTAGAACTTTTACTCCGAAAAAATGCATCTGTCTCCAATCTCCATTTTGGCATACGCTCATGTGTTTGGCAGTTGCATATTGCATGTTGGAGTTTTTCACTGCCCTTATATGTTCCAGAATTCTTTTTTTCAACATGCACGTCGTGCTCCCTACATATTTCATTCCGCATTTGCATTGTATGATGTAAACAACATTTTTGGAACTGCAAGAGATTTGTTGATCTATTTTCATGGACTTGCCATCTGGTTCTTCAATCATTCTCATGTGTTTGCCAATTTTGCAGGCCTTACAAGAGTTGCAGGGTTGAAATCCATTACGTTGTGTACTGAGCCAGTTCTGTTTAGGTCTTTCTTGGAAATGGCTTTTGACTAGTAAGTTTTTCAATGCGGTGTTCTTTTTATATGTTATTAGGGGAGCATTTCCAATGGTGGTTCCAATGTCAGGATCTTTTGTGAGTATGTGCCAGTATTTCTTCATTATACGAGCGATGTTTGAGCTTTCTTTACTGTAAGTCAATATTAATCTTGGAGGAGCATTGGCTTCAGTTTTTTTCGGTTGTTCCATCAGTGTCTGAATTCGTGTTTTTTGATCAATTTTGCGTTTGCATCTTTTTAACACTCTTTCATCATAGCCTCTCGCTCTGAATCGGCATTTACTTTCTTCAATGACCTTCTCAGCTTCTTCAGGTAAGGAGCAATTTCTCTTCAGTCTGGTAAATTCACCATATGGTATACTCCGTAAGAGGGGTGCAGGATGAAAGCTTGTACCATGCAGTACACTGTTGGTGGCTGTCTTTTTCCGGAAGAGGGTGGATTCCAATTTGTCATTGTGTACATATATCTTGGTATCCAAGAAATCAATTTCCTTCACACTAGTGTTACATGTGAATTGCAAACCAACATTGTTCTTGTTTAGTTTATCGAAGTACATTTTGAATTGGTCATCCGTACCGTGCCAAATGATGAATAGGTCGTCGATGTAACGGACCCATAACATTATTCGTTCTAGATCTTCTTGGTTGTCTTCATTCCAGGCGATTGTCTTTTCCCACCACCCCATTGTGATGTTAGCATAGTTCGGTGACAGAGAAATGCCCATGGCAGTTCCACAGATTTGTTTGTAAAGCTGTTTGTTAAATAAAAATACATTGTTTTTTAAGCAGAGATCAATCATTTGCAACAACATGTTTGAATGGTCTAGATATGTGATGTTGCGTTGTTTCAAGTAATATTCGCAGGCCTGCATTCCGATTTCATGGCGGATCGACGTGTAGAGTGAAACTACATCAATTGTTACTAAAAGGTAGTCAGGGTTCCAGGTCACATCCATTAGGGTTCTCAAGAAATCTCCAGTGTCTTTTATATAAGATGGCAGGGTCTGGGCAATTGGAGCTAGAAATTTGTCTGCGTAGTTTGAGATGTTTTCATACAGTGCCCCACATGACGAGACTATTGGCCTCCCTGGTGGTTGGTTTAGAGTTTTATGGATCTTCGGGAGAAAATATATACACGGTGTTATTGGGTGGTCAATCGTGAGATATTTTCTCTCTTCATCATCTATTAGACCCTTTTTGTGCCAAGTCTCCAAGTGCTCGTGTAGTTCCTTTTTCATGTTACTCAAAGGATTCATTGTTAACTTTTCATAGTTATTCAATTGGTTTAGTTGTCTCATAGCTTCTCCTGTGTAGTCAATTGTGTTGAGTAGGACAATGTTGCCCCCCTTGTCCGCTGGTTTTATGATGATTTTATCATTATCCATTAGCGTTTTGATGGCCACACGTTCTTCTTTTGTTAAGTTTTCGCGTGTCTTGTTTCTGACTTTAACCAGATTGTCAAGTTCTTTTATTATTGCTTCTGAGAACATATCAATTTTGTTTCCTGGTGATAGGATGGGATAATATCTCGATTTTCTTTTTAAGCCAGTGACTGGTCTGGCATCTGTTGGAATGTTTAGTTCCTCGAGAAATTCAGTTTCTGTGATAGAAGCTCCCTCCAGGTCAAACAATGTCTCAAAGCTATTTCTCATATCAGGAATATCTGCGATGGTTTCAAAATGAAGCAATAGCCTTGGAGAAATATTTGGAGGTAAAACGCATTCCCCGTGGGCTTAGAATTTTCACAATGCCAACCCACACAGAAGTGAAAAAAGAATTAATAGAGGAATGGATGGACAATAACACCCAATGCTCATTAAATATGATGCGCATTCTGATAAAACATGCGCGCATCGAAGTAGATGAAATCACAATAAAAATCAAAGAGCTGGAAGATAAATTATCTAATGACACGAACCAGGATGAAGTAGTCAAACTGAGAAAGGAAATGGAAAGCAGACTCGATTCCTATGAAAGTGACATCGAAGAACGCAAAGAGCGAAAATTTCAACGGGATGAGCAGGATTACATCCAAGGTAGAATTCTAACCTTTGCTCGAAAATATGAGAATCTTAAAAAGAATTATCCCTTGCAAAAAATGACATCGAGTGCAAGTGAATCCAGCATAAGCGACGATGGCTCAACACGAGGCACCTACCAGTCAAAAAACTGGTCAGTTTTAGAGGAGGTCGAATTGTTCAATTTAGAGAAGAACATCACGAGAGGCGGAGGAAGAGGAAGAGGAAGGGGGAGACGACCATACCCCAACCAAAGAAACAGAGGAAGAGGCAGGGGGCAGCAAAATCAAACAACCCCCACGTCAGTGCCAGAAAAACCCGCCGGGCAAAACGAAGAAAAACGCCAGTACCCACTGCGAAATCGCAACCCGAAGCCAACTTAATAGTGAACCTCTCAGACCACCAATTATCAGAAACAGAACAGCGTGTCTTGAACAAAGGCTTATCTTTTTGTCCGGAGGCTCATTTCGATTACACGGAGACTCGCATAGATTTCTATAAATACATCAGAAAGCTGAAACTTGCAAAGGTACATGCTAACAACCAGACGGTACCAGAAATCAATGCTAATGAGCATACAGATACAATTCATTTTGAAACCATCGCAGATATTCCTGATATGAGAAATAGCTTTGAGACATTGTTTGACCTGGAGGGAGCTTCTATCACAGAAACTGAATTTCTCGAGGAACTAAACATTCCAACAGATGCCAGACCAGTCACTGGCTTAAAAAGAAAATCGAGATATTATCCCATCCTATCACCAGGAAACAAAATTGATATGTTCTCAGAAGCAATAATAAAAGAACTTGACAATCTGGTTAAAGTCAGAAACAAGACACGCGAAAACTTAACAAAAGAAGAACGTGTGGCCATCAAAACGCTAATGGATAATGATAAAATCATCATAAAACCAGCGGACAAGGGGGGCAACATTGTCCTACTCAACACAATTGACTACACAGGAGAAGCTATGAGACAACTAAACCAATTGAATAACTATGAAAAGTTAACAATGAATCCTTTGAGTAACATGAAAAAGGAACTACACGAGCACTTGGAGACTTGGCACAAAAAGGGTCTAATAGATGATGAAGAGAGAAAATATCTCACGATTGACCACCCAATAACACCGTGTATATATTTTCTCCCGAAGATCCATAAAACTCTAAACCAACCACCAGGGAGGCCAATAGTCTCGTCATGTGGGGCACTGTATGAAAACATCTCAAACTACGCAGACAAATTTCTAGCTCCAATTGCCCAGACCCTGCCATCTTATATAAAAGACACTGGAGATTTCTTGAGAACCCTAATGGATGTGACCTGGAACCCTGACTACCTTTTAGTAACAATTGATGTAGTTTCACTCTACACGTCGATCCGCCATGAAATCGGAATGCAGGCCTGCGAATATTACTTGAAACAACGCAACATCACATATCTAGACCATTCAAACATGTTGTTGCAAATGATTGATCTCTGCTTAAAAAACAATGTATTTTTATTTAACAAACAGCTTTACAAACAAATCTGTGGAACTGCCATGGGCATTTCTCTGTCACCGAACTATGCTAACATCACAATGGGGTGGTGGGAAAAGACAATCGCCTGGAATGAAGACAACCAAGAAGATCTAGAACGAATAATGTTATGGGTCCGTTACATCGACGACCTATTCATCATTTGGCACGGTACGGATGACCAATTCAAAATGTACTTCGATAAACTAAACAAGAACAATGTTGGTTTGCAATTCACATGTAACACTAGTGTGAAGGAAATTGATTTCTTGGATACCAAGATATATGTACACAATGACAAATTGGAATCCACCCTCTTCCGGAAAAAGACAGCCACCAACAGTGTACTGCATGGTACAAGCTTTCATCCTGCACCCCTCTTACGGAGTATACCATATGGTGAATTTACCAGACTGAAGAGAAATTGCTCCTTACCTGAAGAAGCTGAGAAGGTCATTGAAGAAAGTAAATGCCGATTCAGAGCGAGAGGCTATGATGAAAGAGTGTTAAAAAGATGCAAACGCAAAATTGATCAAAAAACACGAATTCAGACACTGATGGAACAACCGAAAAAAACTGAAGCCAATGCTCCTCCAAGATTAATATTGACTTACAGTAAAGAAAGCTCAAACATCACTCGTATAATGAAGAAATACTGGCACATACTCACAAAAGATCCTGACATTGGAACCACCATTGGAAATGCTCCCCTAATAACATATAAAAAGAACACCGCATTGAAAAACTTACTAGTCAAAAGCCATTTCCAAGAAAGACCTAAACAGAACTGGCTCAGTACACAACGTAATGGATTTCAACCCTGCAACTCTTGTAAGGCCTGCAAAATTGGCAAACACATGAGAATGATTGAAGAACCAGATGGCAAGTCCATGAAAATAGATCAACAAATCTCTTGCAGTTCCAAAAATGTTGTTTACATCATACAATGCAAATGCGGAATGAAATATGTAGGGAGCACGACGTGCATGTTGAAAAAAAGAATTCTGGAACATATAAGGGCAGTGAAAAACTCCAACATGCAATATGCAACTGCCAAACACATGAGCGTATGCCAAAATGGAGATTGGAGACAGATGCATTTTTTCGGAGTAAAAGTTCTAGACAAAATGGAAAGAGGAGGTGATGTAGTCCGCAGACTACGACAAATGGAGTCGCGGATGATTATCAGACTCCGCACCAAACACCCGAGAGGGATGAACTTTGGGGAAGACCTGCATATTCACCTGGACTGAAAGCCCCAGTAGAAATTAGGGTACTACACCCTATATTTTCTATAAATGGAACTGGCAACATCATGAAAAGACTAGGGTACTAGACCCTGTATTATTTAACATTGATTAAGTTACTCATAACATGTTGAAATTATAAGCATGCCAAGTCTTCCCTTTCTTTTAATTATTTTTTTCTTCACTAAAATGTAACAAAAAACTACATATCCCATAATGCCTCATAATTGGCTGCTTATGGGCCAGTATATATAGAAACACTGTAGAGGGACTAACCGACCGTGAGCAAGGCCGTGTAAGGCTGAAACGCGTTGGTGGGGTGAATAGTCTTGAAATAAAGGCTTAAACTCAGACATCCTGATTGTGCCGCCTCTTTTGTCTTTTGATATATATATATATATATATATATATATATATATATATATATATATATACATATATTTATATATTACCTATATAGTTATAGTTAGGACCTAGTTTCCATAGGAAATCCACAACATTCTATTTGGAATAACTTTGGCGCCGGTGGACGAATCTTCGTGAATTTCACCAAGAAAATGGCCTGCTTGGTTCCGCTCCATCCCTGAATGTTTGGGGGTGATTTGTCAAGTGGGGGCCAAGAATAAAGGGGGGTCCCAAAACATTTCCCCCATGCAATTTTTCATAGGGACCTTTAGCCAGGGCTACAGCCCGAACGGCTGAACGAAATTACATGAAATTTGGCAGTGTGTTAGAGTTCTGTTCGCAGATTGTGCTTTTTGTTAAATGCTGTAAATCCGATCAGTAGTTTCTGAGAAAATTGCAAGTAAAATCATAGCGATATCTAGAGTCGGAGTACAGTACGCGTACTGAAATCTGTTCAATTACGAGCGCAAGCTGCATGCTGATTGGTTGTGAACTGTCTGTCAACACTAGAAACCAGGAAGTGTTGGTGGCCATCTTGTGCCTTGCTAGTACCGAGTCACAAGAAAACAGTAAAACAAAGTTGAGAAATAAGGGAAGGGGGTAGGGTAGAGATATTCTGACCCTCTAGGCTTGCTTAGGGGGTCATATATGGATGGTTAGGCTCTATCATTTATTTATTTATTTTTTTTTAGAAAAATTGCGGTGTACGCGTATGTAAATACCTACAATTACGAGCAGGAGCTGCATGCTGATTGGATGTCAATGCTCCAAACCAGGAAGTATTGGCAGCCAAGTTGTTTGTCGGAAGAGCAGAGTCACAAGAAAACAGTAAAACAAAGTTGCGAAATAAGGAAAGGGGGCAGGGTAGAAACATTCTGAGCCTATAGTCTTGGTCAGGGGGTGGTACATGGATCTTTAGGGTCAATTTTTATTGTAAAAAAAAAAAAAAATGGCGGGGTACTCGTACAGTACTTGTACACGGTGTAAAAGGTGAAAAGAAAGTAGAAGTCCGTTTTATTCATTAGGTCCCAGGGGGGTAAATTACGGGGGCAATTTTTCTGCATAATGGAGGCTTGTAAGGTGCCCCGAGCACTGGGGAACGTCACTCCTCTGGTTGCATTTTGAAGTATGCGGGGGGGGGGTAGGGTCCTACTCCCCGCAGTCTCGGGGGGCGGCACCCCTCGTGTCTTTTAAAAAAAAAAGTATGTTTTGAGCTCTCTCTCTCTGTCTCCATACACGTCGCGGGGAACGCCACATTTCTGGGGCAGTGATATGTAAAATAACCTTCCAGCTCCGGGTATCTGGATTCTCTGGAGTTTTTTAGGGAGGGTGGGCTTGATAATACGTCCTTGTTAAGTCCCATAAAAGCCTATGTTCTGGTGCTATCATGGGTTCTATGGGAAATAACAAGGCCATCTTATGAAGCTCATTATCGCCGTTTTATCAGCAGTTTCTTGCCAATAAAACAGCGATAATTTTAACACTGGTCCTTGATAATATGCACCTAAGTTTACTGGTCAAAACAAAGAGCAATGGTCCATATTATCAACAAAAGGCGATACATTATCGTCGCATTTATTGGCAGGAAACTGCTGATAAAGCGGAGATATTGGGTTTGATAATATGTACTTCTGAATAACCAAAGCAGCCTAGGTTAGGATCAGAACCTGGGCTGCTATGAGAAGTTACAAGGGCCTATTATCAATCACATTTTCGCTTCTTTATCTGCAGTTTCCTGTCAATAAAAGCGGCAATAATGTTTCACCTTTTGTATGTAATGCTTTCCTTTTTTTTGGTGTGGCAGTTGTACTCTCTTCGCATGCTCAGCGTTGTTACGAAGTTCACGTTTTTTTCTTCAATTTCCACAAGCAAACCTTTCTTTATATCAGTTAGTAAATCTGTCGCTTTCTTTTCCCGGTTCGTGTGATTCATCCGGTGCTGAATTTTAACACCGGTCCTTGATAATATGCACCTAATTTAACTGGTCAAAAAAAAGAGCAATGGTCCATATTATGAACAAAAGGCGATACATTATCGTCGCATTTATTGGCAGGAAACTGCCAATAAAGCGGAGATAATGGCCTTGATAACATGTACTTGTGAATAACCATAGCAGCCTAGGTTAGGATCAGAACCTGGGCTGCTATGGGAAGTTACAAGGGCCTGATATCAAGCACATTATCGCCACTTTATCAGCAGTTTCCTAACGATTAAAGCAGCGATAATGTATCACCGTTTGTATGTAAAGCTTTATTTTGTTTGGTGTAGCAGTTGTACTCTCTTCGCATGCTCAACGTCGTTTCGAAGTTCCCGTTTTTTTCTTCAAGTTCAACGAGCAAACCTTTCTTTATATCAGTTAGTAAATCTGTCGCTTTCTTTTCCCGGTTCGTGTGCTTCATCCGGTGTTGTACTTTTGTACAGTAATAATAGTCATATTTTTTTATATATTTATTTGTAAGGTAGTGCTGAGGCGCCAAACGTTGATTACGTACTCCGTCCACCGCCATTTTAGTACTTTCTCACCGTTGTATTTATTATATCAGTTGGTTAGAACTCAGTAGTTTTTAATCGTAGTCTTGAATATCTTACTATAGTATTTCAACATTATTTTTATTGTGGACCGTCATACCCCTCCCCCACAAAATAAAAGAAATCTGTAGTTTTTTTAATTAACTTTAATTAAACAATAAATATAAACGAAACTCAATTATAACTATATTAGAACTGGCAAAATAAGTAAAACAATGTTATAAAGAAATTGTGAAATGGATTCCAAAAGGTGTCCGATTGGTAATCTGCAAAAGAAAAAAGAAAATTAGAGTTTAGAATTATGTAGATGTGAGTAAATGAGCTGAAGCATTACAAGTTGTGGTAACTCTACAGTTTTACGTGTGCAGTGTGACTCGTATATTCCTGTTCTGTTATAGTGCTTCGTTGAAGTGGTGTCTAAATGGAAGTGCTATTGCGTTACTGATGCCCGTTATGGCGACTTATTTCTAATGCATTCCTATGAAGGATTTGTAGATCTAGGCCTCTGTGCTTACCGTTGTATAAAGCTTGTGGCCAAACACTGCAACCACTGGGATGGACAACTTCAGGTGTGCTGATCTTCTACACGTCCAAGGAGACAGCAGTGTCTAAGTTTAAGAGAGATAGAGAAATAATGTCACAGAGAGTGAGAGAGAGAGAAAACATTAAAACTGTGTCGCAGAGTCTGGAGTTGAGATTTTTTGTTGAACCAGACGTAGATTTACTAGCTCCTTGCATCACTTTACCCATGTTAAATGTGACTCAAAAGTGGCGTAATAAGGTTGATGATCTGTTTGTCAGACTGTTGTAACCTATCTGTTGTCACTGCTCGGAGGTAATTATACATTTTGCAGAGAAGCTGCTGTACACTACGCACTCTGGGCCATAATATCAAGCCTTTGGCCACAAAAGTTATTGCCACTTTATCGGCAGGAAAGTGTCGCTAAAGTGGCAATAATGGGTTTGATAATATGCTCTATGGAATTCCAATCGAAGCTCATGTCAGATGTCGTTCACATCTAAAATGAGCTTCGATTGGAATTCCATAGAGCATATTATCAAACCTATTATGGCCACTTTAGCGGCAGTTTGCTGCCGATAAAGTGGTGATAATTTTGTCACCAAGGGTTGATAATATGGCCCTCTCTCGTTTCACAAATAAAGCTAACACTACAGTTTTACGAGTGCAGTGTACCTGGTACATTTTACTTGTTATAGTGCTGCGTTCAAGTGGTGTCTATATGGAAGGGCCTACTGCGTTACTGACGCCCGTTATGCCGAATTATTTCTAATGCATTCCTATGAAGGATTTGTAGATCTAGGCCTCTGTGCTTACCGTTGTGTAAATTTTGTGCCAAACACCTTAGGAAGTGGAGTTGACAACTTAAGTTGAGCAGATCTTCTACACGTCCAAGCAGACAGCAGTGTCTAAGTTTAAGAGAGAAAGAGAAATAATGTCACAGAGAGTGAGAGAGAGAGAAAACAACATTAAAACTGTGTCGCAGAGTCTGGAGTTGAGATTTTTTGTTGAACCAGACGTAGATATACTAGCTCCTTGCATCACTTTATCAATGTTAAAAGTGACTGAAAAGTGGCGTAATAAGGTTGATGATCTGTTTGTCAGACTGTTGTAACCTATCTGTTGTCACTGCTCGGAGGTAATTATATATTTTACAGAGAAAGTGCTGTACACTACTCACTCTGGGCCATAATATCCAGCCTGGGCGACAAAAATTATTGCCACTTTAACGGCAGGAAAGTGTCGCTAAAGTGGCGATAATGGGTTTGATAATATGCTCTATGGAATTCCAATCGAAGCTCATGTCAGATGTCCTTCACATCTAACATGAGCTTCGATTGGAATTCCACAGAGTATATTATCAAACCCATTATCGCCACTTTCCTGACGATAAAATGGCGATAATTCTGTTGCCAAGGTTTGATAAGATGACCCTCTCTCCTTTCATAAATAAAAGTTACACTACAGTTTTACCAGTGCAGTGTACCTGGTACATTTTATGTGTTATAGTGCCGCGTTCAAGTGGTGTCTCTATGGAAGTGCCTACTGCGTTACTGACGCCCGTTATTGGAACTTATTTCTAATGCATTGCTATGAAGACTTTGTAGATCTAGGCTGCTGTGCTTACCTTGTATAAAGAATGCGGCCACCGGAGTTCACCACTTGACTTGAACTCTGCTTCAAAGTATATTCAATAAGTTGCAGAGAATTCCATTGCTGTTGCTTGATAGGCCGTGGTTGCTTCTGAACGATGTTTGGTGAAGGAAACAAAAGGACATTTTGATTAGTCATTGAAACTGAGTTGCGGAACTACTATCTAAAGTGAATTTTAATGTGGGTTCTTAATATTCCATAGTTAAGACTAATGCAGCTCCAGCAAACAAAGGAAGATCAATAAGTTAATAACGGCCTGGGACGGCGTCGTGACGCAGAAAAAAAAATACTATTATGGACGCACAATTAATAATAATAGAGGCCTAAGCACGTGGCGTAGTACAGAAATACGACACAGAAATGTATGCACGCACAATTTTAAAAAATAGAGGTGTATAGGACCTTGTGACTTATAAAGAAATATTTCAATTATGTAAGTACAATTTAAAACCATTGAGGGGTGGGAAAGCCAGCTGAAGGATAAAAAAATAGTATTATGCATATACAATTTACAGTGGAGGCTGATGTTGTGACGTCCTCTCTTACATTTGTTTCTGTCGTCTTTCGTCGTGTCTTGAAAGGCTGTGGTTTCGCGGAGACTCTGGTGTTTTCGACAGTCTGTCTGGCATCGCAGCAGAGGCAGGCAAAAGAGAGTGTGCTCACGTCAGTGCCCGCATTATATGGGAACCGAGGGGGCTGACCAAACCAAGCCCAGGGCTGTCATTGGTAGCGTTTTTCGAGGTCTATATGAATGATGGCCCTGGGGGACATCACATTGGCTAATATATTGGTTTCCAGGCTAAATGATAGCAAGCATGCTTGTTGGTGGCATGTGGGTAGTGTGGGCGGGCTTGCACCGCGCATTTGCAAGTATGAGTGTGTGCACCAACAATTAACAACAGAGAGAGATGGGGACGGTGTTATAATGTACGCAGAGGCAGTCCCAGAATCATCGGATCTGCAATGAGTCAGCACTTCTAATCATTCTTCTTAGCGCGCCCTGAGCTATGATTTGTCACTGAGAGGGTGATCGCACCATAGTTTGTATTTCGTATCATACTCAGCGTGTACCTGTGCATACGGTACGAATATGCTTTGACGTTACGCGTCACATTAAAGCTTTGGTGTGACGTCATTTACGGCGTTCTGTATGCAAAAGGGGGCAATGTTTCTACTTGGTTTAAAACATTTATTTATGTATTTAATGTAGATACTAAGGGCAGACATTTGGGATAACTGAATTTTTTTCAAATACTTGTGATAATCCTATATTACTTTTAAAAAGAATTACACAAATCGTGGTAGAAGATAATGCGTACTCATATTGAAAGAGCTGCGCAAGCGCATCATAAGCGTACGCAAAGCCATGTGACTTTAAAAGTAGAGATTTTTTATTTTTTGGGAAACTTTATTAGTATCACAAGCAGTTACAAGTATGGGCCTACAACCTTCCCAGCCGGCCGCTAATCAGAGCAGGAGTACAGCAAGCAATGTGAGAAGTTATAGCAGCTCGAAAACCAGGGTCACAGAAATGGCAATATAGAACTTGTAGTAAGACGTGCAGGTTTGAAGTCAGGATTTGAAAGGTTAATTTTCAAAAAGAGAACTGAAAAAGAGTGCCGTACAGTCATATATGGTCCTACAATACTGCGCACGAATCAGGATATCCACTAATAGTACAGATACGAATGAAGCATCTGGGGTAAGATACACAAATAAGGAGAAATGCAGGCACAAACCCGTACATAGCAAGTCCAAACCCCACCCCTCGAGACAAAACAGACTGCAGGAATCATGAGTGACGACGAAACTTAAAAGAGAAAAAAGACTAAAGGGCCATAGAAACAAATATCGAACAAACACCATCCCCCAACCCCCCACCCTGCACACCCGCAGAAGGCCATGGCCTACCCCCCCAGCCGCGTGCCTGTCGCCCTATAAGAGACCCGAAATATAGAAAAGAGAGAGAGAAGAAGAAAAAGTATAAGCGGAGGAGGGCCCTCAGTTTCGCCGCCCGACCCTGCCCTTCACCCCTACACACAGAAAAATCTCAAAAGCAAGGTAGAATATCAATGGAGAACATCAAGCATCGGCCACAACAGCAATGGAATCCCGGTCAAATATACCCAGTGCACCGTCAGTCAACAATAAGGCCACTAGAATCTGGACTATATCATCCCTGGCCTTGTCTAGCAATGGAACCTCCAGATGTCCACTTGCCAATCAGTTTACAGAGCAGCTTGGGGGGTCCAAACGAACCGGGCGGGTCAGGCCGGAGTGTAGCCACAGAAAAGTACAGCATCCCAAACCCGACCGAGTATACGCAGCGGAAATCCGGTAGTGTCGATGGTGACCCCGGGAACTTCCCGAAGTCCACACACAATAGCACCATCCAAGAAAGGAGAGTCACACAGTCCGGCAAACGCCACGACTTTGCCGGGGCATACCAATAAGGAAAACGATGTTGTGTCCTCAGCCGCCAATTGAACATGTGCCCCGAAGAAACACTCATGTGTACAACCATGTCGGCCAGAGCAGTCACAGGCACCGGGTCCTTCGGCTGCTCCCGGTAACCAGGCGGAGCTGGAACTCTCCCCGTGGGCATAGTTGAGGGCACATCGGCACTCCGTTGGGATCGATCCGTGGCCACTAGGGACGGCGAGACAACAATGGTGGCTATTCTTCTACCCAGGTCCCGGGCATTACCGATCAGGGTATTGTGCAAAATCGTTAGGGCAGCCAATACATCCTTGGATGTGGGCTCCTGTGTACGCCACCAGCATCCCGACCCCATCCGTGTGGGTGCCGTCCAACCTGAACATGATCCGTAGAGGAGGGCACCAGCCGCCATCTTAGTCAGGGCGGCCCCTTCCCACTGCACCTCGCCTCGGGGACCAGGCCCCAATCCAGGGCGCTACAGGATGCACAACCGGGACTCAAAACTGTGATTCGGGCTTCCCGAGGGAGAGTCACTAAAGGGCTAAACAAATCCCTGCCGCTCCACGGGAGCCGCCCGCCTATTTCGGGGGCAATCCTTGGTTATGCCCAGGCAGAAAGATTGGGGAGGGGGCCAGGAGTCATGTGCCCCCACCGACCCTGCTTCGCCGCGCAGCCCCTCAAGGCTCACCGCCAAGTGGACCGGGCCATCACTGCCATCTGCGGCCCCACAAGCCAACGGCACGCTCCGACCGACTCCTCACCGCCATCAACTGCCGTTGTTGTCGCAGTCGCGGCCGGCTGCACGTCTAAGGAAACGCCCCGGTCTCATCACCACAGAGGCCGCAAAGCAATCGGGGACAGTTTTCCGGGTCCGCCGCACGTTGGAGCCCCAGAAGCAGACGGTAAGTGATCGTTCTACTTCTTCTGTTGAAATACGCCTTTGTAGCTCAGGATAAGTGTCAGGATGTATGTGTGGGGCGAAAGGGCTAGCGGAGCCGAGCGACTATGCGGCCATTTCGGATGCCTTCTTGGCTCCTCCTCCCCAGTTATGTAAAAAAAAAAAAGATTTGATTGGTTCGTAACTTTTCCTATTGCGAGTGTTGAAAGTTCCGTCCCATTATAATTATTCGACTTTGACTGTCTAAGAAGAAGCATTTGTTGGTAGAATCTTCTCAAATAGAAGGAAGATCACCATAATAAGAACAATGGAGTCTTCTTCCAGCAGTTCTTCAGAGGGAGATTTAATTCCTGAAGAAGCTCCAAAGAAGAGGAAAGAAGCTCGAATTTGGAAGTTTTTCACTTTTCCAGAAGGTCAGAAAAAGGTTAATGCTGCAAAAATAACCTGTAAAATTTGCCAAACAACTCTTTCAAGGGGTGATCCATGTAAAAAAGAATCCTTTGGCACAGCAAATATGGTGCGACACGTGAAGAACTTGCACCCCAAGAACTTTGCTCGAGCTGAAAGACTTAGGTTGCACGAGACCCCACCTGCTGCTACACCAAGCACATCAACTGCAGCAGCATTTACAGCAAGTAGTCCACACCCACATATTGATTCTGACTTTGCTAAAGTTAAATATCTTTGCATTTATTGCGATAAACTTTTGTGTTATGGGGAACAGTCTATCGACCTGATAAAACGCAGGATACAGGATCATTGCTGTCCTCGACATTAGTTGTTCTTTTTTTCATTCTTTTGTTCCACATGGAATTTGTTGAGAAAACACAAAAAAAATACAAAACAAAAAAAAAGTTATTTTTAGAACTACCTTCACTGGTCAAAGAAAGAACTATATTTCTATGCAAGTGTGTAAAAGTTTGTCAGAATGAATGTGTAGTTCATAAATGAATGAATGAATATATTACTAGTGTATGGAGAATGTGAAAGTGCAGAACTATAAGGAAGTGCTACAGCATAAATCTATAAGGTATTTACCTATAGTATACTGTAGTATGTGCGAGGCACTTGAATGTAACATATGTACATAAATATGTTAGACGTCTATGCTTCAATTTGCGCTGCTGGTGAAACTGTTTGGGTGAATTTGTATGTGTTAGGGCCGGATTTACAGTCCCCTTGTGCCTCTTTTACACAGCCGTTGCGTCACTTTTGTGATACAGCGGTGGTGCAAAAGATGTGCCAGGGTGTGTGCTATTAACAATGTGACGCATCTGGAGGGTGCATTACATTGTAAAGCCCTGCACCAGAAGAGGCTTTCCTGTGCAGAAGGGGGTGCAGCAACGCCTCCTGAAAGTGACTGAGTGAAATGTATAACATTTAATTCAGTCACTTTTGAGCTTATGCTGTGTCAAAACCTTGCACATGCTTAAAGAAGGTGTAAGGATTGATACAGCTTTGTGAGCATAGGGCCCCAGAGCATTGCTGGAGTTGTGTTATACTTGCAACCGAAGTCAAGCAATAATTAATCCAAAAATGACTTTGCAATTTATTATTGTTAATATTTTATAATAAGAATATGAAATATAATCTAAAAAATGAAATACATATAAATATTTATATTAAAAATATAAGAAATTAGTGTAAAAAGAAAGACATAATAATTAATACAGTTATAACTTATCATTTACAAAACCTTTGAAATTCACTGAAAAAACCGTAGGTTTCACAAACGTTATAGTTAGGAATTAGCATTTAAAAAACCATGCAAATTCATTGAAAAAACCCTAGTTTTCACACGTTATAGTTAGCTGAACATTTCTCTCATACAAAACCTTTGAAATTCCTCAGTTATAGTTAGCTCAGCTAACTATAACTTGCGCGCCCTCAATGCACTGCTGATGACGTCACATATAACATCACTCATGACATGGTCAGTGACATCACTCATGACATCACTGATGACATTTGAAATGACATCACTGATGATGTCATCCTTGTGAAAGAATGGCAGACCTCTTTTTGGCATAATATAACCTTTGATACACACCTTCAGAAATAGAAAGTAACATTTAAAAAAAATGGAGATACCAATACCACTTACCAACAACCTATTCAGTAATTCAGCCATCTACATACCCATGCATTCATTCACCAACAGTTCTATATAGTCACTTATACATGTACTCACTCATCATATGTACTCATATACTTATAAATACTGTTACTCACAGACACTCATCCATACAGTTACTCACAGACATACTCATACATGCAAATAAACTATCAAACATCCATTTGTTTGCATATACAGCTATACACACACCACTGCACTTACTTTTACAGAAACGTACTGATGGAGCGAGTTTCAGAAATAGTTTTATTCTGGCTCGTGATGTTAATCTCCCATAACTTGATTAATTATATTAATGGGTTTTTGCATGATTTGTGTTACTAAATCAACCTAGAGTAAAATTCCATACACCATTACACGGGACTAACGTTATGTGCTTTATGTTGCATTTGCAAGTATGTTTTATAATAAATAACTAACGTTGTTTTGTTTGTCCTATTGTCTTTGTCAACATTAATGTGGCTGATTAATTAATGGCATGTGCTTATTTTATATGTGCTTTTGTCTATGTTGTGTCTGTTTTTCTTTTTCAGATATATGAAGAATCCTGCTGGACTTTATCAGGAATGGTAGATTTAAAAACACTGCTTTCTTTGTGCTTTTTCTAGGTAACATAATTAATGGGTTAACATTTAGCAAAGGGGGTGGGTAACAGAACAAATGTCAATTCTTTAATTAATTGCTGTTTTGTGTTTTTTTTAAATAATAGTTTACTGAAAGAAGCATAGAGTTGGCTGCAGAAAAATAATGCATTCTGAAAAAGTGACGCAAGCTAAAAGTGGCGCAGTGACGCAAGTTAAAGTGGCGCAGAAAATTGACGCTTTCTAAAAAGAGGCCTACTGATGTAAAGCCACGAGAGAAAACTTATTTTGAAAAAGATGAGAAGCCTATAAACTTTTATTGTGAAAAGTTTTTGAAAAGAACTGCAAAAGGCGACTCTGTGGAGAGGTTTGCTAATGTGCCACGAGAAGCTCGGAACGGACAGGCTCAAGGCCAGGAATGTGAGTCGCAGCATTTTTGTGCACTACATGAACATCTTTGCTACAAAATGTAGCAGCCTAAGGAAGTGCCGCTAGGACTCTGTGCATGAAATGAAATGAAATGAAATGAATGAGACTTATATAGCGCACGACTTACCCTGGGGCATCTCAGCGCTTGCTTAGGGAACCCGTCCTGGTATTCCCCTGTGAGATAACCCTGCCAGGGTATCCACAAGGTGAAAGTCAGGCATCCCACCGCGAGGGGCTGTTGTGGAGATTAAGCAAGCTATTGCCCAGAGTCGCAGAGTGTGAACCCGTGAGTCGAGAAGGCACCGGAGCGAGAATTAACGAGTCCGTGGTATTTTGAGCCCAAGACCCGCCGAGGCGGGGAATTGAACCCTGGTCCCGGGCCGAACTCAAGCTCCAGGTCTGCCGCCTCTAACCCCTGAGCCACACTTCTCCACAAAATGAACAATGGGTTAGTGTAAAAGCCCGGACTCGAGGTGGAAGATGTCACCATTTACTGTGGCATGAGGTGGTTCAGCCAATAGGGAGCCAGAATTCAGCTGTTGGAATGTGAAAATAGTTAGTTTAGCCTTAGTTTTAAGGTATAAGAATTAGCTCAAGGAGCAGACTTTGGCCTACACTTCTTGATTCCAGAGGGACGTGTTCTGCTGACTGACGAACGCACGTAAGGAAAGGAGATTTTTAAAAGACTTTGTTTTCAGGCGATGAGGGTAGAGACAGAGAATTAGTTAGGGTTTGGAAATGCTCTTTTTCACTTATTCCTGTTAATGATTAATATTTTCTTGAATTAAGCTCTCTTTATAAATGCTGAGTAAAACTTTCTTTATGACTTTTTCTAATACTTGTTTAATAAAGTTCCAAAGCCTAAGTTTTTATGAATATGTTTGAATAAACTTTTAAAATGACAAGCTGGTCATGTTTATTGAAGATATTTCAAACAACATATTAGATTCATTCGCCTCATGATTCAGCTGCTCTGTTATTTTTATGGGCCTGGTATTGATTGGTAAGTATGGTGGTAGATGGTGACATCATTTATGCAGAATTTTGGTAGGAGCGCTGGATCAGTACACATACTCTCTTAACACCTTGGGTGCTATGGGTTTTCCCGCTGGGTGCTGAAGCTCCTGGATACCCATTGTTCATGACAAAGCCAGCTCGTCATAAGCACAGCGCAGGTAACACCCATGACGAGCTGGCTTTGTCATCAGCACTGAAGGGGTTAAACAATCAGTGATAGAAACACATACTTATTTATACAGGAACTTTTTGAATCTGTCACTGTCATATATCCTTACTTATATACATCGATACTCACACATGTTTAAAACATATGTACTTACTCATAAAGACACTATTGAGGCAGTCATTCACTCACTAGCACACCCATACACAAATTCTACCACCCGTGCAGTCCTGCACACATGCTGTCTTCAAAACAGATACAAACAGTGAGTCAGTCATTCATGCATCTGTGCCCTAAGTAATACCCGCACCAAACCATACAGACACTCATTCTGATACTCAAAAAACCAACTAATAACCCATATAGACACTTGTGTAGCTACTCACCAACCCATGCAGCCACTTATACACAAAGTGAGACACTGATACAGATATTTACATATTTAAACATTATTTGCTAATACATGTATTGACTAAGATACACTTAATAAGTCAGTTATACAATGAAATTTACAAAGAAAACATCAATTTAGACACTTATTTACCCATTTATTCTTCCATCGACCTTTAGATATACATATTTAAAAATATTTATTTTTCAGAAAGACACACATTCAGTGGATGATGTCATCAGTGATGTCATCAGTGATGTCATTTGAGATGTCACAATTAGAAAAAGTGGACCTGTGATTTTAGTGGAGGACTCTGTGGAGTCAAGAGTCCTAGCTAGAAAATACCAATATCAGCACAAAACCTATTAACATGTGGGTCCTTAAAGTAATAACCACTCTTGAACACATAGGTAAACTAAATATCAAGCATTATCCCAGGTAAAACAATATATTCTAATTTAGAATTATAAACATCTAT
This sequence comes from Lissotriton vulgaris, assembly GCF_964263255.1. Lineage (NCBI taxonomy): Eukaryota > Metazoa > Chordata > Amphibia > Caudata > Salamandridae > Lissotriton > Lissotriton vulgaris. Next base: position 579,352,156 of record NC_141699.1, on the reverse strand, counting down.
AAACAAACAGATAAACACACCAGTAGAATGAAAGTGTTAACAAAATTTATTAAAATACCTCCCACTAGGGGTTACATTCTAGATAAAAACAATAAAAATAATCACAATAAAAAAGAGGTCAAAGTACAAAGGGTCGACGCTGCGTTTCAGTGTGAGTTTCAAATATTTACACCTTCTTCAGGACACTTTGACAGTTTCTTAAGTAATCTAAAAATTTAAGAACATCATTTTAGACACTATTATTTATAACACATTATCATGCTTCTAACTTTTAAATATACTAACTGGTGTATCTAGGGACATATGACTTTTTACTACCTGTTGTTCTAGGGATATGCTTTTAGAAAAACTATTTCCAATTACTTTGGATTGACAAACCAACATTAGTTTTTTTACACATTGAGGTTTTGGAATGCCCTACTTTGTAAGCAAATTCTATACAAGTTAATCAAAATTTATACCTGATGATATTCTCTTTTAGACATTGAGAGAGACTTCAAAATCAATTAGAATCGTCTGTGCCTTCACTTTTGCTCAATGGCCTTATTGAAGGAAAAAAGATATTGAAAATAATAATCTAGAACAACAGGTAGTAAAAAGTCATATGTCCCTAGATACACCAGTTAGTATATTTAAAAGTTAGAAGCATGATAATGTGTTATAAATAATAGTGTCTAAAATGATGTTCTTAAATTTTTAGATTACTTAAGAAACTGTCAAAGTGTCCTGAAGAAGGTGTAAATATTTGAAACTCACACCGAAACGCAGCGTCGACCCTTTGTACTTTGACCTCTTTTTTATTGTGATTATTTTTATTGTTTTTATCTAGAATGTAACCCCTAGTGGGAGGTATTTTAATAAATGTTGTTAACACGTTCATTCTACTGGTGTGTTTATCTGTTTGTTTATAGATGTTTATAATTCTAAATTAGAATATATTGTTTTACCTGGGATAATGCTTGATATTTAGTTTACCTATGTGTTCAAGAGTGGTTATTACTTTAAGGACCCACATGTTAATAGGTTTTGTGCTGATATTGGTATTTTCTAGCTAGGACTCTTGACTCCACAGAGTCCTCCACTAAAATCACAGGTCCACTTTTTCTAATTGCAGCATTTTCCCCCTACCTGTGTTTAAGTAAACCAGGGGAACCTTCCGCTCAATTTTTGTTGTTTTTTGTCATTTGAGATGTCATCAGTGATGTCATGAGTGATGTCACTGACCATGTCATGAGTGATGTTATATGTGACGTCATCAGCAGTGCATTGCGGGCACGCAAGTTATAGTTAGCTGAGCTAACTATAACGGAGGAATTTCAAAGGTTTTGTATGAGAGAAATGTTCAGCTAACTATAACATGTGAAAACTAGGGTTTTTTCAATTAATTTGCATGTTTTTTAAATGCTAATTCCTAACTATAATGTGTGTGAAACCTATGGTTTTTTCAATGAATATATATATATATATATAAGCTTTTTCTGCAAAGACTTTCATGATATATGAATAAAACAACTGTAAGATATGTCTTTATATAGAACATAAGTGCTAAAAGAATGCAGTGATAATGATACAAAGGCATTTTCCAAAGACGACGACAATCCACTGAAGCATGTCACAGCAAACAGTTATCCTTGGCTCTATTTATTGAGTACTCCCGAGAGCCCGTTCGCAAACACTCTGCTACCTAATTAAGAAGACAGGGCACTGTCTACCTCATGGTTTAAAGATGCGCAGACCCCTCAATGCTTATGAAGCTTGATGATGCTGCCCCTGCAAAAGGCAATCGACTAACGTGTTTAGGATGCAGTGGGTCCACCGGAAATTTGTGAAAGTGAAAAGTATTTTTCGGGTGAAATTATTGTACATTTTACGAGCTATTTTCCTATAACACAAAAATGAAGCTTCTCTAATGACAAAAAAAAACGGAATATTCCAGGATTTCCCCAATTTCTAACGGCATTCAAACTTTCATGATCTCCCTGTACGAAATGGGCCTTTTTACAGGGTTATCCTCAAACCTTTTGCTTCTTCCTTCTATTTTCTCCTGACCTGCTGTCATTGGTTTTAGGACTCTTTGCACTTTACCACTGCTATTCAGTGCTAAAGGGCATATGCTCTCTGTGAAATTTGTCTTATGGATTGGTGTTTCCATGATTGGCATATTTGAGTTACTGGTAAGCCACTAGTAAAGTGCACTGAGTGTGCCAGGGCCTGGAAATCAAATGCTACTAGTGGGCCTGCAGTACTGATTGTGCCACTCACATGAGTAGCCCTGAAAAGGTAACTCAGAACTGCCACTGCAGAGTCTGCTCGCAGTTTGTAACTGCCATGTCAACCTGGCAAGTGAACCCATTTGCCAGGCCCTAATCTTCCCTTTTCTTACATATTAGTCACCCCTAAGGTAGGCCCAAGGTACCCCTGTGGGCAGGCTGTTGTGTATGTTAAAGGTAGGACATGTACTGGTGTTTGAGACATGTCCTGGTTGTGAATTACAGTGCATTTTGTTTTTCACTATGGAAAGGCTATCTGCCCCATAGAATAGAATGGGAGTTTATTTATAACATCTTATAAGTATAACTTCCCATTGGGACCAGGTAGGAAGATAACGATTAGTATGCCTGAGCTCAGAATGTAAAAATACATGTTTTAGTGAGGGTGATTTTTACGTTCTGTGTTTGAAAATACCACTTTTACAAAGTAGGTATTTTCTTGCTTAGCCATTCAGTGTGCCTCTGCTATGATGTGTATTGACTGTCTGGCTTTGGAGTGCCAGGGGATGGGATGTGCAGTGGCTCCAGAGAGTCTAGATGAGTTAGGGCTTGGGTGAATAGACCTGGGCTGCATTCAGGGTAGAGGGAGGAATTTTCACTAGCACCTGAATAGGCCCTGTCTACATTTAGAGTGGTGGGAGGAGATTTCCCTTGCACCTGAGTAGGCCCTGCCTGTCTTGGACAACGCTGTCTCCTCCTTCTGCTGGGAAGCTGGGCCAGTTAGGACCAAACTGATTTGGACTAAGCACAGACACTCTCTGTGTGAGAGTACAAAGGAATTTGGAGTATAAATATTGGGGCCCACACCTCTAAACTTTTAAAACTCTTTTGGAGGCAAGAAGACTGCTAAGAAGAGGAGCTTGAGAAGCTGTGAGGAGGGACTACCACTTTGCTGTGTGCTTTGCTGTGTTGGCCTGCAGTGGCTGCTTCTGTCTTGAGCAGTGAAAGGACTGCACTGAACTTTCTGCAATTTCTTTTTGTGAGTTTCTCCAAGGGTTTGAGGTAGAGCTTGCCTCCTGTTCAAGAAGTCTCAGGAACAGTAAAGACTTCAAGTTCTTCTGCCATCAGCTTTGGCGACTAATGTGTTTCGTGTAGCAACAGAAGAAAAGCAACCCGCCGCTGTCTACGATGCCACTGCTGACTCTGTGTTCTGAAGGCACTGCAGATGGCACCGCCGCACACTGCACTGCAACTCTTGTCTCACCGATGCTGCCACCTGCCGCCGCCACTGAGCCGCTGCTTGCACCGTGACCTGTGGGCACCGCACTCTGTACTGCCTCGCTTCACGCTGTCGCCTCGAAATCCCTGATCCTGCTGCCCCCCCCCCACCGACATTGACACCGCTGCTTGCACCGTGGTTCGAGGGCACCGCTCTTAAGTTACACGATGCACCATCCTCATCCTGCACCATAGCCTTGGCCCACCAACACCGTCGCCACAGACTCCAGTTCGTCAGCCGACGACAATGCTCCAGCAATGATGACACCGCTGCTTGCACCGTAACTTGCCAGTACCGCGATGAGCACCGCATCTCTTAGCACCACAGCCCTGGTCTCACCAATGCTGCTGGACAAATATCACTGAGCCGCTACCTGCACTGCGACCTGAGGGCACCGCACACCGCTCCACTGCACTTCGCACTGCAGCCGTGACACCCGCCGACGCTGGTGCTCCCAACTTCAACCGCGAGTAGTTTGATCTACAACGTGTGTGACTTTAAGGGCCCGACGACTCCTGCACAGACCTCCGGCCCCGATGCCTGTGGATGCCGGCACTTGGGGGCTCAGAAAGAGGTTGCTGTTGCCCTTCATTTCTAAAGTTACTGTTTTCCAGGTCTTCCCGACACCGTTGCTGGTCGCAGTGCCGCGGTCAGCAAAAACTGTTTGGATTTGTTGTTCCCGACGCCGTGATAGGCCCAGATAGAGCTAACAACTTCAAGGTACTGTATCTCAAGTCTGATTATTGAAGATTTCTGAGAACAGTATGGTGAATTATTATAGTTTTTTGTCTTGCTTTGGATATATAAAAACATTGCATATTTTTCTAAACTGGTGTAGTGTCCCTTTGTAGTGCTTTCACTGTATTACTGTTAGTTATGTGCCAATGCTTTACACACTGCCTCTAACTGACTGACTGCATGTGTCAAGCTACCAAGGTAGTGAGCCGGGGTAATTTTAGGAGTGTATCTCCCTTATCCTGACTAAAAGGAAGGGTCCCTGCTTAGACAAACGTTCAGACCATTGCCAACTAATTGTGGGTTTACACTTGTTGATTTAATTCAATAGTTCTCTCCTGGAGATCTGTTTCTTCGGTCTTTATCTCTTTGTTGCTGACTTTCCTGTAATTTATTACATCTAGCATATCCGAATGGTTCTTCAGATGCCCTCCCAGTCAGCAATTCATGAATACATTGTGGCAGGGTGACACTACTATTGACAAATACACTGTTCACTTTGGGTAGTTTCCTCAGGTGACATATCTGTCCTTCTGTAAGCATAATTCTTTCTTATGAATGATTATTCACTAGCACTTAAGGATCAAGACAAGAGAGCCTACTGTCCAGTCTACTTGTGACAATACATCAACGAATATCTGCGATATTGTCTAGTACTACATATGCATAAGATCCTTTTAACCATCTGTTTCCATTAATTAGTATGTAAACTATTACTGGGATCTTTATCTGTAAACATCGGGCATTCATAGCCTATCTAGTACCAGATGTATTTTCTGCTATCTGCGAAATGCAGATTAGCTTTTATCATTATCAATACAAAATTGCAAGTCCCATAATCCGAAGGAAAACAAAGGTATGGGTGATCTGCCAACTTCAGATTTCTGTTATACTAGACCTTGCCACAGCCATGTGAGATTGCTACTCTGGTGTGACTGCGCTTTACCCTTCTGCAAGTCCTACTCACATTCCTCATACATACATGCCAAAAATTTCGGAACCCCAAAGACGGTGATAGTGAAGAAAAGTCGACGGAAGTTAGATTCTCCATTGACTAATATTGAAATAGAGGCACTTTTAGACAGGAGGCAACTAAAAGAATCAGTTTTTTTTAAGTTTGAATTTATTAGAGAAAAAGTAGAGATACAACAATAAATGCATTGTAAGAAACAATGCATAGTAACCGTTATGTATATAAATCGTTTTTTAGAGATAAATGATATTCAAACAAACAAAAAAAAGATACAGAACTCTATGTCATAATAAACTGTATAGCAAAATAGGGAGAGAGGGAAGAAAGGGAGGATAGGGCATATATAACTTACTATATCAAAAACTGGAAATAAAACCCAATCTAATACACTGTAGAGACATAGAGGGTCATTAGTATGGCGGACGGATCGCCATCGCCCATATGGCGGTGGCGATCTGCCTGCCATTTTCCACCCCCCGCCTACCATTACCCCCCGCCATATTACGATGGCGAGGGGACCCCAGCGGATGGAAAGACCGTCTGCTGGTTTTACGGCAGTTGCATATGTGACCGGGCGGAAAAGGGCTACAATATGGTGGCGGTATCTGCAAGACACCCCCATCCATATTAGGATGCCCAGCAGTTCAGGGCTTTCCATAGCGGAGACTCCGCCATGGAAAGTCAGGCAGAGTTTACTTTTGGGAGTCCGTTGCGGGACCCCAGGGGTTGGGGGGTGGGTGGTGCACTTGGGGGTACCCATGGTACCCCCCTCCATTTGCATGCACAAGGTGGCATGCACCGTGCGGTGCCTGCCACGTTGTGCATGCAAATGCACAACATGCATATTGTGCATTGCGACAGATGCAGCTGACAGCACTGCCTGCCATAATGCATTATATGCAGGATGCGACCGCCAGAGTAGAGGTCGCATGCTAACTTGCATGGCGGGACCGCGGCACGTCTGGCAGGCGGTCCCGAATACCGTTACGGTGGCGGGAACATTGTTATGATCCTCTAAGATCTAAAGCATTGTCTATCAATTTTGTTATTTGACAAAATACAATCACCAAATGTTGTAAAGAAATTTAAATCAAGGTGGTTTACGCACCTCATCTGGAATAGAGATATTAATCCCATTGGAAGAGGTACAAAGAGATAAATATGTAGATAATGGGAGCCATAAATTGCGAGGGAGATAGAAGTTACGTACTTTATGTCTAATCCATGATGAAAGCAAATGACATTCAACCAAGACCTAAAAGTGACATTACGGGCCAGTTTCCAATTTGATGTAATTAGGTTAAATGCTACAGCCAGTAATAAACATGTTAATCAAAAAACAGGACTTGAGTGAGGCCATTGAGGGGTTAAAATAATATTAAGGAAGGTGAAGAAAAAGGTGAAATTAAAAATCGTATTACTTTGAGACCGACTAATTTCCAGAAATGATGGATAGCAGGGCATTCAAACAACAAATGTTTAAGATTAGCGACAGGGCAAGAGCAGGACCAGTGTGAAGAGGAAATGTTTGGAACAAAGGATTCAATGACGGTAGGCGTGAAAAGTGACTGGCAATAAACAAAAAAGAGAGTCTGAGTTGTGTTTAAAGCTCGTGTAGTTTTATCTATTTTAAGCCATATCTTATCCCAAAAAGTGGTAGGCCAGCAAACCCCCAAATCTTGCTCCCAGGCAAGTTAAACTTTTGATTTGAGCCTTTCCGGAAATAGCTGTAATAACCTATAGATGGTAGATGCGGATGGGCTGACAGTAAGTAAGGGAAAGAGCCTAGATGACGAAGAAGAGACAGTAGAAGGTAAATTACAAATATAGTGATTAAAGGAATTACATAGACGAGGATATTGTTTTTTGGAAGAAGATGGTAGAGAAAATTATGACTGAAGTTCAGAGAAAGACAATATCCGATCATTTGAACAAAGCTGAGAAATCCAACATAAACCTTTAGAATGCCAAGATTTCCAATAACATGGACGACTATTGATGCATAAGGCTTTATTGTACCAGATGGATAATTGTTTATAATTAAGGATCCCTGTTTTCCGTTTTAACAGATTTTTACAGATAAATACAGACAGAAAACAATGTTTTCTGTCTGCATTTATTTTTAAAAGTAGATAAGTACAGAAAATTGTGCTTCTTTTAAGTGACTCTTCGTTCGGGCTTTCATGGATTATAGGCCAGGAGCTGAGCAGATGGACAGCTTGGGAAATTAAAAAACAGGATGAAATTTCTTTAAATAATGGCATATGTCAACGACATTATTATTATATTGCTAGTATTTACCATTGGATGTATTGTTATGTAATATTTGACAGCTTAAATAGCTAAAACACGACAGACATCAAAGTATCAGTTGAATAGATATGGAAATGTACAGTTTTACAACTTCATTTATATGCAAAACACTAAATAAATATGGGTATATACAGATAAAATGGCCCAAAAAGAAGTATGGATAAATACAGATGGAAATGGCCAAAAAATAAATGCCATAACACCGGGAGCCCTATTTATAATTAGTAGATGCAGGAAGACATAATGGAAGAAGAGGATTCAAGGTTTTATAAGAGTGGGAAATGACTGGAGATCAAAATTGAGCTATAAGTAAGCAATTCTTTATTGCATGATTCATAAAAATCTTTGCAATTGATCTAAAAATACATAATTGAGCACTTTCGCAAAGATAATAAAAGAAATAGAAAGATAAAAGGATACAGGTTAATTCAGTACGAAACATTAACCCCTTTGATGCTCATGACGAGCTCAGCTCGTTATGAGGCACAGTGCTTGTGTGCTCATGACGAGCTGAACTCGTCATGACCACACCCAGTTACATTAGGGCCCAGCACCGGGGGGAAATCTGCACCGCACGCAAGGTGTTAATATAAAAGCATTTCAAAATTAGCAATATTGATAAATATGAAAGAAATGTATATATGTACAAAAGCAGTTCACAGTTTATCAAGTTCGTTCACTAGCATCTGGATTTAGCGCTGTGTTTGCTAATTTCATAAAGCGCAACAGCCTACAGGCTAATTGTATGTCTTCCCCCTTAAAGCTGGTCAACAGAGTTTGCCTGCGTGTTCGCAGACGTCTTTGGTTCCAAAGCTGTGTTAATTGACTCCTTCGTTCACTAAGGCTTTACAGCTACATAACAAGTACAGAACGTCCTCCTTTGGACCTTTACAGAGTCTGCACTTAGGGTTGGAATCCAAACGTCTCCACGGGGGGAGGTGTTCTTTTGATGGTATTATCCCCAACCTCAACCGCAGAAAGGATTCCTTCGCCGTCCTTGAGAAACCAGTGCCCAGGTATACCTGTGGTAGGGGCCTGGTGTAGCTCTGAATTACGAACCACCTGTTAGACCTCCTGGTTAGTGCTGCTTTATCTTCTTCCAAGGATTTTGTTTTCACAGTTTTATTAACAAGGCGCTTAAAGCATTTGTGTGAACTGCTCGTATCCCATAGGTCTTTTAGTACAAGGGTGTTTATTGCGGCTTGGAGGTAGACCATTGCAGGGAGTCCATGTTTTTTTCCAGCTCTTTCCAAAGGTAAGTATTCAGAGTTCCCGTCTCAGCACTCATTACTTTGTGCCAGCATTTAACGTAAGCACCCTTGCGTGCTATTTGTTGTTTCTGTAAGCCGAACTCAAACCTTAACCGTGCAGGCGAGGTGTACGAAGGGAGACTAAAAAGTATTCGCATGGTTTTGCATACCACTTTGTCTAAGGTGGCCTCGTCTCTCCCTCTCATACATTCACTGCCGTAGGTTATCGATGGCAATAGTCTTGCTTGTAGTATGTCTAGCAGGGGGATTAAATTTGGGCCCTCTATTTTATTTTTAATGCTTTTTAGCGCGATGGCCAATGAAATCCCTCTGTTCTTAATTGCCGTTTTTTGACGCTTAAATGAGCCTTTCGTGTCGAAGATTATGCCCAAATATTTATATTCTTTGACTGTTTCCATCTTTTGGTCGGGCAGAAACCATAGTGGGGGTTGCTTTTTGGATTTTTGATTTTGAGCTATAGGAGAAGTAAAGGTAAGAATCTCCTTAAAGGTAAAGGGAACAATAAAGGATTGTTCTAGCTGTAACATAAAGGGGGATGTGTGAGGGGATCAGAAGAGATCCTTCTAGTAGCTTGTTTTAGGGAGAAAGCATAATGATATTGTTTAACATTTGGAAATTTAAGGTCCTTATTAGATTTATCTTTCTTTAAAGAGGACAAGGCTATACAAGAAGGCTTACCTTTTCATCGAAATTTTAATACGAGGGAATCTATTCTCTTAAAATATCAATCAGGGTTAGATATAGGAATCATTGTAAAAAGATTTCAAATAAAAGGAGTGAGCATCATTTTAATAGAGTCCATTCAACCCTACCAGGATAAAAAAAAGTGGATGCCTACGGTCAATGCTGTCAGTCAGTGACTTGAGAATAGAATCAAAGTTTATTTTTAAAGTATCTTTAATGTCATGTGAAAACCATACACCTAGGTATTTTAGCTTAGTGGATTGCCGAGTGAACCCAGTGTGAGGAAAATGTTGCTTGTTACACAGAACATTCAAGGGTAGCACTTTGCATTTATCCACATTAAGTCGATACCCGGACATTTGAGAAAAAGTGGATACCTGTTTGAAAAACGGAAGGGAAGTGACCGGGACCAGCACAATATAAAAGAATATTGTCAGCAAACACTGACATTTTAGTTTGTTGGGAACCCAGAGGGAAAGCACTAATGAGACTATCTTGCCTTATCTTGGTTAAAAAAAAGGTTCACGTGCTATAATAAATAAAAGGGGAAAATGGGACAAACACCTCTGTATAAAGAAAAATAATCAGAAAGAATGCCGTTAACAAAAATGGCGGCTTTAGGGCCAGGTTAGAGCAAAGATATGAGAGTATAAACAATTTAGGGGGAAAACCAATCCATTTTAAACCCTGGAAGATAAACTCCCAACCGAGTCGATCAAAAGCCTTCTCTTCATCGAGGACAATAGCGGCAAAGGGATGATCTAGTATTGGAGCCTTGCTAAGAATGTTGAAAAGAACCGAGCAACCCTTAATAAAACCAGATTGTTCAGATCCTATAAAATCAGCTAAAAGAGGGTCAATACGTAAAGCCAAAATCTTAGCAAAGATTTTGTAATTAGTATACACAAAAGAAATAGAACGATAATGTTTGCATTGAGAGGGATCCTTATTATCTTGAGGGATTAAACAAATCATGTTTAATCATGAGGGATTAAACAAATCAAAAAGTATAAAGAAGAATACAGAGAGCATGTTTGTGAACCACCTCAGATGGAAAGTGATACTGATTCGGAATGATAGGGAGGGAGGATGGGATAATCTTGGAGGAGAGGGCTTATGATGTAGAGATATCTTGGTTGTAATAATGCTGATTCCTCATGTTCAAGTGAAATGGCCGCTATGTATTGCATATTAACTGTGCACTACTGATGCGAACAATGTAAACCTTGAAAATGTCCAATGTTCACTTTTATTAACAATAAAAAAAATATTTAAAAAAAATATATAAAGAAGTAGAAGATATGGAAGAAGCAGTTTAGTAAAATTACTATAAAATTCTATAGTAAAGCCTTCAGGGGCAGGAGCCTTCCCTCTACGTAAAATGAAAACTGCATGAAATATCTCTGGAATTGTAATATCAGCTTCTAATGAATCCAAATGAATATGATGGGAAGTAGGAGAAGGAATGGATTGAAAATAATCAGTCAGATTAGATTCTGTAAATTGCAATTCAGAAGGATATAATGTAGTATAAAAATTGACAAATTCTTATAGAATATCCTTATCCTTAAAGAAGTAGTCCCAGAAACATTCGGGGTAGATTCAATTTTGGTTCTATTTTTTTAATTTTTAAATAATTTGCAAGTATTTTCCCCATCTTATTTTGACCACGATAATAATGTGTACTGCTTTCAATAAAAAATTGGAAACAGCATTCGTCGTCAACCTATTAAATTGCTTTTTAGCATCAATTAACTGTGTTAGAGAATTATCCTTCTTAGAATTATAATATGCATGTTCCAGGAATTTGATTTTAGGAAGCAATTGGTCTAATTGCGCCTGCATACGCTTTTTCTTTTGTGAAACAAATTTAATTATAAATCCTCTGGCTGTTGCTTTAAAAGAGTCCCAAACCATTACAATGGAAGTATCTGGGGTAGAGTTAAAAAGAAAAAAATCATAAATAAAAGATTCAAATTGAGAGGTTTATGTATTATCTAATAGAAGTGAATTATTAAAACACCATCTGGCTGCATGGGGGAGAAAGAAATGAGATCAAGATCTGAACACACTGGTGCATGGTAAGAAATGAGTATAGATCCTATGTCAGAATAAATGAGCTGTTCAGCCAGGGATTTACTAAGTAAAATATAGTCTTTATGGGCTTGTTAGTAGGGGTTTGTGGAATTTGCGTAGTCGTGCTACGCAAAGTTCCGAGAAACTGCAAAAAACTCCGCGAGCACGCAGAATTCCATGAGCTCACAGAATTTCTGTGCCACAAGAAGAATTGTTGTCTCCAGCAGTGACCATGTGTGTCTGTAACTTTTCCACCGCGCCGAAAGGAGCTGGGTTCCCTTGAGTGAGCTGTCCATCCTAGTGGGTAAAGGGTGGGAAGACGTAGCATACCGCTAGTGTGTGTGGGGTGGGGATTCTATGCAAGTTCACATGCCTCTTGTTTATAAAAGGTCAGAGACCGATCAGAGCAGCAGATGAGGAGAAAGAACCTCCTGGTCACAGGAACTACTCGGCAATTGCTCTTGAGAAAGTCATGGATGCAAAGACAGTAGATATGGGGAGAGGAAAGCACACCTGCCCAGCCTTGACAGTGCTCACAAATTTGTTGGGCTGATTAATGCGTTACTGAATTTGAGCTTTAACTTGGGCACCTGCTTTATATCTGTACTAGCAGCCCGCCCCAGCGTTGCCTGGGGCTGAAGGGGGCTGGGGGCAGCATTTCAGGCTTGCGTGCACTCCCGCCCGCCATGACATTGTCTGTGTCCCGGACAATGTCGTGGCAGGCGGGGGCCGGGGCGGGAGTGCAAGCAAGCCTGAAATGCTGCCCCCAGACCCTGAGCCTTACCGCAGTTGTTCCGGCCCAACCTCCGGCACCGGCTCCCTCCCGTCCCGTGTCCCAGAGCCTTACCTGAGCCGCCGCTCCTCCCCGAGCTCCTCACTTCACCGCCGCTCCTCCTCGCAAGCCTGAAATGCTGCCCCAGACCCTGAGCCTTACCGCAGTTGTTCCGGGCCAACCTCCCGCACCGGCTCCCTCCCGTCCCGTGTCCCAGAGCCTTACCTGAGCCGCCGCTCCGCCCCGAGCTCCTCACTTCACCGCCGCTCCTCCTCATCATCACGTACGTTGCGGCCAGCGCTACGTCGTGGCCATCCGTGTCGCGGCTGGCGCTACTTTCAGGGCACTACTTTTTTTTAAGTTACATTTTTAAATTTACGTTTTTTTTTAATTTTCTATAGCCTATGTCCATCTGCACACCCTGAGGATAACAACAATGTATTGGGTGTGTGGATTGGCGCTGTGGTTCCCGAGTTTACCTTGCCAAAATGTTTGTGTTCTCTCTTTATAATAGTAGTATAGATGTGCTTCCTATTGAGGTTTAATTTTTGTGACAGGAGCAATGTGCCAGAATGAATCCTGCCCAGCAGCACATAATATTCCAAGAAGATGCCACAGTTTTGTGCAATACCTCTGCTCAACTGGAGTACTACTGGCTAATCAGTTAGTGCTACCTCGTTGGGTAAATGTATAGTGCCTTTCCTACACTACGGCTGTGTAAAGGGCCAGAAGAGTTGTCTCCAGTGACCATGTGTGTCTATAACTTTGCCACCGCGCCGAAAGGCACTGGAGTCCCTTGAGTGGTCTGTCCATCATAGTGGGAAAACGGCAGGAAGAAGTTGCATACAGCTAGTGTGTGTGTGGGGCAGGGCTTCTAGGCGTGTTCACATGCCTCTTGTTTAGAAAAAGGTCAGGGAATGATCAGAGCAGCAGATGAGGAGAAAGAACCTCCTGGTCATAGGATCTACACGGGGATTGCGCTAGAGAAGGTCATGGATGCAAAGACCTCCATCAAGAATCACAGCTAACTTTTGAAGGTAGATATGGGGAGAAGAAAGCCCACCTGCCCAGCCTTGACCGTGCTCCAAATTATTTTGGCTGATTAATGCGTTACTGAATTTGAGCTTCAACTCGGTCACCTGCTTTATCTGTAAGTGCTTCCTGTTGAGGTTTAATTTTTCTGACAGGAGCGACATACCATAATGAATCATGCCCAGCATATTTATTCAAAGAAGATGCCACAGTTTTGTGCAATACTCAATACTCACCAATGCCCACGAATTCCGGTACGGCGCGGATCGCAGAATTTTCAGGATTTCCACATTCCGCTCGGAATGCGGAATTGCCGAAATTTCACAAATTCCTCAAGCAGAATGGAATTTACCACCCATCCTTAATTATGAGTGGTGTGATTTTGAATATAAGATATACTCTTGAAGGTCTGGGTGACATAAACTCCAGCTATTATGTGAATTATGAATTTGCGAGTTCATATTAGTATGAATGAACCTGACTTTTGAATTCCTATCTAATACAAAATCATGAATTTGGTTGCAATCACCACCAAAAATATTATCATCATCATATATTATTAATTAATTTATCAGATATTTTCGGGCAAAAAGGACTGTCAACTGAAACTGGACCATAAAAGTAAAAATGTTTTAAAAATATCTTATCAATCAGTAATTTAACAACAATCCAACAACCGTTAGAGTCAGTCTCCTGAGAAACAATAGAAATATGAGGTTTCTTATGGCAAAGGACGTGTACACCATTTTTCATCCCCTTAGCAGGTACAGCAAACAAATGGCCTACCCAAACTTTTTTCAACTTAGCTGATTCTGTATCTGAAAGGTGAGTTTCTTGTAACGAGCAACATCTATATTGAGTCTGGCTAAATGAGACAATACTCTGCCTTTAATAGGGTTATTTAACCCTTTAATATTCCATGGGGTGACCCGAAATGGAATATTAAAGTAATAGGACGTTCAATTACTCTATCTACAGTGTCATACTTAAATGGAAAAAGAGCAAAATAGTAAAGAGAATAGAATAATAGCATATAGTTGGGAAAAATGAGGAAAAGGGAGAGAGGAAGACCCCTTAAGTAGAAAAAGGTAAAAAGAGGGGAGAGAGACATCGGAAAATTGAGTAGTAGAATGAGATTAAGTAATGACAGGAAAACAAAACAACAGGAAACAAAAAGACAGTACAAGTCATACAAAGGAGTTGCCAACTGAGGGACATACCTGCAAAACATGTCAACGTGGTGGGGGTCGGCAACATTAATAGACGAGAGCTAAAACATTCGAACTCCATCAGACGACAGGGTAAGTTTGACATATGCGGGAATACCACATGAGAATATGAGAAAGTGCAAGGACAAACAACCTGTAATAAAAGAGGAAATAATATGGGATTAGAAACATTAAAGAGAGACAAATTCATATAATCCTTAAGCAGAGTACAAGGACAGAAAATACAAAAATATATCAGATAATCCTTGAAGGATCCATAACCTCTCCCTCATGCAACTGAAGAAAATTCTTAAGTGCAGCAAGCTCATTGTAAATTGTTGTTTCATCCCTATAAGTCCCTTTAAATAAGCAGGGGTGAATTAGACCATAACATGCATTCATGGCTCTCAACTGGTTACGCATTTCCAGAAATTATTTCTGAAGATCAGCAGTAACTTTAGCAACATCCTGAGAAAAGAACAGCTTGTGACCATAACAGATGATTTGTTTTTTTGATTTAACAGCAGATAATACTTGTAACAAATCAGTATACTGAAGAAAAAAAGAATAACTCATCTTGGTTTTGCAGAAACATTAGGACCTAGTCTAAGAGCTATTTGTATGTTGAGAGGAGTAGATGTTTAGATACTAAAGTTTTGGCAGAAAGGTTGAAAAGTACGTTGGCGGATTAGAGCCCTCCATGTTTCTGGAAGCCCGTAAATATGCAGATTATTTCTACGGTTGTGATTTTCAAGATCTTCCGAGTGTTTTTTAAGCATATGCACCACCGATACCTCCAATACCGGATCCAGTGTTGGCAGTATGATTCCATCCACAGAAGGGCCCCTCCGTGGAGCCTTTCATGCTCCCAAGACCGATCTTACAGAGCCTGACAGCAACCTAGGGCTGCTGCCAACCACAGAAGCAAGGTACAGGATTTATGAGGGACTATATAATTTGACCATGAGGGAGCAAATCCTCAGTAATTGTCAGAATTAACTATTTCAACAGTACCTTGTGGACTCTCATCTGACCTCTCCCCAAGAATTGGGAAAGAAGGCAGACAAATGGGTCCATACCAGGGTGAAGCAAAGAAACCTTGGTGGTTGGGGTGACTAGAAGAAGTCAGATTCTTCCAATTCTCAAGAAAAGAGTGGGGAGAAAAATAAAGACAAGAAAGAGTATTCTCCAGGCCCCCAAATACCTGCATCTGAAGTGGGTCCAAACCTTCAAAAAGGGCAAGAAGAAGCCTTGGTGCTACTTTTGTAAGGGGAAGAACCAATGGACAAAAGGTGCTAATTGTCCTTAAGCCAACAAAGATACTACCACTGCCCCTAAGGCAACTGCACCCACTAGCTCCAGTATAAGTGTTGGTACTGCCCCAAGGGATTAATAGGGTTAACCTTGGCTCTGAGGCTGGGTCTGGCATAGTTAGCATTCCTGTTCAGGCTGGTTTTGTCTGTCGTGGTGGCATAGATTTTTCCACCTTACTGGTAAGTCCCACTAACTTGGGCAAGTACAGGCAACAGCCTTTAATCAATAGAAAAGAGGCTATGGCTTACAGGGACACAGGTGCCAGAGTCATAATTGTGACATAGAAACTTGTGTCACCTGAGCAGCTCCTATTTGGCCAGCAGTACCAAGTCACCAACGCCAGCAACATCCGGTCTAACCATTCCATGGCAGTTGTGTACCTCAGCTGAGGAGGGGTAACTGGCCTAAAAGAGTTGTAGTTTCTCCAGATCTACTGGTGGATTGTCTGTTGGGCAATGATTTAGAGACTTCAGCTTGGTTTGAAGTGGAGTTCAGGTCTCATGCAGATATGATGGGCATCTCTGCCAATGTGTTCGATGTCACCAGGGTTCAGGCCAAACAGCTCAGCACTAAAGGGGCACTGGATCCTGAAAAAAGGGTCCCAGTGAAGATAAGCCTCCTGAGGGAGAGGATCTCAGTCCCTGTGAAGGAACTGTCCCAGAGGAACGTAGGCCTGACCAGACAGTGTTCTTGGGGACAAGGGGGCCTTCCAGGGTCAGGACTGAGTTTGGAGCAGACATCCTGCCTCCCTCTTGAACAACTTAGACAGCAGGTTGCTGCTGAGTAAGCAGGGGATGTCAGTGGGCCCCACCGGGTTAACTGGAAAGATGGGCTCTTGTACTCTGAAAGTAGAGACCCCAAGCCTAGTACCAACAGGAGGTTGGACATACCTCAGAAGTTCAGGGGCAACCTTCTGTCCCTAGCACACGACCTTCCCCTTGCAGGACACCTTGGGAAAAGTAAGACTTTGGACAGGCTTGTCCCTCACTTTCACTGGCCCACATGTCTGAAGACACCAAGGAGTTTTGTCGCTCCTGTGTTACCTGCCAAGCCAGTGGTAAGTCAGGTGACACCACAAAGGCCCCCTTAATTCTACTCCCAGCGGTTGGGGTTCCCTTTGAGAGGATAGGGATAGACTTTGTTGGTCCCTTAAACCCTCCTAAAGCATCTGGACACAGTTATATTCTAGTGGAGATGGACAATGCAACTGGGTATCCAGAGGCCATTCTACTTAGGACCACTACAGCTCCTGTGGTGGCTAGGGCCCTCCTGGGAATTTTTTCCAGGGTGGGCTCCCCTAAGGAGGTCCTAACTAACAGAGGTACCAACTTTATGTCAAGCTACATCACTGCAATGTGGAAAGAGTGTGTAGTAAACTATAAGTTTACCACACCCTCTCATCCACAATACAATGGGCTTGTTAAAAGGTTCAACAAGACCCTAAAGGGAATGAACATGGGACTCCCAGAAAATCTTAGGCAAAAATGGGATGTCTTGTTACCCTTCCTTTTCTTTGCCTACAGAGAGGTCCCACAAAAGGGGGTTCGGCTACAGCCCTTTTGAACTTTTGTTTGGGCATCCAGTTAGGGGTCCCTTATGTCTGGTAAAGGAGGGATGGGGGAAGCCTCTCAAACCCCCAAGCAAGACATTGTGGACTATGTCCTTGGCCGAGTTCTCGCATGGCTGAGTACATGAAGAAGGCAAGTAAAACATAGAGGCCATCCAGGAACTACAAAAAGCCTGCCTTGACCAAAAGGCTGTACTGACTGTCTACCAGCCTAGACAGAAAGTATGGATGTTGGAGCCTGTTGCCCCAGCAGCTCTCTAAGACAAGTGGAGTGGCCCCCACACCATACTTGAAAAGAAAGGTGAGGCCACCTACTTTGTGGACCTTGGCACTGCCAGGAGTCCCCATAGGGTACTCCATGTGAACCTCGTGAAACCTTTTGTGGACAGGACAGTCAGGTTTGCTCATGGCCACTGATGAGGTACAAGAAGAAGAGAGTGACCATGCCCCTGATCTCCTCTCCCAGAACCCTGTTGATGGGTCAGTTGAAGAAGTAGCCTTGGCAGGCAGCCTCACTGCCCAGCAACAAGCTGACTGCAGGAAAGTCTTAAGTCAGTTTAAGGGCATGTTTTCTCTAACACCAAGTCAAACCACCTGGTGTACCCATGATGTGGACACAGGTGACAATCTGTCTGAAAAGAACAACATTTACAGACAACCTGACCATGTCAGAGAATGTATTCGGACTGAGGTCCAGGAAATAATGGAATTTGGGGTCACTGAACCTTCAGATAGCCCTTGAGCTAGCCAAGTAGTCCTGGTGCCAAAACTACACCAAAGATGGTAAGAAAGAGATGAGGTTTTGTGTGGACTACAGGGGGTCTCAATGCAGCCATTAGGACGGATATCCATCCAATTCATAGGGCAGATGAACTTATATACACCTTGGCCTCAGCCAAGTACTTGAGTACATTTGACTTGACTGCTGGCTATTGGCAGATCAGACTCTCTGAGGATGCCAAGCCAAAAACTGTTTTCTCAACCCCAAGTGGGCGTTATCAGTTTATGGTAATGCCCTTTGGTTTGAAGAATGCACCTACCACATTTCAGACGTTGGTGAACAAAGTTCTCACAGGTCTGGAAGCTTAGAGTGCAGCCTATTTTGATGATATTGCTGTCTTTAGATCCACCTGTGAGGATTACCTGGTCCACCTCAGGAATTTTCTGGAGGCCCTGCAGAAGGTAGGCCTCTTTACCAAGCCCTCTAAGGGCCAGATAGGGCAAAGTAAGGTTGTGTAATCAGGCCACCTGGTAGGTGGAGGCCAGGGTCAACCATTGGAGACCAAAATCCAGACCTTCGTGGACTGGATTGCTCCCGCTACCCAGACTCGGGTCTGAGCATTCTTGGGTCTGACTGTGCACTACAGAAGATTTGTTAGGAGTTATAGGTCCATTGTGACTCCTCTTAATGATCTCACCTCCAAACGAATGCCAAAGAAGGTTCTGCAGACAGCAAGCTGTCAAAAGTAATTTGACGACCTGAGGCAGGTCATGCGCATTGCTCCCATCCTGCAGAGTCCTGATTATTCCAAAGCCAGATGCTTCTGAGATAGGGGTCGGAGCTGTGTTATCTCAACTTAATGCAGAGGGCCAGGACCAACCAGTAGCTTTTATAAATAGATGGTTGACCCCCAAGGATGAAAGGTTGATCAGCTATAGAGAGGGAGGCCTGTGCTGTGGTCTGGGCCCTAAAGAAGTTGAGGCCACACCAGGTTGGCACCCACTTCTTTGTTCAGACAGACCATAAGGCCCTCCTGTGGCTTAAACAGATGAAGGGTGGAAACCCCAAACTTTTGAGGTGGTCTATTTTCTTACAGGGAATGGACTATACAGTGGAACATAGACCTGGGAGTAACCATGCCAACGCAGATGGAATCTCCAAACATTTCCAGTTAAAAAATGAAGACTCAACTGGGCAAGGTTAGTCTCTTCTCCTTACGTTTGGGGGGGTGTAGGAAAGTAGGATCTGCTTTCATGGTTACACCTACTTTTTGCTGGTGTCATACTGTTTTTCTGACTAGTCTGACTTGGATCCTCCTAATCAGGACCCAGTCACTGTGCTTCCTCCCTAAATTGGCTATGGTGAGTACCTTGGTACTCTCCTAATTCGCTGCTAGTGTACCTTAGTAAGTATGATACTAAGATACCTAGGGCCTAGGTACACCAGGGGTCACCCATGGACTGCAGAATGTGTTCTGCTAGCCATAGGGGACCCTTCAAACTATGACTACAGGCCTACCATTGCGATCCTGTGTGAGTTCCTGCACACACCTCACACAAAATATATGTCTCCTTATATCTAATACCACTGCACTTGAAACCTATAAGTCACCCCTCTAGCAGGTCTTTCAGTCCCAAGGCAGTGTTCTCGGTTCTGAGTGTGAGGGTGGCCCTGCATAAGCAGACTCCCTATAAACCCCGGTGTCCATTCTCCAGGCTTTGTGAGTGAATCAGCTGTTACGATATAGAGGGGCCATGAATCATTACGCAATGACCATCTCTTAACTGGCTGGAACGAACCTGGGCATGTTTGCTATCAAACATGTTGGAATCATTCCCCAACACCATATCCGGAGTTGGAGGTATGATTTCATCCATGTCTGGGCCCGTCCAGGGAGCCCTCCATGCTCCTGGAACTGATCTTACAGAGACTGACAACAACCTATGGCTGTTGGCGAAAACAGACACAATTCTGCCCTCCTGCTGCTGCGCCGAGCGGGGGAAGGTAGGACAATAGGTTTACTGTCACAGGACTTAGGGCCAGATGTAGGTGGCTAAATACCGGTCGGTAACGGCCGATTTCGGCCGTTACCGACCGGTATTTGGTGTTTGACATGTAGGGGGCCTAAATTTAACAGAATCGGTTAATTTACCAATTCGGTAAATTTACCGAATCGGTAAATTTACCGATTCTGTAAATCAAGATGTAGGTGGCACTTAAAACAGTGCCACAGGCCCTTAAGAATTCGTTATTTACCACCAAATACTATACGAGCTACCGACTCGGTGTAACAGTGCTGGAAGCTCCTCGTCATCTTTTTACCTGCATCCTTGAACTCAAGTGGCCTTCGTCTTCCGTATTTCCTGGTCAGCCCTGGGTGGCATAGATTAGGTCCCCTCTGTTTTCAGGTACTCTTTAACTTGAACTCACATGTGGGTTACAACCTACTCTTTTTCATCCTCTTATGGTAACACTGCAACCAAGGCATACCCATTCAGTAGTATTGAGTACGCAGTCGTGTATCCTCTTTGCACACAACCATCGTGGGGTTCCTAGACTCTCACCTGGGTTGGTTCCTTGGTTCCCTGACTCTTCTACATCTACTTGGTTCAGTCTCGACTTAGGTCATGGTTAGCATCCAACTATTTTAATATATGGTCTAGTCTCACCACGAGGAGTACCATGTGTATTGGTGCTACTTCCTATTCTATGTCCAAATTATAGTGTGCATTGTGATTATATCTCTGGGTAGGAGATATTGTAATATTGTAAAGTGTTATTTTTTTATTTTTTACTCCTCATCTCACCGTGTCAAGTCTTTGTGGAACATTTACAGCCGTGCTCTCTCTCTCTGTGGACCACCAGGCTGACCACGCTTTACTTGGGTCACCAGACCTCCTGCCCCTTAGTATCGGGGACATGGTGTAATCATTGGAGTGTCAGGATCATTCTTAGGTTCCTTCCCCACCTCATTAGAGGGTGCCAGATGTTAGACGGCTTCTCCTCCGCCCTTTCGTATTCCAGCCGGGCCATACTAAATGATGATTTTAACCAGTCCTCACTGCTCGGGGGAAGGTGGTCTTTCCATCTCCTACATATTTCCCTCCTTGCCAGCAATATCAAATATAGGAGGAGCCCTTTTTCCTGACAAGTGGCTAGCTGGTAGAAGGGTCCATCATCCCTAAAAATAACTAGTGAGAAATGTACTTTAATTGTAGTGCTAAAAAGTCCCGACAGTGCCTGTCTTATCTCTTTCCAATATTGATCTAGCTCTTTGCAATCAGTAAACATGTGGATGTCGTTAGCCATCAGTTCCTGACATCTTGGGCATTTCCGTGGGGGAATAGGGGCAAATTTCCCGATTTTATAGGGAGTGTAATAGAGCCTATTATCACGAAAAAGTGATTCTTTTTCAGACAGGCAGGCTTCAAATATTTATATAAAATCTTCAAAGATGGTTCAAGCATGCCCTCTGCCTGCAATGCCAATGTGGTGTTGTTCCAAACCCCCTCTGCCGGTGGTATCCCCATATCTTCTTCCTCTACTAAATGTTGGTACCATAATGAGATTTCTTTTACTATGGGTGTGGGGGATTGACAAAGCCTTTCTACTACCTCATTACTCCCCATCTCCTCCCGTTCCGCTGTATGCCAGGACACTAATTGGAGATATTTGATTCTTGATAGATCCGTCCCTACCTTTGCCCTCAAATACTCCCATGGGTGTATCCCCTCCTCATCCATTAATTCATTCCACTTCAAAATTGCAGCTCGTTTAATGGGTATGGCCAGGGCATCTTTTAGACAGTCGGGGGGACCGGGCGAGTCCCAAATTGGAGATGAAGCTGAAAAGTATCCAATCCCACTGCCTACCCTTACCGTGTACCATACCTCCAAAGCTGTTTTTAAAATCTTCAGACGGACCCTCTTGAAGTATCTTGGAGAGCCAAACTTATAAAAATAATCATTATTTCTCCCTTCTACTCTTACCATTTCTTGCAATAGTTTGCCCCAGGATGAATCGTCAGGTCTAGTAAGTAACATGCGGAGGCTCTTAAACTGAAAAGCCATGGCATAGAGGCTGATATCCGGGAGGGCTAGCCCACCCTTTAACAGTCTTCTTCTAAGTTTCTTCCAGGTTATTCGTACCCCTTTGTCTCCCCACACAAAACTCCCAATTTTACTCTGTATTTTTTTCACATCTTTCTTGGGGAATAATTACGGTATAGTTGAAAATAAATAGAAAAGCTTTGGGAGAACAACCATTTTGACTAGATTCACTTTTCCAAAAATTGTTAGTGGGAGGTTCCTCCATCTACTAAATAGACGGTCTATTTCCTTAGTGGTTCTTTCCAGATTTATCTTGGGAATCCGATCCAGTTCCCTCACGATGTATATCCCCAGGTATCTAAACTCCACACTCTCCACTCCTAGCCAATGATCTATGTTCCAACACATGACCTCAGTCTTTGATCTATTCGCCTTATAGCCAGACAGTGCACCGAACTCTGCCGTCAATTCCTCAATACGAGGGATAGCCGTCACTGGGTCTCTCGTGTATAGGACCAGATCATCTGCATAGAGGGCCAGCTTGGAGCTGTACTGCCCAGACTGAAAAGTTGTTATAGTAGTATCGAGCCTAATAGCCTGAGCCAAAGGCTCAATATATAAATTGAACAGGAACGGGGAGATGGGACACCCCTGTCTGGTTCCCTGCTGAATGCTGAATACTGATGTTAATGTTCCATTTCAAAGTATCCTAGCAGAGGCACCCCTGTAACAGCTCTTAAGTGTATATATAAATAGTGGCCCAAACACCATTACTTCAAGGACTTCCCAAATGTATTTCCAGCAGACTTTGTCGAACGCCTTGGCTGCGTCGAGAGCTACCACTGCCAGGGGTTCTGATTTTCCCACTGCAAGGTCTATTTTACCTAGCAGAAGGTGTGTTTGATCTTCAATGTGTCTACCAGCCACAAAGACCTTCTGATCTTCATGGATCAATTTAGGTGTTAATTTGGCCAATCTCCCTGCCAAAATGCCCATAAAGATTTTATAATCTACATTTAGCAAGGAGGTTGGCCTATATGAGTCTGCTCTTTGGGGATCCTTCCCGGGCTTCAGGATCAGGACTATTATAGCTTTCTTCAATGAGTTTGGGACCCTGCCTGTAGATGAATATATTGAGTTAAAAACGATTTCTAATATTGGGCATAGATCGTCTGTTAGGTGTTTGTATACCTCACTAGGTAATGCATCCGTACCAGCAGCTTTTTAATTTCTTAATCTGTGCTGATATTTCTTCTGCAGTTATGGGGGCGTCCAAACTATTTCTTCCCTCCTCAGACTATTTTGGTAAATTCTTATTACTCAGCCAGGTGCGCACGGCTTCAAGGGGCGGATTCACCTCTTCTTTATATAGATCTGAAAATAGAGAAAGGAGGTAGCTTTGCATATCCTCAATACTCCTTGATGTTTCCCCATTATTGTTGTTTATTAACTCCTTGATGTCATTCCTAACATGGTCAGTTCTAGATTTCCATGCTAGTAGTGCTCCTGCCTTTTCTCCATATTCAAAATTGTCCATCCTGCTTGAATCCCACTGGGCTTTACACTTTGCATCTAAACGCCCTCTATACGATTGTTTAGCCAATTCTAGATCCATTTCGATCTGGGCAAGTCTTTCCTGCTCGCTACTATGCACATTAATCCTGTCTTGCTCCAACTGACCTATTCTGTTCTCAATTTCCTTTAGTTCCCTCACTTCCAATCTGTTCTTGGCACAAACTAATGCATGGAGCTTCCCTCTGAGCCCTGCCTTATAGGAATCGCAAACGTTATCTGGAGTGGTAGACCCCATATTAAATATAAAAAACTCCGATGTGACTGTCTGAATCGATTGTATAGTCTCTGGGCTAGACAGAATAGCCCTCATTAACGTCCACCTAGACTGTGTCTGTGTTGTACTTTTTGCAAATACTAACTGTATAGGAGCATGATCTGATAATAGGCTAGGCTTCACTTCTACCTTCTTAATGTCATTAATTGAATGCCTATCTGTGAACACGTAATCAATCCTAGAGGCATGTTTAGTCTTCTTACTATAAAATGTATGTCCCTGTAGTGTACCCGTAGAGGAGAAGAGTGTATTGTAAATTACATACACAACAATTTATTTAGAAATCGCTAATGAAAAAAAAATTTTTGTAAACAAATATCCGATTGGCATGTGTTATTTAATGACCAATGGTTTGTGAATATCACGTGCAATACAAAAAACTTGTGTGAATAAAGGGCCCCAAAGGGGGGGAGAAGGGAAAGGGGAAGGTAGTGCTCGGGGAAGTGTAGAAAGGTTATGACACAGTTATAAAGAGGTAACAATACAAATTGGCACAGATTATCAAAGGATAATCAACATACACATGTCTCAAATCAGGACTAGAAATTAAAAAACACATATAAACATTGCATTTCAACGGTCACATCTGATTGTTAGAAAATTAAGGGGTGTGCCGGAATGACAGATTAAGGAAGAACAGTCGACGTTTCGACCCCTATCTATAGGCCAATTGGAGTCCTTTTACGGGGTCTTCATCAGGACATCAAATTAGGGAAGGGAGATGGGGCCATTCTCTATAAAAAATGTAAACAAGTATTTAGCTACAATTCATAGGGAGGATGAAGAACATCACCCTATCTACAAGTTAGACACAGATGAAATGAATTAAATCTGATTTACCATGGTTGAAGACCCAAAAGGGTTCAATACATAAGCGAAAGAACCACGCTGAACGTCGTGGTCGATCTGATCGGGTAGACGAATAATTAGGAGAAACACCAATCTGTAAGAGATAGAAAAATCTTACTAATTGGTATCTACACTCAACATAACAGAGGACACTTAACCTGAGAGTACATTTTATCACTTTTCCCACGGTGTAGTATAACATTGAGAATACCCAGTTAGCTATGAAGGACTAATCAGGGCAACATGGAGAAAAAAGATTTAGAATAATGCCTAGGTCACTCTGATTGGGACCTGCTGTCTACCTGTAATTAATTAAGAAGATATATATATATTACCAATTGCGTAGGTAATTACAAGTGACCATCATGTATTTTAAATAGCAGGTGAAAGAGTACTCACAATTAGAAATGCGTGGTATGCCGTTGTCAACTCGGCTGGGGCTGTGAGTAGTGTGGTCTCAAAGTTAAAATCCAATCCGGAAGAAATGTATTATTTCATTTCGACCTGGTAGAAGAGGTGATGTTTTAGAGGTCTACGTATAGATTTCTACATTATTGACAAAAATCACTTGAAAGGAAAAATCTTACTTGCACAGATTAGTGCATGAAAACACCGTTCTGAAATCAGCTGGGACTGTGGAAGGTATGGTCTAAGAGTGGCAATCAAATCCGGAAGGGTATAATCTTTCAACCTGGTGAAAGAGGAAATTATTTTGTATTTTGTATTTACCAAACACGGATTTCTACATGTACAACAGTCCAAATGGGACGAAAGGGTCTTACTTGCTTGAATGATTCCGCTCGCAAATTCGAGACGGCAGATCAGCAAAACGGCGCCTGTCCGTGAAGTCTGTAAGGTCATATGCTGCGTGGAGCACCTTCGGAACGCTGTATGCACACGTAATCTGGAGATTTATCTGTGGCAAAATGGGACTGGTTTAATGTCAAGGCAAGGGGCCTGCGTGAACGGGGTAAAGGATGCAAGTATCAAGCTGCTTGGGACGTACTTACATAGTGCAGCAGCAGCTCACAGCCCGAACGCGAAATCAACAGTCTGAGCTCCGCGGAGTTTGGGGCGGAGCTACACTCCGTATTGATAGAGCTCGAAGAGTTACTATCGGGAGCCTCTAAGTTTATACAGCATCAGTGTGCGTTTTGGGCAGCTCAAATGTAGAATTTAGAGAGGACGTTTCTGGGATACCTTAATGCAGTGTCAGTGGCAATTATAATTGAAAGATGGCAACAACATCACCTAAAAAATAATAAATACACGCAATGGTGCAGCTCTCATAGAGGAGGCTGAAAACCATTTACTGCATTAAAGCAACACTTAAAAATGCACAAAAACAATTCCATGCGACTCTTAACACAGAAGGTCGTAAATGGAAGGGACATGTTCTGAATGGATGACACAGTTCATGAGAGCATTTTAAAGAAACCAAGCCGTTTTAGCATTATGCAACCTTGACCTAATCACTGAATTGGAATTAGTCAGCATTGAAACATATTATTCTCCTGTAACATGAGAGTGTCATAGTTCAAGATTGAAACGTTACAACAGGATGTTTCTACTAGCCAAGTGCTGCCAATTGGGCTACGCTGCTGTCGTGTTCGTTCAAGCCATTTTTAATGGAGTCCAGAAGGGACATCCATTTGGACTCTCGTGTGTTAAGTACTATTGGCAGGTTACCACCTCTTCTGCCCAGCGTTACTTTCTCTATGACAAACCAACGTAGGTCTGTTACAGTGTGACCAGCTGTTCCCCAATGTTCAACAAGGGGCGCCCCTGCCACTTTGCACCTCAATCTGCTGGAGTGTGAGGAGATGCGAGCTTTGATCTTTTGCTGAGTTTGCCCTACATATAATTGATTGCAGGGGCATTGAATGATGTAAATTACTCCGGAAGTGTTGCAATTAGTGTAGTGTTTTAAATGGTAGGTCCTGCCCCCATGTGCAAATGATTTAGTCTGGATGGTAGTGTCGCACGCCGTGCAGGCACCACATCTGTAGTGTCCGATAACAGGGGGTAAATTCCAAAGAGTTGTCAGAGTGGGTTGGCTGGCAGACTCTAAATAGGAGTGGACCACCATGTCCCTGATGTTTTTTGCTCTCTTAAATGAGTGTAGGGGTAATTCCGTCTGGGCGATCACATCTGCAACCAAAGGCCAGTTTTGATTGATGATTTTTTTGAAATCGTTACTGCGTGTGGAAAAGGTTGTAACGCAGATTATTCGATCAACCGATATACGAGGCATTGTCTCAGGATTAAGAAGGGAATCTCGTGGGTTGTACCAGGCTCGTTTCCTGGCTCGTCTAACCATCCGTGTTGGATACCCTCGTGAGACTAAACGTTCACTCAAGATTTCGGACTCTCTCAAATAGTTGGCTCTTGTGGAACAGTTCCTCCTGATTCGGAGGAATTGTCCAACCGGTAGATTGTCCTTAAGGCCTCTAGGATGGTGGCTCTGATATTGTAATAATGAGTTGCGTTCTGTAGGCTTACGAAACAGCGTTGTGTGTAAGAGTTCCTCTTCCTCGTAGATAGAGATATCTAAAAAGGGTATGGTGTTATTACTAGATTCCATCGTAAACTGAATGTTAGGATTACGGGAATTGAGCCAAACATGGAATTCTTTGAGATGGTCTGGATTGCCTTCCCAGATGCAGAGGACGTCGTCGATGTATCTAACCCATAATGATAGATTGGTCTTGTAGGGATTTGAAGTTGAAAAAATATGCTCCTGTTCAAAGAAGTCCATGTATATTATAGCCAGATTTGGGGCAAAAGTAGCCCCCATCGCTACTCCCTTGGTCTGCAAATAGAACCCTTCTTGGAAGATGAAAAAATTGTGCATCATCGCCAACTCCAGTAGTTCAATGATGAAATCTGAAGGGACCTGAACTGGTGCAGGTCTTTTTTCCAAAGCCTGTTTCATTATTTCCAAGGCGTGTTGTTGTGGAATGCTAGTATAAAGCGATACTATATCGCATGTGACTAGCAAAGCCTGTGCTGGATTGAAAGGTCTTTCGACAATGAGGTTAATGACCTGAGTTGTATCTCGTAGGTAGGTTCTGGTAGTCAAGGCAATGGGCTTGAGGAAGAAGTCCACGTATTGGCAGAGAGGCTCTAAAAGTGATCCGCATCCGGACACTATGGGGCGTCCAGGGGGAGTATGGAGGTTCTTGTGCACCTTTGGCAGGGTATAGATGGTAGCCAATCTCGGGAATTTTTGATTTAGGAAATCGAATTCTTGTTTGTTCAAAAAACCTGCATCTAGACCATTCTGTGTAACTCTCAAGATTGTGGTGGCCAGTTCACGTGAGGGGTCGCTCGGTAAAAGACGATAACTGATCCCATCTGATAGTTGTCTCAGAATTTCTGCTTTGTAGTCTGTGAGATCCTGCACAACAATTGCACCGCCTTTGTCCGCGGGTTAAATAACTATGTTTGGGTTATTGCGTAGAGTTGTCAAGGCCGTCCTCTCCGTTTTGCCTAGGTTGAGCTTAGTGAATTTTGGTTGTTGGAGTGAATGGTCTATCGATGAAGACACAATATCCTCAAAGGCGAGAATTCGAGGGTTCATTGCATATGTGGGCGGAAAAAAGGTTGAAGGTACTCTAAGTCCAGTGACTGAGCCTTGCTGTCTAGATGTTTGGTTGCGGAAGTAATAACGGAGTCTAATCTTCCTGAAAAAGCTATAGAGTTCTGTTTTCAGAAGAAACTTATTCACTGAGGCAGTGGGAACATATGAAAGTCCTCGGCCGAGGACCTTGAGCTCTTCCTCATGTAAATTGTATGTCGAGATGTTGATCACCGGGCTAATGGGAGATGCCCCGTTACTTGATGTAATAGGTTTGGGTGCAGTTTGTCCGTTTACCATCTGTATGTGTTCCGGCGGGTAGAGATCTCCCTGTGTGGTTCCTGGCGGAAAGTCACCTGCTTCTGTTGCTTGCCTCGACCGCCATCCCAAGCTGTCTGATTCTGATGTTGGCCTCGTGGCTGGCCCCTGGCCCAGTTGTTGCCGCGTCCCCGTGGGGGGCGCCATTGACCCCGGCCTCTCGGTAAATACAAAATACAAAATAATTTCCTCTTTCACCAGGTTGAAAGATTATACCCTTCCGGATTTGATTGCCACTCTTAGACCATACCTTCCACAGTCCCAGCTGATTTCAGAACGGTGTTTTCATGCACTAATCTGTGCAAGTAAGATTTTTCCTTTCAAGTGATTTTTGTCAATAATGTAGAAATCTATACGTAGACCTCTAAAACATCACCTCTTCTACCAGGTCGAAATGAAATAATACATTTCTTCCGGATTGGATTTTAACTTTGAGACCACACTACTCACAGCCCCAGCCGAGTTGACAACGGCATACCACGCATTTCTAAATGTGAGTACTCTTTCACCTGCTATTTAAAATACATGATGGTCACTTGTAATTACCTACGCAATTGGTAATATATATATATCTTCTTAATTAATTACAGGTAGACAGCAGGTCCCAATCAGAGTGACCTAGGCATTATTCTAAATCTTTTTTCTCCATGTTGCCCTGATTAGTCCTTCATAGCTAACTGGGTATTCTCAATGTTATACTACACCGTGGGAAAAGTGATAAAATGTACTCTCAGGTTAAGTGTCCTCTGTTATGTTGAGTGTAGATACCAATTAGTAAGATTTTTCTATCTCTTACAGATTGGTGTTTCTCCTAATTATTCGTCTACCCGATCAGATCGACCACGACGTTCAGCGTGGTTCTTTCGCTTATGTATTGAACCCTTTTGGGTCTTCAACCATGGTAAATCAGATTTAATTCATTTCATCTGTGTCTAACTTGTAGATAGGGTGATGTTCTTCATCCTCCCTATGTATTGTAGCTAAATACTTGTTTACATTTTTTATAGAGAATGGCCCCATCTCCCTTCCCTAATTTGATGTCCTGATGAAGACCCTGTAAAAGGACTCCAATTGGCCTATAGATAGGGGTCGAAACGTCGACTGATCTTCCTTAATCTGTCATTCCGGCACACCCCTTAATTTTCTAACAATCAGATGTGACCGTTGAAATGCAATGTTTATATGTGTTTTTTAATTTCTAGTCCTGATTTGAGACATGTGTATGTTGATTATCCTTTGATAATCTGTGCCAATTTGTATTGTTACCTCTTTATAACTGTGTCATAACCTTTCTACACTTCCCCGAGCACTACCTTCCCCTTTCCCTTCTCCCCCCCTTTGGGGCCCTTTATTCACACAAGTTTTTTGTATTGCACGTGATATTCACAAACCATTGGTCATTAAATAACACATGCCAATCGGATATTTGTTTACAAAAAACATTTTTTCATTAGCGATTTCTAAATAAATTGTTGTGTATGTAATTTACAATACACTCTTCTCCTCTACGGGGACCCCCCTTTATATGTATCACATTTTGCCCAGGTCCCCGTGACTGCATGGGTTTAACCCCCTTCTTTGTAAAGCCTGTAGTGTACCCTGCGTAGCTCTCCATACGACCTCCAAATCAAGATCGTGAATCATATTTCGTAATGCGCGCCATATCTTTGGTGCCCCTACGTATTTGCTCATATTTGACCTATCTTTGATGGGGTCTAGTAATACATTAAAATCCCCTCCCAAGATATAAGGTGGTGCTTCTAACATCAATATGGATTGTAGTTTCAAGAGGTAAGATGGATCGTCCACATTTGGGCCGTAAAAAGAAGCACACACAACCTCAATGTTATTCAATAAAATTTTAACAACTATCCATCTTCCAGAGGAATCTGTTTGGACCCCCCTAATTGTTGCGGAAGTGCCTTGTTTCACTAATATGGCCACTCCTATATTATGTGTTGTCTGCTGGGAGACCTCAAAGTCCTTTATCCATTTGACTTTAGAGAATATGGGTCGACTTTCAACTTCACTCAAATGGGTCTCCTGTAATAGACAAATTTGAGCGCTTGATATTTCCAAATATTTGAGAATAAGTCTCTGTCTACGAGGACACCGCATTCCATTCACATTCCAGGTGATAAAAATGGTGTGTTTACTCCCTGTACTTTGTTCTCCCATAATTTTTTCTATTCCTTAGCAGGCTTAGTTCCTTAGCTCTAGTGAGATGAGTATTTTTTTTAATTTTATCCCTATGCTCCCCCCCTGTGCTCCCCTGTCCCCCCACCCCACACTGACCCCCCCTGTGCCCTATCCCCCCATGAGGAACCCTCCCTTCCAATAGGCTAGCCCTATTTGGCTAGGCTCCTTCTCCTGGATGCAGTTTTATTTTCAATTAGTTTGTAGTACTTGTAGTTTGTAGTTTTGTAATACTCTGTCATTAGCCGGTCGCTATATTGCGACCTTACGGCATATCCCCAATCAGGCATACTAAATCCCAGAAAAAAGAAAAAGGAGAGGAATATAGAAGGGAAAAGACCAAACTGAGAGTAGAGAGGAAATATAATAATACAAGAAGGCCAGGGAAAAGAGAACTTCTATCCCCTACCTATCCCCTAACTATACACCTTTTCCCCACCTACTCACTGCCTTTTGAGCCTTGTTCTTTCCTGATTTTCAGAATTAAATTGTCAGCATCTTCCCCTGTTTTTACCAAGTGCATGTGGTTGTTCCACATCACCCTTAAGTGTGCAGGGAACTTTAGTTGTGCCTTAACCCCCAAGCCATTCAATTCATCCAGTCTTTTCCCAAGCTCCCATTGTCTAGTAGCTGTCACATGAGAGATGTCAGACCTTATTTGAAAATTGAAGGGGTTAGAGCTGTTAAGTACAATTGTTTTTCTTTCAATGCTGGCGAGAGAATCCGCTCCTTTACAGTATAAGTCAAAAAGTTTACCAAGATTTTCCTTGGCTTTTGCCTAGCAGGATTTCTTCGAAAGGGGTCTCGATGTACCCTCTGGATTTCCTGTGTTAGGTCCACCGTCTCATCTCCTTTCACAACAGTCCCCTTTATCAGCGATATCACAAAGCCTTTCAAATCGGCTCCTTCCATTGCTTCTGGCACATTGAGTATTTTTAAATTGATCCGTCGAGAATGGTTCTCTAACCTCTCAACGTCCTCTTTTAGTTCTCGGTTTTGTGCACTCAACTTTGCAACTACTTCATCTGTAGAGTGCACCGAATCCCTTATAAGTGAAAGTTGTTTCTCCAGTATTTCTGTCCTTAGTGTAACATCATCAGATCTTTTTGCTAGAACTTCGCACGAGGCCTGGATAGGTGCCTGATTGGCTTCAGAGGTTGAAAAACAGCTAGCCAACTCAGATTGATTGTTCTCTGAGACCCTAAAGCTGTTTGATATCTCCTCCTTCATGGTCAGAAGGATATCTGCCAGCGTTGAGGAGGTCACGTCCGCTTTAGTAGTATCTGACTTACTAGAACTAATCTGAGCTGGATTCCCCTGCGGCTCAGGCGTATCAGACTTTTTGGAGGGCTGGTGGCTGGGGTGAAGTTTTTCCCCCTCTTCCGTATTACCATCTATCAGCACAGAATACTTGTTGGAGAGAGTCACATCTGGATGTATGGACTGATTGGTTAAGTTGACTGTTTCAGCCCCCCCTGCACCTACTTGAATCACCTCCGCCCCATCTGTCATAACCACTTTGGCTGTCTCATTATTCATGGGGATTTCCGCGGGGGCTTTTGCAGGTTTCCTCTTGGGCTCGCCGCCCCCCTTCACTGGGGAAATTTTTTTTTGCTCTACCCCTATGTCCTGCTTTGTTGCGTTCTTTTGGGGGGTTGAGGCCAATAATGGTGTGGATGTCTGTGTTTTCGGGGGCTTTAAAGATTTGGATAGTGTCTGAGAGGTACTGGTAGCCATTACTTTGTAATACGTTTTCAGTGAGGGGGTGACCTTAGTATATGGTGGAACGCCTTTCTTAGTTCTAACCTTCTTTTTAGATGTTCTTGTTCTTGCCGCAGCCTCCTCTAGACTTTTATCCGAGCTATCGGCTTTGCCCCTACCTTGCCTATTGCTAGACCTTACAGTGGAGATAGGTGGGGACACTCGCATAGGATATCCTGAATTTTCTTGCAGGGGGTCTTGTGTTAACCTTGCTCTCAATGCATACCTGTTAACTCTTACAGTTCGGTTTTGTGCCGGAGCGACACCTCCCTTCTTCTCCTCCTTTTCCACTGTGTCTTCTACTACCTCAGGTTTTATTTGATCATACACCCCCCACTTTTTGGCCCCCTCAGAGCATACAATTTCATCATCCATCCATTCCCCTTTCTGCAATAATGCAGTGACAACCACCTTATTGGATGCTTTCGGTTTATACAGCTCAAACAGCTTAAAAAGTCCAGCTCTATCAGCCCTCCCCGATAGATACCTTAAAATGTACCTCCGGTGATGCCCCTGCACGGGGGTTACTTGCGCTTGATCTGCAGATTTTAAACTTAGTACTGTACTCACCCTGATAGCGCTAATCAAAGAACTTGTACCAGCTGTACCAGCTGCGCTAGACGTGCCCCCCTTGCTACTGCCACCTCTTCCTTTATGGACCGCTTCACTTCTAACCAGACCGGCGTCTCCTCCTTTCCACGGCACCTGGAGCACTCCCAGCGCCCCAAGCAAGCTGCAAGCAGAATCACGCCTTCTTCGCGCTAGAGCTGCCTCCTCCCACCATGTTCGATGGGGCTCCCCGCTGACGCCTCCGCAGACGCCGCTGACGCCTCTGCCTCCAAGTCGTGAGGCTTCCTCTGCATCCCTCGCCGGGTTTCGCTGTTCCGCTCCAGCGCCCATTCAATTCGGCTCAATCCTCCCGCCGCACGTCAGGGGAGATCCGAAAAAAGGTAAACCGCTACCGCTTCGTTCAATCCAAACGTTGATCACGCCTGCATCCGAGTAGCCGAGCCGCGGCCGCTTAGCTGACGGCCGACATGTTCCTCAAGCCCCGCCTCCTCAACCAACAGACCGATATTGTAAAGTGTTATTGAGTGATTGTAATAAATATCTATATTTATAAATACACTGTGTGGTTCTTTTTAATTTAGCCCATACTAAAAGATTAGATACTGGTAAACCAAGCTGCTTTGCACTCTTCCTAGATTAAGCCTGAAGGCTGCTCTCCACAGCTACCACTTAGAGAGCTTTCTATGGTTATATAACCCCTACAATCACCATATGGTTCACCCGGGTTAATGCAGGGTGCTACAACATAAGTGAGCACAATATATTGACTCAGCTTCTCACAGACACACTAACAGGTAGAGGATGAAGAGGCCTGGCTGAAAGCGCCTAATATTAATGATATCATACATATAAGTTTACTCAAATATAAAGATCTTGGATAACGCCAGATCTAATCAAATGATTATATTTGGAGGCATGGTCATTAGGGAAGAAAAATGCAGCTACAATAAAACACAACACAGCAAGGTGCACATAGATCAAAAAGTACAGGTTGTTCTTGCAAGAACGTGTTAGGACGGGGGTTGGGGAGGACTTGAGACTGGTCACAAACACATTTTTTGTATAAGTGTTTGGCATCTTCAGGCTGCGATCCTGGCTACAGTGTAATGCAATATAGAAAGTGCAGATAACAGAGCTATAGATTTTGTAAACATAATATTCCTATTTCCATTTAAATGTAATCACAACATTAGAGTCCATGTGCAAACCCCATTCATTATAATGGATTTTGATGTGGCAATTTACCAGCTATCCGTAGACTACATTATACTCCACAGGTTGTACACCATCAAAACATTCCAAGGATAATTTGCTTAGTAATCTGGTATGTTTTGCACAAGGTATATGATGCATACTCGGGCATATTTACAAAGGAATGGCGGAGCATTGCCTTAAGCACAAAATGCTAACGCCATGCTCCACCATTCCAAAAACGCAGGGCTGTACTGTATTTGCAAAGATACGCCACATTCATGCGATTTTCCTATCACTGGTGCTAAAGTTAGCTGCCTAGCGCCAATGCAGGCACCTTTGCACCATAGTGTAAGGGTGCCTGCGTTGAGTGTTGATTGTTTATGTGCAGGAAGGTGTCCCCTTCCTGCACATAAACAATCACAAATGGCGATTTGTAACTTCTATGTGTGCTGCATTTTACAGCACACATAGTTGTAAATCGTAAGTTTTTTTGGGTGATTGTTTATGTTCAGGAAGGGACACCTTCCTGCACTTAAACAATCATTCATGGTGTTTTTCTGTTTCTAGTGTGCTTCATATTGAATGTTAAGACCAGGTTTTCCCTGTCCTTAATTTTGGCGCTACCTTTTATTTACACCACCTTAGTAAATAAGGGGCAGAATCAAAATTAATGGGTATAGCGCCTATCGCAAAACCCATTGCCCACACCTTTCACTCTAAGTATAGCGTGAAAGGAATCCTTATTTACAAGCCCACTTTAAGCCACATTAAGCAGCTTAACGCTGCCATTTAAATAGGATGAAGCCCCTATCTGCACAGGAACATCGTTAAAAGTGATGTTCCTGTGGCAATAAGGGCTTGCAAATATGCCCCTCAGTCTACTGAGTTCTGTTCTTCTCTCTTTGTTTCTTGGTTGATTTTATGCCTGAGGAAAAATCACATTAACAGCCGGTGACTTCGTCAACAAGTGTTTCATCCTTGTAAAGGCTATTTTCAAGGCTCTGATGTTATACATTTGAATATTAATAACTTAGGGGCATATTATGAAAGGGGTTTAACTCCGTTTTTTTGGCTTTAAAAGCCAAGAAAGCGGAGATAAAATGATCTCCCTATTACCTATCTGCCGCTAACACCAGTTAGCGACAGCTAGTAGGAGATAGCGACCATCTTGGGCCCCGCTTTGCATGTCAGTGATATTTATCACTAATGACATGCAAAGTGGGCGAGCCAAGATGTTAGCGACTGGAAACAGTCGCTAACATCGCTATCTCCTATTACCAACTTTTGGAGATATTCGCGCTAAGCGCGAATATCTCCAAAAGCTAACACCTGCCCCTGAGCAGTTCTTAGCCATGTTATCCAATAGTAGGTGGATGACATGGCTAAGAGCATTAGCTCGGTAATGCATGAATATCGCTGACTTTTCAGCGATATTCATGCATTTCGGCCGATTTTTATCGCTTAGGAGATAAACCTTGATAAAAGCAAGGTTCCTAAGCGATAAAAATCGCCGCAGTTCGGCGATAAAAATATCGCTGCTAAACTAACATAGTGATAATTATCGCTATATGTTGGTAATATGCCCCTTAGACTTCCAATTGAGGAATGAGCGTTAATTAACCCTCTCTCCTTGCACCATGTTGAGGTGGATGATCCAGCAAATTATGAAGGCGAGCCGAGCCATAGGAGAGCCAAGGGGGCATATTACCAACAACTAGCGATAATTATCGCTATGTTGGTTTAGCAGCAATATTTTTATCGCCGAGCTGCGGCAATTTTTATCGCTTAGGAACCTTGCTATTATCTAGGTTTATCTCCTAAGCGATAAAAATCGGCCGAAATGCATGAATATCGCTGAAAAGTCAGCGATATTCATGCATTACCGAGCTAATGCTCTTAGCCATGTTATCCACCTACCATTGGATAACATGGCTAAGAACTGCTCTGGGGCAGGTGTTAGCTTTTGGACATATTCGCGCTTAGCGCGAATATCTCCAAAAGTTGGTAATAGGAGATAGCGATGTTAGCGACTGTTTCCAGTCGCTAACATCTTGGCACGCCCACTTTGCATGTCATTAGTGATAAATATCACTGATATGCAAAGCGGGGCCCAAGATGGTCGCTATCTCCTACTAGCTGTCGCTAACTGGTGTTAGCGACAGATAGGTAATAGGGAGATCATTTTATCTCCGCTTTCTTGGCTTTTAAAGACAAAAAAGCGGAGATAAACCCCCTTCATAATATGCCCCAAGGTTCTTATTTGGCCCTTAGAGCCCCTGCACGATTGGAGGCTTGAAAATATCTGCCATGTAAATCATAAAACAACCATCACCAAAAATATAATGAAGAGTCTTATTTTTTTAATTTTAAAGTACTTATTTAACATGTGGCAGCTCCGTTGATTATATCATCGCACTGCACTGAGAAGTCAATATTAAATGTCATAAATGTAAACATGAACTGAGAACCAATTCTGTCCCACCCACTTCTTGGTGACACTGCCATTAATTAACTACAAGGCAAGACAGTTGTCACACGAATCCTGTATGTGGCCCAGATTTTTAAACATAAAGCAACATTACAGCCTATTAAACTAAACACAATAGGTTTATGTACAGCTTGGATTCTGTACTCGTTTATTTGAAGGTGCTTTCAATGCGATAGAGAAGATAAAGGAGAATCGGTAAAATAAAACATTTGGCGAAGATTACACAATTTATCAAGCCGGGAAGCCACGATTAATGCAGGCTTTTGGGTTCACCTAGTACAAACAAATCCCAACTAAATCAGTATCTGTCTCTCCTTTTACCTCAAACGCTAATGTTTTTTTTTTTTTACATCTTTGTGCATGAGGGTAGAAGAGGGTGGCAGTCAGAAGCCACATGAAAGCTCGGCTCGTTATGATCTCGAGATTCCAGCAGGATCTCGAGCTGAGCCAGAGACCAGCTTCAGGCTTGTTTGTGGGTCGAGCTTTGAGCGGATCGCCGACCTCTAGTACAATGTTCACTCGTGCATATTAAAAATAAACAGAATCACATCAGCCGACATCAGGGCCACAGGAAAGCTAAACTATTACGTTCTCATTTTAAAAAAAATTTTAAAACACTTTTTCTTCCACAAAACCCTTAAATCAATGAAAATCCAATGTTTTAAACATTGAGTGAAAGTCAGATAATTCCAACGCCTGGTCAAATCTCTTTTAGTGGAGTCGCCGGACTTTATTAGAATGTATCCTGCCCAGAAATTACCAGGTGCAATAAAGTCTGCACACCTACAATTTTTCCTACGAAAGTATTGTCAGTTCAAACTTGCAGACATATACTGTGGAAATGCCCATTAAATACCAGGAAAAGCGATATTGGTACATGAGCACCACCATCTTTGCGTTATTTCCCATTTGAAGGTGATAAACTTGTAATAGATCATCATTATCACACCCAATAAATTCCAATCACCAGGGCATAAGATTTTTTCACTGTGATCATTATCACCAACTCCTCCGGGGAGCGGAGCTCTTAATCAGGGCCTAAAGAATCTGAAGGATAAGCCACCAACCTATTCATCTCTTTGTCAAGGTACTTTTGAAGATCACTTTGTCTAAGGAAGTATTGCCCCGGTTACTTACCGGTAATGTTCATTACTCCGAGTCCTCGTCTTCCTCGCCACAGTAATTTTTCCCTTCCCTCCGGCCCTCTTGGTGGCTTCTTGTCTGCGGCTTGGTTCTTCAGGTCGTGTTGGTATTTCTGTATCCCTTTATGGAATTGGCTGGAGCCACTGGGGGCCATCTTGGAGGAGGGAGAGGGAGACTAGAGCGCTTTTTATGCTTGGAGTTTCTCTAGGAGCTGGAGGCTCATGGGTAATTACTGTGGCGAGGAAGACGGACGAGGAGGTAATGTCGAGCTTCCATGTTGAGGCACGCTCAGAAAATCACCAGAGCCAGATAGCCACATTAATGGCTAACTCTGCACTGTACAAATGCCAAAAGCACATAACACATATCTGATCTCCCTAATAAACTAGAGGCTTTTCCCCAGCATGTGTAGGACACTAACCTCACTTTTTTGTGAAACTCTACCACAGGCCCCATGATGATCTCTCACTGTACTAGCTCGGAAGAACATGCTTAGTGTTTGAGCCACTCTAGATCAAGCTACTGAACAAACATTTCTGGTTGGCTTACCTCCAGATAAATTAGCTAGAGCGTCCAACACATTGGCGGCTCTCACAGGTAACGCTGTGGGGCGGTGAGGTGGGGTGGGGGCGGGGCAGGTTGAGGCAATAAATAAATAAATAAAACCACTTGTATTGCACTCGCCGTATCGCTGATTTGGCGGTGTGGTGAGTGCAGAGTAAGTGATTTTGTTTATTTATTTATTTACTCTAATCTTTCCCGGCGTATGTCGAGCTCCACTACCCCCCACCCTGCCCTGCCTACACGCCCCACAGCATTACCAGTGCGAACCACCACTGGCCCAACGTAGATCTAAGAAAGTTGGGATCATGCCAGATATACAGGGTTTGCCTTGACTATATAGCTTTAATACAGGTAGATTTCTTTATGTTAATATATTTTATACTGCCATCCGGAAATCTGGTATGGATCAGACCATGTTATGCGCATTGGAAAGTGTGTATTTGAATGCTAAGGGAGTTGAGCATTGAGAAGAAACTATGACCTTAGGTGAATGAAGCTTGTATGCTATCACACTTAACAAATTATTTTTGAACAGTACCTGTAGTGTGAAGACCATCTTTTTTTTTAAAGTTCTTTTTATTAATTTTCAAGCAGCAATAATAGCTGAGATCCGTCATGCAGGACGGCATATTGCAATACAAAGAAAACAAGTACAACAGCAAACTAGTGTGATTGCTTCTACATTGTGAGCTTAAATTGGATGGACATGGTCTGCCAACACGTATACATATTAAAAGTAGTAGTAACAAGTTGCAACAGTCTATTCTCTAGTCATCCGACCCAGCATCACCTTGACTTTTCGCTAATAGATATTGCTGTGATGGTTCCTAAATATCCTTGGGCTTAGATGAAGATGGAAGTTCTTCAGCATACAGCTTGAATGTTTCTTGGCAGTACACCATATCTTTCAGCCAGTGATCAGTTCGGGGGGCTAAGGAACTCTTCCATGTTAGTGATACCCGCCGTTTTGCTAATAACAGAGCAAATCTTAAAAATGTCCCCACAATACCCTTGACTTGAGGCACATAACACAACAAAGCACACCACTGGCGTGCATTGTACCACCTGATTAGTCATGACCCGTAAACAGTTAATGATGGTTTCCCAGTATTGTGAGACAAGATTACACTGCCAGGCCAAGTGCCAGAAGTCTGCATCCTGAGCACCGCATCGCTTGCAGTTACTGGTATCACGCAGGCCTATTCTGTGCAGTTTGGAGGGTGTATGGTAGATCTGATGTATGTATTTGGAATAAATGATCCTTAGGTTGCCACTGGGGGTTAGTTTGCCTGTCAATGTACAAATGTGTTCCCACTCTGATAAGGTCAGCGGGATGTCCAGTGCAGTGTTCCATCGTCGCAGACTGCGATCCTCGCGACGCACTGTTTCAGTTCGCACCAGCTTATGTCATTTGGTTACTAGTCTACGCCTCGAAGGTGTCACCAGCAGGAACTGCAGAGATTGCAGTGCAGGAGCTTCTAGGGAATAAGACTCATAGTGCTTATGGAGTGCGTGTTTAAGGCGGTAGATAGTGAAACGGATTAGGGGGGTTTGATTAGTTATGTATTGGAGGTCGTCAGTCTTAAGGAAATGTCCTTCTGAGAAGATATCCTGCATAATTTTAAATCCCGCCTCTTGCAATGAACGGATGGATCCTGCCTCCTGCATAACTGAGAGTAAGGTATGATGTGCAATCGGCAGGGCCTGGGCATAAATCGGGAGCTTCTTCGCAAGTTTGCCTACTGAATGCCATGCAGCTATGGTAGTGTCCACTGTGTTTATCCTTGAGTATCCAACTGAATTGTTTTTTGTCTGTATATTAGTGGTGGTCCGGTTGTAATTAAGGACTGGGCTAGATTTATAATAGTGTTGTTCAGGCCGAGCTATGTACTCTGGGTACAAGGGGCCTTGACAGAGGGTATTTTCCGACAACTAGGGACTTTCTTGTGTTTTAGATTATCTCACCCTGTCCCATATTGACACATAGGGTATCTCCCTTCTTTTTCTTGGATACCATTCCATATGAGCCTAGGCAGATGGGAGTGAAGTGTACGAAAGAGTTGTGCCGGCAGCCGTATTGGAATATTATTGAATAGATAAAGGAATCGTGGCAGTACAATCATTTTAACAATGGCAATAGGGTCAGCTAGGGGGTGCTGTACCAAGGCCCACCTGGCAACCTGTAGTTCAAGAGCAGCACAGGCTGTACCATAATTTTCATGTTTCACAACCTCCGGGTCACGGTGCACCCACACTCCTAAGTATTTCACAGGGTCTGTGGACCATATGAGCAGGTACTCCATATGTGGGGGTACAGTGTTGGAGGTCAGTGGGATGATTATTGACTTATCCCATTTTATCAGAAGCCCAGAAAATAAGCCAAAACGGATGTATACTCACAGGACAGGGGACAGATATACGCGTGGTTCCCGAATAAAGAGTACCATGTCATCCGCATATAGAGAAATTCCAACCGGACGAGGATTACAATTCAGGGCTGATTCCCTGTGGCTTTGATGGATCAAACAAGCTAGTGGTTCTAGCACAATGGCAAATAAAAGAGGCGAGAGTGGACAGCCTTGCCTTGTGCCTCTGTGTATGCTAAATGGCTCAGTTGTAATACCCCCCCCACTCGGACTCTAGCAGACGGGCCATTATATAGCAACTGTATCCAGTGTTTAAAAACAAGTGGAAACCCCATGTGCTTTAGTATAAAAAACATATATTGCCATTTTATGGAGTTGAATGCTTTGGCCGCATCCGACATGACAGGATGGTATTTGTAAAATAGACATCCACAAGATGATGATTATAAGTAGTGGTTTATTAAGAATAAAGATCCCATCCACAGGTGAACATCCAGTCAGCATCAAAGCCTGGTTGTAACTGCCTGCTGAACAAAGCATAACATTCCATGAGATGTGCAGGTGATTCTAGTGCCTCATGACATCAGCGCAGCTATGTCATGAAGCACAGACACAGAGAACCAGGATGCCACACATCTCCCTTCTAACAAGAGGAACAAAATTACAAAGAGGAATAAGTTAAAATGAAAACATAAATCATACAGTTATGTAGTCTTTTAAATACTCAGGAGAATGACAAACCCTTGCAGACTTTCGAGGAAGTGAGGAAGATTGATCACTAGTTTGAGAATAACGACTACAAGAAGCTTCCACAATATCATTACTAACCACCACCACCCTGTTCAAATTCCAAACTCGATGGTCTGCAGTTTTGATGGCGTTCTTAAAAACCTTGATGACACGGATAGGTTTTTTAAAAGTAGCAGAAAGGGCCTTATTGTTTTTGCAGGGATTTTTAATAAGTACCCAATCACCCACCTTGACAGGAGTGACTTTTACAGAATTCCTTGCATCAAAAATTCTTTTCCTATTCTCAATCCTAGAAGATTCACGCACCCTCCAATCATCCCTGACATCATGAGGACATGGCTGTAAGTCATTGACCCATGCGGGTACTACAAGTGTATTAGGAGTACGTCCCCTAAAAAGTTCAAAGGGGGTCTTCCCAGTAACAGCATGGGGAGATATCCTATAAACCTTAACTTTCTTAAAGACATCTTCCCTCCAATCCGTGCCAGCAGACTTAGCCATCCTAATGGTTTCTTTAAGAACCCGGTTGAATCTCTCAACGGTACCGTTGGTTTCTGGGTGGTATAGGGATGATTTTTTGTGTTTGATACCATGTTCTAAGAGAAATTGTTCCATGTCCTTAGATACTAACTGAGGACCATTATCAGTGAGAATGGTGTTAGGAATGCCTTCTCTTGCGAACAGTTTGGCCAAAAATGCCACCACATTTTTAGTCTCAATTCCACGAGTAATGGCAATTTCTGGCCATCTGGAAAAGAAATCAACAAGGACAAGAACATACCACTCACAACCACCTGAAACTATGGGCCCCAAAATATCCAAACCAACCTCTTCCCATGGTGCATTCGGTCTGTCTCTAATTACCATGGGCTGAACCTTGGGTTTCGCTACCCTTTCACTAAGAGCACAGTCAATGCAATCTCTAACCTTACGTTCCACTTCCAAATCCATATTTGGCCACCAATAAGATCTCCTCAAAATCTCCTTGGTTTTTGAAACTCCTAGATGTCCTATATGTGCTAAAGACATAAGCTCATTCCGAAGAGCTACAGGTGGAACTAACCTAGTGCCCCTAAAAAGTAAGCCATCTTGTTCTGAGAGCTGATCTTTGACATGCCAAAACTTCTCAATCCCTTCATTAGGCTTCGGTTTAACCTTCCACCCAGTCATTAATAGATGAAGTACTTCCACAAGAATTAAATCTTCTTGAACCATCCTCAACCACCTTTCTTTATCAATAATAGCTTCCTCAACAA
This sequence comes from Lissotriton vulgaris, assembly GCF_964263255.1. Taxonomy (NCBI): domain Eukaryota; kingdom Metazoa; phylum Chordata; class Amphibia; order Caudata; family Salamandridae; genus Lissotriton; species Lissotriton vulgaris. The sequence goes on along the minus strand of NC_141699.1, from coordinate 579,309,068 downwards.
CACAAACCATTTCATCATCATCATCATCAAAATCATCCTTACCATCAGCCTCACAAACAGGAACAAGGCGAGACAAAGCATCTGCCACTTTATTTTCCACTCCAGGTAGGTATTTTACATCAAAATCATAATCTTGTAAACCAACAACCCATTTCGTGATCCTACCTGACACTGCATCAATACCCTTTTTCTTTAAAATTTCACAAAGCGGCTTGTGATCTGTCCTAACCTCAAAGGTGGTTCCCCATAATAAGTTTTTGAGCTTCTTGACCGACCAGTAAACAGTGAGGGCTTCACGCTCAATCACCGAGTATCGAGTTTCAGCTCCCTTTAAACTCCTTGACAAGAAAAGAATGACCCTCTCAGTGCCCTCAAACTTCTGTACAAGTACCGCTCCCAAACCTTTCAAGCTTGCATCAGTAATCAAAATGGTTTTTCAGAAGGATCAAAACTGCTTAATTTAGGTGCAGAGGCTAGTCTCTCCTTGATGACCTTAAATTCTTGCTGACACTTTTCTTCCCAAATAAACTCCACTCCTTTCTTTAACAAATACCTCATGTTGACACACAAAGAGGCAAAATCCTTCACAAACTTACTATAATATTCAGCAAGCCCCAAAAAACTCATCAATTCTTCTTTATTCTGCGGGGGAGACAACTTAGAGATGGTGGAGATCAAATTCTCTTTGGGTAAAATTCCTCCTTCAGTGATTGTGTGACCTAGATAGTCAATGGAAGTTTTTCTGAACTTGCATTTCTCAATCTTGACAGTTAAACCTGCATCACACAGTCTTTCTAAAACAGCAAAAAGCCTAGAATCATGTTGCGAATTATCTATGCCAAACACAAGAATATCATCCTGATAGACCCTGACACTTTGTAAACCTTTTAAGACTTTTTCCAATGCCCTCTGAAAAACCGATGCGGCTGACACTAAACCAAATGGTAGTCTGACGAATCTAAAAGTGCCATAAGGAGTCACAAAAGAGGTCAAATCTTTCGAATCTTCTTCTAACCTAATCTGATGGTAGGCGGACCTTAGATCAATGGTGCTGAAAATTTTAGCACCTTTAAGTAGCATAAGCATGTCTGTAATCTTGGGTAGAGGATAATGATCTGTAACAACACACTTGTTAAGCTCTCTTAGATCGACACAGAGACGGAGAGAGTTGTCCGATTTCTTGGCTGCGACAATCGGGGCAACCCACTCCGTTCCCTCTACTGTTTCTATAATGCCTCCCTTGACAAGCTTTTCAAGTTCATCTTTAACTTGTTCTCTGACCGCTACAGGTACATTTCGTACCTTGCAGCAAACGGGTACAGCATCCTTTTTCAAAATGATACGATGACAATAATCATTAAGGCACCCCAAGTTTTCCGAAAAAACTTTAGGAAATTTCATTTTCAGTTCACTAGTGAAATCATGAGAAACTAGTGAAACACTTTGAGAGGTGCAGGGAAAAGGCTCTTTTAGAACAATAGGAGGTGTCGAGTTTGGATCAAGCATTACGCATAAATCCTTGAGAGCGAACCAGCTTATTATGCTATCTCCTTTTTGAGAAACATAAATCTTTGCTTTGGTCAACCTATTCTTATAATTAATCACTCCTTCAAAAACCCCAAGTAGTTTAATGGGTTGCCCAGCATAACCAAATGGTCTTATATCCGGGCGGGATAGCTCAAGTTTTTGTCCCAACTTACTCAAAAAAAAATCTTTTGCTACAATAGTGATTTTTGCTCCAGAATCAAACAAAACTTTAGTGGGAAAACCTTCTACCATAATCTCATCACAAGGAGAGTTCTTTGCTTCTTCAGCACTAATAGTCTGTATACAGATTTGACCACAATCTAGATGTTCATCCAAATTACTCTCATTTTCAAAATCATAAAATATTTCATTCACTTTACCTTTGTAGTTTCCCCCTCTACAACATGAGGTAAAGTGTCCTTTCCTTTTGCACTTACCACAATAGGCTTTCCAGCCTGGACATTGTCTATCCGTAGCAAAATGCCCCATTTTACCACATCTGTAACACTTTACTTGGGAGAAGTCCAAACCGTTCTCCTTTTTCTTATAGGGAATTTTGCTTAAAACATTTTCATTTCTAGACTCTTTCTGGTGATTCTCACCTACTCTAGGAGTAGATTTTACAACATTCACTGTTTCTTTAGAAGTTTTGTTCTCACCATTTTTTTTAATGACTTCCACGCATTTGATAGAATGTTCTATCCTCTTTGCAATAGTAAGAACTTCTTCTAAAGAAGGTTCGTCCTTTTGCCATAATTCTTCCCTCACCTTTTCAATATAACATCCAAGCATGAACTGATCCCTTATATGTTCATCAAGACTTGCACCAAACTTACACGAGGAAGCAAGCTTCCTTAGAGCTGTAATATAATTTTCAATTGTCTCTTCTTCCATTTGTGTTCTTCGACCAAAATGATATCTTTCTAGAATAGTACTGACTCTAGGAAGATAATGCTCATCCAGTTTTGCAATACATATTTCATATTCATTTAAACTACCATCATCAAGGTCAGACAAATGATCGAATACCTCTTGCCCTTCTGCCCCCAAACAGTGTAAAAGTAAAGCTGTCTTCCTTTCAGCGCTCAAGCTAGATCCACATACCCTTGCATACCTCTCAAATACTTTACGCCATTTTTTCCATCTGATAGGTGGATCTCCAGGTGAGGACAAGAAGAAGGGGGGAGCAGTTACATTTTGCATATTATAACTAAAATAGAAGAACCAAGGAAATAAAAAGAAACAAATAATGGTAATAACAAAAAAAAATGAAAGTCCAATATCCAATATGTGTGTGTGTCACAGTAAGTGCACACAAAAGAACAGCCTTAAGTAACAGTGCAGGAAAAGTATAATGTGTGTGTGTCACAGGAGAAGTACACACAAAAGTAGCTTGAAGTGAGTGTGTCACAGAAGGTGAATAACGGTTAAATGCGAACAGTACCTTTAAATTGTTCAATCCATAGATAACTTCAGTGTAATTCAATCCATAAATAACTTCAGCGTAAATTATTGGTGGAGATTAGCGGTGATCTGAGTCACGAACCGCGCTAAAACGCAATGTGTATTGCGAAGGGAAAGTGACCAATTCAAAATGGTGGCCACGTTAACGTGATACCCAGAGTACCTTGCGGGACGCTTGCGTCTTACCCAGGAAGCTTTGCAAGTGGACGTGAAGAGGAAAGAAGCTCGTTGATTATCTTCCCGGGGTTCCGATGTTGTGAAGACGCTGCTAGGCAATGGCGTTCCCGAGGAGCCAGCTCGTGGAGACGTTGGGCAGGTAGGCGTCTTTTAAAAGATGCAGATCGCTGAGTGCGTTTCGTTGAGTAACGCAAAAGTGCCAGATTTAGCGATCGTAAAAACGCAGCAACCACAAACACACCGCTAGAAACACGCATAGAAGGAAGTGAAAACAAAGAGTTCGTTTTCACTTAATTAAGTTTTGTTTCTTCTTACCACCAAAAGGAGAAGCTGAAGTCTCTCTGAAGTCGAATAAAATGGACCTTTTGAAGTAAAAGTCAGTGAATAATCTGTAATCCAGTTAGGTTGGATGTTGTCACCTGTATCTCAAAGAAGTTTTTCCAAATAGAGTCAAGGATATTATCCAAGTAGAGGTGGAAACATATCTTCTTCTTTTTTTTAAAAAAAAATAGAGATAGGTGTTGAGATCTTTTCTTCTTCTTGTAAATCCCATCCTCGTCGCCAAATGTAAAATAGACATCCACAAGATGATGATTATAAGTAGTGGTTTATTAAGAATAAAGATCCCATCCACAGGTGAACATCCAGTCAGCATCAAAGCCTGGTTGTAACTGCCTGCTGAACAAAGCATAACATTCCATGAGATGTGCAGGTGATTCTAGTGCCTCATGACATCAGCGCAGCTATGTCATGAAGCACAGACACAGAGAACCAGGATGCCACACAATTGTCTAGTGCTGACCCCCAGAAATCGTGCCTGCCTCTAAGATGTGTGGTTTCTGTGCTGTGGGGACCATGACACTCACAAGTGTCTAGTTGGTGGACAATGGATCACTAGTTGCAGGCCCCCACGTGGCCCATTTCGTCTATCAAGCTGCATCTCTCTTGTGCGACATGCTGACTGCATGCTCATTGCATGCAGTGTCCAATTCACATAATGGTGCGACCCTCGGAGGTTGGGGTGTACCTAGAGTAGTGCCTCATGCTACCTCATGCGATTCTTCTGAATTTTTGCCTGTGTGTATGTGACTGGCCTGGTGCAGCTGTATTATTGTGCACTGGACATTGTGCATCCTTTTCAGGGAGGTACAAAAATGTATCTCTTCGCTGTGTCTGGCCGCAATTGCTTGGTGCAATCCATTCTGACATGCACCGGTCAGTGTGTCTCCTTTCCATGGAGGCGAGGAATTTTGCTACTCATTGTGTTTGAAATCTGAAGTGCTTGGTGCGACTCATCCCAATGCGCACCAAGTGCAGTGCCAGTACTTCCTGGGTACGACTTGGATCATTGGGGCACCTCATCCTATTGAGAGTCTCCCCTGTGTTACTCTCCATTTATTCCCTGTTGACCCCCATCGTGGTGGACCAACAGCACTCTCTAGTCTAGACCTTGCCACTCCCAAAGACGTCTTTGCACCAGGTAACAGCGAAAGAGATTGACTGGGTTGAAGAAATGCTTCCAAAACAGTTCAGAAGTGGATCAAGAGACTGCATGACTCCTTTGTGTTTTGAGACCAGTGGGTGAACTTCCCTAGTGGCTGCTATCCTCTCTCTTGTGTATGTCTATCTTCTAATTAAAACTGTTACATATTCCCACCTGCTTCCCGAGGACCTAGACATTGTGACTTCTGCCGCGTGGGCCCAATGTCCGGGCGGCAGAGATGGTTATATTCCATCATTTGGTGCAGGACAATCTGGGTGAACCAGAGGGAGGCTTGAGCCACAGAGTCTGCAAAGGGTGAACCATTGACCTGCTGGGTACCAGTGACACCATATTAGGGTGTTGCGTATGTGTGTATAAGAGCGCACCATATGGACTGGCTGATACCTGTTGAACTGTGTAGTGGTGGGGAGTAAGTATCGTGAGAGGGAGTGATCGTGTGTGGAGCGCCTGTGATTCACAACACTTGCCAGTGGTGCCACATTATACATTGATTGTGGGCAAAAGCACAATACCTTTTCACATTGGGATTACCTGCGTGGGTCCAGCTCAGAATGATGATAATAAGTGTTCTATTTTCATGTATGTGTATAATTTTGATATCTTGCACCATATAAAGGTGCACTATCTCAATTGGGGTGTTACATTAGGAATTGCCCACTGTGTGCATGATATTGATATCATAACATTACGAGTGAGCTTAGTCATGCTATTAATATTTCTAAATTTGTTTTCTGCCCAAAAGTATATGATAGCCATGTTATAATGATTGAATATGTGAGTTAAATATAAACATTTTTTCATCCATCCTGTGTGAAATCTTTTGTGACACTCAGTGTATTAGAGTGGCTGATGTGCCTTTGCTCTACACATTGCCTCTGTAGTGAGCCTGACTGCTCAGTGCCAAGCTACCCAAGGGTGAGCACTGGTTATACAGCAAGTGTAATCACCTGCCCTTGACAGGAGCTGTAGTTCCGCCTGGCTGGGGGCATCCCTTCAGCCAACCAGACACTGCCAGTTCCAACAATGAATTTGTATGCCAGCAACAAAAAAATTGAAAGTGGAGAAAGAAAGATTGCAAGAGAGCACTACACTGTCAGGCTGCCACACCATGTGTGTCCACACCTGCAGCCTACATGTGCACTCCTGAACATTACCCATTCATCCACTACAGCATTTTCATCAGTGAAAGATCTTAGACAATGCGGCATCGGGCACAATACATAAAGCAATGGTTATTATTTATATTATTATTATTATTATTATTAAACTTTTTAGTGATGCCACTGGGTGGAGTTATCGAAAACTATAATCTAGATTTAAATGGCTGATACTCTGTTTGTGGTAAAGGTGGGATCTGGAGTGCGATCTCATAGTGACAACTACCACCAGAATATCCTTAGAAGTTGAAATGGAACAATTTTTCTGTAATCGATTCAAAAGAAGAGCTTCTTCAGCTTGTCTATGTTGTGCCAACCCCCTCCTTTTTACATGTCCTGTAAATATTGTGCTGCATAGATGTAAACAATCCTCAGCATTTATCTATTTCATGAATAAGCAAATCTCTCAATAGAATCTTGAACAACTAACTAGGGGGGTCATTAGGATGGCGGACGGACCTGCGTCCGTCTGCCACCCCCGAGGTAGAGGGACCGTCCGCATGGTCAGCGGAGGTCCCTCCATGCAAATTAGGATGTGACCGCCACCCTGGCGGTCACATACCGTAACTTTACCCTTGCGGTGGGTGCTGCTTGAAGCAACACCCGCCGCAAGGTTAAAAATGCATGTATTGCCTTTACATGCACAAAGCGGTAGGGACTGCGCGGTGCCTGCAGCTTTGTGCATGTAAATGCTGGGAGGTACCATAGGTACCCCCCATGTGCACCCCCCACCCCCCAACACACTGGAGGCCTGCAACGGGCCACCAAACACCACATGCTTTTCCACGGCGGAAAACCCGCCGCAGAAAAGCATGTTTCCTCATGCATCCTAATATGGCTGGCGGTGTCTGATAGACACCGACACCATATTAGAGCTTTTCCGCCGCGGGACCACGGCAGAAAAGCTGTGGACGGTCTTCCCGACCCCCCTGCTATCCTAATCTGGCGGGGGTCTTTTAAATCACCACAGCGGTGAATCTGCATCCTTCGGGCCGGCGGTGGCTTCCGCTGGCCCATGAGGATGCGGATTCACCGCAATCCTAATGGGCCCCTTAGACTGGCCCAATAATATCCCTCCTGGTGAATTGAGCTCCACACAACTTTGAGGCTTGTGAGGAGCATCATGCTAATCCACTCGATGCTGGCCTATAGGCGTATGCTAAAAAACACACAAAATGAAGGAACCCAGAAACAAGGCATTGGCCTGATCTGCAAAATTAAAAAGTGGCAACACATCCTTCCACATCTTTCCAAACTGCAGTGGCTTCCACTCCGTTTCATAATTCTATTTAAAATGCACCATTTGGCATACTGTGCCTTTTTAGGTTTTGCCTGCACATCACTCGTGCTGTGCTTCCAAAATGTCTTGAAAATAAAAGCAAAATTTAAAGGGGCACAGGGTCCACACATTACTTACAGTTACTTACCATTGGCTGGCCCCTACATTGCTCACGGTTGCTGTCATCCTATTGGTCACCTGATCCTCCTCTTGTCCGACTTCCATCTAGGCTTTAGACCCTTAGTCCAAGCAGGGGAGCTTGGAACAAACAGCACTTCCTGTGGGCAGTGTCCTTTCACTGGCCGCAAGTATTTTAAAGAAAAATTCCACATTTTACTACGCTCTCTTACTGATCTTTTTATTTACTCCCTACTTGCAGACTTCCTATTTCTTTTGTCTCTATGCTTCCTCAGCTACCTATGCACGCCCTATGGATTACACCAATTTCATTGCACAAGGACACTTTTTTTTTATTACTTTTTTAATGCCCTGAGGAGATTACGTGATTTGGCTAGGATCGCATGATGTTGAGCCAATGCTGAGACTCAAACTCATTTTCCCAAGTCGGCAGGTCTTTCATCTGAAACATGTCAAAAAAATTGACAAAGCAATACATTTCACATAGGCGAAACCTATTGGCTTTGCCCATGCTTGTTAAAAGAAGAGCCCTACTTGCATCCATGCTGTAGACAAGGACCATTATTACTGTTTAGATCCGGTGGCTCAAATATAATAGCTCTAAATAAAAAAATAAAAAGTATATCAAGCATATACAGAATCCCATCGTTGGAGTCAGTGAACTGCTTCAATTTGAATCATGGAAGAAAGGTCTTAGTATGTTTAAAAAAATTGCTCTAAACAAAGCTGTTCAGGAAAGTGTTTTGTTAGTCCTCAGACCTTATTCCAGAAGTGTTCTGTTGCCCCAGCACCTATCTTTTTTGAATCTGTTACTCTAAGGGTGTGAGAATTTCTTTTTTATTTTTATCCTTTGAAATGTCATAAAATTCCATACAAATTCCTGAAATTATGCTTTTTGGGTGAAATATGGTTTGTCATTCTCTCTCGTGTTTTTTTTTCATGCAAGTGTGGTTTTCAGGTAAACAAAGACTTGCGAGATCCTGGCAGGACACTGGTTCGATTGAAAAAAGTCTCATAGTGGGCCATTTCTTTGCGGACGAGTCTATTGAATGCAAAAACTATTCAAAGTTGCATACTGCGATATTTCAAGTATTTTCAAGAGTTTCGAATAACACGACATTTTGCAGTATAATTAGTATTTCCTCCAGGTTTATACACCTTGAAGTAGCCTTTGGGAAGTAAGCATTTGAGGATTGTAAATTTAGTGTAGTAAAATATACCATTTATTTATTGACTAAAAGCAATAAATGGATGAAAAATCGAGGAAAGCTTTCAGAAAATATGTACCGTATAAAGACAAGCAACTTCAACTAATACAGGTATATCCTATTATTTTTCAGCAAATGCTAGTGCAGGGGTGTCTAATATAGTACCTGGAGGGCTTGGATCCATCCCAGATTTTCAGGACAACCATTGACTTTGTAAGTGATTTCCCTTAGCGACTTAACTAAAGTTGTGGTTTAATTTCCAATCTGCACATGTATCACAATTCAGAGGTTTGCAGTAAGCACCTTAACCTTGCAATTTTCCCATGATAAATTTTGCCTGCCCAAATATGACGAAATTTACCTGGGTTAAACCATTAAAAAGAATGTGCATTTCATATCATTTCAATTATTTTACTTCTTTATTTGCAGTGTTTTTTCCTTACAGTATTACTTTACCCTGTATTTATTCTTGCTGTTTCATGAAATTTTTATTATGTTCTTATTCACATTAGATGTTTTTGCTTGGTTGTAATTTTTGATTGTTTCTTCATTTTCTATCTTTGCTTCTTTATCTTTCAATAAACTCAAACTTAAAAAAAAAACATTAAAAACACTAATATTTTGTAGCAGAACACACCAATCCCACATGTTGTTATATAGTTTTCAGTAGAAATCCCATAGTAGATGAAATTCACAACACTTGTTAAATACAGCACCCTGCGGAATCCTTATTTCCTGGGTGTGGGCAATACTGCTCCCCCTTTAATCAGGACATTAACTAACAATTAACACACGCGCATCATATACGGACATCATTCAATTCTTGCAAGGTTTCTGTCCTTCCTGACATATGCTGAACACTGATGCACTAGCTTATGCTGACATAAAACACGGAAGAACTCAGCAAAACCATCTGACAGGATTTATTTCATATCAAAGTGAAGAAAAACGCCCCCTTCTTGTCTCATGTCGTCACTGCGATGGAGTGAGGCAGCTTCTCATGTGCAATATGAGTGAAATCGTTAGACAAGCAACAGTTTGTTAAACAAAGAAAATCAGGCCTTTCTGTCTCAATTAAGTTGTTAATGTCACTTGTATTTCTGGCTGCAGATCGTGCTTTCATCAGGCCACCTTTTAATGTGATATAGGGCTGCCTTGGATGAGTGATGCCTTGTAATCTTAGTTCGCCTCGGAAGCAGCGCATATGTTGAATTTGATGACTCTTGTGACAGGTCTCTGTCTCTGTGGGACCTTGCTTAACGAGCCCGGTGAAACATATTCCCTGTTACCTCTCTCAGAAATCAAGGACTTTCATGCAGCCGCGGTCGGTAGTGGGAGTAGCTGCCAGCGGTGACATGGGGAGGGGCAGGGTGGGGAGGGGGATAGTAAACTATGGATTACGGAGGTTAACAGGTCAGTAAACATATAAATAAATAAAACGAATTTTGTTGTGCGCACTGCATCGCATCTTATTTATTTATATGTTTACTTACCTGTCAACCTCTGTAATCCATAGTTTACTACCCCCCACTCTGCCCCTCCCCCTCTCCACCCGGCAGCTACTCCCACTACGGACTGCGGCTGCTTTCATGATGAGGTGATTGAGAAATCAGAAAAGACTGAATTCTCCATGGTTTTTACCTATTAAGGCAATCCTAGGTGTTCAAAAACAGATATTTGAAATTGGGGGATATGTATTTATTTATTTGTGTATTTTATATAGCGCGCAGCTACCGCAACGGGGTGTCCCGGCGCTCATGCTCAGAACACTAGATCAGACCAGAAGAGGCAATTTAACAGAAGAGGAAGGTTTTTAAGGATTTACGAAAAACCAATTCATCTTGAATCAGGCGAAGGGAGATCGGAAGTTTATTCCACCGGGTGGAAGCACATACTTGAAATGTCTTTCCCCCTGTGCGCACTTTTTTAAATCTAGGGACGACGAGAAGCAGTTTGGAATTGGAACGCAAGTGTGGAGTGCTACTGTAGGGTAAAAGGCACGATGAAAGATAGGCGGATCCAATGCCTTTTGTAGCCCGGTAAGCCAAAATCATGATTTTTCATTTATGAAAAATCACGTAGCACACCAAGTCACATTGCTGCGCTGCATGATAGGGAAAGGGCAGGAATGTGCCCTATTTAACATATTTAGCTGCTGTCTTCTGGTCAGTAGGTGTTGAGAGTGGTGTACCAGTCCTTGTCAGTGAAGCTGTCTCAGTTTCAGTGGGCTGAGCTGGCGGTGCTGTGTGTTTATTTGATCGGACTGGGGTGGGGATGCTGAACTTGACATGGCCATGGTCAGTCCAGGAGACTGGTATGGGCTCATCAACTTGGATGTTGCTGATGTTGATGAAAATAGGGTCCAGGAGATGTCTGGCAACGTGAGTAGGTCCCTTTACTTGTTAGGTAAGACTCAGGATTCCAAGGTCTTCAATGAGTGCTCTTTAGTTGGGGTTGGATTGGTCTTCCAGGTGGAGGTTCAGGTCTTCGAGTAGAATGTAACTGCTTGCATCGAGGGCGAGGGGAACGACAAGGTCCATGATGGTGTCTGTGAAGTTGGTGTGTGGTCCTGGTAGTCTGTAGATGAGAGTGCTACTTAGGTTGAAGCTGTCTGTAACTTGGAGCTTGAACGACAGGTGCTCTATGTTGGAGGACAACATGTCCATGGATGTGGTGCAGCTGATTGTGTTCTTGTAAATGATAGCGATTCTACCCCTCGCTTGTGAAGTCTTTCTTCCATGACAGTCTTGTCGCTGGGGCGGGGGGGATGGCTGGGGTGATATCAGGTGCTGATGCAGGGTTCAGTCCTTTTTCTGTGAGGAAAAGCAGGTATGGGGCCTTGCAGTAGGTCTCAGAACTCTGTGGTATATTTGGTGAGTGAGAAAGTGTGGAGGAGCATGCATGCAAGTGTGGAGTGTTGTGTGGGTGGTTGCAGGACTGTGTAAATGTGAAAGAGTGTGGTGTTGGCCGCTATTGGTACAGTGAGTGTTGAGTGTGAGTAAGAGCATGAAAACTTTTGGGAATCCCAGGAGAATAGTCCCTTGGTGTTGTGTTGTGTGGCGAGGCAGCAGCGTGTGGAGCAGCAGTCAGTGTTGAGGGCACAGAGAGTCACAGCATGGTAGCGGCAGAAGTGCGGAGAAGCAGAGTTCGTGGGTCTGAGCATAATGCAGGTGCGGATGGTCCAAGTGCTCCAGCACAAGCTAGCCATTTAGAACTTGGTTAAACGACACCTCACTGCAACTCGCTTGTGAAGGTTACACCAGCAATGACTGAATGCAATGTTTACAAACACTTCATGTATTACAATAATAAAACTGAAGGGAGACACAATCTGTTCAAAGGAATAACCAAATGTTAGACTTTGGCACAAGATGAAAGAAAGGTACGCCTGTCATCCTCTGAAGCCACTAACATGATTCTGGCAGAATCAGTCAGAGGGACTTTTGGAAGGCAGCCTATGGGAATTAGAAGTACTCTGTTGGAGTGCTTATAGTCAGAGACGAAATAATGACAGGAATTTGTTGAAATGCATGAGATATTTTCCCCAGCATCCCAACTATATCATTCCAAAAAGAACAACTCGTGAGAATAAAGGTCACCATGTGAATTTGCAGTGTCACATTCAATTAGGATGAGCATTAAGCTGAATGGATGTTTATGAGATGAGTGTGCTGTTCTGTTCCTCGTCACTCCTCTATCTCTATGGCTTCGTGGGCAACATCTAGAGCTGTTCTTTGCCAGGTATTGGACAGCACACAAACCTTTCTATGCTCTGGCCAAAAGTCTTAGGGCCCACAAGAACCGTATTATATGTGGGCTCAGGTGGTTGAGGAAAAGCAACATCTTACACTGGAAAGTGGTGCAGCTACTTTTTGTCAGTTAGTTTGAAGGTGATATGTGTGGTAGACAGTTGTCACTAATTTGAAACTTCACCTTGTTATTAGTATAGACGCAGGACCATATAATTCCTTTATGATGAGACAGTGCCCTACATAGAGTGGAGTAGTGGAGCAGGGCCCTTATTACCATTTTCCCATTCTAATATCTCTCTACAGGTCGATATTTCTGCCTCTACTCATCAAAACAATCTAAGTTGTAATTTCGGCAAATCTGATTGGTGGGTTTGAAGCAATGGGTTGGCTGAAAGGATACAATTTTCATTTATGACTTTTGGGGGTGGAGAACGACGTAATAGTTCAATTTAGCGTATTTCATTGATGTGCTGAGCAGAATCTCCTAGATTGTATACTTCACTTTTTTGATGTATTATTTCATCCACCAACAGCCTTCAGGGGTGATCACCCATGTCTTTTAGCAGGTTTGCAAATATTTCACAGCAACAGGGGCATCACTGTGTTTAACGAAACAGAACCCCCAGTGAAAGGCGCACTTGTTACCACCCATCTGCTGTTGGCCGTGACATGTAATCTGCACTGTCAGGAGTACGTTTTTTCTACTTAACTCACTTAAACAACAACATACGAAGCAAATCACCCACACAAGGAATTCGCCCGCTTGGCCCATGAGCAATCACGCCACTGTTGCATGTCACCGTCTTTCCGCGTCATAACACTCAGCAGAAAGCCATTTAAAAATCGAAGCGTAGGCCCAACGGGGAGAGCTTTGGAATTTTAAAAGCTTTTGAAATACCCTGGAATCCAGTTCCGGAAACTCACATATCGTTTCCAAACACTCGGTTCTATACAAAAACAAACAAAAAGGCATGATAGGATAAGGACTCTGAGACTCCTCAGGTAAGAGTTGCAAAAAGGGCTAGATGAAATATTTTAATTTTATTTCGCGAAATGCAGAAGCCTATTGAAAAACGAATCTGCATAATTTCGCCAGTTCCCTTCCGCCTGGAATTGTTCCTGGTGATCCTGCCGCACTCCATGAACTGTCAATCAATGGTTCTAAATATTTTGACTTCTGTGGACCACCAATGTATCGCTACGGTTAGTAATTCCGGGCAAAATTTAAATTATTCCGGCATAAATCCTGTACTTTCCTGAAATTCATTTTATGCTTGTTATGTAAAATTCCCAAAATAATTCCATTATTTCATAAGGTGAAAAAATGCTACAATTTGCAGAAAAATTATAGCGAGGACTGCAGGAGCTATGGGGCTCATTCTGATGTTGGTCAGACAAGCTTCCAACCGACATCACAGTGAAAGTGAAACCGCCCAACTAGTAGTGGACGGTTCCACTCATGGTATTTCGATGTGACAATCAACATGGCGGTCGGAAATATGCCTTCTTCGATTGGAGCTTGTGCCATGGCCTGAAAAAGGGCTGCAGTACAAGCTTCTATTGGATAAGGCATATTTTACACATTCATGCCCCTTGTTGTGCCTGACACACTGCGCATGGATTTGTGGAGGGCACCACGTGTGCTCCCAGGCTCCATAACAGAGGCCCAGGGAGAGGGGGCCCTGCTAGGGGCCCCCAAAGTCCCTTTCCATCTACCTTCTCATGGCGGTTGGACCGCAGTGAATAGGCAGAGGGAAACGGGCATTGTAATCCCTATGGCGGTGCCTGAGCAGGCACAGCCCCTGTTGCCCGGATTACTGTCCGCCCGCGACACTGACGAGCTCCTTGAGCTAACAACAATAAAACCTACCTGTGTGTGCATCTCACCGAGGGGCAACTCTTTTGTTTTCTGTATTGCGGCCGGTCGTGAGATTGCACCACCGCGGCATACGAGCGGGTCTGCCGCAGATTCACTGGAGCAGCATTAGGCGGAGCAGGAGGTGTTCGTTAGGTGCAAGAGCGTCTGCGGGAACATTGGGTTTCCTTTGAAGAATTCCTGTGAATGTGTTTGAAGGCAGCGAACCACATGGGGTGTATGGAACTACCAGTCCCAGAATACAGTGCTTCTAGAGGCTCACCTGAGTGGGATTAATGTGATGATGTGGGGATTTACTGGCCGTTTGTGGCTTGCCATCATAACACATGGACTGCCTTTGAGGAAGGGTGTTGGCCCTAAATGCGTCAGGCAGATGATAATTTTAACGAGGACAATGTTCATGTCAGCAGCTTTTGTGAACAAAAATAAAACCTACCTGTGGGTGTACCTCACCGAGGAGCAACTCTTCTTGTTCTATATAGATCTATATATATATATATAGAACAAGAAGAGTTGCTCCTCTGTGAGATACACCCACATGGAAGGTTTTATTGTTGTTCACAACAAAAAACAAGGTTACAGGGACTTTATAGTTAGGCTGACATTTCACTTGTACAAAACTAGAGAAATTCATCCGTTATAGTTACCTAAGTTAGCTATAACTTGCGCCCCTGCAATGCTCTGCTTATGACCTCACATATTACATCACTCATGACATGGTCAGTTACATCATTGATGACATCACTGATACCATCTCAAATGACATCACTGATGACATCATCCAGTGACTGAGTTTTAAAAAAAAGTTTATGAGTGTTAAATATATATAGCTAGGTTTATTGGTGAATTAGTGGGTGTATGAGTGACTGTTTGGATATCTGAGTGGGTGTGTGACTGACTGTATAAGTGAGTGATTAGTTGTCTCAGTGAATGTATGGATGAGTGTCTGTTGTGTGAATGTATCTGTCTGTTTATTGATGTCTAAGTGTGTCTATGAGCAGCAGCAGCCGGTGCAGTTAAGAGCAGTTGGGCCAGGTGGAGGGGGGTTT